>NC_090320.1:262202738-262834041 GCF_040869045.1 Eurosta solidaginis
CCTTTTAAAACCCTCATTAATATCTTTAATTTGATACCCATATCGTACAAACAAATTCTAGGGTCACCCCTGGTCCACCTTTATGGCGATATCTCGAAACTGCGTCCACCTATGGAATTAAGGATTACTCCCTTTTAAAATACTCATTAACGCCTTTCTTTTGATATCCATATTGTACAAACAAGTTCTAGGGTCACCCCTGGTCCACCTTTATGGCGATATCTCGAAATGGCGTCCACCTATGGAACTAAGGATTACTCCCTTTTAAAATGCTCATTAACACCTTTCATTTGATACCCATATCGTACAAACGCATTCTAGAGTCAACCCTGATTCACCTTTATGGCGATATCCCTAAATGCCGTCCATCTATAGAACTATGGCCCACTCCTTCATAAAATACTCTTTAATGCCTTTCATTTGATACACATGTCATACAAACACATTCCAGGGTTTCCCTCGGTTCATTTTCCTACATGGTTATTTTCCCTTATGTTGTCACCATAGCTCTCAACTGAGTATGTAACGTTCGGTTACACCCGAACTTAACCTTCCTTACTTGTTCATAATGAACTGCTGTATAATTCAGTGGAACATAAGAGGCTATTTGATTAATTATAATGAGTTATTAATATTGATAAATCAGAAATAACCAAAAATCATCAGTCCACAAGAAACTCATTTGCAATCTACAATAAATATACATATTCCAATAAATTTTAATTTATTTATTTCTAAGAGTTCTAACTCATTTGGTGGAGCTGCAATTATGATACATAATTCTGTGCAGCATAACTTAAATACAACTAACAATAGTATGAGTGATATAATCTCTGCAACAGTTACCTCAAAAATTACGTTTATTTCTGCTTACATTTCTCCAAACAAATCACTTAATATCATAGATTTGCAAAACATAATAAATATAACTAGACATCCAACTTTCATAACAGGCGATTTTAATGGATGGCATCCAAACTGGGGATCATATAAAAATAATAATAATACATTGTTAAATTTATAAATGATAATAACTTTATTTTACTTAACAATAATTCACCGACACATTTTGGTACGCATGGAACTTTTAGTCATATTGATTTAACATTTTATTCGCCGCAATTAGCAGTAGATTACACTTGGCGGACAGCAAGTTCAACATATTCGTGCGACCGCT
Source organism: Eurosta solidaginis (assembly GCF_040869045.1). Taxonomy (NCBI): domain Eukaryota; kingdom Metazoa; phylum Arthropoda; class Insecta; order Diptera; family Tephritidae; genus Eurosta; species Eurosta solidaginis. The sequence goes on from NC_090320.1 coordinate 262,203,916, forward strand.
TAACCATTTTTATGCAGATTTTTAAATCACCAAACACTTTTGTCTATAAAACAAACCAAAATTTAAATTAAAAAGTGCTCACTGGCCTAAATTTGCCGCAAGGGCAAAAAAAGTTAGTTTAGAACGCCCAGTTAGCAGTAATATTAACAAAGAATGTGCTAATATACATCGCATTATTTTGACTTCTGCTAATGAAGCAATTTCACCAACCAATCTGAAAAATAAAAAATATGTACAATGGTGGAATGACAATCTTAGTAATCTAAAAGAGGAAAAAAAAAAAATAGACTCTTCAGCGTACTTAAGCATAATATTTCGAATACCAATATTATCAACTACAAAAAGGCTAGTTCTAATCTCAAAAGAGAAATAAAAAAGGTTAAAGCCGAATCTATTAATGAATTTAAAAGTCAAATCAGTTCGAGTTCTTCTTCAAGAGAAATTTGGTCAAACATTAGAACATTTTGCGGCCTTAATAAGCCAAAAGCCATCTATTGTATTACATCCTTAAATAACCAGTCAATAAACATTTTAGACAAAAATCTGATTGCTAAAGAATTTGCGAAGACTTGGTCAGAAGAAGCCTTAGATATAAATTTTTCAAATGCATATCGTGCTGCTAAAAGTTCTATTCCGTCATCACATACGACAGCAGTTAGCAATGAAGCTGCCATTATTGAAAAAGAAATAACTTATGTTGAGTTGGAAATGGCCTTATACAAACTAACTGGCACAACTCCAGGCCAAGATCGAATTTCGTATCCTATGATTTCAAACTTACCCAAATGCGTCAAACTAAGGTTATCAGAACTATTTACCATTATCCTCAAAAATTATGCTCCCCAAATTTTTAAAATCAGCATTGTCTTCCTCATATTGAAGCCCAATATAAATAAAGCAGAAGTAAGTTCATAGAGACCAATTTGATTAAACTCGTGTATTTCAAAAGTAATGGATAAAATTGTAGAAAATAGTCTTTGGTGGTATTGAAATAATAAAAACTTTTAACATAATCATCAAACTGGATTTAAAAAAGGACAGTCTGTTTCGAACAACTTACTATATATAGATTATTTAGTAAATAATTCTTTGTCATCACATAGTCATATCTCTATTTTGTCTTTGGCTTTTAAAAAAGCATTGGATAGGATAGGAGTACATTCAGTTGTAGATCAACTACAAAAATGGAAAGTAGGTAGAAAAATAACGAGTTATGTAAAGAATTTTATGTTCAGAAGAAAAATTAGAGTTCGCGTTGAATCGCTCTGCTCGCAACCTTACAATATTGAAAATGGTATACCACAAGGTTCACCATTATTGGTGGTTCTTTTCCTTGTGGAATATAATAAACTTTGCGATGTGATTTCAATTCATAAGGAAATAAGCTTTTGTGCCTATGCAGACGATTTTCTTCTCATTATAAAGCCTAACAAAAACAAAAACCAATCAATTGAACTTAATAATTTGTAAAATGATATATCTACTTGGTGCGTTTACACAGCAGCAAAATTATCCCCAAAAAAATGCAAAAAAAATACATATATGCCGTAAGAAAAATTGCCAAGTGAACTTAAAAGTAAATAACATTCCCATCCCTAACGTTCAGGAACTAAAAATACTTGGCGTTTTTTTTAATAAAAGATACAACTGGAGAAGTCATATTATTTAAACTTAAAAAATTCCGTAATGATAACTTAAAGATAGTAAAATGTCTATCCAGCAATAGTTATAACTGTAATCCAATAAATTTTATAAGTATGGTAAGTGCACTACTGATGTTAAAGATTGATTATTTTTTATTTTTGTATGGTTATGAAGCATCTTCTGCTCTTAGACATTTCAAATCAATATATCATTCAGCTATTAAAATGGCACTTGGAGCATACCGCACAACAAATATAAGAAATTTATTGTTTGAATCAAAAATATCACAAATAGAAAATCGTGTATCATTTTCAACAATTAAACTCTTTAAAATATTACTGCAAAACAATAAACTTCTTTCAAATATTGTCAAGAAAATAGACTCCTAAAAAAAGCACCAAAATATAAGTCCGCTATACATAAATGTATTGAGTTATGTAAAAAGATAGGCATACCATATATAGCTTTAAAATCAGTTGCTGAGAGATACCCTCCGTGGTTTTTAAATGACGAATGCATTGACGACAGCCTAAGTTATTTTATGAAATCAGACACAACTCCAGAGATCTACCGCAGTAAATTAAATTTTATTCGGAATAGATACAAAAACTATAAATTTATATGCACTGCTAGTTCAAAGTCAAATTACAGCATCACATTTAGTATTACAACACGCAAAACCACTTTAAAAGTAGGCATACTCCCTGAGTATAGTTCTGTCTACTCGGCTGAAATAGTAGCTATTCTCGAAGCATTATTGTTACTAAAAAATAACAATAGTAACTATATACATTGATTCACTTGGAGCTATTAGTTCTGTTAATGTAATGTAAATAACGCAAATTTTTATTCGCACCAAATAAGAACTATTTTAATCAATAATTTCCCAAAATTTATTCTACTTTGGGTAACCGTACATGTAAATATTATTGGCAATTAATTCGCCAACAAGATCGCTAAAGAAGCTCACAAATCACCTACCTTCTTAAATAAAAACATTAACAACACATATATTATAAGGTTATTAAAACAAAAATACAAAAAGCTAACATTTCTAATTTCAATAAAACTCTAAACTGGTATAAAAGATCTTACCCTCTTAAAAACAGCGTAATAAATAAAATTTCCCGTATAGGACAATATAATTTAAAATGACTAGATTTTATCAAATATATCCGTTTAAGATTAGGGCATACTCTGTCACTCGACCAACACCTTATGGATAGACGTTATTCAAATTTATGTAAATTTTGTAATTTTTCAACGGACCACCTTCTTTTCCATTGTACTAAATTCATATAAGTTAGACAAAAAATATTTACGAATCATAATATATTGGATTATCTGATGATGTAATTGAATTCTTACAAGAAACTCATCTTTACTTCAATATTTAATACTTCTTTTAGCTTAGCATAAAATATACCTTAAAATTAACCACTATTATTAGTTTAAAAAGCCTCTAATATATAGGTCCTCTTAGATTGAGCATTAGCTATAAGCATTACGTATTAATCAGCCTAAGGCCCTTGCTGCTATGGCTTTATAGCTATATTATAATTTCATATTATAATTTTAGCTTTTGAATAAATAAATTAATAAACAAATAATTGGTTAGCTTAAAAATTCGTTATCTTTTCTTTTTCTCAACGGTGTAAAAATAAGATCGCATAAGCAGATAAGCTGATAACCAGGTTAACGTGAATACCATCCCCTCGAATATCTTGTATATAAAAGTATTGCGGAATTCGCTATGACAGTGTAGGAGCTAGTAGCAAATTTTTCTTAAACTGTTACCATTTTGTATCACATCGTAACATATCATGCCATTAATTGTCATATCGTAAGATAGACTAATACACATCACATCGCAACAAATTATTTTGCTTCATTTCGTTTGATCATCTTGCTTAATTCTATGCAATTTGACCTTGGACGTTTAGGCCCATTTTTATTTAAAGATCTTGGAGCTGAGAGAAAGGTATGCCTTTAAGTAAGCTGCATATTAACGAATATCAAAACATCACATCACATCAACAGAAATAATTACGTTTCTTTCCACTACGCGTCTACTAGCTGTAGTAGACAAGCTTATATCAAGCGATGAAAATTTATCCATCTGTAGACTAAACAAAGCGACGGAATTTCATCATTTTTAACAAGTTATCAAAGCTAGCTTTTTGCTTCGTCACATCTACCCAATTCTTACCATTTAAGTGTGATGATTAGGCTACGGGTGCAATTTCATTGTATTTAGTTATAGCCGCTTGTTAGTGGCTGGTTAACAGCGCGATCGATTTGGGAATTTCTAGTTTTATTGTTATCGGTTTATCGTCTTTTGCTATTGGGCTGAGATAGCAACCACCAACGTAGGAAGTGTCAAGCAAGTCAAGTTTAAACAAAAGTTTTATTCATATTTTATTAATATTTCCAAGCCATGTAAAAAAAAAAGTATTCCCAGGCATACTGAAACCGAAAAAAGTAATATTTTTCTATCCATAACTCTAAGAGTAAACGTGAGTACGTTAAGCAAGTCAAGTTTAAACAAAAGTTTTATTCATATTTTATTAATATTTCCAAGCCATGTACAAAAAAAAAAAAGTATTCCCAGGCATACTGAAACCGAAAAAAGTAATATTTTTCTATCCATAACTGTAAGAGTAAACGTGAGTACGTTAAGCAAAAGATAGAAACACGCAATCGGATACTGTGACTGCTGACGACAGCTGCTCGTTCGCTTATTTTTTTCGCCCGAATAGGCTACTTCAACGGTGTTAAAACGATTTTACTTTTGCCAAACCTCTTCGACGTCATCTCCTTGTCCATCCAATTCAATCTAGATACTTGTTCCGCTAACGCTCTACTCTTACCCATTTAACTTTACAGCGTGCTCAATGGATTGAAGGGTTGGGTACTTCGTAGCTACTTTATAAACAAAAAGAGAGGGCAAGTTGCGAAAAAGCAAAATAAATTGCCAACAAAACGTTCACATTTTACATAGATAGGAATTCAAGTGAAGTAATCCTCAACCTGCTGCAGCAAGGCAATAGGAGTGTGGTGCGAATACATATGCATGTATGTTTGTTTGTAATATTGCAAAGGACCAACGAACTGGTTGTGAGCGGTCGTTCATTCCGGTGTACTGGTTTGCTGGTAGTGAAGTTATAAAATCATTTCGATTTAATTAAGATTAAATGCTAAGAAACTTAACAGGTGAAATTTCAATTTAATTTCAAGTTTATCTGCAAACTGAAAGATGGGCAAGAACAACTACACACATACACACGCACATGCAGTCACAAATGGAATTGTATTTTACTGTAAAATATGCAAATTAAGTTAGTTTGTTTTTTGATATAAAACAGAATGAATCAATGTGTTTAGTAGTATTTGCAATTTGAAGGGGACATTTTTTTTAGTTGTTTTAGGTTAACAAAATGTTTGGTTGTTGTTGTTGATGTTTTAGCGAAAAGAACATTAGCGCAGATTTTCTGGAGTGTTATCGAACGATTATGGCATGCAGATGCAATATGTTCCGGTAACAAGCACTATTAAGCGACTAGCCCGACAATCTCGGGAACGATTTAGTATGGAACCTTCTAGGCCATCCCGCCCTCCAACACCTTAGATCTATAAGAAAATTGGGGTCGCCAGAGAATCGACTGCTAAAGAAACAGGATTCGCCACGGGCAGGTGAATTTGATAATTGGGTTGGACAAGCTATAAATTGCGGTGGAAATACCTTGAAAAGGTTCAGCTACAAAACCCCTTGAATCAATTTGGTATTTTAGTCGCCTCTTAAGCGTATCAGTCGCGGATGTATTCTAAGCCCCCTTACCCGCTGGGGGGTAAAATAGATTTTGGCGTTTTGAATTAGCGACCCAAAGCACATCACTTTATATTGAGTATTAATAAGCATCTGTTTCATAGCACTGATTATTCGATAACAATCCGATAACAAACAGTTAATCAGTGATACGCCGATAAGAATAAGATACCCTATAGATATGAAGTCGTAAGTTTTTTTTAACAAAACGATAAGAAAACGATATGCTTGATAATGAATCGATTAATTTCGGATAATAAGTCAATAAGATATCGATAGCTTTTTTTATAACATAGCGATAAACTTTTGACAAAAAACGATAACTTTTTTGTAGCATTTCATAATTTTCCGATAGCAAATTTTCATCTTTTCGGTTGAAAATGTATTACTTTTCAATAACAAATCAATAGCATTCCAACAACAAATTGTTAATGCTCCGACAACAAACTCATAACTTTTTGTTAACATATTGCTAACTTTTAGGTTAACTATCGATAGCTTTCTTCGAAAAGCAAATTTATTACGCTTTGAAAGCTCGTGATAAGAAATGAGATATGACACCTTTCACTCGTTGATAACAAACCGTTAACAGTGCGATAGCAAATGGATAACACGCCGTGACAGCACCTACGCTTACATTCTGTATTCCCATATGAGTACGTACGCTCACGCTTACACCTGTTTTAAGCTTAGGTTAGGTTAGTTTAGACTGGCCGGCCCGTGGGGACCTCACATAGACTGAATCAGATCATAGTATTACCAGAAATTCCTTTTCCAGCCCACAATTTCTACATCTGTTATCACTGACCAAGCCTTGTTTAAATTCGTGTGATGCCAGAAGGCACTGTGCAGTCACAATACCCGTCATTAGTCTACAGTTCTCTCTTTTTAATAAGAGGAGTAATTTGTCAGTCTAAGGTTTTTATATCACGATCTTCGACACTTTACAGCTCACTCGGGTCCATGCCTTTCTCGCTTGGTTGATCATGTGCAACTCTCGCCTTTTCAAAATTTCGCCTAATCCAATTCGTACGTCTCCGGAAGAAGCTTCGAATGATGCACCCTTTTTAGTTAGCTTATCTTCTTTTCATCTTTTCGCATATGCTCTGTGACCCAATATAGATATATGCTTCTTCCTATTCCGATTCTGTTCAGGAATTGCTTATACTCTAACACACTTTTAGATGCTCTGCTATGCGATAATATTCTCTTAATTGCTGCTTGGCTGCCAATATAAAAGTTGTCGACGCTGCTGTTTCAGCCATTTTTTTTTTTTAAGTGTTTCTTCTGCTTCGCTTGAAAAGCGCCATAGTGATCTAGCAGCTTGATATAATTATTACCGGACGTGTATCGCCTCGCCCGCCATTTGGTACCATTGCGCCAACCGTCCTCCTCTCTTGTGGATCTAAGATCCCCCTGAAGACGCAGATACAAAATCAAGTAGTCTGTCCTGTACTTGATGACGCTATATGTACTACTATGGCCATATGATCTGCGCTCAAACTGCCCCGAGGCATTGAGCCTCGTTGCAGGTTTTAACGTTTTGTTCTTGGCCACCAGGTCAACAAGTGGAATGTGTGGAATGCCATATTGTTGTTTTAAGGCTCCCGTAATACTAATCATTAATAGCCTGCATATATCCTGTAATTATTTAAGGTAGGTCCTTTTTGCGTGGCAGTCCACCAAACAAGAACTTTATAGTATAGAATAGACTTAAAATCGCTTAAAATAGCTAATGAGAGAGAGAGAGAAGGCGTACACCGCAGCATTAATTTACATTCATAAAGCTCTGTCAAGGCCTTCTTCACTCTCACCTCCACGTTATGCTTTCACGAGAATTTACTGTCTAGAATAATTCCTTGATATTTTGTGCAAGGTTTCTCCTGCAGGGTCACCTCTCATAGCTTGAGCCTGGTCCATTTGTGAACCTTTTAAATCTTAGTTAACTTGACCACATCCGTCTTTTACAGGTTGGGGGTCAACCCGACTTTAGAGCTGATTACATTTAACACGGCATCTACAGACCACAACCACAATAAAGGAAAGCTTGACGACAACCATAGCCAAGCTTTGGCTTCTTAATTACATTGAAAACGGCAGCCACCAATATAAATTACAGCAAAGAGTAGCGAAAAATTTTGAAAAAATATTAATTATGTTTAAAAAACGCCCAAAAGAATGATTTTAGCTTTTTATTATCAGTTATTTACTTCTATTTTAGTTTTTATTGACAAAATAAAAAGGACGCCACTCACTGTCACTTCTCAAAAATAGAATTAGGTTTAATCTGGCTAGAACGGCTTTCGTGATTGATTGTCGTGCCGCTCTGTCGCGCCGAAAATAACGACACTCATAAGAACATGTGTAAAAATAATATGACAGATGTGGCGGATACACCACCGTCGTGAATGTAATCAGGCCTATTAGATGACCAGGTATGTATAACCCTAAGCGCACGATCCAGCAAAGAGCTTACTTTTGGAAAGCACTTTCCATCTGTGATAATTGCAACGAAATCTGCTTGAGCCGTAAGTTTGATGGGTCCCTCATCGTACCGCCTGTGCAGTTGGTTGATAACCAGCATTAAAAGCACAGGGGATATCACCCCGCCCTATGTCATGTCCCTGCCTACTGTTATCTTTCGCTTAAATTATATAAATATCCTCAAAGTATCTGCCTGCGGTTTTGATCAAGGGTGGGCTATAACTACATAACTGTAGCCCCAAGAAAGAACTCGTGTTCAGAGTTCACCCTAACCAAATAGTAGCCCCACAAAACTAGTTCACAACCAACTCACTCCAAAATTTAGGTCGCCTTAAGCCCAGAAATTCTTCCGCCATAATTCAGACTCAAGCAATAATTTTCATTTGATGAAGTATGATTGTGTCGCTTACTTTATGTAGTGCAATAACTGAGCAAGAAATGTGCATGCAGGATGAAATAACTACATTCATGCATGCATGTTTAAACCAACGGACGGACATATGAGTGCCGACATATACAATAACTATGAAATACCAACTGCTGCTGCCTGCTAACACGACATATTATTGTGCATACTATCTGTGAGATGCAAATCAAGTTGCAATTCAACTAACATACATATCTAACTCTGCACTGTAGCACCGCGTGTGCGGTAGACTTTAAACGCAAAGTAATCGTAACTATGACCGCTGCAGACATACCCACTAGTTGTAAACCAGCTTGAAAGAAATATGAAATAGTCAGATTTTTAGAAAAAGTGCTCATATTCTTAACAGGGATGTATCGTACGAGGTGATGGCTATCAGATTGTGATGAAAAATGAGGGCTTTGTTCTCTTCCGCCAGAATAATACAAATTATGATGTTGTACCTACTGCAGAAACAGTCCTCGAAGTTTTCAGTTATAGCTATACGATACACCCTATGTTGGGGGTTGTATCATTTTATGCAAAGGAAAGCAGAATATGGTCAGTGAGAAGTGAGATATGGATTTTGTGTGAAAACTCTGCACAGAAATCTTTTATTTGATAACGGTTTTTGTATATTGAACCCTAGCTTTTTAAGTATTTCATGAGAACTGAAGCCACTGATAGCTTCTTGCCTAGATTATGAGCTACTTAGAAGAAAGGCAAACGAATAAGAAAAAGACTGAGAAAGAGATAGAGTTAGTCGAAGATATAGAGAAAGAGGTAGAGAAGAAAAGAGAAAGAGATGAAAATAGACAGAGATACTAAGTGAGAGAAAATAAATGAGAGGTGAAAATGCATCCCTTAGAGATAGAAAAATAGAAAAAAGAGAAAGGCAACTGCTGTGCTTTCGAATAGAGGTTATTATTAACTTCTGGTTCATAAGCTACTAATTTTTTTAACAGCAGAGTAGCCAGCGTAGCTGAATCTTCTACAGTTTCTATGAAACCGAAGTATAAGTGATGGTTTCAGTACCTTGAGATTGGCAAGAGCGTGCGTCCAAGCAGAGACATATCTGTGGACATTTGAATGAACAACTTAAGTCTCAAACTCAAATTTTACAGGAGAGCGAAAAAACACCTTTAGCTGCGTACAAAATCTTTGTTGGTAGTTACTAAATAGAAATAAAACCATTATATAATGAAACCATGATCTACCGTACCTCTTTTAGTAAAATTTCTTCTCTATATGTAACGATTTCTTTTTAAATAAATTTCGAAAAAATTAAGTTCTTTTGCAAAACTGGTTTTAGAAAAAAATATCAACTTAAGTCACATAAGAGGTTTTACAAAAATCACTTCTTATAAAATTTTTAAATAATTTGGTTACGTAAGATGACTTAGGTTACTTTTGCAAACAGACTATTGGAAGAAAACCGACTTAAGTGAAGAGTCTAAAATTCATTTTTAATAGTAATCGACAAAATAAACCAAAAAAATTAAAAGAAAACACATATACAACATATAATAGGAAAGAAAATAAAATGATTTAATCCAATAATCTTGAAATGTACATGCATATAATAATACATTGACAATTGTTTTAATTTCCATTTATTCAACTATAAGTTATTTTCTTCAATTTCATCCAAATCTGAATCTATTTCAACTTCATTTCGTCCTTCCACTTTAATATTTTGTTAAAAATTATGCAGCTCTGGTTTAATCAATGGCAACATATCAAGTAAATCGCGCTTTTTGTTTACAGAAATCGGAAAAGGACCTGTATAACATTTTGAGAGCTCGATGTTTTGATTTCTTTTGCGTCGTGCACTTATGTTCAACTCCTTGAATGAATTGTCCACGTTAAGAGAAAATTTGTACCGTATCAGTCCAGGTTCCTTTTTTTCATACCGCAGCCACCTTACCAGCTTCCACTCAAACTTTTCACCTAAAAATACGAATAATGATTAAGTAAATATAAGTAAGTATAAAATACAAACCATTGGTGTTATTGCTTCTCCAGGTATATTTGTCTTTCATCAGTGCATGAAAATTGTAGAAATCCTCCTGTTTCATGTCCTGAGTAATATACTTTTTGTTTGTAGCAGCAATTAAATTAGACCAGTCATGGGGATGCTGAATAGAAACAGAATAGTTTCTTTTCTTCTTTTCTATTTGTGCGTGAACTGTATCACATTCTAGATGAGTATGACCAACAACAAGAAATTTGTGATCAATCATTTCAATTGTAGGATGATCTTCCAATACTTTTACGAACATAGCACAAATAAATGAGTTACGGTTCTGACCAGTGCAGGAATCGCTGTACAAAATGACATGCTTTATATTATTGGGTAAGCCTAGAAGACATTTATAAATGCAAGAGCCGATATCATTGGCTCCACGCTTCGCAATAGTTTCATGCCAAATATAGCAGTTAGCTTTATTGATTGCACCATCATGAATAGTTAAATTGAAAGTCCACAAAGAAGTTTATAAAAAAAATAGAAGCTTTCAAATAAGGCGTTGGCAGACACTGCTGAAGGTCAAAAGAAAACATTTTCACAGACTATCTTGAAGAGAAAGTTCTTTGTCCCTTTTCTTACAAGCGTAGGCGAAATCAGCAGCATCGTGTTGCTTTTGTAATTGTAATTTAATCTCAGCTTTTTCCTCTATATTCTCTTTGTTTTTAATTTTTTCTTTTAGTATCTCGCATTGAGTGCATAAGTCAAGCTGGGGCTTTTTAAATTTAATATCTAGAGTTTTAAATATCTCCTGAAATTTAGTTTCTGATACCGGATTAGAAATATTTTCTTTATATAATCTATAAAGTGATGCCAGATTAAGGCCTCGTTGGAAATAGAGCTTGGTAGTATGACGTCGGCTGTAATGACTTTCATATTTTGGAATACTGTTTATGAAGTTCAAAACTTCATTATGCTTTTCAATTGTTAGTTTGTTGATTGGAACACGCTGTCGCCGGCGGTCATCGGGAATAACTCCACCGTATTCCTGTTGTATTTGGTATTTACAAACAGTTTTGATTCTCTGTTCAGTTTCACCATAAAATTGAAGAAAGCATGTTTTCCAAACTTTTGTTTTTCGCCGTTAGTTTCAAAATGATAAATATAGACGTACTCCCGTTTATAAGGATTTGCAAGGGTTGACGTTTTTTATGTTGAACTTCAATTAAGTTTGACAATATTTGCCGACGTGAACTATAGTCGCCTGTACTATAACAACTTCTTAAGTTTACTTCTTATATTATAGCATTATTTGTAGTCAGTTTTTGAGTTTTCAAATACTATTATTACTCCTCTTTCTATAGCTGGGGTAAATGTATTGAAATCTATTTACCATCATTGGTGCTATTCTAGGTCGGGGTAGGTAAAGCTGCCGCATAAAAGATATCACAGGTAAGGAAAAGTTTACTTAAAGTGTACGTTTTTATAAAATATTTTCTAACCACCATGTTCTAGATTCTTAACAAATCACTAAAGGCGGATCTATCTATACAAACGCTTTGATCGCGTTTCTTTGCTTCCAAACTTTGGCTGCTCCTTAAGACAAAAATGGAATGCCTTGCTGCTTTCTTCGCTTTGAAGCGATCATAACGTTTATGTTAAGCCACCTTCGAGACCCTATTTTGAGTTCGAAGTTGAATCGCAGTTTAAGTTGCAGAGATCGCCCCATTTTTTATTCCAGATTTTCAAGTTTGTCGATTCTTTTCCTATATTCTGGTTTTACTCCAATGTGAAAACGCAAAAAAAACTATTTCAATTGAAGGTCTCATTTATCTTGCGAAGCTTTTTTGTTTTGATGGTAGGTAAAAATATGGCTTCGACCCTCTTCCCGGAATGGTTATTATGTGAAAGAAAAATTTTCTTAATGGTCTTTATGTCAAATTTAAAAAGGTGTGACCTTTGGCGTAATAGCCATTTGAAATGGTATTAAGGCCGATTTGTCCTCAGGCCATTTGAAGTGGACATAAAGTCAATTGATATAGAAAAGCTATACATTTCCTTTCAATAAATTTTGAATATGTTATCAAAATTTTATCGATTTACTATAGAAAATTAACTTCCATTTATCGAAAAAATATTGAAGTGTTATTACAAGGTTATCAATTCTTTATCGGAGTGTTTCCAATTGGTTATCAGTGCAACCAATATGTTATAGAAAATTTATCGACCTACTATCAAAATATTTTCGATTTTTCGAAGAAACAATCGATTCTACATCGAAAAGTTCTTAATTTTTTACTGGAGTGTTATCGTTCTGTTGGTACAGATACCGATAAAACTTCAACATAAAAGCGATGACATACTGCATAGCGACGATAACAAGCCGATAAGAAACCAATATGAAGCTGATAAATAGTCGATAACAGACAGCTAACTATCCGATAACTTGATGATAATAATTCACTACCAACAATAAGCCAATAATAATACATAATCTTGTCGGTGTCGAGTCTACGACCTAAAGTCTCATCCCAGCGAATTATGGGGCTTAGAATATAACCCGGCAGGTATGCCTGTCGTAAGATGCGACTAAATTACCAAACTGATTCAAGGGGTTGCGTAGTGCAACCTTTTCAAGGCATTTGCAGCGCAATTTATAGCTTATCCAACCCAACTGTCAACCTCACCTACCTGTAGAGAATCCTGTCTCTTTAACAGCCGAGGCTCTGGCGACCCCAGATTCCTCACGGATGTAGGCGGTGGCAGGGCGGGATGGCCTAGAAGGTTTCATCTGGTCATCTAGTACCTTAATGGTGCTTGTTATCGGAACGTATTATTGCATCCGACAAAGGGTCATCAATTACGCTAATATTACCCAAGGCTTTCGGGGAGTGTCCTTATCGCTACAACAACAACATAAAGTCTGATCTACTAATCACATTTAGCAGAATTAAAGAATGTGCATCTCAACCTTCCTCAGAAGAATCAATTGGAAATTTTATATTGAGCCTCGAATAGATAAAGAGGCTGTTCAGAACATGGTGACATAGCTTCCAAAAACGAACTTAATTGCCAACTTTCCAATAAAGGGGCCGGATTACTCCCAAGAGAAAGCCTTATTGTCAACTTCGCAAGCTTAAGACACCACATTAGAACTCTTTTCCCGTTTGAGGTGAAACCCCAACCCCGTGAACCTGCTACTAGGAGGCTAATCACAAGGTCAAGACCTGAAACCTCTTTACAAGGTTCCTGTGTTACAGTTTATATAGATCACAACTGCCTTTTCCTCTTTCCCCCGCTACAGTTTTTAATAACGATCGTGATAAACGCCTTACCCCCAGGGGAGATGTAGCACTACAGGTTATATATGTAACATATGCAACATTTACAATTTTACATGCACCAAAAAATGTTCGCTTGCCATATTCGCTAGTTGCTGCATTGTCTAATGTTTGCTAGTACGTCCAAATCGTTGGCAATAAATTAAAATGCAACGAGAGTAAAATTCTGAGAATTCTACGCTTGCGACAAAAGGAACTGAGCAAAAAGCAATGCAAGTTGACATAGACCCAAAGAACATATTCGTTATGCCAAATTCCCGAATGCGATTCATTAAGTCAGTCCGTCATTGGAGTTGTTGTTGTTGTTTAGCTGAAACAAAAATTAAATATTCTACACCTTTTTTTAACGCTTGTAATTTCACCGAGTTGTTGTTTTTGTTATATTTGTTGTTTTTGTCTTCATCAGTATTTGTTTGTATTGTTGTGTGGCAACTGGCAACATATTTCGTTAGTACCCTCATATACGCGGCATCCATGTAAATATATTTGTACTAGTAGGTAGGTATGTACTAAACACTCAAATTGAGTGCAGATTAAACGTTTTTAGTTTATGTTGTTGCTGTTGTTGTTTTTCCTTAACAATCAGTTTGCCGATGAGACCCAAGTGTCTCTTTGCTGAGTTGAACTCTGCATGTGTTGCTCGTTTGATTGTTGCTATATCCGGGCTGGGGCATGATTTAATTTGCGTTCCCAAGTGTACAGCCCACTGCATTTGTTTTTGGCAAATGACTCGTCTGGAGAGCATATAGAATTCCAGTGTCACTACCACATATTTGAACTCCTCAAAAGCTTACAAGCTTAATTAAGTAAAAAAAAAATGTAAGGCGCGATAACCTGCGAAGAGATCTAAGCCCGAGCTTCTCTTCCAATTTGCGTCGTGCTCCTCTTGATTTTCCCTACAAATTGGCCGGACGGGACCTACATGTTTTATGCCGACTCCGAAAGGCATCTTCAAGGCAGATGAGTTTTCATCTGAGAGCTTTTCATGGCAGAAGTACATCCAAACACTGCCGAGGGGCGTCCCAGCTTAGAAAATCTTCTTCTAATTGATTTTAATGTTGCTTTGTCCGGGGTGTGAACCCAGGGCATACGGCGTAGTAGGCGGAGCCAGCTACTATCACACGACGGTGGCCGTATGCTTTTATTAAAACTTAAGTACACTGAAAATCTTTAATGTTCAAATAAAGACATTCACGTTTACAAAAAAATCTGTTTTTCCAATTTTCGTAAATTTTACTCGGCAAGTTCCTTTTGATTTTCATCAAGATGTGATGCCACAAAACTTAGCAGGAGAGGATAAAGTATTCCAAAATCACTGCCACATATGTCTGTAATCAGTTGCTTAGATATATGTTAGGTTGTAATAGTGGTTTCAGTATGAGCTTAAAAGGATTTACTTGATTTTTTTGTGAAGCTCAAATCTCTAAATATGATTTTTCTCTATACAAAACGTTTGTATTAATTTCATTTCAAAAGCTTTTCCTAGAGCTTTTTGCAAAAGCTCACAAGATCATACTCAATTTGGGTGAACTTTTATCTAAGCTTTATCACATGCATTTACAATTTCCTTCAATGCTACTCTGAAAGGATTTTGTACTCTTCCTAGCAAATGCCGTAATATCTACTTCGAATAACCTCAGCAACTGCAGAAGGGAGCGGAGACAATTGGTGCAACCCGTCATTTCTCACATAATCCCCGGAGTAAAAGCGATGGATCATAATCGAGAGAACATTCCTTTCTAAAAATTTGTAAATTTTTCTGCAATCTCGATTGGGTGTACGCTAATAAAATAAAATAAAAAAGGCTTCACTGGCTAGGTCATGTTATTATAATTAAAGGAGACTTTACTGCCCAAAAGTACTCTTACCAGCACCCGTATTTGAAAGCAAAATTTTAAAAATTCCCTATCATCTGGGTCCGGTGCTCTTACAATATATTTATGTTATGCTGTAAAAGTTACGAAGCTTACCACTTTCGCGCGAAGGAAAATTCCTTCCAAAGATTACTCATCTCTTGGAAACGGTACTTTCCAGAGTTCTGCGAAGGGCATGGCAAAACAGGTTGCGGGTAAATCCCGCAGGAACTAAGGTTCTACTGCTCAATAACAAAAAGAAAACAACATTCTTCTAAATCATCGCCTATAAGTTAAGCTGAAAAAGAGAGGAGGTATTCTATGGAAGCCCTGGCAGCGTACTACGCATTCAATAGGAGCTGCGGGAGTGGGCACTGTCTTCGCATATCACCCATGGTATGCACAACCTGAACATTTTACCGATTTTACCGCACGGAGTTCTAGTATGGTGAAAGACGCTGAACAAAAAAAGCTATCAACTTAAGGTTTAAGGTTCAAGTTCTATTATGGCTGGGAATATGAAGACCAGTTAGCAGTGGAATAATTAAACGTGACTTTTCACTTAGTGCATGTAAGGTCTTGTGGCCGAAAGAGGAACGCTTAGGGCGGATTTCACCATCTACAGTTAAGTTAGATTATACCTGGAGGATAGTTATCTATCTGGTAGTTCATTTGATATATTAGTTTTCACCAACACAGGATGATCAAATCCCGGTTAATTCGATAATTGTGAATATTTTTTAAAATAAATCACAAAAATCTATTTTGACGGCCACCGTGGTGTGATGGTAGCGTGCTCCGCCTACCACACCGTATACCCTGGGTTCGCACCCCGGACAAAGCAACATCAAAAATTTTAGAAATAAGGTTTTTAAATTAGAAGAAAATTTTTCTAAGCGGGGTCGCCCCTCAGCAGTGTTTGGCAAGCGCTCCGGGTGTATTTCTGCCATGAAAAGCTCTCAGTGAAAACTCATCTGCCTTGCAGATGCCGTTCTGAGTCGGCATAAAACATGTAAGTCCCGTCCGGCCAATTTGTAGGGAAAATCAAGAGGAGCACGACGCAAATTGGAAGAGAAGCTCGGCCTTAGAGCTCTTCGGAGGTTATCGCGTCTTACATTTATTTTATTTTAAAACTAGACAAACAGCTGACTTTTGTTTAAACTTTCCAGGAACTAAACTGAGATTCCAACGCGCTAAACTGAGACGTCTAGCACATATAAATCGACAATTTCGATAACTAACAGATAAGTGACTAACTGAAGATGGTGAACACGGCCCTTACGCTGAAAGAATCCATATTATGGAAATTAGGCAGCAATTGGCTCTCATTGGTATTAGATGACATAGCAAGGGGATGATTAATCGGTGTTAGAGTTTACCCAACATTGAAACAGACTATATTTTGACAGTAACTTATTTCTGGGTATGGAAAAAATGGTGAACTTCCTGGGATTATTGTTGTGAGGACTCGGACAGCAGTAGGTACATTAAAGTCTACACAGACGGCTCAAAATTTGAATATTGAGCAGGGGATGGGGCATCCTCGAGGCCCTAGCCACTTAATAGGTAGTACCGACTTCTTGACCCTTGCGGTGTATTTTAGGTAAACGCCTGAGCCACAGAGAGTGCAGCTATACTTCTGAAAGGTCTTTATTGACTTGCAGATAAATACCTCCATTTTCCGGGTCACCAAGCACACAAATATTTAAGACAATGACATGCTCCTCCATATTCAGAATCAAATGGTTTAGTAACCCTAGTTCGGCCGACGATTTTTACACCTATTTTTGGCCGACAGAGTCACCCCGGTGACTGCCAGAAAAAGTAAAAAAGTGTTCAACCCGTTACAGTTGTCTATGACTAAAATTATAAAACCTTATTTTGTATTTTTTCTACTTAAAATTCATTAAGTTAGGATGTTACGGAAAATGAGTTAATGTTTAATTATGAAATATATAGTTGGAAGAATACGCTTCCATCCGCAATCGCCATGGGCATACACAATAAACTAAGGTTATTCCGAATGGTAGTGTGGAAAGCCTAACCTAACCTATCCCAACCTAACCTATCCCAACTAAAATCATTGCCAATTTCAACATGGTTGTCTTCCAGGTTTATAGTTACATAGACACGACATCAACATCAATGATCTTGTTTTAGTTAATAGCAAACGAAAGAACATTCTTCGTAGAAAGATGTTATTGGCCCTTATGAATGAAGGGCAAATTCGCTCAGACTGGTAAAAATGTGGCTCTGTTGTCTTTTGATACCATAAAAAACACCAAGTTTTTACTGAAAACCTCAAGTCTGAACAAATGCTATATGGGAGGCATTGTTGATTGAGCGGGACCGAAGGTGAGAACCATTTGAGAATCATTCATCATTTATGATGTGTGCTATCGACAATGTATAGAGGAATTATTTCGACGATTTGTTACAGAAGCGTTCAGAATTGTCTGGATAATAAAGGTTATCAATGAGTTACAGTTCTTTCATAAACGATTTGTAAGTTTTTTATCGATTTGTTATTTATTTGAAACGTTACAGATTTATATCGATTTATGGACTCATTATAAGCTTTGAAAAGTTATCGATTTCTTAACGAAAAGCTATTGATTTGTTATGAAAAAGTTTTCGATTTGATATTGAAAGGTGATCGATATTTAATCGGAGTGTTTCCGATTTGTTATCGCTGGTTACATATAAATTCTTTGCTTCTGATAAAGTTGCCTCTGTAGTGGTTTAACTTCAGCTCATGGGTGATCTTTGGCTTACTCGAAAACAATAGTTTCCAACAGTATTTCAGAAAACCTAAGATGTACTTAAAAAAAGATGTAAAAAAAAACACAAATATATTTAAGAAAAACTCAAATGTATTTTAGAAGAGCACAAAAGTGTTTCAGAAAAGTAAAATGAACTTCAAACAAGTAAGGAAGGTTAAGTTCGGGTGTAACCGAACATTACATACTCAGTTGAGAGCTATGGTGACAACATAATGGAAAATAACCATGTAGGAAAATGAACTGAGGGAAACCTTGGAATGTGGTTGTATGACATGTGTATCAAATGAAAGGCATTAAAGAGTATTTTATGAGGGAGTGGGCCATAGTTCTATAGATGGACGCCTTTTCGAGATATCGCCATAAAGATGGACCAGGGGTGACTCTAGAATGCGTTTGTACGATATGGGTATCAAATGAAAGGTGTTAATGAGCATTTTAAAAGGGAGTAATCCTTAGTTCCATAGGTGGACGCCGTTTCGAGATATCGCCATAAAGGTGGACCAGGGGTGACCCTAGAATTTGTTTGCACAATATGGGCATCAAACGAAAGGTGTTAATGAGTATTTTAAAAGAAGATGGGCCTTAGTTCTATAGGTGGACGCCGTTTCGAGATATCGCCATAAAGGTGGGCCAGGGGTGACTCTAGAATTCGTTTGTGCAATATGGGTATCAAACGAAAGGAGTTAATGAGTATTTGAAGAGGGAGTGGCCCTTAGTTCTATAGGTGGACGCATTTTCGAGGTATCGCAATAAAGGTGGACCAGGGGTGACTCTAGACTTTGTTTGTACGATATGGGTATCAAATGAAAGGTGTTAATGAGAATTTTTAAAAGGGAGTGGGCCTTCGTTTTATAGGTGTTCGCCTTTTCGAGGTATCGCCATAAAGGTGGACCAGGGGTGATTTTAGAATTTGTTTGTATGATATGGGTATCAAATGAAAGGTGTTAATGATTATTTTAAAAGGGCGTGGGGCTTAGTTCTATAGGTGGACCCCTTTTCGAGATATCGCCATAAAGGTGGACCAGGGGTGACTCTAGAATTCGTTTGTGCAATATGGGTATCAAACGAAAGGAGTTAATGAGTATTTTAAGAGGGAGTGGGCCTTAGTTCTATAGGTGGACGCCTTTTCGAGATATCGCCATAAAGATGGACCAGGTGTGACTCTAGAATGCGTTTGTACGATATGGGTATCAAATGAAAGGTGTTAATGAGTATTTTAAAAGGGAGTAATCTTTAGTTCCATAGGTGGACGCCGTTTCGAGTTATCGCCATAAAGGTGGACCAGGGGTGACCCTAGAATTCGTTTGTGCAATATGGGTATCAAACGAAAGGAGTTAATGAGTATTTTAAGAGGGAGTGGGCCTTTCTGGACCAGGGGTGACTCTAGACTTTGTTTGTACGATATGGGTATCAAATGAAAGGTGTTAATGAGTATTTTTAAAACGGAGTGGGCCTTCGTTCTATAGGTGTTCGCCTTTTCGAAATATCGCCATAAAGGTGGTCCAGGGGTGACTCTAGAATGAGTTTGTACGATATGGGTATCAAATTAAAGGTATTAATGAGAGTTTTAAAAGGGAGTGGTGGTAGATGTATATGTGAAGGCGTTTTCCAGATATCGACCAAAATGTGGACCAGGGTGACCCAGAACATCATCTGTTGGATACCGCTAATTTATTTATATATGTAATACCTGCCAAGATTTTAAGGGTTTTTTATTTCGCCCTGCAGAACTTTTTCATTTTCTTCTACTTAATATGGTAGGTGTCACAACCATTTTATAAAGTTTTTTCTAAAGTTATATTTCGCGTCAATAAAACAATCCAATTACCTTACCATATTTCATCCCTTTTTTCGTATTTGGTATAGAATTATGGTATTTTTTTCATTTTTCGTAATTTTCGATATGGAAAAAGTGGGCGTGGTCATAGTCGGATTTCGTTCATTTTTCATACCAAGATAAAGTGAGTTCAGATAAGTACGTGAACTGAGTTTAGTAAAGATATATTGATTTTTGCTCAAGTTATCGTGTTAACGGCCATGCGGAAGGACAGACGGACGACTGTGTATAAAAACTGGGCGTGGCATCAACCGATTTCTCCCATTTTCACAGAAAACAGTTAACGCCATAAAATCTATGCCCCTACCAAATTTCAAAAGGATTGGTTAATTTTTGTTCGACTTATGGCGTTAAAAGTATCCTAGACAAATTAAATGAAAAAGGGCGGAGCCACGCCCATTTTTCAATTTTCTTTTATTTTTGTATTTTGTTGCACCATATCATTACTGGCGTTGAATCTTGACATAATTTACTTATATACTGTTAAGATATTAAATTTTTTGTTAAAATTCTACTTTTAAAAAAATTTTTTTTTAAAAGTGGGCGTGGTCCTTCTCCGATTTTGCTAATTTTTATTAGGCGTACATATAGTAATAAGAGTAACGTTCCTGCCAAATTTCATCATGATATCTTCAACGACTGCCAAATTACAGCTTGCAAAACTTTTAAATTACCTTCTTTTAAAAGTGGGCGGTGCCACGCCCATTGTCCAAAATTTTACTAATTTTCTATTTTGCGTCATAAGTTCAACTCATCTACCAAGTTTCGTCGCTTTATCGGTCTTTTGTAATGAATTATCGCACTTTTTCGGTTTTTTCGAAATTTTCGATATCGAAAAAGTGGGCGTGGTTATAGCCCGATATCGTTCATTTTAAATAGCGATCTGAGATGAGTGCTCAGGAACCTACATACCAAATTTCATCAAGATACCTCAAAATTTACTCAAGTTATCGTGTTAACGGACGGACGGACGGACGGACGGACATGGCTCAATCAAATTTTTTTTCGATCCTGATTATTTTGATATATGGAAGTCTATATCTATCTCGATTCCTTTATATATGTACAACCAACCGTTATCCAATCAAACTTAATATACTCTGTGAGCTCTGCTCAACTGAGTATAAAAAAGACAAATGAAATTCAGAAAAACATGAATGTTTAGCAGAAAAGCCGAAATTTATTTCTTTTGTTGCTCCTTGAAATACATTTGCATTTTTGGAATTTCATTTGAGCTTTTCTTAACCCTCCGATACTTTGTGGCATCTGGCCAGACGAGAAGGCTTTATTATGATAACTTTACTGCTACCAACCAGATCAGGAAAAGCTTTAGTGACTTTTTAAGTTTAGATGCGGTCTTTGTAATAATTCTGAAATCGATATTTTTTCTTTTTATACTCAGTTGAGCAGAGCTCACAGAGTATATTAACTTTGATTGGATAACGGTTGGTTGTACAGGTATAAAGGAATCGAGATAGATGTAGACTTCCATATATCAAAAGCATCAGTATCGAAAAAAAATTTGATTGAGCCATGTCCGTCCGTCCGTCTGTCCGTTAACACGATAACTTGAGTAAATTTTGAGGTATCTTGATGAAATTTGGTACGTAGGTTCCTGGGCACTCATCTCAGATCGCCATCGGACCATAACCACGCCCACTTTTTCGATATCGAAAATTTCGAAAAAGCGAAAAAGTGCGATAATTCATTACTAAAGACGGATAAAGCGACGAAACTTGGTACGTGGCTTGAATTTATGACACAGAATAGAAAATTAGTAAAATTTTGGACAAAGGGCGTGGCACCGCCCACTTTTAAAAGAAGGTAATTTCAAAGTTTTGCAAGCTGTAATTTGGCAGCTGTTGAAGCTATCATGAAGAAATTTGGCAGGAACGGTACTCTTATTACTATATGTGTACTAAATAAATATTAGCCAAATCGGTGTATGAACACGCCCGCTTTTAAAAAAAATTTTTTTAAAAGTCAAATTTTAACAAAAAATTTAATATCTTTACAGTATATAAGTAAATTATGTCAACGTTCAACTCCAGTAATGATATGGTTCAACAAAATAAAAATACAGAAGAAAGTTTCAAAATGGCTCCACCCTTTTTCATTTAATTTGTCTAGAATACTTTTAATGCCATAAGTCGAACAAAAATTTACCAATCCTTCTGAAATTCGGTAGGGGCAAGGACTCTATGATGATAACTCTTTTGTGCGAAAGTGGACGAAATCGGTTTAAGCCACGCCCAGTTTTTATACAGAATCGACCGTCTATCCTTAGTCTCGGCCGCTAACACGATAACTTGAGCAAAAATAGATATATCTTTAACAAGCTTAGTTCACGTACTTATCTGTACTCGCTTTATCTTGGTGTAAAAAATGGCCGAAATTTCTATATCGAAAATTACGAAAAATGAAAAAAATGCCATAATTCTATTCAAAATATGAAAAAAGGGATGAAACATGGTAATTGGATTGGTTTATTGAAAATATGAAAAAAGGGATGAAACATGGTAATTGGATTGGTTTATTGACGCAAAATATAACTTTGGAAAAAACTTTGTAAAATGGGTGTGACACCTACCATATTATGTAGAAGAAAATGAAAAATTTCTGCAGGGCGAAAACAAGAGCCCTTGGAATCTTGGCAGGAATACTCTTTGCGTTATTACATATATAAATAAATTAGCGGTACCCGACAGATGCTGTTCTGGGTCACTCTGGTCCACATTTCCGTCGATATCTCGAAAACGCCTTCACATATAAACTTAAGGGCCACTCCCTTTTAAAACCCTCATTAATACCTTTTATTTGATAGCCGTATCGTACAAACAAATTCTTGAGTCACCCCTGGTCCACCTTTATGGCAATATCTAGAAAAGGCGTCCACCTATAGAACTAAGGACCACTCCCTGTTAAAATACACATTAACACCTTTTATTTGATACCCATATCGTACAAACACATTCTAGAGTGACCCCAGGTCCACCTTTATGGCGATATCTGGAAAAGGCGTCCACCTATAGAACTAAGACCCACTACCATTTAAAATACTCATTAACACCTTTCATTTGATACCCATATCGTACAAAAACATTCTGGAGTCACCCCTGGTCCACCTATATGGCGATATCTCGAAAAGGCGTCCACCTATAGAACTGGGGCCCACTGCCTCTTAAAATACTCATTAACCTCTTTCATTTGATACCCATATCGTACAAACATATTCTAGAGTCATCCCTGGTCCACCTTTATGGCGATATCTCGAAAAGGTGTCCACCTATAGAACTAAGGATCCCTCCCTTTTAAAATACACATTACCACCTTTCATTTGATACCCATTTCATACAAACTCATTCCAGGGTTACCCTAGGTTCACTTTCCTACATGGTGATTTTCCCTTTTTTGTCTCCAAAGCTCTCAGCTGAGTATATAACGTTCGGTTACACCCGAACTTAGCCTTCTTTGCTTGTTATTTTATGTGTTTTTTTGTACCAAAGTTGATTATGTCAAACTTGTTTCTGGGTAGTCACAGTGTGCGACGAGTTTTCTTCAAATACAAAATATAAAAAACAAATAAAAATTCAAATATTTGTGGATAAAGTTCAAAGTGTAAAATTTCGTCTGGCCAGACGACAACGCTAAGATGTGTTAAATTTATTCACCGCTAATCGGAGGGTTAAGCACATTTGAATTTTCTGTCATTTCCGATGTCTTTTTCCGAAGTTCATTTGTGCTTTTCTGAAATACTTTCGCGCTCTTCTAAAATACATTTGAGTTTCTCCGAAGTAATCTTGGAAATTTTACGTATACCTTTATATATCGTCGGTACAATGCCAAAGAAACGAATGTGCTATTTTTTTTTAAACGAAATATTATATATAGACGAAAAAAACTGAATAAATTTTGAAATACCCTTCTTTTTTCAAAACTGTGAATGAGGATACCTTAATTGCAATGCTTTTGAGTGTAGAAGCTTTGAAAAAGATAAATAAAAATCATGTATGCTAACCCAGCAGCTATTTTATGACTTAGCACAATTTCCGAACTCAAAACAAAATTTTTCTCCTGACTTAGCACTTTTTACTCAATATGTTTTCCCATCACTCCTCCCCTTTAATGATTGAAATATAACACTAAAACTATATATTTGACAAAAAATACTATTTATTTGTCAAACTATTTCTAACGTTTCTGATCTGGACTCTTTTGGCGGATGTTGCGCAGACAATAATTTGTATTTAAATTCAAGCAAATGCTATGTTGTGTCTTACTCCAAAAAAAACTGCCACATTTATCTACAAACCAAATGCTAAATCTTTTAATTGTTGTCAAGAGAGTAAACACTTGGGTGTATATTTTGACTCCAAACCTTCTTTTTTTAGTCACATTGATTTCATTGTTACAAAGTTTGTTGCAACGGCTGGGTTCAGTAGACGTAACACCAGTGACCTTAAGGACCCTATGACGTTGAAGGCACTTTATATATCCTTGGTCAGAAGTGGTCTTGAATATTGTTCAATAATATGAAATCCTTTCTAAGAATCGAACTCGTATAAAATTGAGGGAGTTCAAACATTTTTTACAAATATTGCTTTACGTATGCTTCACTGGCCAGACGGCCTCCCATCACATACCAGCAGGCGCAAGTTGCTTGGCCTTCAGGTTTTGCATGACAGAAGAACTTTTATCTCACTCATGTAATAAACTTTAGCACGAATTGCTCTGATTTATCTAATTTGTTCATTCAATTTTTCAAATCCGATATCTCAGCGAAAAAAAAAAACGATATTTGAGCAAACTCAAAGCCGTTTGGAAGAAGAAGACTTGTAATTAAAGATGATATCCTTTAATTTTTGTGAAAGAAAAAATCTGCAAGGCTACATTACACTCAATTATGGGCAAAAACGATGTTTTTGCACTTTTAGGTTAGGATATCTAAAAAAACCAGGGCTGATAGAGCAAGGCCAGATTTGGATTGAACGCATCATAAACCTTCGGAAATATATAGTCTGGCTTCTGGGTCTGAATAATGGTTGAATTTTATCGGCCTGTGTTGTTTATCGAAATAACTCATAAAAGGAATTATGCTATGAATCAACCTATAACTAGGGCTATAAATCTACATAGCAAATAGATTCAGTAGTGTCATTAATTTTAATAACAGCTTATATAAGTTCAAACGTGAATTGCATGTAGTTATCGACATGTAAAAATTGAAGTAGATAAAAGTCAGCGCAAGCATTTATCAAACACAAAAGGCATGTCTCAATTGGGTGAATCCAATTTCAAGGGGTTGTGTTCGCAACCCTCTCAAGGGGTTGCCAGCGCAATATATAGTTTCTCCAACCCAATTGTCAACTCACCTACCCGTGGCGAAGAATGTTTCATTGACAGCTGAGGCTCTGGCGACCTCAAGTTCATCATGGAGTTAGGGGGTGGGCGGGCGGGTCTGGAAGGTTTAATGTGGTCATATAAATCGTTTCGGAGATGGTCGGGCTAGTATCTAAATAGTGCTTCGTTATCGGAACGTACCGGATCTATATCCGGCAAATAAACATCAACATCGGCCCAAAGCCTTTGGGGAGTGTCTTTATCGTTATTACAACAACAACAACAAATCATGTACCTTTAGACTGAATGATTTAAATAAGTAAATACAATGCGCGCACAAAGAAATGACTAGTAATTCAGATTGATATTACTGACTGGTTGACTTAGCACATTTTTTTTGAACAGCGGACGACTTAGCACATTTACGCATCATTGCACACAGCACGTAAAAATTAAAAATTAAAATATTTTTTTTTGTGATCGTTGTATTTTGAATTCAGTTTTAAAACTGCATTAAAATACAAGTTTTGAAAGAAAGTGACTTAGCACATTTTCACATTAAGCTAACGATATGTCAAATTTTGCAAAGCCACAACAACAAATGTGCATTTTTTTTTTAATATAAAAAACATTGTTCAATTAGCATTACTTACAGCCAGTTTCACGAATGAAATTTAAGTGAAAAATTAAATTTTTACTCGAATTTTATATGAAGTCTGACAGCCAAAAAATTGTTTTTCATTTAAATCGTTTCATGAAATTGGCTATTAGTGGTTTACAAAAGTAAACCTTCCAATAGTGGTTGAAACATATAAAATTAAATCTCTATTAATTAAATCTCTTTTTTGAATAATGTCTTACGCGTTTTTCTCAACACATCAAATATGCACATTCGTGTCTTTGGCATGGACCCACGTTATGTTTACTCATCGAACTTCACGAGTACTTCGTACACATGCCTTTTCTTTATTTCGAGATGCCCTGGTGTTTGAAGACCTTTTATGCTAATAATTTTTTTTCAGTTTCTTACTACCCTTAATGGTTTTGAAGAACTCTGCATCTCCAGAACTATTTTAAAATATTCGGCTTCTGTTAAGCTTCGTACTCAAAGTGTTCCTGAATTGTTGACTACCTTTCCCTTAGCCATCGATTCATTAACGAACAATGCCATTGAACTTTATCGAGACTACAAATTCGATACCCAACTATTCAGTCAGAGACTTCTATGTATTTGAGCAAATTTTCTATTTTCAAAATGAATTTTTAATACATTTCAGAAATTGTATACTTACGCATGAATGTACTTACATACGTATGTACATACATACACACAAGTAAGGAATATTATATATATATATATATAATATAATGAGTTATTTCAATGAGTTATTTCAATGAGTTATTCAATACACCTAGTATTTCTTACGAGAAGCTCGGCCTAAAATCTCTTCGGAGGTTGTCGCGCCTTACATATATATATTATATATTTATATATATGTAAGGCGCGACAACCTCCGAAGAGTATTTCTTACGAGAAGCTCGGCCTAAAATCTCTTCGGATATATATATATATATATATATTTATATATATGTAAGGCGCGACAACCTCCGAAGAGATTTTAGGCCGAGCTTCTCGTAAGGAATACTAGGTGTATTGAAATAACTCATTGTTTGTAGAGATGATTTCTCATAAACCGAAGAGAAATTAGTTGATATAACTTGGCCTGTATGATTGTTCATAAACTTAACAAACAGATATCCACATATGCATTTGTACGAGTATACACACATAGATATGTACGTATAATAGATAAAGCATATTGGCAGAACAGTACATCACTTGTGCCATATTGCATATTAATCTATAAAGAACACATCTATAATATGTGAGTAAATTTATGTAGTTAACATTTGTGTAGCTATGTGCTTTTGTTGATAAGCACACAAGCATGAATATTGAAAATTGTGCAAACTTATGGTTGAACGCTCATAATAAGGGAATTTTCAGTTTTCAGATTAAATAATTTTTTCCGCACTTGTGATTTATATAATACTAGCCTTTACCCGCGGCCCCGTCCGCAAGGAGAAAATGAAATATGTGGGCTATTCACGTTAGCCTGCTTATAAAGTTATCTGTTTAAAATTTTTTTTCTGTCTAATGCATTTTATTTTTGTAATTGAGTAAAAAAAAGAACTTTATGAGCTGATAACCTGATAGGATCCCAAAATGATAACGAAATTATCCAGAAAAAGCCACGAAATGACCCCCACGCTATCGCGGACGGATCCCGAAAACCATCCAGAAACGCCCCGGAAGTGCTTCCAAAAGTTCCCGAAGTGGTCCCAAAAAAACCCGAAATGACAACGATACGATTCTAGACTTATCCAGATAACCACACAGAAATGATGCCTGAAGGGTACCAAATTGATCCCGAAATAGTCCCGAAAAAGTTCCGAAATTACCCTGACGGGCTCCCGGACGGATCTCGGAAACCATCCAAAAAATATCCAGGAAGGGTCCCTAAATTATCCCGACTAACTCCAGAAAAAGTTCCGAAATGGCTCCGAGGGATCCACGATGGATCGCGAAAACCATACAGAAATGATTCCGGAAGGATTCCAAAAAGATCCCGAAATAGTCCGGAATTGACCAGATGGGATCCCGCACAGATCCAGAAATGATCCCGGAAGGGTGCAAAAACTATCCCGGAAAAGTAACAAAAAATCCCGAAATGGCTCCTACGGCATCCCGGACGGATCCAGAAATGATCTCGGAAGGGTCCCCAAATGATCCCAAAATGGTCCCGAAATGACCCTGATGGATCCGGCAAACCATCAAGAAATTATGCCGAAAGGGTCCCAAAATGATCCCGAAATAATACAGAAAAAGTCACGAAACGACCCCTAGAGGATCCCCAAATGATCCCGTATTAGCCCCGAAAAGGTCCCGAAATAACCCCGACGGGATCCCGGACAAATCCCGAAAACCATCCAGAAATGATGCCGGAAGGAATCC
The DNA here is from genome assembly GCF_040869045.1 of Eurosta solidaginis. NCBI lineage: Eukaryota > Metazoa > Arthropoda > Insecta > Diptera > Tephritidae > Eurosta > Eurosta solidaginis. Next base: position 262,232,412 of record NC_090320.1, read on the forward strand.
CAAATGATTCCGTAAAAGTCCCGCATTGATTCCGACGGGATCCCGAACGGATACCGAAAATCATCCAGAAGTGACGCCGGAAAGGTCCTCAAATGATCACCTAATAGTCCCGAAATGATCCTTAAGGGGTCATGGACGGATCCCATAAACCATCCAGAAATGATCCCGATATATTCCCGAAGAAGTCCCGAAATGACCCTGACGGGATCTCGAACGCACCCCTAAATGACACTGACGGGATCCCGTACAGATCCCGAAATCCATCCAGAAATGATCTTGGGAGGGACCCCAAATGATCCCGAAAAAGTCCCGCAATAATTCCGACGGGATCCTGAGCGGATACCGAAAACCATCCAGAAGTGATGCTGAAAAGATCCTCAAATGATCACCTAATAGTTCCGAAAAGACCCTGACGGGATCCCGAACGGATCCCGACAACTATCTAGAAATGATGCCGAAAGGGCCCGCAAATGATCCCGTATTAGTCGAGAAAAAGTCCCGAAATGAACCTGACGGGATGCCGGAGGAATCCCAAAAACCAGCCAGAAATGATTTTGGAAGGGACACCAAATGATCCCGAAAAAGTCCCGCAATAATTCCGACGGGATCCTGAGCGGATACCGAAAACCATCCAGAAGTGATGCTGAAAAGATCCTCAAATGATCACCTAATAGTCCCAAAATGACCCTGACGGCATCCCGGACAGATCCCGAAATCCATCCAGAAATGATCTTGGGAGGGTCCCAAAATTATCCCGAAATAGTCTGGGAAAAGTCCAGAAATTACCCTGACGGATACCGGAAGAATCCTGAAAACCAATCTTAAATGATGCCGAAAAAGTCCCGAAATGACCCTGATGGGACCCGGAAAGGATCCCGAAAACTAACCAGAAATGATGCCGGAAAAGTCCTCAAATGATCTCCCAATAGTTCCGAAAAGACCCTGACGGGATCCCGAACGGATCCCGACAACTATCCAGAAATGATACCGAAAGGGCCCGCAAATGATCCCGTATTAGTCGAGAAAAAGTCCCGAAATGACCCCGACGGGATGCCGGACGAATCCCAAAAACCATCCAGAAATGATTTTGGAAGGGACCCCAATGATCCCGAAAAAGTCCCGCAATTATTCCGACGGGAATCTGAACGGATACCGAAAACCATCCAGAAGTGATGCCGGAACGGTCCTCAAATGCTCACCTAATAGTCCCAAAATGACCCTGAGCGCATCCCGGACAAATCCCGAAATCCATCCAGAAATGATCTTGGGAAGGTCCCAAAATGATCCCGAAATAGTCTCGGAAAAGTCCAGAAATTACCCTGACGGGTTCCCGGACGAATCCTGAAAGCCATCCTTAAATGATCCCGAAAAAGCCCCGAAATGACCCTGACGGGATCCCGAAAGGATTCCAAAAACTATCCAGAAATGATGTCGGAAAGGTCCTCAAATGATCCCCTAATAGTCCCGAAATGACCGTGACGGGATCCCGACAACTATCCAGAAATGATGCCGAAAGGGTCCGCAAATGATCCCGTATTAGTCGAAAAAAAGTCCCGAAAGGACCACGACGGGATCCCGGACGAATCCCAAAAACGATCCAGAAATGATGCCGGTAGGTATCCCAAATGATCCCGAAATAGTCCCGAAATGACCTCGTCGGCATCCCGGACGGATCCCGAAAATTATCCAGAAATGATGCCGGAAAGGTTCCCAAATGATCCCCTAATAGTTCCGAAATTACCCTAATGGGATCCCGGACGGATCCCGAAAACCATCCATAAATGATGCCGAAAGGGTTCCCAAATGATCCCGTATTAGTCGCGAAAAAGTCCCGAAATGACCCCGACGGGATCCCGGACGGATCCCGAAAACCATCCAGAAATGATGCCGAAAGGGTTCCCAAATGATCCCGTATTAGTCGCGAAAAAGTCCCGAAATGACCCCGACGGGATCCCGGATGGATCCCAAAAACCATCCAGAAATGATGCCGGATGAGCCCCAAAATGATCCCGAAAAAGTCCCCAAATGACCCCGACGAGATCCCGGACGGATCCCGAAAACGATCCAGAAATGATGCCGGAAGAGCCCCCAAATGATCCCGAAAAAGTCCCCAAATGACCCCGACGATATCCCGGACGGATCCCGAAAACCATCCAGAAATGATGCCGGAAGAGCACTCAAATGATCCCGAAAAAGTCCCCATATGACACCGACGAGATCCCGCACGGATCCCGAAAACCATCCAGAAATGATCCCGGAAGGGTCTCGATATGACCCTTACGGGATTACAAATAAGGTGAAGCTAATTATAAAACCATGTTAATAAGGCAGCAGGCGCATTGGAGCGAATAAAAAGTTAGATAGAAACATACAGGTAAAGCTAATAAAAGCGTGCTAATAAAAACAATTGATGGATGGCGGATGGCGGGAGTAGAGGAGAGGACCACTGATCGTTCCTCCAAAATTGTCTAGATCTCGTTCTGTATGTACCAGATACCAAAAACTATTGATTTAGGAGAAAATTTAGATTGAGTTATAACAATTTATGGATTTTACACCAGAGGGGGAGATAAAGGGGGGCGGGCGGAGGGTGTCACTGCTTACTTTGTAAGCCCTCGACTTATTTGACCCCTTGAGTCTGTGATATTGGTGAAGGCCAGTATACGTAAAGTTATAATGTGTAAAAATTATGAAAAATAATTTCTCGAAGGGTCGTGGGACCCCCACCCCTCTTTCCATGTTCGAAAAAAATTTCGCTAGTAGACTACTGTCTGTGTCCCAAATTTCATCAAAATCCGTGTAGCCATTCTGGCGTGATTCAGTCGCAAAGACGAAAAAATATAATAATTAAATTATAACTGTTCCTAGGGGGCGGGGACCACGCCCCTTTTGAAAAATATATAGCTAGTAGATCCTTCTAGACTATTGGCTATATGTGTGCAAAATTTCATCCAAATCGGTCCAGCCGTTCTTGCGTTATTGAGTCACAAAGACAAACGTCTGGACAAACATCCAAACATCCAAACATCCAAACATCCAAACATCCAAACATCCAAACATCCAAACATCTAAACATCCAAACATCCAAACATCCAAACATCTTAACATCCAAACTTTCCCATTTATAATATATACTAGCCTTTACCCGCGGCCCCGTCCGCAAGGAAAATTTTAAATATATGGGCTATTCGCGTTAGCCTGCTTATTATCTGTTTAGAATTTTGTTTTCTGTCTAATGCATTTTATTTTTGTAATTGAGTAAAAAAAAAGAACTAAATGAGCTGATAACCTGATAGGATCCCAAATGATCCCGAAATTATACAGAAAAAGCTACGAAATGACCCCAACGCTATCGCGGACAGATCCCGAAAACCATCCAGAAACGCCCCGGAAGTGTTTCCAAAAGTTCCCGAAGTAGTCCCAAAAAAACCCGAAATGACAACGACACGATTCTAGACTTATCCAGATAACCACACAGAAATGATGCCTGAAGGGTACCAAATTGATCCCGAAATAGTCCCGAAAAAGTTCCGAAATTACCCTGACGGGCTCCCGGACGGATCTCAGAAACCATCCAGAAAATATCCAGGAAGGGTCCCTAAATTATCCCGACTAACTCCAGAAAAAGTTCCGAAATGGCTCCGAGGGGATCCACGATGGATCGCGAAAACCATACAGAAATGATTCCGGAAGGATTCCAAAATGATCCCGAAATAGTCCGGAATTGACCCAGATGGGATCCCGCACAGATCCAGAAATGATCCCGGAAGGGTGCAAAAACTATCCCGGAAAAGTAACAAAAAATCCCGAAATGGCTCCTACGGCATCCCGGACGGATCCAGAAATGATCTTGGAAGGGTCCCCAAATGATCCCAAAATGGTCCCGAAATGACCCTGATGGATCCGGCAAACCATCAAGAAATTATGCCGAAAGGGTCCCAAAATGATCCCGAAATAATACAGAAAAAGTCACGAAACGACCCCTAGAGGATCCCCAAATGATCCCGTATTAGCCCCGAAAAGGTCCCGAAATAACCCCGAGGGGATCCCGGACAAATCCCGAAAACCATCCAGAAATGATGCCGGAAGGAATCCCAAATGATTCCGTAAAAGTCCCGCATTGATTCCGACGGGCTCCCGAACGGATACCGACAATCATCCAGAAGTGACGCCGGAAAGGTCCTCAAATGATCACCTAATAGTCCCGAAATGACCCTTAAGGGGTCATGGGCGGATCCCATAAACCATCCAGAAATGATCCCGATATATTCCCGAAGAAGTCCCGAAATGACCCTGACGGGATCTCGAACGTACCCCTAAATGACCCTGACGGGATCCCGGACAGATCCCGAAATCCATCCAGAAATGATCTTGGGAGGGACCCCAAATGATCCCGAAAAAGTCCCGCAATGATTCCGAGAGGATCCTGATCGGATACCGATAACCATCCAGAAGTGATGCCGGAAAGTTCCTCAAATGATCACCTAATACCAAAATGACCCTGACGGCATCCCGGACTGATCCCAAAATCCATCCAGAAATGATCTTGGGAAGGTCTCAAAATTATCCCGAAATAGTCTCGGAAAAGTTCAGAAATTACCCTGACGGGTTCCCGGACGAATCCTGAAAGCCATCTCTAAATGATCCCGAAAAAGTCCCGAAATGACCCTGACTGGACCCCGAAAGGATTCCGAAAACTATCCAGAAATGATGCCGGAAATGTCCTCAAATGATCCCTTATTAGTCGAGAAAAAGTCCCGAAATGAACCCGACGGGATGCCGGACGAATCCCAAAAACCAGCTAGAAATGATGCCGGAAGGGACACCAAATGATCCCGAAAAAGTCCCGCAATAATTCCGACGGGATCCTGAGCGGATACCGAAAACCATCCAGAAGTGATGCCGAAAAGGTCCTCAAATGATCACCTAATAGTCCCAAAATTACCCTGACGGCATCCCGGACAGATCCCGAAATCCATCCAGAAATGATCTTGGGAGGGTCCCAAAATTATCCCGAAATAGTCTGGGAAAAGTCCAGAAATTACCCTGACGGATACCGGACGAATCCTGGAAACCAATCTTAAATGATGCCGAAAAAGTCCCGAAATGACCCTGATGGGACCCGGAAAGGATCCCGAAAACTAACCAGAAATGATGCCGGAAAGGTCCTCAAATGATCTCCCAATAGTTCCGAAAAGACCCTGACGGGATCCCGAACGGATCCCGACAACTATCTAGAAATGATGCCGAAAGGGCCCGAAAATGATCCCGTATTAGTAGAGAAAAAGTCCCGAAATGAACCCGACGGGATGCCGGACGAATCCCAAAAACCAGCCAGAAATGTTGCCGGAAGAGACACCAAATGATCCCGAAAAAGTCCCGCAATAATTCCGACGGGATCCTGAGCGGATACCGAAAACCATCCAGAAGTGATGCCGAAAAGGTCCTCAAATGATCACCTAATAGTCCCAAAATTACCCTGACGGCATCCCGGACAGATCCCGAAATCCATCCAGAAATGATCTTGGGAGGGTCCCAAAATTATCCCGAAATAGTCTGGGAAAAGTCCAGAAATTACCCTGACGGATACCGGACGAATCCTGGAAACCAATCTTAAATGATGCCGAAAAAGTCCCGAAATGACCCTGATGGGACCCGGAAAGGATCCCGAAAACTAACCAGAAATGATGCCGGAAAGGTCCTCAAATGATCTCCCAATAGTTCCGAAAAGACCCTGACGGGATCCCGAACGGATCCCGACAACTATCCAGAAATGATACCGAAAGGGCCCGCAAATGATCCCGTATTAGTCGAGAAAAAGTCCCGAAATGACCCCGACGGGATGCCGGACGAATCCCAAAAACCATCCAGAAATGATTTTGGAAGGGACCCCAATGATCCCGAAAAAGTCCAGCAATTATTCCGACGGGAATCTGAACGGATACCGAAAACCATCCAGAAGTGATGCCGGAACGGTCCTCAAATGCTCACCTAATAGTCCCAAAATGACCCTGAGGGCATCCCGGACAAATCCCGAAATCCATCCAGAAATGATCTTGGGAAGGTCCCAAAATGATCCCGAAATAGTCTCGGAAAAGTCCAGAAATTACCCTGACGGGTTCCCGGACGAATCCTGAAAGCCATCCTTAAATGATCCCGAAAAAGCCCCGAAATGACCCTGACGGGATCCCGAAAGGATTCCAAAAACTATCCAGAAATGATGCCGGAAAGGTCCTCAAATGATCCCCTAATAGTTCCGAAATGACCGTGACGGGATCCCGAACGGATCCCGACAACTATCCAGAAATTATGCCGAAAGGGTCCGCAAATGATCCCGTATTAGTCGAGAAAAAGTACCGAAATGACCCCGACGGGATCCCGGACGAATCCCAAAAACCATCCAGAAATGATGCCGGTAGGTATCCCAAATGATCCCGAAATAATGCCGAAATGACCTCGTCGGCATCCCGGACGGATACCGAAAATTATCCAGAAATGATGCCGGAAAGGTCCACAAATGATCCCCTAATAGTCCCGAAATTACCCTGATGGGATCCCGGACGGATCCCGAAAACCATCCAGAAATGATGCCGGAAGAGCCCCCAAATGATCCCGGAAAATCCCCAAATGACCCCGACGATATCCCGGACGGATCCCGAAAACCATCCAGAAATGATGCCGGAAGAGCCCCCAAATGATCCCGAAAAAGTCCCCAAATGACCCCGACGAGATCCCGCACGGATCCCGAAAACCATCCAGAAATGATGCTGGAAGAGCCCCAAATGATCCCGAAAAAGTCCCCAAATGACCCCGACATACTCCAGAAAAGGTTCCGAAATGGCTCCGAGGGAATCAACGACGGATCGCGAAAACCATACAGAAATGATTCCGGAAGGATCCCAAAATGATCCCGAAATAGTCCGAAAATGACCCATATGGGATCCCGCACAGATCCAGAAATGATCCCGGAAGGGTCCAAAAACTATCCCGGAAAAGTAACAAAAAATCCCGAAATGGCTCCTACGGCATCCCGGACGGATCCAGAAATGATCTCGGAAGGGTCCCCAAATGATCCCAAAATGGTCCCGAAATGACCCTGATGGATCCGGCAAACCATCAAGAAATTATGCCGGAAGGGTCCCCAAATGAAACCCGAAATAAAACAGAAAAAGTCACGAAACGACCCCTAGAGGATCCCCAAATGATCCCGTATTAGCCCCAAAAAAGTCCCAAAATGACCCTGACGGGATCCCGAAAGGATTCCGAAAACAATACAGAAATGATGCCGGAAAGGTCCTCAAATGATCCCCTAATAGTCCCGAAATGACCGTGACGGGATCCCGACAACTATCCAGAAATGATGCCGAAAGGGTCCGCAAATGATCCCGTATTAGTCGAAAAAAGTCCCGAAAGGACCACGACGGGATCCCGGACGAATCCCAAAAACCATCCAGAAATGATGCCGGTAGGTATCCCAAATGATCCCGAAATAGTCCCGAAATGACCTCGTCGGCATCCCGGACGGATCCCGAAAATTATCCAGAAATGAAGCCGGAAAGGTTCCCAAATGATCCCCTAATAGTCCCGAAACTACCCTAATGGGATCCCGGACGGATCCCGAAAACCATCCAGAAATGATGCCGAAAGGGTTCCCAAATGATCACGTATTAGTCCCGAAAAAGTTCCGAAATGACCCCGACGGGATCCCGGACGGATCCCGAAAACCATCCAGAAATGATGCCGAAAGGGTTCCCAAATGATCCCGTATTAGTCGCGAAAAAGTACCGAAATGACCCCGACGGGATCCCGGACGGATCCCGAAAACCATCCAGAAATGATGCCGGATGAGCCCCAAAATGATCCCGAAAAAGTCCCCAAATGACCCCGACGAGATCCCGGACGGATCCCGAAAACCATCAAGAAATGATGCCGGAAGAGCCCCCAAATGATCCCGAAAAAGTCCCCAAATGACCCCGACGATATCCCGGACGGATCCCGAAAACCATCCAGAAATGATGCCGGAAGAGCCCCCAAATGATCCCGAAAAAGTCCCCATATGACCCCGACGAGATCCCGCACGGATCCCGAAAACCATCCAGAAATGATGCCGGAAGGGTCCCCAAATGATCGCGAAATAGTCCCGAAATGATTCCGGAATAGTCCCGAAAATGTTCCAAAATAACCCCGACGGGATCCCGGACGGATCCCGTAAACTATACAGAAATGATCCCGGAAAGGTCCCAAAATGATCCCGAAATAGTCCCGAAAAAGTCCCGAAATTACCCCGGCGTAATCCCGGACCGATCCCGAAAACCATCCAGAAATGATCCCGGAAGGGTCTCGATATGACCCTTACGGGATTACAAATAATGTGAAGCTAATTATAAAACCATGTTAATAAGGCAGCAGGCGCATTGGAGCGAATAAAAAGTTAGATAGAAACATACAGGTAAAGCTAATAAAAGCGTGCTAATAAAAACAATTGATGGAGGGCGGATGGCGGGAGTAGAGGAGAGGACCACTGATCGTTCCTCCAAAATTGTCTAGATCTCGTTCTGTATGTACCAGATACCAAAACCTATTGATTTAGGAGAAAATTTAGATTGAGTTATAACAATTTATGGATTTTACACCAGAGGGGGAGATAAAGGGGGTGGGCGGAGGGTGTCACTGCTTACTTTGTAAGCCCTCGACTTATTTGACCCCTTGAGTCTGTGATATTGGTGAAGGCCAGTATACGTAAAGTTATAATGTGTAAAAATTATGAAAAATAATTTCTCGAAGGGTCGTGGGACCCCCACCCCTCTTTCCATATTCGAAAAAAATTTCGCTAGTAGACTACTGTCTGTGTCCCAAATTTCATCAAAATCCGTGTAGCCATTCTGGCGTGATTCAGTCGCAAAGACGAAAAAATATAATAATTACATTACAACTGTTCCTAGGGGGCGGGGACCACGCCCCTTTTGAAAAATATATAGCTAGTAGATCCTTCTAGACTATTGGCTATATGTGTGCAAAATTTCATCCAAATCGATCCAGCCGTTCTTGCGTTATTGAGTCACAAAGACAAACGTCTGGACAAACATCCAAACATCCAAACATCCAAACATCCAAACATCCAAACATCCAAACATCCAAACATCTAAACATCCAAACATCCAAACATCCAAACATCTTAACATCCAAACTTTCCCATTTATAATATACTAGCCTTTACCCGCGGCCCCGTCCGCAAGGAGAAAATGAAATATGTGGGCTATTCACGTTAGCCTGCTTATAAAGTTATCTGTTTAAAATTTTTTTTCTGTCTAATGCATTTTATTTTTGTAATTGAGTAAAAAAAAAGAACTTTATGAGCTGATAATCTGATAGGATTCCAAAATGATAACGAAATTTTCCAGAAAAAGATACGAAATGACCCCGATGCTATCGCGGACGGATCCCGAAAACCATCCAGAAACGCCCCGGAAGTGTTTCCAAAAGTTCCCGAAGTAGTCCCAAAAAACCCGAAATGACAACGACACGATTCTAGACTTATCCAGATAACCACACAGAAATGATGCCTGAAGGGTACCAAATTGATCCCGAAATTGTCCCGAAAAAGTTCCGAAATTACCCTGACGGGCTCCCGGACGGGCTCCCGGACGGATCTCAGAAACCATCCAGAAAATATCCAGGAAGGGTCCCTAAATTATCCCGACTAACTCCAGAAAAAGTTCCGAAATGGCTTCGAGGGGATCCACGATGGATCGCGAAAACCATACAGAAATGATTCCGGAAGGATTCCAAAATGATCCCGAAATAGTCCGGAATTGACCCAGATGGGATCCCGCACAGATCCAGAAATGATCCCGGAAGGGTGCAAAAACTATCCCGGAAAAGTAACAAAAAATCCCGAAATGGCTCCTAAGGCATCCCGGACGGATCCAGAAATGATATCGGAAGGGTCCCCAAATGATCCCAAAATGGTCCCGAAATGACCCTGATGGATCCGGCAAACCATTAAGAAATTATGCCGAAAGTGTCCCAAAATGATCCCGAAATAATACAGTAAAAGTCACGAAACGACCCCTAGAGGATCCCCAAAAGATCCCGTATTAGCCCCGAAAAGGTCCCGAAATAACCCCGACGGGATCCCGGACAAATCCCGAAAACCATCCAGAAATGATGCCGGAAGGAATCCCAAATGATTCCGTAAAAGTCCCGCATTGATTCCGACGGGATCCCGAACGGATACCGAAAATCATCCAGAAGTGACGCCGGAAAGGTCCTCAAATGATCACCTAATAGTCCCGAAATGACCCTTAAGGGGTCATGGACGGATCCCATAAACCATCCAGAAATGATCCCGATATATTCCCGAAGAAGTCCCGAAATGACCCTGACGGGATCTCGAGCGCACCCCTAAATGACCCTGACGGGATCCCGGACAGATCCCGAAATCCATCCAGAAATGATCTTAGGAGGGACCATAAATGATCCCGAAAAAGTCCCGCAATGATTCCGAGGGGATCCTGATCGGATACCGATAACCATCCAGATCAAATGATCACCTAATACCAAAATGACCCTGACGGCATCCCGGACTGATCCCAAAATCCATCCAGAAATGATCTTGGGAAGGTCCCAAAATTATCCCGAAATAGTCTCGGAAAAGTTCAGAAATTACCCTGACGGGTTCCCGGACGAATCCTGAAAGCCATCTCTAAATGATCCCGAAAAAGTCCCGAAATGACCCTGACTGGACCCCGAAAGGATCCCGAAAACTATCCAGAAATGAAGCCGGAAATGTCCTCAAATGATCACCTAATAGTTCCGAAAAGACCCTGACGGGATCCCGAACGGATCCCGACAACTATCTAGAAATGATGCCGAAAGGGCCCGCAAATGATCCCGTATTAGTCGAGAAAAAGTCCCGAAATGAACCCGACGGGATGCCGGACGAATCCCAAAAATCAGGCAGAAATGATGCCGGAAGGGACACCAAATGATCCCGAAAAAGTCCCGCAATAATTCCGACGGGATCCTGAGCGGATACCGAAAACCATCCAGAAGTGATGCCGAAAAGGTCCTCAAATGATCACCTAATAGTCCCAAAATGACCCTGACGGCATCCCGGACAGATCCCGAAATCCATCCAGAAATGATCTTGGGAGGGTCCCAAAATTATCCCGAAATAGTCTGGGAAAAGTCCAGAAATTACCCTGACGGATACCGGACGAATCCTGAAAACCAATCTTAAATGATGCCGAAAAAGTCCCGAAATGACCCTGATGGGACCCGGAAAGGATCCCGAAAACTAACCAGAAATGATGCCGGAAAGGTCCTCAAATAATCTCCCAATAGTTCCGAAAAGACCCTGACGGGATCCCGAGCGGATCCCGACAACTATCCAGAAATGATACCGAAAGGGCCCGCAAATGATCCCGCATTAGTCGAGAAAAAGTCCCGAAATGACCCCGACGGGATGCCGGACGAATCCCAAAAACCATCCAGAAATGATTTTGGAAGGGACCCCAATGATCCCGAAAAAGTCCCGCAATTATTCCGACGGGAATCTGAACGGATACCGAAAACCATCCAGAAGTGATGCCGGAACGGTCCTCAAATGCTCACCTAATAGTCCCAAAATGACCCTGAGGGCATCCCGGACAAATCCCGAAATCCATCCAGAAATGATCTTGGGAAGGTCCCAAAATGATCCCGAAATAGTCTCGGAAAAGTCCAGAAATTACCCTGACGGGTTCCCGGACGAATCCTGAAAGCCATCCTTAAATGATCCCGAAAAAGCCCCGAAATGACCCTGACGGGATCCCGAAAGGATTCCAAAAACTACCCAGAAATGATGCCGGAAAGGTCCTCAAATGATCCCCTAATAGTTCCGAAATGACCGTGACGGGATCCCGAACGGATCCCGACAACTATCCAGAAATTATGCCGAAAGGGTCCGCAAATGATCCCGTATTAGTCGAGACAAAGACCCGAAATGACCCCGACGGGATCCCGGACGAATCCCAAAAACCATCCAGAAATGATGCCGGTAGGTATCCCAAATGATCCCGAAATAATCCCGAAATGACCTCGTCGGCATCCCGGACGGATACCGAATATTATCCAGAAATGATGCCGGAAAGGTCCACAAATGATCCCCTAATAGTCCCGAAATTACCCTGATGGGATCCCGGACGGATCCCGAAAACCATCAAGAAATGATGCCGGAAGAGCCCCCAAATGATCCCGAAAAAGTCCCCAAATGACCCCGACGATATCCCGGACGGATCCCGAAAACCATCCAGAAATGATGCCGGAAGAGCCCCCAAATGATCCCGAAAAAGTCCCCAAATGACCCCGACGAGATCCCGCACGGATCCCGAGAACCATCCAGAAATGATGCCGGAAGAGCCCCAAATGATCCCGAAAAAGTCCCCAAATGACCCCGACATACTCCAGAAAAGTTCCGAAATGGCTCCGAGGGAATCAACGACGGATCGCGAAAACCATACAGAAATGATTCCGGAAGGATCCCAAAATGATCCCGAAATAGTCCGGAAATGACCCAGATGGGATCCCGCACAGATCCAGAAATGATCCCGGAAGGGTCCAAAAACTATCCCGGAAAAGTAACAAAAAATCCCGAAATGGCTCCTACGGCATCCCGGACGGATCCAGAAATGATCTCGGAAGGGTCCCCAAATGATCCCAAAATGGTCCCGAAATGACCCTGATGGATCCGGCAAACCATCAAGAAATTATGCCGGAAGGGTCCCCAAATGATCCCGAAATAAAACAGAAAAAGTCACGAAACGACCCCTAGAGGATCCCCAAATGATCCCGTATTAGCCCCAAAAAAGTCCCAAAATGACCCTGACGGGATCCCGAAAGGATTCCGAAAACAATACAGAAATGATGCCGGAAAGGTCCTCAAATGATGCCCTAATAGTCCCGAAATGACCGTGACGGGATCCCGACAACTATCCAGAAATGATGCCGAAAGGATCCGCAAATGATCCCGTATTAGTCGAAAAAAAGTCCCGAAAGGACCACGACGGGATCCCGGACGAATCCCAAAAACCATCCAGAAATGATGCCGGTAGGTATCCCAAATGATCCCGAAATAGTCCCGAAATGACCTCGTCGGCATCCTGGACGGATCCCGAAAATTATCCAGAAATGATGCCGGAAAGGTTCCCAAATGATCCCCTAATAGTCCCGAAATTACCCTAATGGAATCCCGGACGGATCCCGAAAACCATCCAGAAATGATGCCGAAAGGGTTCCCAAATGATCCCGTATTAGTCGCGAAAAAGTCCCGAAATGACCCCGACGGGATCCCGGACGGATCCCGAAAACCATCCAGAAATGATGCCGGATGAGCCCCAAAATGATCCCGAAAAAGTCCCCAAATGACCCCGACGAGATCCCGGACGGATCCCGAAAACCATCCAGAAATGATGCCGGAAGATCCCCCAAATGATCCAGAAAAAGTCCCCAAATGACCCCGACGATATCCCGGACGGATCCCGAAAACCATCCAGAAATGATGCCGGAAGAGCCCTCAAATGATCCCGAAAAAGTCCCCATATGACCCCGACGAGATCCCGCACGGATCCCGAAAACCATCCAGAAATGATGCCGGAAGGGTCCCCAAATGATCGCGAAATAGTCCCGAAATGATTCCGGAATAGTCCCGAAAATGTTCCAAAATAACCCCGACGGGATCCCGGACGGATCCCGCAAACTATACAGAAATGATCCCGGAAGGGTCCCAAAATGATCCCGAAATAGTCCCGAAAAAGTCCCGAAATTACCCCGGCGTAATCCCGGACCGATCCCGAAAACCATCCAGAAATGATCCCGGAAGGGTCTCGATATGACCCTTACGGGATTACAAATAAGGTGAAGCTAATTATAAAACCATGTTAATAAGGCAGCAGGCGCATTGGAGCGAATAAAAAGTTAGATAGAAACATACAGGTAAAGCTAATAAAAGCGTGCTAATAAAAACAATTGATGGAGGGCGGATGGCGGGAGTAGAGGAGAGGACCACTGATCGTTCCTCCAAAATTGTCTAGATATCGTTCTGTATGTACCAGATACCAAAAACTATTGATTTAGGAGAAAATTTAGATTGAGTTATAACAATTTATGGATTTTACACCAGAGGGGAGATAAAGGGGGGCGGGCGGAGGGTGTCACTGCTTACTTTGTAAGCCCTCCACTTATTTGACCCCTTGAGTCTGTGATATTGGTGAAGGCCAGTATACGTAAAGTTATAATGTGTAAAAATTATGAAAAATAATTTCTCGAAGGGTCGTGGGACCCCCACCCCTCTTTCCATGTTCGAAAAAAAATTCGCTAGTAGACTACTGTCTGTGTCCCAAATTTCATCAAAATCCGTGTAGCCATTCTGGCGTGATTCAGTCGCAAAGACGAAAAAATATAATAATTAAATTATAACTGTTCCTAGGGGGCGGGGACCACGCCCCTTTTGAAAAATATATAGCTAGTAGATCCTTCTAGACTATTGGCTATATGTGTGCAAAATTTCATCCAAATCGGTCCAGCCGTTCTTGCGTTATTGAGTCACAAAGACAAACGTCTGGACAAACATCCAAACATCCAAACATCCAAACATCCAAACATCCAAACATCCAAACATCTAAACATCCAAACATCCAAACATCTTAACATCCAAACTTTCCCATTTATAATATATATTAGATATTAGATATTAGATTAGATTAAATATGTAGATTGAGTGAGGTTGAGCCAACAGTAGAATCTAATTTCATAGTTTTTTTTTCACGCTCTTCATTCTTTTACATACCCATATGCTTTATAGTTTGTTACATGTGGGTTCCTTTTTATAATTCGTCACGATATTAAATCATTGTCTCGGCTGAAACAAGTTTTCGCACTTAAGTAAATGAATGCACGAGCTAATTTTTTGATAAAACATGCAAATCTAGTAATATCATTAAAATGGAATTGTTTGAAATTTGATGTTATCGCTTTTGAAGTAAATCAGACACTTCATGGATACATAGTAGGTATATGTGGGCATGGATATTTCAAGGAATACCTTCACTGGTTCAAACACGAGCTTATTAACATATGCGATCACTGAGGAGGCGAAGCGGTAGAAGATGTATGTAATTGATATATTTTTTGAGTGTCTTAGATTCTGTACATTTAGGCGCAAACGGGCGAAATATTTTTGGGGAGGACTGCATTCCCTAATCATTCGTGGAACTCATGCAATAAAGCAACACAAAATTGTCTCCAGCATGCTATGAAGCCTTAAAAGGCTTCGACGTAGTAGCGAGCACTAAGTCGTCCAATTTTGCGGATGCAAAATAGATTGCATATGCAGAGGAGGCTGAACTAAGTACCGACTGTAAACAAGACCGCTCCGTTCGTTCGAAAACGAGAGAAGTTTTGTTTGCCTACTTCCACGGATCGGAAAGAGGATGGATTGGAGACAAGGCCTCTCCTACCATCCAATAGAGACACTGGAGCTATAATCACTAGTAACATACGCAATAACATAATCTTATAAGAACCATGCATAGATTGAAGACAATGCCTCTCCAACCACGTACGTTCAGCGGCAATATATTCATACACTCGAGAGCGAAAACGGAAATAGTAATATAAAACAAACAAGTAAGGAAGGTTAAGTTCGGGTGTAACCGAACATTACATACTCAGTTGAGAAATATGGTGACAACATAAGGGAAAATAACCATGTAGGAAAATGAACCGAGGGAAACCCTGGAATGTGTTTGTATGATATGTGTATCAAATTAAAGGCATTAAAGAGTATTTTATGAGGGAGTGGGCCATAGTTCTATAGGTGGATGCCATTTAGGGATATAGCCATAAAGGTGGAGCAGGGTTGACTATAGAATGCGTTTGTGCGATATGGGTATCAAAAGAAAGGTGTTAATGAGTATTTTAAAAGTGAGTAATCCTTAGTTCCATAGGTGGACGCCATTTCGAGATATCGCCACAAAGGTGGACAGGGGTGACCCTAGAATTTGTTTGTACAATATGGGCATCAAACGAATGGTGTTAATGAGTATTTTAAAAGGGAGTGGGCCTTAGTTCTATAGGTGGACGCTTTTCGAAATATCGCCATAAAGGTGGACCAGGGGTGACTCTAGAATGTGTTTGTACGATATGGGTATCAAATTAAAGGTATTAATGAGAGTTTTAAAAGGGAGTGGTGGTAGTTGTATATGTGAAGGCGTTTTCCAGATATCAAACAAAATGTGGACCAGGGTGACCCAGAACATCATCTGTTGGATACCGCTAATTTATTTATATATGTAATACCTGCCAAGATTTCAAGGGTTTTTTATTTTGCCCTGCAGAACTTTTTCATTTTCTTCTACTTAATATGGTAGGTGTCACAACCATTTTACAAAGTTTTTTCTAAAGTTATATTTCGCGTCAATAAACCAATCCAATTACCATGTTTCATCCCTTTTTTCGTAGTTGGTATAGAATTATGGCATTTTTTTCATTTTTCGTAATTTTCGATATCGAAAAAGTGGGCGTGGTCATAGTCGGATTTCGTTCATTTTTTATACCAAGATAAAGTGCGTTCAGATAAGTACGTGAACTAAGTTCAGTAAAGATACGTTGATTTTTGCTCTAGTTATCGTGTTGACGGCCATGCGGAAGGACAGACGGACGACTGTGTATAAAAACTGGGCGTGGCATCAACCGATTTCTCCCATTTTCATAGAAACCAGTTAACGCCATAAAATCTATAACCCTACCAAATTTCAAAAGGATTGGTTAATTTTTGTTCGACTTATGGCGTTAAAAGTATCCTAGACAAATTAAAGGCAAAAGGGCGGAGCCACGCCCATTTTGAAATTTTCTTTTATTTTTGTATTTTGTTGAACCATATCATTACTGGAGTTAAATGTTGACATAATTTACTTATATACTGTAAAGATATTAAATTTTTTGTTAAAATTTTACTTTAAAATTTTTTTTTTTTTAAGTGGGCGTGGTCCTTCTCCGATTTTGCTAATTTTTATTAAGCAGACTAACGTTCCTGCCAAATTCCATCATGATATCTTCAACGACTGCCAAATTACAGCTTGCAAAACTTTTAAATTACCTTCTTTTAAAAGTGGGCGGTGCCACGCCTATTGTCCAACATTTTACTAATTTTCTATTCTGCGTCATAAGTTCAACTCATCTACCAAGTTTCGTCGCTTTATCTGTCTTTGGTAATGAATTATCGCACTTTTTCGGTTTTTCGAAATATTCGATATCGAAAAAGTGGGCGTGGTTATAGTCCGATATCGTTCATTTTAAATAGCGATCTGAGATGAGTGCTCAGGATCCTACATACCAAATTTCATCAAGATACCTCAGAATTTACTCAAGTTATCGTGTTAACGGACGGATGGACGGACGGACGGACGGACGGACGAACATGGCTCAATCAAAGTTTTTTTCGATCCTGATTATTTTGATATATGGAAGTCTATATCTATCTCGATTCCTTTATATATGTACAACCAACAGTTATCCAATCAAACTTAATATACTCTGTGAGCTCTGCTCAACTGAGTATAAAAGGGAACAGATTGGAGATAAGGCATTGAGCAATAATAACTTGTTGCTTATGCGATGCTATAATTTTAAAAGAACAAGGTATATATTGGAGACAAGGCATCTTCAACCGTCTAAGAGAGACATCAGAGCTATAATCACGCTTCAAAGGAACCCAAAAGAAGAAGCGGTAAGTACGGTGAGTACATTCATACATTCACATGCATTCATAAATACGTATATTTTAACGTAGAGAAAAGGGTAGCAAGGGCGGGTTTAAATACACATACAAGTATGCGGGCTCCAGCTCCAGTAAACTTAACTTTGTGCGAATAAAGTACAGAAATTTTACCCCAACAGACGTAGAGCATAGCGCTCAACCGTCCTCATGGCGGAATACGTGACGGTAGTACCGGGGGGAAATGGTACCACATTATAGGGGTAACGGTGTCCACGTTTTGGGCTATATCTGGAGATCCTAGTTACCCAGGTGTACGATACCCCATATCAAAGTACTCATTTATACCCCGTAACAGCTTCCATTTGATAGCCATATTGTACAAACACATCCCAGGATTACTCAGGTCCGCGTTTTGATTTCAAGACCTTAGCCAGAATGGGATAAAAAGTACCCTATGTCCATCACCTGGTTCTAAGCTACCTCTCCACCAATTTTCAGACAAATCGGTTAATCCGTTCTTGAGTTATGTATAAATAGTTTAATTAACACCACTTTCTTTTATTTATATAGATACTAGCTTTATCAGGCGCACGTTGTTACGCCCGAGATCGAATGGATGTTGCGTTATTTTTTCTGTTTTGTTTGTTGATAATTTAATTTATTGTTCTGTAAATTGAATTGAATTTTGTACGCATATTTGGCGAAATTTTCTGTTAAAACATTTGATTCTTGTATCTTATTGTATCTTATTTTATATTATTGTATTGCTTTTACCGCTGATGATTGTTGTTTTGATTACATTCCGAAGAAGCATGACTGGTGAGCCAATTTTCAAAGTTGATATATGCGCAGGCATTCCTTTTGGCTCTAAGGAGTATAGAAATTCATTTGGATAATTAACAATTTTATCTTCATCTGTAACTGTGTCGATCGATTTATATTTCGTCAGTTCACCAGGAAATTGATTTTGAAAGCGATCATTGATTTTGTTAACATGATGCTAAGATAGTTCTTTCGAATAGCCAAAAAACAAAAACATTTAAATTTAAAAATCTTAATTCTGAAATATGAAAAACTTTCGTCTTGATCGAGGGAACCTCGAGCCAAAATTTGGTGATGATCGGAGTATAGCAAACGCGTTTTCATAGGGAACACACACACAGAATTTGATTTTTATAGAAGATGTAGATAGACTGAAGCTAAACAATTTTTTTAACAGAGGCAGATTACTAAACGTCCAAAAGGCATAACAGCTAAACTCAACAATGCAGTCAAACTTTAGTTGTTAAAATAACTTAAGTTTGTACGGCAGCCATAGTTTTTCCCCATTCCACATTTTACTGGAGGTTTTAGGACTTAACGTCACATAGCTCCTTACCAATTTTAATTATCCTACCATAACGACATCCAGATATATGCAGTATAATATATTGACCTCATATAACTCCGTACTGAATTTCAATGTTATGGCATGTATACCTTCAAAGTTATGCAGTACCAAAGACTCCATTTGAATGGGAGGTTCCACGCCCCCTTTTTCCCAATTCCGCCTTTTCTTGGTGGTGTTAGGGATTGACCTCATATAACTCCTTACTGAATTTCAATGTTCTGGCATGTATGCCGTCAAAGTTATGCATTACTAAAGATTCCATTTGTATGGGAGGTGCCACGCCCCCTTTCCCCAAATTCCGCATTTTCTTGGTGGTGTTAGGGATTGACCCCATATAACTCCTCATTGAATTTCAATGTTCTGGCATGTATACCTTCAAAGGTATGCAGTACCAAAGATTCCATTTGTATGGGAGGTGCCACGCCCCTTTTATATATCGAAATTATTTTTAGCCTAAAACCTTCCCGTTGATCGAAGGAACTCGTAACCAAAATTTGGTGATGATTGATGTGTGGGAAATACGTTTCCATAGCGAACACACACACACAGAATTTGATTTTTATATATATATGGCTAAAACGATTTGGGATTTCAAAATCAACTAACCATCACCTCTCCTTCCTGTATCTTTCCTAAAAATTTCATGGCAATCTGTCGAGCCCTTATCGAGTTATGGAGTGACAATCAAAATGTACACTTCTTTTTATATATATAGATATGAAATGCGTGTCTTCTTTTGTATGTATGTCCCCCTTACACCATTCTGAAACAGCTTAGCCAACTCAACTAGCTTACTTCGTGTTGTTGCTTCCTATGCAATTCGCTTATCTACCTACTGTTTAATTGCCACTAACTAGAAACTGAGCTAGAGACATGTTCCAGAAATAATTTTTCTTTAAATCAAGAACCAAAAATTTGTTTTTGCCAAAACCCGGGAACAGCTTTTTCGAACTAATCTAATAGTAGCTGAAACTTTATATGTACTGCCAAGTGTGTAACTTTATCTACACTTACTAATAAATTTCAGCGTGCATTATACGCAGTTGCAACTGAAATATGTCTCTCTATTTTATGTCTCCAACATGCTCCACTTTTTTTTTTACCGAAAAGGGTGTGTATCAACTATTTATCGCAACCGATTCAGCTATAGGTTATACACTATCATCAACAGTGGTTCATGTCTACGCTATTCAGTACAATCCGTTTTGAAACGAGATAATTACCACTGTCGCGAGACTTCAATAATTGCGGCTAGATAGATGGGTCTCCTTAATATGATCGAAGTGATGATAATTGTTTTATTTTTAGCCACAAATGTAGATATATATACATGTAAGAAAACATGGCTTATATTTACGGTATATTTATAAATTTTAAGAAACTTAAAAAGGCTTCAACAAAATCAAGAAGCGTTGAAATAAAATAATTTTGAAGAAGCATAATGCGCTGTAAGCAACAGAAAAAAACATAACAGATGAATAGGACACAAAATTTGTTAGAAAGTATATTTCTTGTATATTATAGTATTTAATTAAATTATCTTTTTTTCAATGGCATCAAAGAGTCATTACAATATCAATGGATGCGTATGCTGCTCTGGACCAAAAGAGCTAAAAAGGTAGCACAATTAATGTTTCGTATATGTAAAAACATTTTAATTTTAAATCCAAAGTCAGTACTTGAAAAGAGAAATTGATTGTACTAAATTCTTCCGTTTTACATAACTTCGAAGGCACACTTAATCCATCTTGTCTTGCTACTGCGTATTTCTTCCTACATCATTTACAATTATAGAAAGCAATACCTTTAAATGCGGTTTCGAGAACTTTTTTCTAAAGTGAAAAATTGAAAGGGAGAATGCAAACATTCTTACAGAATATTATTTAATCTAGAGCTCTTACAAGTATTTAAACACTATATTAAATTTAGCCACCGTTTGATTGTAGTAAAACGAAACATAATCAAGCATAAAATATTTACTACAGTGTTATAATTGGCACTTTTTTAGAGAATATTTTGCTTTTATAAACCAAAAAGGATAAGTTATTCTCCAACAATAGGCTAAAAAGGATATTGTTATTTGCATTCGTTGTTCATCACTACGTGCATGCATGCTTGTGTTTATTTTTGTGTTCCCCCTACTAAATAAACATTAGAGATTTTAGATTTTAAAAACGTACGACGATCCATATTTGGATTATTAATTTTTAAAGATATATGTGTATATTTGATTTTTATATTCGATCTGAAGTTATGGCGTGATTATAGACTTAGGCTGTTATGATTTATGACCACAGATATATATCAACCCCTCAATCATACGAAATAAATCCAAAATACATATATAAGAAAAATTAGACTTAGGAATATGCTCATGTAAGAGAATTTTATGACTCCGTTATGATGCAAATTATGAGCCGTTTGCTATGAGTGTATAGTTAGCAGCCCAGCAAACATTCAGAGTCTTAAAAGAGTAAGAAAAGTGTCCTAAGTTGGAGCGTTTACGCTCTTTATGAGTTCGTTTCGGAGTCCGATTTAAACGCATTTCGATGATCGTCCGATATGAGCGTGATTTCATGTATTATATGTGTTACTTAGCACCTGCTGGAGTCACAAAGAGCTAATTTTCTGCACTTATTGGACTACAAATAGGCTATTTTGTAACAGATTTCTGAGTAATTTGTGACCCTCATTCATGACCCGTTATTTGGTCCTGAATTGACACATTTTCACCATTGTAATTGAAACAAGTTTCAAGAACCGTTTGAAAACATCATATACGAGATGAAACCAAACATGGGAGATTCGACACGCCAGCCATGAGGTTTCAAACAGAAAATGTCAAAAATACTTACACTGGTAAAATTCAGGGTTTTCCAAGGAACAGCGGAGCAGGTTTTAGCGATGGTTCAATCATTGGTTATATCAACAGCAATAAGCTTATTCAACGCGGTTGAAAAAAGTCCAATATAATTGAATTTTTGTTTAAAATGATATATCTGAAATAAAAATGTATGCATGTCTATTCCGAAACTGACTAATTTAATAATTTTATGATTTTTGTTTTAGTTTGCTCACAATTTTTTCAAATTGGAGTCACACAAGACTCCTGCGTGACAATATTTCTGAGCCACATATTTCTCACAAAATTTGGGACTCATTTCCGAATCCAAAGCTATATCTAAGCATCGAGAATGATTGAGAGAAAAGCAACTTTGAACAAATATTCCAAATATTCATGCTTGAATATTGAAATTTTTTCGTTTGAATAAAAATTATGCAATGTAAAACATTTCAAATAAATATTTCCTACATTTCTATTAGTTTATTTTATTGTTGCTGACCATATTCATTCATTGGATCCCATAGATATAAGTACTCAATACATTGTCTGGTAGATTTTCAAAGCATTATTGTCTTCTCGTTATACCAGTCAAATGAATACTGACCCCTTTTTATTCCAAGGACCTTATCCAAACTATTTGTTCATAAAATTTTCCCAAACAACGCTTTGAATAAGCTTCCTTATTTTTGTATCTGTTATTATATTCATCCAAATATTAAAAAGATGTAATTCAAAAACTAAAATGGTAATATATGCATAAGATTTCTAAAGCTCATAAATGGATCCGTTAATATTCTAAACGGAAGTCCCAAAACTGAGCTCTTTGTGAGGTCAATACGTGTCATATAAGAGTCATATTCTGTGTAATGTCGCATATATAAATAAGCTTATATCGGACGGCTTTCACACGATGGGAATATCATTCATATTGGACTCTTAAGTGAGCTAATAAAGAGCGTAAACGATCCAATTTTGGACTCTATATTAAAACTTTTATGACTGAACGTTTGCTGGGAAAGTACAAACATTCATGAACAAATATATACACATACATTTTGCACACGCTTATTTTTTTTGCATACCCTATTTCATAACCCTTTTGAATATGTGCTTCTAAAAGAGGCCTATCAAAACACCATTAGCATATTTTATCATATTTCATGTATTTGCAGTTTCATGTTTGGGCTGAATAGATTGAGCTTTAAGTGCTTTTGATGGAAAAATATGCATAAACTTTATGCAAGAGTCCTTCAATTTCTAATAACAGTTTAGTACCTCAAAGAAAAAAAGAAAGACTATTAAATTTATTTTACTAACTACAGCCTTTCAGGTGGGTATATTGATAGATAATTTTGTGACAGCTTTACCTTCAGCAACTTTTTTTTAAATTTGGCGCAGTCGTTCACGAATTTTCCTCAGATGTAATAATTCTGCAAAATTGCAAAGTAGTACTTGTAAGCTTGGAAATATTTCACGTTTTTTTCTCCTAAATGTGAGCGGTGCAACGCCCACTTTCCAAAATTTTGTAAAGTTTCTATTTTCCCTCATAAATTTAGTCCAACCGCTAAGTTTTACCAATTTACCAATATTTATTAACACACTGTCCAGTTTAAACCGTGACAATCCTGGCGGCCACCATGGTGTGATGGTAGCGTGCTCCGCCTACCACACCGTATGCCCTGGGTTCACACTCCGGGCAAAGCAACATCAAACATTTTAGAAATAAGGTTTTTCAATTAGAAGAAAATTTTTCTAAGCGGTGGTCGCCCCTCGGCAGTGTTTGGCAAGCGCTCCGGGTGTATTTCTGCCATGAAAAGCACTCAGTGAAAACTCATCTGCCTTGCAGATGCCGTTCGGAGTCGGGATAAAACATGTAGATCCCGTCCGGCCATTTTGTAGGGAAAATCAAGAGGAGCACGACGCAAATTGGAAGAGAAGCTCGGCCTTAGATCTCTTCGTAGGTTGTCGCGCTTTACATTTATTTTTTGTTTAATCCTTTAAATGGTCTGCTTGTGTGACGTTCTCATGAAGTAGGAGCCTGTTGAAGTGTTTAAAGTCATAGGATTGCCTTAAGAAGATCTTGATAAGAACAAATGCCGTAAAGTAAGTTTGTATTAGAAGTAAATCAAAATTTTTAATATCACCACCCCTTCTATTCATTTATCTTTATTTACATATACCTGCCAAAAGTATTGCTAGTGAAATCGGTTGTTTTTATATATATTTACATGTCTACCTGTAATAGTTTACGGCTATGAAATGCAAGTTTGTTTACAAATTCCTTCTAATGTAATTTCACATGTTTTATGTAACTTATTGCCACAAAATATCTGCTGACCTGACTGATGAATATATGTATGTATTGAGCTGGGTCAATAAGTAAGATCGATATCATTTTAATCTGATTAGGATTCTGCAAAAAACAAGGCCTGAGTACCAAGTACTCGTGAAATTCGATGTTTAAACATTCGTGTTTACGTGAAGATATTTTTTTTATTTTATTTTTTTATTTCTTCGTGATAACCTCCACAGAGATGATAGGCTGAACTCCTCTTCCAATTTTGCGTCGTGCTCCTTTTAATTTTTTAAATAGGCAGGACAGGATCTACATGTTTTACGCCGACTCCGAACAACATATGCAAGGCAGATGAGTTTTCACTGAGAATCTTTTCATGGCAGAAATACACTCGGAGTATTTGCCAATCACTGCCGGACTAGCGTCTCCGCTCAGAAAATTCTTTTTTAATTGAAAAAAACGTTGTGATGTTGCTTAGCGCGGGAAGTGAACACCGGATCTTCGGTAGGCGTAAGCAGAATCAAATAATTTCTGGTTATTTGAGATGAGCTTCGTCAGGCTCTAATCGGGTACAACCAATACCGACAAATTATTATTTTATTATCGGCTTGTTATCGAAAACAAAATTATGGTTTGTTATCGGCTGGCTATTTCCGAAGCAGCGGCTTTTTATCGGCTTGCACTCTGCTGGTTAGAGAGTCGTCATTGATTTTTTGAAGTCCTATCGACGTCAGTTTATCGATACGTTTTCGGTAAAAGAAGGTAAATTTTTGATAAAAAAAAAAGATAAATACCGATAAAATATCAGTAAAAAATCGATAATGCGAAAGTAAACAAAATCGATAACTTGTTTAAAACAAGTAACTTTTTAATAACACGTCAATAACATTTCGTTTTATTATAGATAACAATTCGGCATCTCATTTTTTTAGTTTTTCGTAGTGGAATTTTTTCGATGACAAATCTATACAAATTGGTAACACTTCGGTATTAAATAATGGACAAATTGTCGATAATAAATCAATACCAAACTGATAAATAGTCGATAAAAATTGATATTCTTTGGTATCGAAGAAAAGCTTATTGAACTTCGAAACAAATCGATAACTCGTCAATACCTCGTCGATAACACACCTATAACAAAGCGATAACTCATAGCTAAGAAAAACGAGTATATCTCGGTGATAAAGGACCGGTATTCACCTATAACTGATAACTTATTGAAAACTCATCGATAACAAAAATTTAACATGCATGTACAGTTTCAGTTGTCACTTACAATATTTCCCTTTATTGCTTTACTTTCCTTTCGCTTTCTTTTATTTTATGTTACTTGATTTTCTTTTCTTTTCTCTTCTTTTCTTTTCACTTCTTTTCATTTCTTTTCTTTTCTTTTCTTTTCTTTTCTTTTCTTTTCTTTTCTTTTCTTTTCTTTTCTTTTCTTTTCTTTTCTTTTCTTTTCTTTTCTTTTCTTTTCTTTTCTTTTCTTTCATCCTGCTTCCCATACGGCATACCAATCCCACACACTACTCCTTAATTACAAACTACGTTTACACTATGTATTACGATGCAAGGGTGCATTTTCGCACTTGATAGCATGCCAAATTTGGCTGGACTTTAGGCTTCCCTGCATAACTTAACGTTCCGTTGTGTCTTTTGCAAAGTTCCTTAAAATTTATTGAACAGTACAATTTGGTATACAAAATTTTTATAAGGAAAATTATCCACTCTAAAGTACACATGCATTTTTAACTAAACGAGAAGTAAAGTGAACTCACCTTAATCCTACCACTAAATATTCGTAGGAAGAATGACAACAACCAAGAAATGAAAGAAATTGCAAAAACGCAATAAAAATCAAGCCAAGAATTTTGCGTAGAATTTCACTTATCGCTTTTAACTATGAATCTGCGTGGGCAGTAACAAAATAACGTTTTCCGGTCTGACTTGTCTGGTCGTGTGTGTGGCACAACCGTCAACCCACACAAAAATGTTGCATTTGCAATGGAGAGGAGCGACATTATTCATTCAGTCATGCAAATCCATTGCGTGGGATTACCGCTTTGAGATGTCGACATGTGCTTCACCAAATCATGCTATGCAATGTGCTTTGCTTATGTTTTTTCCTGCAGTTCCTTTTTGGCATGCTCATGCAACGCGATGCAACATACGTATAAGCTTTCGTGGTTATAAAGCAGCGATTTTTCTTTATTTTCTAGCAGATTGTGCGGTAAGGTTAAGCTTGAGTTGCACATGAAGGAGTGACTTTAGATAATCTCAAAGGTTTGCAATATTTTTGTTATTTGTTTTTAAGATTAATGCTGAGATTGTAGTTTTGTATGTGTGGTAGACAGAATTTGTTTGAATCTAAATCATTTCATAAAAATATATAATTTGGTTGAGGGTAAGGATGATGCTTGGGTATTTTAAATGCGAAAAGAGATTGATTTAGATTTCAGAAATGCAATGCAATCAAGAATGCATTTCTATGGACCCGGTCACATATGTAAAGTATATCTTAATCCCTCAGCAGCAGCTAAACGGGTACTAGGAACATACATTATCCTGACAAATTCCATATCGATAGCTGAATGATCTGAAATTTTAAGATTTGCTTGGGTTTCCAAACTTAACAAATTTAATTTTCCAGATGGTAATAACTAAGACCCCAATCTTTAAAGCGCATTATAATTAGGTGTTCCAAGTTTTCACTTTTTTCCGGAGTAAATTTTAAGCCTTATTCATTCCAAAAAACTTTAAAATAGTTTTTAGTTAGAGAAATTTTCTTAAAGTTGAAATGGTAGTACAGAATAGCAGATTTTTACCTTCTTAGCGCTATGCAAACTTTACATATACGTATTCACGGAAGTAACTTATCGAGAATTATCCATTCATAAAATAAGCTTTCTTAGCTATTTTCATACTCAGCGTGCTTTACACACAGAGTATATTAACTTTGATTGAATAACGGTTGGTTGTACATGTAGAAAGGAATCGAGATAGATATAGACTTCCATATATCAAAATCATCAGTGTTGAAAAAAAAAATTATTGAGCCATGTCCGTCCGTCTGTCTGTTAACACGATAACTTCAGTAAATATTGAGGTATCTTCACCAAATTTGGTACACGCGCTTACTTGGACCCAGAATAGATTTGCGTTGAAGATGAGCGAAATCGGATGATAACCGCGCCCGCTTTTTATATATATATAACATTTTGGAAAATACAAAAAACTTGATTATTGAATAAATAATATACCTAGAATGTGTAGTGCGGACTGATATTGAGACACTTCATAAAAAATTTAGAAATTGTTTAAAATGGGCGTGGCATCGCCCACTTGTGATAAAATCAATTTTACAAATATTATTAATCATAAATCAAAAATCGTTAAACCTATCGTAAAAAAATTCAGCAGAGATGTTTACTTTACTTTCAGAAATGCTTCGAAGAAAAACTAACGAAATCAGGACAACGCCCACTTTTATATAAAAGATTTTTAAAAGTGTTGTGGACGAATAAAATAAAATATATCTTTCCAAAAAAGAGCTTTATACCAATAGTATTTCATTTCCCAAGTGGATTTATAACAATAAATAGGGAAAACTTCAAACTTAAAAAAATGGGCGTGACACCGCCCTTTTATGACTAAGCAATTTTCTATGTTTTGGGAGTCATAACTCGAAGAAAAGTTAACGGATCGTAATAAAATTGGGTACACAAATTTTCCCTACAGCAGAAAATATTTATAGCAAAAATGGGCGGGATCGGTTAAAGACCACAGCAACTTAGCTATAAAACAAGTTTAAAAGGGTCGTAGACTAGAATAATAAGCTATAACTTAGCCAAAAATAGTTTTGAATCAATGATATTTCAGTTATCAAATTTTATTGTAAGAGGAAATGGAAAAACATTTTTTTTAAACGGGCGGTGCCACGTGTTATATAGAAAAGTAATTTATCTGAAATGAAACGTGCAATTGAAGCTCACGCTGAGTATATAATGTTCGTTACACCCGATCTTAGACACCTTTACTTGTTAAATCTTCTTTTGTACTTGCCGCCGCCAACACGTTAAGATCCGTCAGTGTTTCTAAGAAGCTTTATCTTTTATCTCGAATACTCCAACAACCTCCTCATCTGATGTTGTCATGGTCCATGCTTCTGCCCCATATAGCAGGGTGCGTACGATAAATGACTTTTAGAGAATGATTTTCGTTGCCGAGAGGTGACTTTAAGAATTTATTGGCAAGAGTGTT
Organism: Eurosta solidaginis; assembly: GCF_040869045.1. Taxonomy (NCBI): domain Eukaryota; kingdom Metazoa; phylum Arthropoda; class Insecta; order Diptera; family Tephritidae; genus Eurosta; species Eurosta solidaginis. The sequence goes on from NC_090320.1 coordinate 262,260,961, forward strand.
TTTTCGCTGGATATCAAAGCTGATGTCATTTTTTGTGTTATTGTTTGTGGCTCCCAAATAAACGAAGTCTTTTACTATTTCGAAATTATGGCTGCTAAAAGTGGCGTGGTTGTCTCAGCGTTAATGCACTAACTCTTTGGTTGATGACTGCAGGTAAATCAGACGATTGGGTGTTACGATGCCTTATACCTCGTTTAGTTTCGAACGGCTCGCAGATGGCATTCTCAATATTGACTGATCTGACGGTGTTCCTCAACGGTATTTTGCACGGTTGTATTAGTTTTGTGGGAAAACCGAATTCGGGCAGCTCTTATTCGCTCTGTCGAAAGTGGTTTAAAGATCAACAAAGCGGTGATATTTGTATTTTTTTTTTTTTTTACGCATAGTGAAAATCTGGTCGATGCGTATTTACCAGCTCTTAAGCCGCATTGATAAAGTCCAACCAGCCGCTTCTCGGTGAACGTCAGTATTTCACAAAATACGCTTTAAGGGACCTTATTATCACGGCCCCGTTCATGGGGACTGGCCAGGCTAGGTTAGGTTGAACTGGCTGGTCCATTTGGACGTCACAGAGATTAATTAAGTCCCTTGTGTTATCAGAGTTTGTTCAACGATCAAACTAGAAGCTCCTATCACAAATAAGTCCGTCGTCTTGACACTGCCAATTGCTGCTTCTATATTTGACAGCTGTATCACTCCTTATAGCTGGAGTCCTAGCCTGCCAAACGCACGGTACAAACGGGCTCGGTGTTGTTGTTGTTATAGCAGCGCTTCGTCCCATCCAATAGGTGCAACCGATCACAAATTGTATACTCTAAATGCAGTCCAAGGAAACTTGCTGTTTCAAGAGTGGTGGACAATAATGAAAGGGGTGTTATAGGCGTTGGTTCCACATTACCATTGAAGAGATGGTTGGTGTCATGTGGGGACACATTGTAGGCAGGGCATGCATTTTGTATGTCGGGCTTGATTCTGGATAGGTAAGAGTTTAACCTGTTAGAGCATCCAGATCAAAGTTGAGCTAGAGTGACTCGTGTTTCCCTGGGGAATGTGTGTTCCTCTTCCGGAAGTTTTGGGTACCGTTATTTGAGTACTGGATTCACCAGCCAATTCCCGGCATAAAGATACGACGCCTGCTTGTGGAGTTCACTGAGGACCTGCTTGTATTTTTTTGGCCTCATACGGCTGAGTGCTCAGGTGCCGTATTTCCTCATAATGATTACGCAGATGACTCCTTAAACCCCTGGGCGGTGTTGGCTCATCAATCAGATGTCTGTTATGATGCCATACCACAGCCATCCAGAAGCACAACTTATCGCTCCTAGTTGGAGCATAGGGCGGAGACGAACGCTCTGAGTCCGATAGAACTAGTTAAACTCAGACTTTTAAAAATAAAAGTCTGGAAATAAAATTTAAATCCGGACTTTTATTTTTTAAGGCCAAAATAAAAGTCCCGCTTGATAACAAAGAAACGGCTGATCCGAATTAAAAAATTTGTATTAAAAGTCCGAGTTTAACTAGTTCTATCGGACTCAAAAAATAAAAATACAGATTTTACTTTTATTTATGAACTTTTATGGAAAAAGTTCGAAAAATAAAAAGGATGCATGAATCGACATGATGTTGTTATAGGGATACATGGGAACTCAAAAAATTTCACCTAGGACAATTTTTTGACCAGGACTTTTTCGACTCCAAAAAAAAAAAAAAATTATTGTTTTCCATCCCTGTAAAAAACTAATTTTTCTTAGGCAGGGCGAAGTGCACGAAATATGCTGTGGGCTGAGTTTTTGGTATATTTTTAGTTTTTATTAAATAATTAGCACAAACGTGTAAACATATGAAAATTAATTATTTGTTCAAATAAAAGTATATTTTTATTAAAATTGTTCATTTGAATTTTTTTGAGACCGTCAATAGTTTCCTTTCTATTTAGCTCAACAGTTTTGTTCTGAAGCTGCACGAAATAAGAAGTGAGCTACTATTAATGTGTATATATATGTATTATGACTTTTTTAGTTTTTTTCCTTATTTCATGAAGCTTATCGTAAGTATTGAATGTCAATTTTAAAAAGTCGTACACGGCTTCCGGTCTGCTGTCGTTTCTTTTGTTTGCTTTTAAGAATATTATGTTTATGAACTTTTTTCAGATACTTTCGATTTTCTTACTTTTTAGTTCAATTGACGAAGCACGTCATGCATTGTTAGGTACGATGAGTAATTTAGTTTTAAATAAAGGCATGTACTTATGTAAGTATTAAGGTACAAATTACGCGGTATTTGATTTGATTTCGAAGAGGGAATTGTTACGTTACTGCTGACTTCCAGGTTGACAAAGTCTTTGACAATAGCCGTGTTTTTTAACACGCGCGTATACGTTTCGTTTGCGCGTGTAAAAAAACGCCTATCCTCGCTTAGATAATGCTTAGGAGACCCATCTAGCGGCTGTGGTTAAACAACTAGCTACAGCAACAGGGTGTACCGAAAAGCGGACACGCAACGCTCTGATGGCCATAGGGTATAACATATAGCTGAATCAGTTGCGATGAATTGTGGACACACATAGAATACATAGAATTAGTGTAGAGGGTGAAACAAAGACACATATTTCAGTTACATCTGAGTATAATGCGTATTGAAATTTAGTAGGACAAAATTTATGCGCAGCAATTTCAGAGGTGTATTTATAGTTTGTCGCTTGGCAGTCAATATAAAGTTTAAGCGTAAACGGATATACGCATGTTAAAAAACACGGCTAATGTCGAATTTATATCCGTGAGCTGTGTGAACGTTGCTAAGCAAATGAACAACTGTATAGCGAACAACAGAACGTTGAGCCTCCTCTTATCGCAGCTTATTATGACCAAACGTATTAGCCATGTTTTTTTACACGTTTACGTTTACGCGTAAAAGAGAGCTTATCCTCACTTAGATAATGCTTAGGAGACCCATCTAGCGGCAACTAGCTACAGAACATATTGCCCCGAAAAGCGCAGACAGAAAACTCTGGTGGCCATAGTGTATAACACATAGCTGAATCGGTTGCGATGAGTAGTGGACACACACCATTTGTAGAGGTGATACATAGAATTAGTGTAGAGGTGAAACTTAGACACATATTTCAGTTTCATCTGAGTATAATATATTTTATGCGAGCAATTTCAGAGGAGTAGATAAAGTTTAACGCTTAGCAGTCCATATAAAGTTTAAGCGTAAGCGAATATACATAGATGCAAAAAAACACAGCTATTATTGATTACCGTTCGACCTATAAGCTCTTAAAAGTATTGAAAAAAGGGCAGCTTGATCCCCATTAAAGTCGTTATACAGGGTAGCAGGTGGAAATGGACAATATTATCGCAAATATTAAAATATGGTACTCTACAAACTATTACATAACTTCTTTCTGTGCACGAACTCTTAAGAAAATACCTATATTGAAAACAAAAGCTCTAAGGCAGTGATCATCAAAATTTAAACTGTGGCTGTGTTGGTAAAATTAAAATCTTCTTGGTAGAGATATATTCATTGACCAGCGAGCAACGATGCAAGACGTATGCACGCATTACAAGCAAATTAAATGGCTGTAAGTTCAGTAAGGTCGGTTGGTGTTATGACCTTTTTCATTGGCGATAAGATCAATGGTCATATTACTATTTTAAATGGCCACTAGGTCAGTTTGGGTTATGACCACTTTAAATGACTTTATGACCTTTTTAAATTTAACGTAATGGGCATATAGGACCGTTTTAAATTTAACGTAATGGCCATTTAGGATACTTCCCATATTTTTTGCTGAATTGGCATCAGAAGTCTTTTCATTTAGCTCGATTCAAATGGAAATGCTATTTGAAAGCTGTCAAATTGAAAGCTGTCAATTCATTTTTTTTAAATACGCTATAAATTTATTTCAAATCGAGTTACATATTTAAACCCCAGCACAAAAAATTTCGGATGAGTAGTTTTATAGATGTTTTGTTATCTTATTTCATAGAAATATTCGCAGGGCAAGGTTTTTATCCAATTTCTCACTTTAGTGAATTAAGGATATGAGAAAAGCAGAGCCAAATAAGTTCACCAGTTCTTAACATTTTAATATGTGCCGTGGATTTTATTACCATATACGAAAAGCAGAAAGGCCATAATGTCAATATCGCTGACATTGTGACCATTTGATATCGTTATATCAACTTTGTGGTTGATTCTGATTTTATGTGAAATGCTTGAATTGCGCTTGTGGACTTATTTTACTATTGAAGGGTGTCCCAAATATGATGTTTATATTTATCTTTTTGACCTTTTGCAAGTCATCGTGGTATGATGTGACTTCGTTTTGTTATTTATATTACGGTTTCAGATTTCATAAAAAGGCAAACTAATATGAAAATCGGTGGCAGCCGCAGTGTGGAGGTAGAATGCTCCGCCTTCCCAGGAAAAGCAATATCAAAACTTTGGAAAAACATTTTTTCAACTAGAAAATAGTTTTTCTAAGCGGTTCCGATTGTATTTCTTCCAAGAAACTTTACAAAAACAAATCTACATAACACACAAAATTAATATAGAGACAGAATTTCTCAATTGTGTTGTTAGTGTAGAAATGAGATAAACTGAATTAAGCAAGGAAACAAATACAAGCAGGATAGCCTAGTGATTAAGGCAACTGCAGTTTCACCGTGTGATTCGCTGTTCGAATTTCGGTGAAACCTTTGATAACATTACGAAATTGCCTGATGATGATTACGTGGCGGTTTTCGAAATAGTATCATCGCAATATGCCAGTAAATGTTTCTTTCTCTTCAGTTTCTCTTAGAATAACATAATAATTGAATATTCAATTATTATAAGCCGGTGTTTTTCACAATGCGCCAAATCTTGAAAAAAACCCGTGAAAAGAGAATCGACACACATCACCTCTTCGTCGACTTTAAAGCCGCCTTCGACAGTACGAAAAGGAGCTGCCTATATGCCGCTATGTCTGAATTTGGTTTCCCCGCAAAACTTATACGGCTGTGCAAAATGACGTTGAGCAACACCATCAGCTCAGTCAGAATTGGGAAGGACCTCTCCGAGCCGTTCGAAACTAAACAAGGTTTCAGACAGGGTGACCCCCTATCGTGCGATTTCTTTAATTTGATGCTGGAGAAAATTATACTAGCTGCAGAACTTAACCGCACTGGAACAATATACTATAAAAGCGTGCAATTACTGGCATATGCTGATGACATTGATATCATCGGCATAAACACCCGCGCTGTTAGTTCTGCTTACTCCAAACTGGAAAAAGAAGCGGTAAAGATGGGTTTGATGGTGAATGAGGACAAAACGAAATACCTGCTGTCATCGAGCAAAGAGTCAGCGCATATGAGCCTTGGCAACCACGCTACTGTTGGCAGCCATAATTTTGAAATAGTAAAAGATTTCGTTTATTTGGGAACCAGCATCAACACTAGCAACAACATCAGCACTGAAATCCAGCGAAGAATCAATCTTGCCAATAAATGCTACTTTGGACTAGGTAGGCAATTGAAAAGTAAAGTCCTCTCTCGGCGAACGAAAATCATACTCTACAAGTCACTTATCGTACCCGTCCTGCTATATGGGGCAGAAGCATGGACCATGACAACAGCAGATGAAGCGGCTTTGGGAGTGTTCGAGAGAAAAGTTCTTCGAAAGATTTATGGACCTCTACGCGTTGGCGATGGCGAGTACCGAAAAAGATTTAATGATGAGCTGTACGAGCTATACGCAGACATCAACATAGTACAGCGAATTAAAACGCAGCGGCTGCGCTGGCTAGGCCATGTTATGCGAATGAAAGATGATGATCCGGCCAAGAAAGTGTTTCTATCGGAACCCGTCTATGGAAGCAGAGGTAGAGGGCGGCCCCCACTCCGTTGGAAAGACCAGGTGGAAAACGATTTAAATTCCCTTGGTGTGACCAATTGGCGCCGGTTGGTGGAGCGAAGGAGCAACTGGCCCGCCTTGTTGGACGGCCATAACCGTTTAGACGGTTAAGCGCCAATTAAGTAAGTAAGTAAGTTAAGCTCATGAATTCTTATATAATGAAAATCTTCTGTGTGACAACTTATCTGTATTCGGGTGCGATTCGGAGTCGGCGTAAAACATAAAAGGTCTCGTTCCACCCATTTGTAAGAAAAATTAAAAAGGAGCTCGACGCAAATCCGATGAAAAGCACGACCTAAAATCTCTTCGGAGGTTATCACACCTTAAACCTATTTACATACATATATAGATATAATAATTTATTTTGACGCCGACTGTAAAAGGAAAAAAATTGCCAACATATTGGCAAATGAAGATTTATAGCAAACTTTTTTTATAAATATTGGCGATTGTTGTTTTCCTTTATTGTTCAATTTATTTGTCATCTTGTAATTAGGATAGACGACAAAAGCGTTTGATTCCGTTTAACAAGTCGTTGTCAGTGATATGGTCAAGTTCGTAGTCAACCTAGTGACCAAGTGAAAACCAAGAAATAGGGATATATATGCTTGAGATTTGTGCAGAATCTGAAAATCTGTTCTTTAGGCAGTTATAATTGATAAATTAAGAGCGCGTTTTTAATAAATCTTTTCCCGAGTATGCATATCGTGGGCCAAATTTTATTAACCCAGCAAAAATTATAAGTCAAACAAGTAAGAACGGGACTGTCTTCGGCTGTGCCGAAGACTTCATACCTTTCATGAATGGGGCTGAACAATAATCTTATCCCGTTCGTAATCTCCGAATAATCGGATGTATAAGATAAGAAATATATAGTGAACAGATCTACATACCTTAACGATTTTTAAGATAAATATAAAATAAAAAACAGGTAGGTACTTTGTGTGAGGATGCAAAGTTTCAGGTTTTTTGTGGTCTGCGTGTAAAAACTATGACTACGAATCACGTATTTCAACAATATATGACGTAAACGTAACTATTGGTGAAATTTGATGAATTTTGAAGCTTGTAGCCGTAAAAAGGGGGCAAAAATTTGAGTTTATATGGGGTATATAGTATATATACCACCGATCTCTATGATTTTTTCAGACAATAATATATGCTATATACGTAAGGATATGGTGAAATTTGAAGCGTCTAGCTGTTAAAATGGGGAAGAAATTGCGCAAAGTTTCTTATCTGAACAATCGGTTGTATGAGATATATACTATATATACAACCGATCTCTATGATTTTTTCAGACAACAATATATGCTATATACGTAAGCAATCGGTGAAATTTTAAGCTTATAGTTGTTAAAATGGGGTAGAAATTGCGAAAAGTTTCTTATCTGAACAATCGGTTGTATGAGATATATACACTATATACAACCGATCTCTATGATTTTTTCAGACAACAATATATGCTATATACGTAAGCAATTGGTGAAATTTGAAGCTTATAGCTGTTAAAATGGGGCAGAAATTGCGAAAAGTTTCTTATCTGAACAATCGGTTGTATGAGATATATACTATATATACAACCGATCTCTATGATTTTTTCAGACAACAATATATGCTATATACGTAAGTATTCGGTGAAACTTGAAGCTTCTAGCTGTTAAAATGGGGCTAAAATTTGCGAAAATATATATATATATATATATACTATATATATATATACTATATATACCACCATATATATACTATACATACCACCGATCTTTATGATTTTTTCAGACAACAATATATGCTATATACGTAAGCATTCGTTGAAATTTGAAGCCTCTAGCTCTTAAAATAGGGCAGTAACTACGAAAAGTTCCTTATCTGAACAATCGGTTGTGGGGGATATATACTATATATACGACCGATCTCATCAATTGTTTCAGGCAAAAATATGTGCAATATACGAAAGTATATGGTGCAGTTTGAAGCTTCAATCCGTTAAATTGGGTAAGATATTACAAAAATCCTCTTTTTCTGAAAAATCGGTTGTATGGAGGATATATGCTATAGTGGTCCGATCCGGTCGGTTCCGACAAATGTCTAATCGGACACCCAAATACACCCGCTCACCAAATTTTATCAAGATATCTCCAAAATTGAGGGACTAGTTTGCATACAAACAGACAGACGGACAGACGGACAGACGGACATGGCTAAATCAACTCAGCTCTTCAACCTGATTATTTCGGTATACTTAATGGTGGGTCTATCTATTTTCCTTTAAGGACTTACAATTTTCGGTTTCGTGACGAAATTAATATACCATTTCATTTTCATGAAAGGTATAAAAATAGGTAGGTAATCTGTGTGAGGATGCAAAGCTTCACGTTTTTTGTGGTCTGTATGTAAAAAATATGACTACGAATCACGTATTTCAAAAATATATGACGTAGACGTAACTATTTGATGAAATTTGATGAATTTTGAAGCTTCTAGCCGTAAAAAAGGGGCAAAAATGACAGTTTATATGAAGTATATAATATATATACCACCGATCTCAATGATTTTTTTAGACATCCGTATATGCTATACACGTAAGCATTTGGTGAAATTTGAAGCTTCTAGCTGTTAAAATGGGGCCGAAATCGTAAAAAAATATATATTTACTATATATATATACTATATATACCATCATATATATATTATATATATCACCGATCTCTATGATTTTTTGACACAAGAATACATACTATATACGTAAGCAATCGGTGAAATTTGAAGCTTATAGCTGTTAAAATGGGGTAGAAATTGCGAAAAGTTTCTTATCTGAACAATCGGTTGTATGAGATATATACTATATATACAACCGATCTCTATGATTTTTTCAGACAACAATATATGCTATATACGTAAGCAATCGGTGAAATTTGAAGCTTATAGCTGTTAAAATGGGGTAGAAATTGCGAAAAGTTTCTTATCTGAACAATCGGTTGTATGAGATATATACACTATATACAACCGATCTCTATGATTTTTTCAGACAACAATATATGCTATATACGTAAGCAATTGGTGAAATTTGAAGCTTATGGCTGTTAAAATGGGGCAGAAATTGCGAAAAGTTTCTTATCTGAACAATCGGTTGTATGAGATATATACTATATATACAACCGATCTCTATGATTTTTTCAGACAACAATATATGCTATATACGTAAGTATTCGGTGAAACTTGAAGCTTCTAGCTGTTAAAATGGGGATAAAATTTGCGAAAATATATATATATATATATATACTATATATATACTATATATACCACCATATATATACTATATATACCACCGACCTTTATGATTTTTTCAGACAACAATATATGCTATATACGTAAGCATTCGTTGAAATTTGAAGCCTCTAGCTCTTAAAATAGGGCAGTAACTACGAAAAGTTCCTTATCTGAACAATCGGTTGTGGGGGATATATACTATATATACGACCGATCTCATCAATTTTTTCAGGCAAAAATATGTGCAATATACGAAAGTATATGGTGCAGTTTGAAGCTTCAATCCGTTAAATTGGGTAAGATATTACAAAAATCCTCTTTTTCTGAAAAATCGGTTGTATGGAGGATATATGCTATAGTGGTCCGATCCGGTCGGTTCCGACAAATGTCTAATCGGACACCCAAATACACCCGCTCACCAAATTATATCAAGATATCTCAAAAATTGAGGGACTAGTTTGCATACAAACAGACAGACGGACAGACGGACATGGCTAAATTAACTCAGCTCTTCAACCTGATTATTTCGGTATACTTAATGGTGGGTCTATCTATTTTCCTTTAAGGACTTACAATTTTCGGTTTCGTGACGAAATTAATATACCATTTCATTTTCATGAAAGGTATAAAAAGAGGCAGAAAAAATATCTAAAGTGGAGCATTTACAGTCGCATTGAGCTCATTTGGAAGGCCGAAACCAAAGTATTTCCCTTCTGAAGTGGTCGTCCTATATGAGCCTACTGACATATGTCATTGAAGCCTAAATAGGGGTCCGAAATGAGTTTTAAAATGCTTATAATAGCTCACATTATACTCCCTTCTGGAACTCTTTCCGGTGTTGTTTTTAACTATCATAAAATTTGATTATATGACACCTATTTGGCCTATTTATTAGACATCGTCAGCGCTTAATGCCGCCAACATAGTCGAACACACCCGTACAGAGCGTGGCAGCTTCGCGGTCACTTTAAAAATGTCGAGAAGCGTCCATGAGCGCAGCAACGTCAAAGTGTATACAAAAAAAGTAAGGAAGGCTAAGTTCGGGTGTAACCGAACATTACATACTCAGTTGAGAGCTGTGGAGACAACGTAAGGGAAAATCACCATGTTGTAAAAAGAACCTAGGGTAACCCTGGAATGTGTTTGTATGACATGTGTATCAAATGGAAGGTATTAAAGAGTATTTTAAGAGGAAGTAGGCCATAGTTCTATAGATGGACGCCATTTAGGGATATCGCCATAAAGGTGGACCAGGCCTGACTCTAGAATTTGCTTGTACGATATGGGTATCAAATGAAAGGTATTAATGAGTATTTTAAAAGGGCGTGGGCCTAAGTTCTATAGATGGACGCCTTTTCGAGATATCGCCAAAAATATGGACCAGGGGTGACTCTTGAATTTGTTTGTACGATATGAGTATCAAATGAAAGGTGTTAATGAGTATTTTAAGAGGGCGTGGGCCTTAGTTCTATATGTGGACACCTTTTCGAGATATCGCCATAAAGGTGGACCAGGGGTGACTCCAGAATTTGTTTGTACTAAATGGGTATCAAATGAAAGGTGCTAATAAGTGTTTTAAAAGAGAGTAGGCTTTAGTTGTATATGTGAAGGCGTTTTCGAGATATCTCCATAAAGGTGGACCAGGGGTGACTCTAGAATTTGTTTGTACTATATGGGTATCAAATGATAGGTGTTAATGAGTATTTTAAAAGGGAGTGGACCTTAGTTCTATAGGTGGACGCCTTTTCGGAATATCGTTATAAAAGTGGACCAGGGTTGACTCTAGAATGCGTTTGTACAATATGGGTATCAAACGAAAGGTGTTAATAAGTGTTTTAAAAGGGAGTGGCCCTTAGTTGTATATGTGAAGGCGTTTTCGAGATCCAGAACATCATCTGTCGGGTAACGCTGATTTATTTATATATGTAATACCACGAACAGTATTCCTTCCAAGATTCCAAGGGCTTTTGATTTCGCCCTGCAAAGCTTTTTCATTTTCTTCTACTTAATATGGTAAGTGTCACACCCATTTTACAAGTTTTTTTCTAAAGTTATATTTTGCGTCAATATACCAATTCAATTACCATGTTTCATCCCTTTTTTCGTATTTGGTATATAATTATGGCATTTTCTTCATTTTTCGCAATTTTCGATATCGAAAAATTGGGCGTGGTCATAGTCGGATTTCGGCCATTTTTTACACCAATACAAAGTGAGTTCATATAAGTAGGTGAACTGAGTTTAGTAAAGATATATCAATTTTTGCTCAAGTTATCGTGTTAACCGCAGAGCGGAAGGATAGGCGGTCGACTGTGTATAAAAACTGGGCGTGGCTTCAACCGATTTCGCCCTTTTTCACAGAAAACAGTTATAGTCCTAGAATCTAAGCCTCTACCAAATTTCACAAGGATTGGTACATTTTTGTTCGACTTATGGCATTAAAGGTATCCTAGACAAATTAAATGAAAAAGGGCGGAGCCACGCCCATTTCGAAATTTTCTTTTATTTTTGTATTTTGTTGCAATATATCATTACTGGAGTTGAATGTTGACATAATTTACTTATATACTGTAAAGATATTAACTTTTATTTTAAAATTTGAATTAAAAAAAAATTTTTTTTTAAAAGTGGGCGTGGTCGTTCTCCGATTTTGCTACTTTTTATTAAGTAGACATGTAGTAATAAGAGTAACGTTCCTGCCAAATTTCATCATGATATCTTCAACGACTGCCAAATTAAAGCTTGCAAAAGTTTTAAATTACCTTCTTTTAAAAGTGGGCGGTGCCACGCCCATTGTCCAAAATTTTACTAATTTTCTATTCTGCGTCATAAGCTAACTCACCTGCCGAGTTTCAGCGCTTAATAATATTTGGTAATGAATTATCGCACTTTTTCGATTTTTCAAAATTTTCGAATCGAAAAAGTGGGCGTGGTTATTGTCCAATATCGTTCATTTTAAATAGCGATCTGAGATGAGTGCCCAGGAACCTACATACCAAATTTCATCAAGATACCTCAAATTTTACTCAAGTTATCGTGTTAACCGGCAGACGGACGGACGGACGGACATGGCTCAATCGAATTTTTTTTCGATACTGATGATTTTGATATATGGAAGTCTATATCTATCTCGATTCCTTTATACCTGTACAACCAACCGTTATCCAATCAAAGTTAATATACTCTGTGAGCTCTGCTCAACTGAGTATAAAAAGAATATCAAGGGTAACAATAATGTACAAATGTAATTCATTTTGTATTAAAATGAAAAACTGTCGTAACAAAGTATAAATGTTTTTTCCAAACTCGCTTTTACAAAAATAATTATTTGATAAATGGTAATTTTTGCATGCTAGGTTAGTAGCTTTTAGGCCATTAAATAAAAGGCAAAAATTTAATTTTCTTTTATACTCACGCGTTTCGATGCTTTTCTGATTCCTCCTACATTGCCCACTTATTTTCGGCTCGTTTCGGATTGTTAAATTATGAACGTCGTGAGCAAGTTTGAGGGTTAGCTTTGTTTTGTGTAAATTTGTGTGCTCTATAAACATTCTCGAAACGGTTACAGTTCTGGAGTTCAATTTCGGTCCGAAGTATCTCTTTTATGACTCCAATTTAATGAAACTATGAACAAACGAAAAATATTAATATTAGTAAACTAAGCAGCTCCGCAAAAAAAACTCTAAAATTTGTCTGCAATAATTTATTCTAAATAAGAATTTAATTCAACTAATACTTATCCTCATGAGAGATTTATCCCAATCCTCCTCTTTGTTTTCCGCTTCGGATATGTGTCGAAAATTTAAAATCCCTTAAGTAGTGTCATTGAAGAACTAAATATTAGCAGTATGTGAAGCCAATAAGGCTCATATATGATATAGGGAGGCCTGTATAAGACTTATGTTAGAGGTAAAATATGAGCGCGCCAGAACTCAAAATCCAAAGTTTGGACTCCTTTCAGATTAATTCTTGCCCCTGAGTGTTTGCTGGGTTGTTTGTTTAAAATCAAAACGAAAATTTTTTAGTTTCAAATGACGTATACATTTTATTGCTGAATTGTAATTCCAAGCTGTCACGGTTAAAATGATTTTTAAATATCCAAAAAAAAGATACAAAAAGGAATATTTCGGGTATTTTCCTGGTAATGGCCAAAAAAATAGTAAATGCTCGATACAATCCCATATCTGCGTATCACAGCCATTCTGTTAATAAGGCCGTATCTTAACGAAGTCGTGACTCGTTTCTCAGGAGACCGGTTGGAAAGGGGTGTAGTTGAAATGAAAAATATTTCTACAGAACAGGTATGAAATAAATTAAGTAAAGTTTCTTTTCACTATTCACGACTATAAATTCTAAACTAAATTATAGAAGACAAATGAACCTAAATTCCGGTTTACCAATTTTTGTCTATGCGGCCGCCGTTGTGTGATGGTAGCGTGCTCCGCCGTCCACACCGAAGATAATGGGTTCACGCCCAGGGAAAAGTAACATCAAAAATTTTAGAAACACGTTTTTTAAATAAAAAATAAATTTTTTCTAAACGGGGTCGCCGCTCGGCAGTGTTTTTCAAGCACTCCTAGTGTATTTCTGCCCTGAAAATCTCTCAGTGAAAAATCATCTTACAGTGGTTTTTAGCTCTGCAAGTGTACGCCTTTTAGAGATATCGCCATAAAGGTGGACCAGGGGTGACTATATAATGTGCTTGTACGATATGGGTATTAAATTAAGGGTATTAATTAGAGCTTTAAAAGGGAGTGGCCCTCATAGGGTCCTAATAAGAGAGTGGGCCTTAGTTCTATAGGTGGACGCTTTTTAGAGATATCGCCATAAATAGAATGTGTTTGTACAATATGGGTATCAAATGAAAGTTATTAATGAGGGTTTTAAAAGGGAGTGGCCCTCGGTTGTATATGTGAAGGCATTTTGGGGATATCGACCAAAATATGGACCAAGGTGACCCAGAACATCATCTGTCGGGTACCGCTAATTTATTTATATATGTAATACCACGAAAAATACTCCAGCCACAATTCCAAGGGCTTTTGATTTCGCCCTGCAGAAATTTCTCATTTTCTTCTACCTAATATTGTAGGTGTTACACCCATTTTATAAAGTTTTCTCTAAAGTTATATTTTGCGTGAAAAAACCAATCCAATCACCACCTTCCATTCCTTTTTTTGTATTTGGTAGAGAATAATGGATTTTTTTTTTTCATTTTTCGAAATTTTCTATATCGAAAATGTGGGCACGATCGTCGGATTTCGCTAATTTTTAATACCAAGATAAACTGAGTTCAGATAACTAAGTTTGCTCAAATTTTCATTTAAGCGGCTGAGCGGAAGGACAGACTGTGTACAAAAACTGAGCGTGGCTTAAACCGATTTTCCCCATTTTCACAAAAAACCATTATCGTCATAGAAGCTATGCCCCTACTAAATTTCATAAGGATTAGTAAATTTTTGTTCGAATAATGGCATTAAAAATATTCTAGACAAATCAAGTGAAAAAGGGCGGAGCCACACTCATTTTGAAATTTTCTTTTATTTTTGTATTTTGTTCGATATCATTACTGGCGTTGAATGTTGACATAATTTACTTATATACTATAAAGATGTTCAATTTTTGCTAAAATTTGACTTAAAAAAATGTTTTTTTAAAGAGTGGGCGTGTTCATGAACCGATTTTGGTAATTCTTATTTAGAACACATATAGTAATAGGGGTAACGCTCCTGCCAAATTTCATCATGATATCTTCAACGACTGCCAAATTACAGCTTGCAAAAATTTAAATTGCCTTCTTTTAAAAGTTGGCGGAGCCACGCCCATAGTCCATAGTTTTACTAATTTTCTATTTTGCGTCACAAGGTCAATGCACCTACCAAGATTCATCGCTTTATCCGTCTTTGGTAATGAATTATCGCACTTTTTCAGTTTTTCGAAATTTTCGATATCGAAACGATGGGCGTGGTTATAGTCCGATATCGTTCATTTTAAATAGTGATCTGAGATGAGTGCTCAGAAACTTAAATACCAAATTTCATCAAGAGACCCTAAAATTTACTCATGTTATCGTATTTACGGACGGACGGACGGACATGGCTAAATGAATTTCTTTTTTCGCCCAGATCATTTTGACATTGAGAAGTCTATATCTATCTCGATTAGTTTATGCCGTTACAGGGTATTGTTATGCGAACAAAATTAATATACTCTGTGAGCTCTGCTCAGCTGAGTATAAAAATATGAAATTCAACACAGCTCAGAGTTGCATTTGTAATGAAAACCCCTAGTTTGCACTATGAGAAATCTGGTGTTGCACATTTATTTTTTTTATTTTTTGACTCTCCGTTTAGCGGTGATTAAATTCAACACATCTTAGCGTTGTCGTCTGGCCAGACGAAATTTGACACGTTGAACTTTATCCGCAAATATTTAAACTTTGAAGAAATCCCGTTGTTGTTGTTGTTGTTGTTGTAGCGATAAGGTTTGTCCCCAAAGGCTATGAGGAGTGTTATCGATGTGATGGTCCTTTGCCGGATACAGATCCGGTCGCTCCGGTACCACAGCACCATTAAAGTGCTAGCCCGACCATCTCGGCAACGATTTATGTGGCCAAATTAAACCTTCAGGCCATTCCCTCCCTCCCCACCCCCAAGTTCCATGAGGAGCTTGGGGTCGCCAGAGCCTCGTCTGTTAGTGAAACAGAATTCCCGTCGCACACTGTGATTACCCAGAAATAAGTTTTAATTTTTATTGATAAATCTTGAAATGAATACGAAATATGAGGTCCCACAGTCTTTAAAATACATATGTTCGTCTAGCCAGACGACAATTCTCTTAGGGTGGGTTAAATAAAGCTCGCATATTTTTTGAGTTTTTCTCTCCTTCTTTCAAAGTACGTTCTGCTACTTTGAAAAATATCCCCATGCATGCAGTAAAAGGCAATGCTTAATTCATAATATCAGTAAAACTTTCTTGTAAAATTTATGGCTTTAGACATAGCAATAAAACAGAAAAAATTTGGTTGAAGCTAAAATGCAATTTTCAAAAAAAAAAAAGAGGAAAAAAATGAAAAAAGGAACCCAGATAACGAGCCTCTACATACATTTATACTAAAAACAAGCATTGTGGACTTCTACTAAATTAAATATGCAACTGTTTCTAGTCACGATACAGTGACAGACTTACATTTAAGCCACACAAAAAACTGTACCAATTACAAACTAAAAGAAAGCACAAGCGACAACTGTGAAATTCGCGTTAAGGATGCTTGAAAATATTTGGAAATTTTTAGTGTTTTGACTGTCGTAGACATTCATGCGGCTTCGCTTAAAGTGCTTAGGCTAAATAGCGTTTAGTTAGTTGTCAAGGTCAAGTGCCAAAAAAAAGTTAAAACTACAACAAACGTTCTGTAGAAAAAATGAAAGTGTCACAACCACTTATTGCGGGGTTGCTAAAATGAGTTATGCAAAATTTAAGAAGTTGGAAAGCATATACAATTGAAGCTCTAACCCTGTTTTCATCCTTACCTAATAAGCGTAGAATCTGAAGGCACATAGTAAATAAATATTATCTCCCGAGCCATGGCTCTCGCCTCTGTATTAGCGCCTCACTAGTAAGGAGGAACTCGCATGACGCCACTTAATTGAGGATTTATTTGTAAGACTTGCACCGCCGTTGAGCTCTTTTTCTCTGTCCAAATTCTTCGCTGATGTCTTTATGTAATCGATTTTTTCCGGTGATTTTGAATTTTGGAGGTTTGTTGCAACATTCATTGCTCGTAACCCCTTATTGTTACTTATATGACTTCGAGCATCATTGAGCTACTTGCTACGTCTCCGTTTCTACGGATCTACCCTCGACGCCACTTTCGCTTGTTTTTTAGCGTATTGTTAGTCAGACTGGCGGCACCATTACAATACCTCCTCTTTAACCGCTATACCCTTGTCATTTGGCGCTACTTCTAGGTTCTCGAAGTCTCCTTGTACCTCCCATATTATTACAGTTATTGTTAAGACTGTAGTGCTGGTCCTACTTCTTAGATGAGATACATGGAGTACCATCCAATACCGTGTTGGTATATTCCGGTTTTTATCCTGTAGCATGTCAAGAGTGTCCTCTGCCAGCACCACTCGGGGTGTCCAAACCTTGGCCTTTATATCCGTGGGGTTCAGTGCTCTATCTATCACCTTGCGCCTTTTTGATTTTGAAAGTCTCTCTGCAGTTATTCCAAGGTCGCGTTATTGGTGCAGGTGATCAGTTTAATCCAATTGTGCTATTTAGAAGGCTGGTAGTGGTTTTTTTTTGGTTCATTATTGATCATTTTGATCATCATAGTAATCAGTTCCCCCTATACAGATTTCCACCTTCGGTTGGCATTATCCCTTTAGGGTTGCTGCAGTCTACCAGTTCCACCGTCGGAGACTGCTTCGCAACTTCGTTCATCTTCTTCGTGGTGAAAACCGGAGCTTCAGCTTTAGCTTTAGTATCACTTAGTAAGCTGGGGTCAAATCATTACCTTCCATTAGCTTTTTAATCATTTTGTCTTTACTTTGTATGCCACTATTGCCCTCCCCTTTCCGAATTTCAGTTTTCGAAATAGAAGTCTTTTTGTTTCTAAGTTTCTTCTTCGCTCTGCTTTTCAGATTGTGAGGCATGTTTGCTGTTACTCCGGCTAGACCGCATCCTGTTTCTAGGACTATTTAGACATGTGACTTATTAGTTTCTATAATCCTTTGGCATCATCAGTTGGTTAAAAGCATTACAACAGCTGGCAAGCGGTGATGTTAGCGTAGTGCTTGCTTAGCTAGCACGGTGCTCATCGTTTTTGAGCAAATTTAAAGTGCTCTGCTATTTTCGAAAGTCCGTATTAGCATCGATATTCGTCTAGGATGAAATAGCTCGGGCTTAGAGGTGAGACTTACCAGAGATACTCAATGACTACGACCTATGAGTTATGAAGGTAATGGTTGGGTAAAAAAGTGTTGCGCAGAAATCCGACCAGCTGGAAATGAAGGCAATGCTTAATATTTAAGTGGAGCTCGGTTTCTCTCGAGCCAGTGATCAATAGTGGTAAGGGTATATGGAAAGTAAACGTTCATGAAAAACTTTTAGGATTAATTACCCAAGTAACATATACCTTCTTTAATTACGACATGAGAGCGGGAATCCCCTGAGCCTCGCGCACTCGTTGCATCTTTTTCGAAGAAGCTTCAACAGAAGTAGTTCCATTCGGCTGTACTTAATTCTTAGTTATGAATACCCACTTTAACCTTTAAAAGTTCTCTGTCTGAGGATTGTATACTTTTTCTGTATGTGTTCGAAAACCGTCAAATGGGGTTTATAAAGAAAAAATTGGGTGTAACATTGATAGGAGGGGGTGTGATCCGGCTTAATATTCTAGACCAATATCAGAGAAAATTGGTCACCCGGGACATGGGTTGGCTCTCAAACGTCCTCCCTCATAGCGGTAGCTGAATTAGAGCTTACGAATACATTAAACCTAATTTGGAAAAGTGCCAAAATTGACTCAATTTTTGCGCTGGTATCCAGGCAATTACCCTCCAGAATAAGAGGCTAGTTTAAGAAGTATTGGTTGGTAACTACACTGTTAAAATATGTGTTAGCTTTGGTCGCTACCTCCATATTTTGCTTACATTAGAGTACATGCAAAAACAGGACTAATTGAACTGCTAGATGAGCACTCTACATTAGAACTCGGCCCACTGAAACCTCTGGGTTTCCAGATAAAGGTAGAACTGTCTTAAAAAACTTACCTCAGCTATCTCATATCATCTGTTAAAGTAAAATACAGTTTTACAAATTAAAATTAAAAACAGAAACCACAAAAACTTACAACTAATACTCAGTCTGAGTTTTTACAGACTTTTTCCGTTCGAGAGTCCAACAATGTCGGTATGTATGCATATACATTTTTATACTCAGCTGAGAAGAGCTCACAGAGTATATTAACTTGGTTCGCATAACGGTAATCCGTAACGGCATAAACTAATCGAGATAGATATAGACTTCTCTATATCAAAATGATCTGGGCGAAAAAAGAAATTCATTTAGCCATGTCCCTCCGTCCGTCCGTCCGTCTGTCCGTCCGTCCGTTAATACGATAACTTGAGTAAATTTTGAGGTATCTTGATGAAATTTGGTATGTAGATCCCTGGGCGCTCATCTCAGATTACTATTTAAAATGAACGAAATCGGAATACAACCACGTCCGCTTTTTCGATATCGAAAATTTCGAAAAACCGAAAAAGTGCGATAGTTCATTACCAAAAACGGATGTAGCGATAAAACTTGGTAGGTGCGTTGAGCTCATGACGCATAATAGAAAATTAGTAAAATTTTGGACAACGGGCGTGGCACCGCCCACTTTTAAAAGAAGGTAATTTAATAGTTTTGCAAGCTGTAATTTCGCATTCGTTGAAGATATCTTGATGAAATTTGGTAGGCACGTTCCCCCTATTACTATATGTGCGCTGAATAAAAATTAGCAAAATCGGATGACGAACACGCCCGCTTTATACAATTTGTTTTTTTTTTTTACTCAATTTTTAACAAAAAATTTAATATCTTTACAGTATATAAGTAAATTATATCAACATTCAAACCCAGTAATGATATGGTGGAAAAAAATACAAAAATAAAAAAAATTTCAAAATGGGCGTGGCTCCGCCCTTTTTCATTTAATTCGTCTAGAATACTTTTAAGGCCATAAATCGAACAAAAATTTAGCAATCCTTGTGAAATTTGGTAGGTGCATAGATTCTATGATGGTAACTGTTTTCTGTGAAAATGGGCGAAATCGGTTGAAGCCACGCCCAGTTTTTATACACAGTCGACCGTCTGTCCTTCCGCTCGGCTGTTAACATGATCATTTGAGCAAAAGTCGATATATCTTTACTAAACTCAGTTCACGTACTTATCTGAACTCACTTTGTATTGGTATAAAAAATGGCCGAAATCTACTATGACCACGCCCACTTTTTTGATATCGAAAATCACGAAAAATGAAAAAAATGCCATAATTCTGTAGCAAATATGAAAAAAGAGATGAAGCATGGTAATTGGATTGGTTTATTGACGCAAAATATAACTTTAGAAAAAACTTTGCAAAATGGGTGTGACACCTACAATATTAAGTAGAAGAAAATGAAAACGCTTTGGATGGCGAAATCAAAAGCCCTTGAAATCTTGGCAGGAATACTGATCATGGTATGACATATATAAATAAATTAGCGGTACCCGAAGATGATGTTCTGGGTCACCCTGGTCCACATTTTGGTCAATATCTCGAAAACGCCTTCACATATACAACTACGGGCCACTCCCTTTTAAAACCCTCATTAACACCTTTCACTTGATACCCATGTCGTACAAACACACTATAGAGTCACCCTTGGTCCACCTTTTTGGCGATATCCAGAAATGGTGTCAACCTATAGAACTATGGCCCACTCCTTTTAACATACTCTTTAATACCTTCCATTTGATACCCATGTCACACAAACACATTCCAGGTTTACTTTAGGTTCATTTTCCTACGTGGTGATTTTCCCTTATTTTGTCTACAAAGATCTCAGCTGATTATGTAATGTTCGGTTACACCCGAACTTAGCCTTCTTTACTTGTTTTCCTTGCGTTTCTGTCTTTATAATGCCGCAAGTGTTACACAATTGACTAATTTGCTACAGGAAATTTTAAGTGCGCCACAATTTTCTGGCTTACTAAACGGACCACAACAGAGCTTACAGAAACAGTGGACATACTACAAAAAACCCAGAAGTATATTAGTGTACGTGGGGTTGTGTACCTACAAAACTTTTTCAAAATGCACTTCAAATGCCTGTAGGTGGTTTAGTCGCACATTACACCGTGTTAGGTGACTTGTGTGCAGAGGCTATTAGCACTTTGTGTCTGGATATTACACAATAAGAGATGAAAGATGTGGTATGAGAAGTACACGAGTAGGTACTAAATATTTGGGTTTCATAGTCTAGTAGAGTGGATAAAAGTCAAATTGCTGCAATAAAGGTACCTCTCATTCTAGGCATTCTAACTACTCCACAGTCACTGTAGCGCGCAATTAAGTAATATATACATGTATGCATTTGTGTATATTTATGTGGGATACGCTTTCCATATAGTTTTTAGCGGCTGACCGTTACATGAATTTAAAACGCTGTCAAGTCCCCACTTGAAGCGCTCCAGTGATGAAGCTACTATCTTATTTTAAAAAATAAAATTCCTGCAAAAAATGCGTTTATTCTAGCATGAATGCAGGACGAGTTCAAAAAGAAGTATACCACTACAGCCAGTTATGATTTCTTTACATGGCTTTGCGTGATGTATCCTAAGGAGGGACCAATTGTACCTGTTTTTACCAGAACGGGTAGTGGCGGACTGGTATTTTTATACTCAGTTGAGCAGAGCTCAAAGAGTATATTAACTTTAATTGGATAACCGTTGGTTGTACAGGTATAAAGGAATCGAGATAGATATAGACTTCAAAATATCAAAATCAACAGGATCGAAAAAAAATTTGATTGAGCCATGTTCGTCCGTCCGTTCGTCCGTCCGTTAACACGATAGCTTGAGTAAATTTTGAGGTATCTTGATGAAATTTGGTATGTAGGTTCCTGAGCACTCATCTCAGATCGCTATTTAAAATGAACGATATCGGACTATAACCACGCCCACTTTTTCGATATCGAAAATTTCGAAAAACGGAAAAAGTGCGATAATTCATTACAAAAGACCGATACAGCGACGAAACTTGGTAGATGAGTTGAACTTATGACGCAGAAAAAATTAGTAAAATTTTGGACAATGGGTGTGGCACCGCCCACTTTTAAAAGAAGGTAATTTAAAATTTTGCAAACTGTAATTTGGCAGTCGTTGCAGATATCATGATGAAATTTGTTAGGCACGTTACTTCTATTACTATATGTATGCTTAATAAAAATTAGCAAAAGCGGAGAACTACCCCGCCCACTATAAAAAAAAATTTTTTTTAAATCAAACTGTAACAAAAAATTTAATATCTTTACAGTATATAAGTAAATTATGTCAACATTCAACTCCAGTAATGATATTGTGCAACAAAATACAAAAATAAAATAAAATTTAAAAATGGGCGTGGCTCCGCCCTTTTTCATTTAATTTGTCTAGGATACTTTTAATGCCATAAGTCGAACAATAATTTACCAATCCTTATGAAATTTGGTAGGGGCTTAGATCCTAGGACGATAACAGTTTTCTGTGAAAAAGCGCGAAATCGGTTGAAGCCCAGTTTTTATACACAGTCGACCGTCTGTCCTTCCGCTCGGCCATTAACGCGATAACTTGAGCAAAAATCGATATATCTTTACTAAACTCAGTTCACGTACTTATCTGAACTCGCTTTGTATTGGTATAAAAATTTCCGAAATCCGACTATAACCACGCCCATTTTTTCGATATCGAAAATTACGAAAAATAAAAAAATGCCATAATTCTATACCAAATACGAAAAAAGGGATGAAACATGGTAATTGGATTGGTTTATTGACGCAAAATATAACTTTAGAAAAAAGCTTTGTAAAATGGGTGTGTCGCCTACCATATTAAGTAGAAGAAAATGAAAAAGTTCTGCAGGGCGAAATAAAAAACCCTTGAAATCTTGGCAGGAATACTGTTCGTGGTATTAAATATATAAATAAATTAGCGGTATCCAACAGATGATGTTCTGGGTCACCCTGGTCCACATTTTAGTCGATATCTAGAAACGCCTTCACATATACAACTACCACCACTCCCTTTTAAAACCCTCATTAATAACTTTAATTTGATACCCATAGCGTACAAACAAAGTCTAGAGTCACCTCTGGTCCACCCTTATGGCGATATCTCGAAAAGGCGTCCACTTATAGAACTAAGGCCTACTCGCTTTTAAAATACTCATTAACCCCTTTCATTTTTTACCCATATCGTACAAACAAATTCTAGGGTCACCCCCGATCTACCTTTATGGCGATATCTCGACACGGCGTGCACCTATAGAACTAAGCCCACGCCTTTTAAAACTCTCATTAACATCTTTCATTTGATACCCATATCGTACAAACAAATTCTAGAGTCAGCCCTGGTCCACCTTTATGGCGATATCCCTAAATGACGTCCACCTATAGAACTATGGCCCACTCCCTCATAAAATACTCTTTAATACCTTTCATTTGATACACATGTCATACAAACGCATTCCAGGGTTACCCTCGGTTCATTTTCCTACATGGTTATTTTCCCTTATGTTGTCACCATAGCTCTCAACTGAGTATGTAATGTTCGGCTACACCTGAACTTAACCTTCCTTACTTGTTTCAACTCTTCTTGATGCGCTTATGAACTTTCTACCGATAACAAGAGTAATATATCAGTTACCGATTATTAATCAATGAGTTATCGCTTGTTATAGAAAAGTTATCGATTTCATATCGAAAATATATCGAAAGCTGTTTGATGTTATCAAAAAGGTACCGCTCTGTTGTCGAGTCGTTATCGTTTAATATCGGAATCTTACCAAATTTTTTATAGGTGATATGTTATCGAAAAGCTATGGACAGGTTTTTAGCAAAAGATGTGTTGTTTTTTCTTGAAAAGATATCGATGTGATGACAAAAAATTATCACATAGAAAGATCGTGGATTACTTACCAAAAACTTATCGAAATGGTATCGAGAAGTTATCGATTTACTATCGAAAATTGATCGCTTTTTTTGTCCAAAATTTAGCGATTTGTTATCAAAACAATTTACTCTAATGTACTAAGATGATAATGAACCGATAACGGTAACCTATAGCAGTAACTTTTTGAAGGTTTTATGCTAATCTTACATAAAATCAAATTACACTCAAATTTAGTTAAGGTCCAGGTGTGAATAAAATTTTCCATCTAATTTGTTCCGTCTATATTTTGGTAAGAAGATAAGCAAAATGAGTGGTCATTCATATACATATGAATATATATATATATATATATATATGTATATACGTTTAAAAGTTACACAATTACAATGACAATTACAGGTACAATTAAAATAAATATTTGTGGCATGCTTCGAAGCATAAAATTACAGAACCATCAAATAAATGTCCAGTGCTACTTAGCCAACTACAACTATGCAATATCAAATATCAAAAAGTCATATATACGCAATGGCCGTTAGATAAGTCAGAGGTCATAGTCAGGCCGTGATATTGCAAAATTTTAAAGGTCGGTTTCGCAAAATTTATTTTCTTCCTGTTGTAACGAATTTGCCAGCCATCCATGTTTCGCAATAAATCACGCCGATTGAAGCACCTAGGGAGGTAAAATCTTCCTCCCCAACTCAGTGAAGGTCTACCCCTTCCTCTGCTTCCAAATTGCGTTGTCGACTAAAATACTTTCCAAGCAAGACTGCCTTCGTACATCCGCATAATACGGCTTATTCAGCAATCCCTACGGGTACCTCCTTTTATACTCGCCATAGGCAACACGGATAGGACCATAAATATTCTTCTCACGAACACCTCAACTGCCATTTCATCTATCGACACCGTCAATGATTCCGAGCCATACATCAGGACAGGTATGAGGAGCGCTTATTCAGTTGCTTACTGTTGTTAATACTTGTTCCTATATATATGTAATTTTTCACAATCTCGAATTTTTATCCGCCAACAATGACGTGGTTGTCAAGGTGTGTTTTCGCCCTTTCTTTCTTGGATGCAAGCAAGCACTTCGACTTGTCCTAATTTACGGCAGGATCCACTTTTTTGCCTCTTTATCCAATCTAGTAAAGGCAGAGAGTATTAAGCTAAAGAAATCACACGAAGGATAGTCGCCTTGTCTGAAGTATTTTTTGGTGTCGAACGGTACGGAGAGATCCTTCCCAATCCTTACGGGGCTGGTGGTGTTTGTCATTGACAGAACCTTATTAACTTCGCAGGGAACTTTAATACAGACATAGTAGCATGCAAGCAACTTCTCTCAAAAGCCTGCTTTAAAGTCGACAAACAAATGCTGAGTGTTGATAATTTTACCGTCAGTCTTCTCCAGGCGCCTCCGTGTTTGAACAGGCTGATAGTTCGTCATTACCTGATACCTTGTAATTTTTCACCAATCGGGTGCCGGAATGTGTTTCCAATAACCGGCAATTAGTTTTTCGGTTTCGCTTGCTAGCAATGAGAAAAAGTGACCCCTATGGAGCATAAGCATACTCTGAACGTCAGTTATGCGGTCGTCATTACGCTTAAATATACCGAGCGTTGTCGCGCTCGTACACAGCTTATCCCTATAGGCAGTGCCCTTCTTCTCCGAGTCGGAGCAACATTCTTCATTGTACAAGTTGTTTTTGGGCGTTCGCTGGAAATCTAAAATGTCAGCAGGATTTGGCTCCTCCTGGAACTAGGGCGTGGATAGCCAGAAGATTCAATGTGGTCATATTAAATCATTACCGATATGGTCGGGCTTGTACCTTAATGATGATTATAGTCGACAGAACTCCACCAACATCGATAATATTGCTCAAAACTGTCAGAAGTGTCTTTATCGCTACAAAAATCGCAGAGAAATATATTTCCAATACTATACATTGTCAGGTCGAAGATTAATCTCAGTTAACAGGTTTGAGAGGCGAGAAAAGTAACCATCAGCTGTCTGTTTTGTAATCAACTTTATTGTCTAAGCTTTAGGCAATTGAGGGCGAGCAGTTTAATAAGAGTTATAAATGAGTAATTTTATGTGCTTGTAAGCGTATGAGTCGTGGCACAGTGGCTGACGTACCCGACCAAACGCCCGGGGTTGCGTGTTCAACTCCCACCAAGCATTCCCTTTTTTTTAATTTATAAATTATTATTATTAATGGACTGTATTGAATTTATGGGGTTTTTGATTGAATGTATTCCATTTATTGAGTTGGGTAGTTTTAGTGTTATTGGTGTATTTAAGTCATGGGAGGATGCATAGCATCAGTACACCTTTATTTATTTATTTGTGTTTATTTTAAGGGATTCAGTTTATTAAGTTGGGTAGTTTTAGTGTTATTGGAGTGTTTAAGTCATGGGAGGATGCATAGCATCAGTACACCTTTTATTTATTTAATTTGGGGGCGAAAACTGGGGGCTCTGAGGCTTCGCTCTACTGAGCCACCTCATCCTCTATTTGAAGAACCCTTTAAAATGTGATATGGAGGCGAGCACGGGACGGCTCTGAGGTATTGGCACCCCATTTTCTACAAGAAAAACCTCTATTTATTTAATTTGGGACGAGCGTTGGGCACTCTGAGGTTTCGCTCTAATGAGCCACCTCATCTTCTATTTGAAGAACCCCTTCAAAGTGTGATATGGAGGCGAGCACTGGGCTCTGATGTATTAGCACACCATCCGAAGAACCTAGATTTTAATTAAAAAACTCAAACTATGTCTTTAGAATATTTCACTAACCAGTTGAGAATTATAAGCACACTCAATGGCTACTGAAACAAACGAACGAAAAATGTTCATAGTTTAAGTCGCTTAAACATACTGCCCCCTTAGACGGCTTAGTCGTCTAATGAAACTTCCATACGAGCCAGTGATCCGGCTCGAAGGACCATGTCTAAGCTTTGGGCAATTGAGGGCGAGCAGTTTAATAAGAGTTATATATAAATGAGTAATTTTATGTGCTTGTAAGCGTATGAGTCGTGGCACAGTGGCTGACGTACCCGACCAAACGCCCGGGGTTGCGGGTTCAACTCCCACCAAGCATTCCCTTTTTTTAATTTATAAATTATTATTATTAATGGACTGTATTGAGTTTATGGGGTTTTTGATTGAATGTATTCCATTTATTGAGTTGGGTAGTTTTAGTGTTATTGGTGTATTTAAGTCATGGGAGGATGCATAGCATCAGTACACCTTTATTTATTTATTTGTGTTTATTTTAAGGGATTCAGTTTATTAAGTTGGGTAGTTTTAGTGTTATTGGTGTGTTTAAGTCATGGGAGGATGCATAGCATCAGTACACCTTTTATTTATTTAATTTCGGGGCGAGCACTGGGGCTCTGAGGCTTCGCTCTACTGAGCCACCTCATCCTCTATTTGAAGAACCCTTTAAAATGTGATATGAAGGCGAGCACGGGACGGCTCTGAGGTATTGGTACCCCATTTTCTGCAAGAAAAACCTCTATTTATTTAATTTGGGGCGAGCGTTGGGCACTCTGAGGTTTCGCTCTAATGAGCCACCTAATCTTCTATTTGAAGAACCCCTTCAAAGTGTGATATGGAGGCGAGCACTGGGCTCTGATGAATTAGCAAACCATCCGAAGAACCTAGATTTTAATTAAAAAACTCAAACTATGTCTTTAGAATATTTCACTAACCAGTTGAGAATTATAAGCACACTCAATGGCTACTGAAACAAACGAACGATAAACGTTCATAGTTTAAGTCGCTTAAACATTTATAAACGTGTAACTTTTCTTGTATCACTGCGACCACTTTTTTGGGTCGATATTTTGACTTCGTATAGTGCGCACATCCTGGACACCGGAACTTTGCCTGCCGTCGATCAAGACATGATTGATTTGGTTCGGTGTTCTTCGATCAGGATACAGGCAAGTAACTTGATGTATCTTTTTATGCTGTAAGCTGGTACTGCGGATTTCATATTAAAGTGTATCTCGTCGTAGTGTACTTACAATGATTTTCAATCTCTCAGCTATTTCAGGTTTTGTAGAGTTTTTTCCTCGTCAATCAGCTATTCACATTATACAGCTGAAATACAAAAGTTTGAAAGAACCTTAAAGATAAGCGACTATTTCTATGCATAAGATAAGCATTTCTCAATTGAACAAAAGAGGCTGACTTATCAATTTGATTTCGTGTAGTACAAATTTCCATATGCGCAATCCTGCACCGGAAACCAAGTATTAGATTACAAAAAAAAGTAAAAATCAAGTGCAAAACTATATACCAAATACTGGCTAGCTTAGTCAACGCCTCCTTACCAGCAACACTTGCTCACATTGAAGCTGATGCTAAATATAATCCAATTATACAAAACTAATTAGTGGGTTGGCATAGCAATTGCAGATGGACAAACAGACGCCCATGAATGAAGGTAACTAAATGTTGCATTGATTTCCACGTACAACGGTTACTTTGGTGCAGCAGCTGCCACCTTGTTGATGGTTTGTTTGTTTGCCTTCCAGATTGGTAAATTGTCTGCTTCTTGTAGCTAAATATGAATGAATAAATGACTGAACGCGCTTTGCACAATTGCATGACGCAAGACAACTATTAGATCTAAAGAGATATATATGTACTGGCATATAGATATAAATTGGTGTGTGTAATGAAACAGTGGCGGAGTTAGGGAGGCGAGCAAGGGGGCATCTTGCATCGGGCGCTACTCACAGGGGGCATAAAATAGTCCGCAAAGCAGAACTTCCTGTACAATTTGTATTTTTATTATAACTGATTTCTGGAAAATTTTCCATACTAAAAAATGTATGCATATATCCGGAACACTTGCGACAGGTTGTGGAATAATTGAATACATATATCTTTTTTTCTCACGTTCAACATTACGATGGGAATTATTAAAAATGTTTAACAAAAACTGTCAAACGTGAACCTGAAGCACAATGGAGCGCCAGAATATAAGCGGTTAGCGTTATCGTCGACAGGCTAGAGAATGTAGTAGAACAATTAGAACAATTAGCAGTGGACACAAACACCGCAAGTGACACCAGAAGCGAAGCCCCATAACATTAGTTCATTTCTGGTATGATCATGTGCAGCTCAGATTACAAAATCCGGGGATGAATTTTATAGAAGCGTATCACTCTGTGAAAAGGCAATAGAAAAAGCGAAGTCTCTTCGTGAAAAATGGGATATTGATATAGTAAAACGTGTAAGAAGGCGCCGCAAAATGCCCGGAGAATCGGCTTGAGATGTTGGTCTTTCCGCAGAATGTAGAATTTCTCGCGTGAAATGTGTTCCCGATCGTATCCAACAAGAAATATGTGCAAGGTGTACACGACTAAATGTCCTTAATTATACCTTTCATGAAAATGAAATGGTATATTAATTTCGTCACGAAACCGAAAATTGTAAGTCCTTAAAGGAAAATAGATAGACCCACCATTAAGTATACCGAAATAATCAGGTTGAAGAGCTGAGTTGATTTAGCCATGTCCGTCTGTCCGTCTGTCCGTCTGTCCGTCTGTCTGTTTGTATGCAAACTAGACCCTCAATTTTTGAGATATCTTGATAAAATTTGGTGAGCGGGTGTATTTGGGTGTCCGATTAGACATTTGTCGGAACCGACCGGATCGGACCATTATAGCATATATCCTCCATACAACCGATTTTTCAGAAAAAGAGGATTTTTGTAATATCTTACCCAATTTAACAGATTGAAGCTTCAAACTTCACCATATACTTTCGTATATTGCACATATTGTTGCCTGAAAAAATTGATGAGATCGGTCGTATATATAGTATATATCCCCCACAACCGATTGTTCAGATAAGGAACTTTTCGTAATTACTGCCCCATTTTAAGAGCTAGAGGCTTCAAATTTCAACGAATGCTTAGGTATATAGCATATATTGTTGTCTGAAAAAATCATAAAGATCGGTGGTATATATAGTATATATATGGTGGTATATATAGTATATATATACAGTATATATATATATATTTTCGCAAATTTTAGCCCCATTTTAACAGCTAGAAGCTTCAAATTTCACGGAATACTTACGTATATAGCATATATTGTTGTCTGAAAAAATCATAGAGATCGGTTGTATATATAGTATATATCTCATACAACCGATTGTTCAGATAAGAAACTTTTCGCAATTTCTACCCCATTTTAACAGCTATAAGCTTCAAATTTCACCGATTGCTTACGTATATAGCATATATTGTTGTCTGAAAAAATCATAGAGATCGGTTGTATATATAGTATATATCTCATACAACCGATTGTTCAGATAAGAAACTTTTCGCAATTTCTACCCCAATTTAACAGCTATAAGCTTCAAATTTCACAGATAGCTTACGTATATAGCACATATTGTTGTCTGAAAAAATCATAGAGATCGGTTGTATATATAGAATATATCTCATACAACCGATTGTTCAGATAAGAAACTTTTCGCAATTTCTACCCCATTTTAACAGCTAGAAGCTTCAAATTTCACCAAAGGCTTAAGTATATAGCATATATTGTTGTCTGAAAAAATCATAGAGATCGGTTGTATATATAGTATATATCCCATACAACCGATTGTTCAGATAAGAAACTTTTCGCAATTTCTACCCAATTTTAACAGCTATAAGCTTCAAATTTCACCGATTGCTTACGTATATAGCATATATTGTTGTCTGAAAAAATCATAGAGATCGGTTGTATATATAGTATGTATCTCATACAACCGATTGTTCAGATAAGAAACTTTTCGCAATTTCTACCCAATTTTAACAGCTATAAGCTTCAAATTTCACCGATAGCTTACGTATATAGCACATATTGTTGTCTGAAAAAATCATAGAGATCGGTTGTATATATAGTATATATCTCATACAACCGATTGTTCAGATAAGAAACTTTTCGCAATTTCTACCCCATTTTAACAGCTAGAAGCTTCAAATTTCACCAAATGCTTAAGTATATAGCATATATTGTTGTCTGAAAAAATCATAGAGATCGGTTGTATATATAGTATATATCTCATACAACCGATTGTTCAGATAAGAAACTTTGCGAAATTTCTGCCCCGTTTTAACAGCTAGAAGCTTCAAATTTCACAAAATGCTTACGTATATAGCATATATTGTTGTCTGAAAAAATCATAGAGATCGGTGGTATATATATTATATACCCCATATAAACTCAATTTTTGTCCCCTTTTTTACGGCTAGAAGCTTCAAAATTCATCAAATTTCATCAAATAGTTACGTTTACGTCATATATTTTTGAAATACGTGATTCGTAGTCATAGTTTTTACATGCAGACCACAAAAGACGTGAAGCTTTGCATCCTCACACAGATTACCTACCTATTTTTTATTTTATATTTATCTTAAAAATCGTTTAGATATGTTCAAATTTCACTAAATGCTTACGTGTATAGCATATATTGTTGTCTGAGAAAATCATAGATACCGGTGGTATATATAGTATATATCCCATACAACCGATTGTTCAGATAAGAAACTTTGCGCACTTTTTTCCCCATTTTAACAGCTATAAGCTTCAAATTTCACCGATAGCTTACGTATATAGCATATATTTTTGTCTGAAAAAATCATAGAGATCGGTGGTATATATTTTATATACCCCATATAAACTCAATTTTTGTCCCCTTTTTAAGGCTAGAAGCTTCAAAATTCATCAAATTTCATCAAATAGTTAGGTTTACGTCATATATTGTTGAAATACGTGATTGGCAGTCATAGTTTTTACACGCAGACCACAAAAAACCAGAAACTTTGCATCCTCACACAAAGTACCTACCTGTTTTTTATTTTATATTTATCTTAAAAATCGTTAAGGTATAGATCTGTTCACTATATATTTCTTATCTTATACATCCGATTATTCGGAGATTACGAACGGGATAAGATTATTGTTCAGCCCCATTCATGAAAGGTATGAAGTCTTCGGCACAGCCGAAGACAGTCCCGTTCTTACTTGTTTTAAATTTGGATTTCTCTTAGACGTTGGAAATTGCTTAAACAAGGATAATAACGACTTAGAAATAAACTGTAAGACCTTGGGTGAATTTTAAATAAGGATTTCGATGGAACAGAATCTTTTATCGAAATATGTGACTCCAAAATATTACTTCGCAGTAGAAAAGAAATTGTAACTAAAACTTCGTTAGAATTACATACTTCTATAATATCGTATGGAGAAGATGGTTTTCCAAACTTGCGAGTGGCACTTCAAATACTATTGACTATCTCAGTATCAATTACCAGCTGCACACGTTTATTCAGTAAATTAAAACTGAACAAGTAAAGGTGTCTAAGTTCGGGTGTAACCGAACATTATATACTCAGCATAAGCTTCAATCGTATATTTCATTTCAGATAAATTACTTTTCTATATAACACGTGGCACCGCCCACCAGTGTAACTTTTTCACTTTTAGGATGCCAAAATTAATAACAGCCAAACCAATGCAGCAATTCATTTGATAGTTGCAGTGTGGTTGCAGATACCTAAGTCTGATTTGAGAATAAAAATGGGCATGATCCGCCCCCTTTTTCTCCTTGCCATCATATATGGTGAAATTTCACATAATCATCTACTTTAAAAGCATTTTCCAGTGCCAATATAAATAAAAATTGTTTATATTTCTTAACTTCATCTTAGAGGCTTTTGATTAATATTTAAAAAATTTTATTTTCAAAGTCAAACACAACATAGGTACATATATTTGTAAAAACTGAATCGAAATATATACTTATAAAGTAAAGTAAAAAGTGATATTTTAACTGGTATAAAGTTAGTCGGATTCAATATCGTCGACATGCTCTGGTTCAGATAATAAGCCAATAACTTCACTCGTTGATGCTTGCCGCTTTAACCTAGGGGTTTTCCGCAAACTGTTTATGAACGGGTCTGACAATATCAGCAATCTGTGCAGCAAATCCAAGTTACTAAAAATTATTGACTTTTTTGTGGTGAAAAGTTCACGGTAGTTTCGTGTATCCTTGTTTCTGGACTCTTGAGCTTCTTTCTAAAGTTGACCAATAGGAAGAGTAGCAGACGCGATTATACTCTTTCCATGAAACAGAATTTTATGTATGCTCACTAGCATATTGTACCAAGCATATTCCGACAAATATAATTCCCTTGTCTCTGTCACATAGTGGTCAAAAGCTTCAGAATTTATTTGAAACCCACGACCTATGCATGAAAATATTGTATGAAACCTTTTCAAAAATTGTGATTTGTATGCCGGTTATGTCTGATATTATTTCACGATCTCCAAAGAATCTTCTGGCAGTGTTGTCATTATTTGTGTTGCCGGTTTTTTGCTTTGGTATATCAATCAAAAGACCAACTGATTTCCTGAATCTATTTTGGATATTTTCTTTCTTCTTTTTCATCTTTTCCTTATTTTCTTCGCCCCGCACGCACCAGGTCTTCCAGGTTTCCATTCGACAAGCATCGTATCCAAGAATGTAAATGGGAAATTCCGAAAGCCAGCACGCTTTTGTCAACATTTCGCTATGACAGGGATCACATTGTTCATACCTTTTGGAGAAGCCCCACATATGTAGCACTTTTGCGATGATGTATATGCCGACAGAGCGTTAGGTAGGCGTTTATGTGATGTACACATACATACATATTAGGCCGGGTCGATTTATGGGGAGGCAAAAAAATCGCCCATTCCTCTGTGAAAATCATATTCTAGGGATCAAAATAAATGAACAAATGAATTTAACTTAGTAATAGAAAAGAAATAAAAAAAAAAATTATTAGAAATTAGCGTTTTTACAACCCCCTTTTAAAACCAAGGCATCACTGTGATGCATTTGCATGTCGTAAACATAGTTTTTTGGGTTTTTTATTCAACCGTTTTAAAAAAATGAAGGTATCACTGTGACACAACTGCAGATTGTAGAATTGCTTGTGTTGTTTTTTTTAAGCCACCACAAGACACAGCAGGTAGAATTGAAATTGCCCCTACCCAAAACCCTCAGGTAGGCATGTATACATAACATAAGTTGATGGGATAAGTGCACAACTCGTTAACTATGGGGAAACTCATATGACAAACAATGAAGGCTATTCAGTGCAAAAGTTTCATTTTTCTGGGTTTTTACCATTTCAGGTATAACTGTCTTTTTTGGGATCTAGTATTGTAGACTTGAATTGAGGACATTCCATTGTTAGATCACTGCGCTTCATACGTGAGCGAGGGCATAGAGACTTTAAGTTGGCGATTACATAGAAAAATGCAAAATTTCGCAATGGTTTGTTTTTTTTTTTATCTGAAACTATATGAAATTCCCTTTAATATGTATGTATTCGTGCAATTGAGTTGGGCGGAATCATGCAAGTTTTTTTCTATTGAAAACGAAAAATTTTCTGAGCTTACCAAACTTTTAGTGGCTGTTTTAAACAAAAAAAAAAAAAATTACAAAAAAGTCCTACGTGGCTGAAACTTAGCAATGCTGTTACAAGCTACCCTAGTATGTTAAATAAAATATTTTGAGGTCTAAACAGTTATCGAGAAATCCACCACGTGGCCACAAAATTGGTCAACAATTTTGGACTGTGAAATGATTTTTACACTTGTCTCAATTATCCAAGTCTCATAATGTTTATCATGGTGAGCGTGGGTTTTTTACTTTGCTGTGAATACATTTTCTTAACAGTTGGTTATTAATCTGTTGCATGTCAAAACATTTTTGAGATTGGAGAACATTGTTTTTTGGACTTTTGGCATCCTAAAATTGAAAGAAGTTACACTGTGCGCCC
Organism: Eurosta solidaginis; assembly: GCF_040869045.1. NCBI lineage: Eukaryota > Metazoa > Arthropoda > Insecta > Diptera > Tephritidae > Eurosta > Eurosta solidaginis. Next base: position 262,295,660 of record NC_090320.1, read on the forward strand.
GTTTTAAAAAATATCTCCCCATTTCCTCTTACAATAAAACTTGATAAGTGAAATATCATTGATTCAAAACTATTTTTGCTAAGTTATAGCTTATTATTCTAGTCTACGACACTTTTAAACTTGTTTTATATCTAAGTTGCCGTGGTCTTAACCGATCCCGTCCATTTTTTACTAGAAATATTTTCTGCTATAAGGAAAATATGTGTACACAATTTCATTACGATATGTTAATTTTTCATAGAAAATTGCTTAGTCATAAAAGGGACGGTCCCACACCCATTTTCAAAAATTTTAGTGTTTCCCAATTTAATGTTATAATTCAATTTAGAAAGTAAAATTCTATTAACACAAAGCTCTTTTTCGCTAAGATATAGCTTCTTATTTTCCACTACGACCCTTTTTAAAATCTTTTATATAAAAGTGGGCGTGATCTTTAACCGATCTCGTCCATTTTTTCTAGAAATGCTCTTGGGAAAATTTGTGTACCAAATTTTATTACAATCCGTTAATTTTTCTTTGAGTTAGGGCTCCCGAAACATAGAAAATTGCTTATATTATATATCTCTTTTTGCAAAGATATAGTTTATTTTACTCGTCCACGTCCCTTTTAAAAATCTTTGTGTTAACGGACAGACGGACGGACGAACAGACGGACGGACGGACATGGGTCAATCAAATTTTTTTTCGATACTGATGATTTTGATATATGCAAGTCTATATCCATTTCGATTCCTTTATACCTGTACAACCAACCGTTATCCAATCAAAGTTAATATACTCTGTGTGGAAAGTACTATGAATATAAAAAATATATTTTACCACGGGCGCAAGAAAACCTCACTACGCCACAGTAATGAAAGCTTTGAAAGTTGTCAACATCGCTGATGCCGTTGTTCCATTGCCTTTACCATTGCCGTGAAATTTTGCAAGTAATATCAGTGGGGGAAATTATTGTTGCGTACCTACAGCAATTGTAAGTACTGTACAATAACTGTTGTCATCAAACTACAGTTGGCTTGCAAAACATTTGTCTTGTCTGCCAATTAAGGGCATTCACTGAGCGTACCTAAGTGGAGGTATATATATTTTGTTCATTGTGTGTGTGTTTGTATGTGTGCATGTAGCAAATTTAAATGACTTCAATTGCATGTGGTGAAATTCGTGGTTGGATTCCTCAGAGCGTGACTTTGAAGCACTTTCAAGTGGGTGTAATCATGTACCGATGTAAGTATGTATGTGCTTTATTATAGCTACAATTTCATTAATTTTGCCAAAATATGCGTTGATTTACTAAATAACTTCACTATAGCGGTATGTTGATATGCGCTCGCGCAAAACATCTCGATCTTGCGACATTGCAATAGATTTGACATGCAACAGAAATTTGTGATGACAACGCTACGCGTGGCATACTTCAACTTTCATTAACTAATTAACTTTACATGAACGTTAAGAAAAAAGTACAACAAATACATCACATACGATGTGTAGTAAACACCAAACTACGAGAAAATATTCGAAAGACAATTCGTATTATCGAAGCCCGTCTTGCAGAAGTTTTAAATGCCTTAATTATTGCTAAACAGCTCCCTTATCCTCAATAAGTACTTCCCAGCGGAATGTGTCATAGTTTTTTCTATCACCGCAAACATCGTTAGTACTCTAACTTCATAAGATGTAATTTCTCTAGGATCAATAGAGTGCTCAAAGTTCATATATAGTATAAGGAAGTGATCTAATTTATGAAATGAAATCTATAATTTATGTGAAAATGTTTTTGATAATAAATCAATAAATTTTCGATATATCTTGATATCATACCGATAAATTTCTAATAAATAAAACTGATTTATTTCGATGACATATCGATAACACACCTAAAAAAATTGGAAATAGTCTGATAACAAATCGATCACTTTTCGTTTACAAGTCAATAACTTTTTAATGACATATCGATAGCTTTTCAATAAATAATCAACAAGGTTTCAACACCAAATCGATAATATTTCGATAGCAAGTCGGTAACGCGACGATAACTTTTGGTAAAAAACGCCGATACGAAACGGGAGATAGTCCGATAACAAATGGATTACTTTTCCACAAGAAATGAATAAGTCTTTAATAAGAAATAAATAAATTTCGATAACAAGGCTATAACTTTTCGATAACAAATCGATAACTTTTGATAAAAAGTCAATACCATGCCGTATAAAATTTTAAATAAACAGATAAAAAATCGATAAATTTTCGATAACAAATAAATAACCTTTTAAAAATATAAAGCTAACTTTTCATGTTGATATTTTATTAACAATAAAAAACGGACAAGCCTTGGATGAGAACTAGACAATTTTTCTATAAGCTTTTTTATCGAAACACATTCTATTTTTATCGATAACACATCGATAACAAATCGATAACTCGTAAACACCTCATCGATAACTCATCGTAACGGTATCAAAACGTTACATTCATGTCAGCTCACACAGTAAATTGCTGCCACACTACCCTACAGCATACCAATCCCACATACTACGCCTATATTTACATTAAATATTTCCCCATACAGCGCGCTGCCTCCAAAGGCTACGGCTATGCTTCTACTTATCTTACATTTTGGATTTCCCTATACCGTGATAAAAGCTGTCAACACATAATAGCCCTAGGATATACAGGCTAGGTATGTAAAATGTATATAACAAAAAATTTATTTTATAGCTATATCCAGCTTGATATGCGTCTCTGGAGGAAGCTCGAGTTACTTCCCTATAATGGAAAGCGAGTTATTGAAAATAACTGAACCTTACTGTAATTAAAATATTTGCATGTTTTGTTGCTACATATCGCTTTATCATCATCATTATTGGATGCTTAATCGCCAAAGCGATTTTGGCCGTTTCATTACAAGTTGTGCCAGCTAACCCTGTTTCGCCATAACTGATGCCAATTGGGAGCACCAAGGGAGGTTAAGTCTTTCTCCGCCAGCCACTACCAACTCAATGGAGCTCTTCCCGTTCTTCTGTTTCTAAACTGCGGTATCCACTGAAATACTTTCTTGGCCGGAGCGTCTTGGTCCATTAGCATAGCATGACCTTACCGTCGTGGGGTTTTTATTCGTGTCACTATCGTCATATCTGTGTAAAGCTCATACAGATTTGTTCGTCGAGAGAGGACTTTACTTTTCAATTAGTTCAAACTAACACTTGTTGGCAAGAATTATTCTCCGCCTGATTTCTAAGCTGGCATTCTTTACCGGTATAGCTTACCGTAGGTCTTTTTATGGTATCTCAGGGTTGGGTCACTACCTCAATAATAATTGAAAGTGTCAGAAATATTTCCATCATAAACGCAAGTATAAGTTATATAACTATGCCAACTATACCAAAAAATTTCAATTTGTGTTTTTTATACTCAGTTGAGCAGAGCTCACAGAGTATATTAAGTTTGATTGGATAACGGTTGGTTGTACATATATAAAGGAATCAAGATAGATATAGACTTCCATATATCAAAATAATCAGGATCGAAAAATAATTTGATTTATCCATGTCCGTCCGTCCGTCCGTCCGTCCGTTAACACGATAACTTGAGTAAATTTTGAGGTATCTTGATGAAATTTGGTACGTACGTTCCTGAGAACTCATCTCAGATCGCCATTTAAAATGAACGATATCGGACTATAACCACGCCCACTTTTTCGATATCGAAAATTTCGAAAAACAGAAAAAGTGCGATAATTCATTAAAAAAGCCAGCTAAAGCGACAAAACTTGGTAGGTGAGTTGAACATATGACGCAGAATAGAAAATTAGTAAAATTTTGGACAAGGGCGTGGCACCGCCCACTTTTAAAAGAAGGTAATTTAAAATTTTGCAAACTGTAATTTGCCAGTCGTTGAAGATATCATGATGAAATTTGGCAGGAATGTTACTCCTATTACTATATGTACGCTTAATAAAAATTAGCAAAATCGGAGAAGGACCACGCCCACTTTTAAAAAAAAAATTTTTTTAAAGTAAAATTTTAACAAAAAATTTAATATCTTTACAGTATATAAGTAAATTATGTCAACATTCAACTCCAGTAATGATATGGTGCAACAAAATACAAAAATAAAAGAAATTTTTTAAATGGGCGTGGCTCCGCCCTTTTTCATTTAATTTGTCTAGGATACTTTTAACGCCATACGTCGAACAAAAATTAACCAATCCTTTTGAAATTTGGTAGGCATAGATTTTATGACGTTAACTGTTTTCTGTGAAAATGGGCGAAATCGGTTGATGCCACGCCCAGTTTTTATACACAGTCGTGCGTCTGTCCTTCCGCATGGCCGTTAACACGATAACTTGAGCAAAAATCGACATATCTTTAATGAACTTAGTTCACGTGCTTACTAGAACTCACTTTATCTTGGTATAAAAAATGAACGAAATCCGACTATGACCACGCCCACTTTTTCGATATCGAAAATTACGAAAAATGAAAAAAATGCCATAATTCTATACCAAATACGAAAAAGGGATGAAACATGGTAAGGTAATTGGATTGTTTTATTGACGCGAAATATAACTTTAGAAAAAACTTTATAAACTGGTTGTGTCACCTACCATATTAAGTAGGAGAAAATGAAAAATTTCTGCAGGGCGAAATAAAAAACTCTTAAAATCTTGGCAGGTATTACATATATAAATAAATTAGCGGTATCCAACAGATGATGTTCTGGGTCACCCTGGTCCACATTTTGGTCGATATCTGGAAAACGCCTTCACACCACTCCCTTTTAAAACTCTCATTAATACCTTTAATTTGATACCCATATCGTACAAACTCATCTAGAGTCACCCCTGGTCCACCTTTATGGCGATATCTCGAAAAGGCCTCCACCTATACAAATAAGCCCCACGCCCTTTTAAAATACTCATTAACACCTTTCATTTGATACCCATATCGAACTAACATATTCTAAAGTTACCCTTGGTCCACCTTTATGGCGATATCTCGAAAAGGCGAACACCTATAGAACGAAGGCCCATTCCCTTTTAAAAATACTCATTAGCACCTTTCATTTGATACCCATATCGTACAAACAAATTCTAGAGTCCCCCTGGTCCACCTTTATTGCGATACCTCGAAAAGGCGTCCACCTATAGAACTAAGGCCCACTCCCTTTTAAAATACTCATTAACTCCTTTCGTTTGATACCCATATTGCACAAACGAATTCTAGAGCCACCCCTTGCCCTCCTTTATGGCGATATCTCGAAACGGCGTCCACCTATGGAACTAAGGATTACTCACTTTTAAAATACTCATTTACACCTTTCTTTTGATACCCATATTGTACAAACAAATTCTAGGGCCACCCCTGCTCCACCTTTATGGCGATATCTCGAAACGGCGTCCAGCTATGGAACTAAGGATTATTCCCTTTTAAAATACTCATTAACACCTTTCTTTTGATACCCATATTGTACAAACAAATTCTAGGGTCACCCCTGGTCCACCTTTATGGCGATATCTCGAAACCACCTATACAACAACCACCACTCCCTTTTAAAACTCTCATTAATACCTTTAATTTGATACCCATATCGTACAAGCACATTCTATAGTCACCCCTGGTCCACCTTTATGGCGATATTTCGAAACGGCGTCCACCTATGGAACTAAGGATTACTCACTTTTAAAATACTCATTTACACCTTTCTTTTGATACCCATATTGTACAAACAAATTCTGGGGTCACCCCTGGTCCACCTTTATGGCGATATCTCGAAATGGCGTCCACCTATAGCACTAAGGCCCACTCCCTTTTAAAATACTCATTAACACCATTCGTGTGATGCCCATATTGTACAATCGAATTCTAGGGTCACCCCTGGTCCACCTTTGTGGCTATATTTCGAAACGGCGTCCACCTATGGAACTAAGGATTACTCCCTTTTAAAATACTCATTAACACCTTTCATTTGAAAACCATATCGTACAAACGCATTCTAGAGTCACCCCTGGCCCACCTTTATGGCGATATCTCGAAAAGGCGACCACCTATACAACAACCACCACTCCCTTTCAGAACCCTCATTAATACCTTTAATTTGATACCCATATCGTACAAACAGATTCTAGAGTCACCACTGGTCCACCTTTATGGCGATATTTCGAAACGGCATCCACCTATAGCACTAAGGCCCACTCCCTTTTAAAATACTCATTAACACCATTCGTGTGATGCCCATATTGTACAATCGAATTCTAGGGTCACCCCTGGTCCACCTTTGTGGCTATATTTCGAAACGGCGTCCACCTATGGAACTAAGGATTACTCACTTTTAAAATACTCATTAACACCTTTCATTTGATACCCATAACGTACAAACGCATTCTAGAGTCAACCCTGATCCACCTTTATGGCTATATCCCTAAATGGCGTCCACCTATAGAACCCACTCCCTCATAAAATACTCTTTAATGCCTTTCATTTGATACATATGTCATACAAACACATTCCAGGGTTACCCTCGGTTCATTTTCCTACATGGTTATTTTCCCTTATGTTGCCACCATAGCTCTCAACTGAGTATGTAATGTTCGGTTACACCCGAACTTAACCTTCCTTACTTGTTTCTTTTTTATTTTTTAAAGCAGCTCTATGCATCTTCAAGTTTTAAATTAAATGGAGTGTAAATTGTATGAAACTTACGAAATCTCAATCTATGTTTATTAGGCTTGGCTTCCTGCATTTAATTTACATGCATACATTTTTATATATACATTTATGCCTGCCAACCTTTTTACTTTTCTTCTGCGAAAAGAGTTATGTTTTCTTATTCCACTTCATCTATAATAGTTTGCGTATTGCTAATCAGAGCAGAAAACTATGATAATAACGTTAATCAACTGCTCTTGGGAGCAAAAATCGCGTTTAGTACAACAGAAAAAAAACATACGCACATAATTTTTGTACACTTTAAATTACCATTAGTTTCTTCACCCTATATCTTTACCCTATATCTAGCAATGAAGTAATCTGAACTTTCTATCTTGAACCTAAGATAAGTATAGACTGATTGATTAGTGATAAAAGCGCTTTGTTTTTCCAAGCGAGGTTGTTTCTCGGCCATGATATGGCAAACGCTCGTAGTGTATTTATGTTATGAGAAGCTTTCCTGTGAAATTTTATCGCCCTTAGAGCTGCGGTGCGAAGTCGGCATAAACACACATATAGCAATATGTAGAAACCACTAAAAAGGAGACAAATGAAAAGAGAGCAAATTGAAAGAGAAGCTAGGAATAATTCTCCTGGGACGTAAATCAAGAGAAGTCTTATTTTTTAAATTTTATTTTTTTTTTTTTTGATGTGGCATTAATCCGTTCTTATCACGAGCCAAATTCTACAATGAGTATCTTATTAATTATGGTGAAAAACCATCACGAATTGACAATCCCTCATATAGGAAATAACGATAAGTCGTTAGTTTTAAACAATGCCCAATTTTGAGTCATCTAGGACTGAAATGGAGTTAAAAGCTTTGCTTAATCTCAATAACGTTGATGCTCAAATTAAACATGATCGCTGCCAAGTGGACCTAACGATCAATCTTTCATATGGGGATTTTTATAACAATTTGGTTCTGGACCTGAAGAGGACAACTTTAGAAGGCCTGGCGGACTAGGGTTTCCTAGAATATACCTTTGGAAAGTATGCTTGTCTTAGGAGGCGACTAAAATACTCAAATTATTCAAGGGGCTGTGTAGCGCAATTTATGGCTTCTCCGGTCCAATTTTCAAGCTCACCTACCCGTGGCGAGTTCGTTTCTTTAGCAGCCGAGGCTCTGGCAACCCGAAGTTCCTCATAGAAGTAGGGGGTCGGAGGCGGTACTGCCTAGAAGGTTCAATGTGGTAATTTTAAGTTGTTCTCGAGATGGTCGGACTTGTACTTAATTGGTGCTTGTTACCAGAATGTACCGAATCTATATCCGGCAAAGGACCATGAACATCAATAGCACTGCCGCCTCAATGCACAGGTTAATATCGATTCAGTTAAGGAAAGCGAATTAGTTTCGGTGTTTAAGTACTAGCCACAGATATTGGTACCACTCTAACAACTGCTGTCGTGCGCAGCGGTAAGGTCTTGTATTCTTTCTTTCAGAATATGACGGAAAATTCTCAATATCAGCTTGCATTCTCTGCACACTTTTCTTCTTCGAGGATAGCAAAGAAAAGATGGGAAGACAAAACGTAAGGCAAAACCATAGCCGGAGTCGACGATTTGTTAGCGATGAGTTATCGGTTTGTAAACGAATGGATATGCCGTGTTTGGCATTTCTATTCGATGAGTTAGCTATTCGTTGTGCGTGCGTTAGCGATGAGGCAAAGACGAGTTATCGATTTGCTAGCGCAGTATTATAAACTTGCTTCTTTCGATATTTTGTGAATGAGTTATCGGTTTGTTATCGAAAATTAGTTGATTTGTTATTGAAAATTAGTCAATTATTTATCAAAATTTTATCGTCAATTTGTTACCAGCTCGTTTTCAATTCGTTATCGGACAGTTACCAATTTTCAAATCAGCGTGTTACGATTTGCTATCTAAAAGCTCATGGATTTGTTAATCTCAAAATCTCATTGATTTGTTACCGGAGTGGTACCAATTTTTAAATCGGCGTGCTATTTCTTGCTATCTAAAAGCTCGTCGACTTGTTATCAAAAGCTCATCAATTTGTTATCGGGCTGTTACCAATTTTTTATGGGCGTCTTATCGATTATCGTTAGCGACGACTCAGAGGTTTTTATGAAACAGGTACCAACCCTTAAGCAAGCTCTCTCAATTAGAGTTATATATTTGGAACAACTCTTATCAATATTTTTCGTCTCTGTCAATTTTATTCTTGCGCTAAACCCGTAGCCTTTTATATATTTTCACTGTCGATGAAACATATAAGTAAGTATAAGGCGCACTAACCTCCAAAGAGATTTTAGGCCGAGCTTCTCTTCCAACTTGCGTCTTGCTCCTTTGATTTTTTCTACAATTTGGAGGTATGAAACCTCCATATTTTACATCGACTCCGAACGGCATCTGCAAGGCAGATGAGCTTTCACTGAGAGGAGCGACCCTGCAGGGAAACACTTTTTATACATTTCATGAAAATGAAGTGGTATATTAACTTCGTCACGAATCTCAAAATTGTAAGCCCTTAAAGGAAAATAGATAGACCCACCAATAAGTATATCGAAATAATCAGGATGAAGAGCTGAGTTGATTTATCCATGTCCGTCTGTCAGTTTGTATGCAAACTAGTCCCTCAATTTTTGATATATCTTGATAATATTTGGTGAGCGGTTGTATTTGGGTGTCCGATTAGACATTTGGCGGAACCGGCCGGATCGGACCACTATATTATATATTAGGCCGGGTCGATTTGTGGGGAGGCAAAAAAATCGCCCATTGCTCTGTGAAAATCATATTCTAGGAATCAAAATAAGAAACTTTGCCGAAGGAACCATACCTCTAAAACAAATTCTGATGTCCCCCCCTTTGGGTCGTAGGGGCAAATTTTGAAAAATCCCACTTTGTATTCCTATATTTTTTCTTTTTGGAGTTTATTTTTCTCTTTAGAAATTTATTTAGTCAGAACATATGTAAATGAAAAAATGAATTTAACTTAGTAATAGAAAAGAAATTTAAAAAAAATTATTAGAAATTAGCATTTGTACAACCCCCTTTTAAAACGAAGGCATCACTGTGATGCATTTGCATGTCGTAAACATAGTTGTGTGGGTTTTTTTTCAACCGTTTTAAAAAATGAAGGTATCACTGTAACACAATTACAGATCGTAAAATTGCTTGTGTTGTTTTTTTTAAGCCACCACAAGACACAGCAGGTAGAATTGAAATTGCCCCTACCCAAAAGTTCGAGCCAAAGGGGAGGACATAAGAATTCGTTTTAGAGGTATGGTTCCTTCGGCAAAGTTTCTTATTTTGATCCCTAGAATACGACTTTCACAGAGCAATGAGCGATTTTTAAATCGACCCGCCCTATTATATATCCTCCTTACAACCGATTTTTCAGAAAAGGAGGATTTTTGATATATATTCCTCAATTTTTCAGATTGAAGCTTCACACTTCACCATATGCTTTCATATATTACACATATTGTTGTCCGAAAAAATAGATGATATCGGTTGTACAGCCGAAGACAGTGCGGTCCTTACTTTTTTCTAATTGAAAATCTTGTTTCTAAATTTTGAATGTTGCCTTGCCTGGGAATTGAACACAGGATGTTCAGTGTGATAGGTGGAGCAGGCTACCACCACACAATGACGTCCACCTTTATGAAGCTTCTTGGATTGTTCCATTTCACATGACGGTATATCATGTGCGGACCTTTATCAGCACATAAAGACGTGTACCACCCACTTTCCAAAAACAGCGCGAACACCATATCATAGCTTAGCATATGGAGTTTTTTTTTTTTTTATTTAATATTTAATATTTTACGTAGTACATACACACACGCGAATTTCCAATTAATTAAAACCAAAAATTTATGAACGCATAAGTAGCAACTTATAAATTCCCCTACTAATAAACGATAAGACAGTCACTGTTGATTACCATTAGGAGTAAGCCACATGCAATTTTTTAGCAAATGCTATGCCAAGTAACACTTAACTTAAGTACAAGCACAGCTGGATGCTCATTATATGCGCCGAGCAGGAATGCCCAGCCCGAGCCATTGTGAGCTCAATTAATAACAAATACTTTCGAATAAAATATAAGCGTTATTAATCGGGCTTACATACTTATGTAGTTGTTGTAGTGAGTTGGTTAGAGGTTGAATCATGCATAGAAAATGTAAGTTAAATAAACAAAAACGAACGAAAGTTAAGAAAACAAACGTGAAAGCGAAAGTGTATGGACCAGATTGTGATAATCTTCAGCAAACACCATTCAAGGTCAATAGCCGGATGCTGAGTGCACGACGTGCGCACCAAGCAATTTAATGAAAATAACCAAATATCCTTAATGTTCATGTTAAGTTATATTTGCGCACATTTAATCTTTGGTATTTACCGTTATCATTTAGCAAATGTTGTGGCCGCCTTTTCGCATACTAATAAAATTGAGCAGCAATGCTTTAGTCTTACAAACCTAGATTAACCTGTAATACCACAAGAAACATAATTTTAATCCTGACTAAGCATTGCTACGTGTCTCATGCTACGGAAGCTATCCCCAGCCCCAAAAAACATTACTTGAACTTGCTTACTGCCAGTTTCGCCTATGCAGTAAAGCTTCGTGCTGCTCTCATTCGTTATTTCGCTGTCTATCTATATTAGGGAAGTTGCGGATAGGGATGTCTGTAAGTCGATGTCGACGGATATGAATGCGTATGTCAAAATTTTTAAGTATTAATTTAGTATCGATCCATTTTTTTGATGTGTAAACATTTTTGCTCGCGGTAAAAGGGAGTCCAGAATGTAGCCGTAAGTGTAATGTAAACATGAGCGTAGCATTAATAAGTGATATGCTATATGGGAGGATATAGAATGTAGTGTAAGCAGGGCAGGACAAGCAAGTAGGCAGAACAGGCAGTTGCCTGGGGCCCCCCATTTTAGTGGGCCCTCGAAATATGAAAAATACTTCTAAAATTCTCTTACAAACATAAACTTCCACAGAGTGAAAAAAATGATAATCAGAACTGAAAATTAATTTTACTCAAATAAGTAAAACTTCAAGCGGAACTAGAAGCATTCAAGCGGAAATTTCAACTAGAATGATTAACGAGTGAATGATTAATGATGGATGCCAAATAAATGAATAACGAATTTGGAGGTTTCCTGATATTTTGCACCTTCTGCTAACGTTATTATCGCTGAGCTGTGGAATAAATAACTCCAATATTCATTATTGTAATATGGTCTTTATTTCGTCTATTTTGCGACTAGTACAAATATAGATCAATATCGCGTACTTCACAAAAGCGTGGCTAAATCAAACTAATTACTGATTCCACAGATTTCGCTGCTTTTACACTCTCGATTTTCTCGTTCACCCATCTCTCCTAAGGTCCAGTAATTTCACGAACAGTTGTAAATCGTGCTTGGTTACCAGCTATATACATGTATATTTGTAGTTTATGCATGTGTATGTGTGAGTAACTACTTTGGCTAATGACTACATGTGTATACGTGAGATATCTCTTCACATCGATATTTGTGGAATGTTCTCCGTTGACTTGTACATAAGTTTCTCTGCTTGCTGTGTTTTGTTGTTGCGATTATTACTAACAGCTTTACCAATTAAAAAGAATCAAAGTTTCTGAAAGAGCTACAACGCGACAAGAGCGACTCGAGATATTAGGTATACTTTGCATTAAGTCAGATTTATTGAATTAAATCGATACTGATGATATATTTGATGAATTTGCCGAAAAAAATGTAGAAAACGACATGTTTAAAATGTAGATAGTAATTTTATTGATATTATTACGTTGCGACAATAAAATTTTTATGAAAGATATAAGTTTGTATTTTTTAATCGAAAAAAGAAGGGAACGGACGTGAAAAAAGGGCGCCCAAATTGATGGTTGCTTAGGGCCCCGTTGAGGGTTAATCCGGCGGAATGTAAGCGTTGTGTGTAGTGCAGACTTGAGGTGTACTTTAGGCGTTGTGTGTGGTTTGTTATACTTTACGGGGGAGCTGCTAACCTAAGCGTAGTGTTAAATGTAGGCGTAGGGTGTGAGATTGGTACGCTGTATCCGGGAGTATCAAATGTAAGCATAACACTAAAGCATAATGCAAATCAAGGAAAGGCAAGGGAAGGAAAGGTTGGTTACATGTAAGTGTGTTATCGAAGCGTTGTAAACAAGCTATCGATTTGTTACCGAATTATTACTATTAATTTTCTATCGATAACAACTGTTACAGATGAGTTATCAATTTGCTATATAAAAGTTAGCGATTATTTATCAGAACATTGACGATATGTTATCAAAAATTATCGAAATAATACCAAAAATCTATTGATTTGTTTTAAAAATGCTATCACTTTACTATCGAAAAGTTATCTGACATTTATTGAGAAGTCGTCGAAAAATTATCGATTTGTTAACGGCGTGCTATCGATTTTCATTTAAAGGTTATCGATTTGGTATCGATGTGTTATTATTTTGTTATCGGCCCATTATCGATTTTGATTTGTAGTCTGAAAGTTATCGATTAATTTTCAAGAAGTTATCAATTGGTTATTGAAACTGTATCGATTTAATATCGAAAAGTTATCGATACGCTTTATTCTTATTACTTTTCTTTTATCCAAAAGTTATCGATTATCGATTTTTTATCTTATCTTATCTCTGTTTTATCTTATTTTATCGATTTTTATCTTTTCTAAGAGGGGGTAGAACTCGAGCTTTAAACATAGTATGTGGTAAGCAAATATTGTCCGTAAGAAGGATTATGTCCACAGTGTGATCAGAAAATTGTGGAAGTGTCGCTCACAGATACAAGCGCATGGGGTATGAGAGAAGCTACAGAAATTATACAGCTGTAGTTGTAGCTGAGAAATTTATAACTAACTAGTAAGTTCTGGAATTAGAAAAGCCTAGAAATATGCAACGAGGAAATCAGACAGTATAAAAAGTCGACAACAGTAGAGGCGGGGATCAGTTTCATTTAAGCTATCAGTCAGTTTGGTTATTAAGCAAGCTAGTTGCAAAGTATAAGTGTTATTGTGAAGTACTTTAATAAAGGCCATTTTTCCATTATTCAATATTGGAGTTACTTATTCAACAGTTTAGTGATTCGAACTTAGCAGAAGGTTGAAAATAAGAGGATTTGCAGTATATTCGTTACAATATGATAGCTGCATTGCTCTTAATCAGACCTTACGATTTCTTCTCGAACACAACCGCGTTTCTCTAATCTCCAAATACTCGTCAAGATCGCGAGCTTTTCGAAACTCAACTAAGTCGCTATATTGGCAGTATTTTATTTTCTTACGAATTTTAAGAGACTTAAGAATATCGCAAAAAGCCGATACTCGCAAGGAATTTCTTCTTGAACCTATAAAAATTGAAAAAAGATTCCCGAGTTTTCGCTTTAACATCTGAGTAATTATGAAATTTCCTTAGAGTTTATGTGGATATAAGCATCGGAATCAACGTATCGTTAAAGGCAGCCTATATTTCCGGTTAATACCGAGTGACTTGGACGATGATGGAGCGTCCAAGGTTTTCTCATTTTGCTTACATTCTAAACCAATTTCAGACTCAGAATTTTGTTTTATGCCAGAGAAAGTGCTGCAGGAAAGCCCGGCCCTTTTCAACCAGCATATTGGTATTGTGTCAAGACATCGGTACAAGGCAACCACAGGCTTTCAAACCCTGTATTCGATTTAAGGCTTCAATAACGGCTTGCTCTCATGAACAATCTCAAGATACACAATAAGCCCTATCAGACAGCACAGTAGTAGTGTTACAGCTGAGGGTGGTTTAAGATCAGGGATTTTGTACTTTTTTATGAACAGAACCATTGTACCCTGTAAAAATTCTGGTATTACACAGTGAAGTCTCCTCCCACAGACGTGCTGCGGGCTCAGCAACTTCCAGCTTAGCGCTTATAATACTGAACCGCAGAACTGAGCCTTTTCAGTTACAAAATGATATTCAATACCCGTGAAATAAAGGGCATCTTCTATTTCTTCCAGCGGAATATAATTGAAGTCTTCCTACATGTACATTCTCAATCTTAGCTGAGCTTTTCTTCCGATTTGCTCCATTTTCATTTTTCCTACAAATTGGCGGGACGAGACTTACATATTTCATGCAGACTCCGAACGCCAGCTGCAGGTCAGATGAGAAACCACTACCGAGCCTTGCAAAAATGTTTGTTCTAATTGGAAAAAATTGTTCTTAGTTTTTGATGTCGCCTTATGTTTATGTGGAGCTCCATTGCCATTATTCCTCTTCATGAATATCTTACCGAATAAATAATCGCCACTATTTGTTGGAACTTTATTGATTTTGGCAAAAATTTAAACAATGTGACATCAAGCAGCAGTTGTTTTGATTATACCTTGTAAATCTCAGTGAATTTCAAAATAAACTATTTTATTAAGGGAGGAAGCACTAAAAGCTCCAAAGTCAGTGTGAAATTTTAACTTCTTACAATCAAAGTTACACTTCCGTCGGTATAACAGTAAAGTATTTTATTCTATTTTAGTCACGTTGTCAATCTTTTAAAATCGCACGTCATTCAATAAGCTGGAGTTAAAACCTCTTGCAAAGATTTATCTGTTTACCTACAGAATCAACTAAACCCACGTCCTGCTTTTGTACAGTTTTTTTCTAATTGCCTTCAGTTCCTACAATAGGATACTAGGATTAAGGGCAGAAGGATGGTGACAATTTAATATTGTGATTACTTTTTATATTGTGATATTCGCAACATCCCTAATGTAGACATGCCAAACAACAAAAAAAATCGAACAGTAGGAGGAAAAATCAAAACGCACAGCAGGTGAGATTCCAGCAGAAGGATATTAGTACACGTTATAACAAAATCCTCCCACCCATAGCCCACATTTACTACCGTTAGTATTCATAATAATTTTGTTTATTTCTATTCCCTCTTAAAATGCTTGGTCTAATCACAAGCTCTAAGGCTGTGGACTTTTCTTAGGCTACTTCTATGAAAATTCTTAAGCTTTACTAACTCTTTATTCAAATCGATGTAATGTTGAACAGGGAGACGGAAAATATTGTTTAAAGAAGTTTGATATATAATTGTGCAGCATCTTAAAATAAAGACAAAGCTTTAAACTTGAAAAGCAACATTATCAGTTTGTTTGTTGAATAAATGTATGTTTGTGCATAAACCGATAACATAAGAATAATTTTTGTTTTATAATCCCGTATGCAGAAATTCAAAGCGTAATTTTTTAAGAAGCACAGATTTGTCAGATACCTGTTTGGTTTCTAGTTCCGCTTTGAATGACCAGTTCATTCTGAACTGTGCATAATAGGGAGCTCTTTTGAGGGAGATGGCTTTCATGAATTATTTAGCAGTTATATTTCGGTAAAAGGGATCTTCATTCTCTTAGGATGCAGGCACAGCGGCCAGTGTCCGGGGTTGGGCAGTGATCCGGGGTTGGGCAGTGATCCTAACTATTCCTTTCCTTGATCTATTGGCAAGGCTCTGTTCTCCTACTGTCGTAATTTGCTTAGATAAGTTTGGTTAACTCACGAGTGTCCGGGGAGTACCAGGTGATTCTACTGGTATCTGCTATGCTTTTTTTATGATCAGCGTACTTTGCACACCGAGTATATTAAAGTACAAAGGTTGGTTGTACAGATATAAAGGAATCGAGATAGATATATACTTCTATATACCAAAATCATCACTATACAAAAATTGATTGAGCCATGTCCGCCCGTCCGTCCGTCGGTCCGTCCGCCCGCCTGTTAACACGATAACTTGAGTAAATTTTGAGGTATCTTGATGAAATTTGGTATGTAGGTTTCTGGGCACTCATCTCAGATCGCTATTTAAAATGAATAATATCGGACTATAACCACGCCCAGTTTTTCGATATCGAAAATCTCGAAGAACCGAAAAAGTGCGATAATTCATTACCAAAGACGGATAAAGCGAAGACACTTGGTAGGTCGGTTGATCTTATGACGCAGAATAGAAAATTAGTAAAATTTTGGACAATGGGCTTGGCACCGTCCACTTTCAAAAGAAGGTAATTTAAAAGTTGTGCAAGCTGTAATTTGGGAGTCCTTGAAGATATCATGATGAAATTTTGTAGGAACGTTACTACTGTTACTATATATATTCAAAATAAAAATTGGCAAAATCGGAAGGAAAAGCAATTTCTAAACTCAAATTTTAAGAAAAAATTTAATATCTTTATAGTATATAAGAAAATTATGTCAACATTCAACTCCAGTAATGATATGGTGCAACAAAATATAAAAATAAAAGAAAATTTCAAAATGGGCGTGGCTCCGCCCTTTTTCATTTAATTTGTCTTGAATACTTTCAATGCCATAAGTTGAACAAAAATTTACCAACCCTTATGAAATTTGGTAGTGGCATAGATTCTATGACGATGACTGTTTTCTTTGAAAATGGGCGAAATCGGTTGAAGCCACACCCAGTTTTTATACACAGTCGACCATCTGTCCTTCCGCTCGGTCGTTAACACGATAACTAGAGCAAAAATCGATATATCTATATTAAACTTAGTTCACGTACTTTATCATAGTATAAAAAATTGCCGAAATCCGACTATGACCACGCCCACTTTTTCGATATCGAAAATTACGAAAAAATGCCATTATTCTATACCAAATACGAAAAAAGGAATAAAACATGGTAATTGGATTGGTTTATTGACGCAAAATATAACTAAAAAAAAACTTTGTAAAATGGCTGTGATACCTACCACATTAAGTAGAAGAATAGTGATCCCGGGCTGAAATCAGAAGCCCTTGGAATCTTGGCAGGAATACTGTTCGTGGTACTAAATAAATATAAATAAATTAGCGGTACCCGACAGACGATGTTCTGGGTCACCCTGGTCCACATTTTGGTCGATATCTCGAAAACGCCTTCACATATACAACTAAGGGCCACTCCCTTTTAAAATACCCACTAGCACCTTTCATTTCATACCCATATCGTGCAAACACATTCTAGAGTCACCCCTGGTTCACCTTTATGGATATATCCCGAAATGGCGTCCACCTATAGAACGATGGACTACTCCCTTTTAAAATACTCTTTAATCCCTTCCATTTGATATCCATGTCATACAAACACATTCCAGGGTTACCCTAGTTTTATTCTCCTACATGGTGATTTTCCCTTATTTTGTCTCCAAAGCTCTCAGCTGAGTATGTGATGTTCGGTTACACCCGAACTTAGTCTTCCTCACTTTTTTTGGATTAACTTTAATGGACCGTTGATGTTAATCCACCATTCCCTCAGCATCAAGCAAAACTCCTTACTTTGGAAACTCATCTGCCTTATGGTTGGCCTAAATGTTCGTCATACCAAGACCCATATAAGCGAGATATTTACTGCGGCATGAAGCGACCTCTTGCAGCTGATGAAGTCCTTAGACGAAATGATGGAAAATCTAATTGAAGCCGAATGATTTTAGACTATCTGAGAAGACGTATAACTCTCGCCCTCTCACCGTGCTCTCTCTATACGTAACGTTACTAGAAAAAAAGGTCAGCTCCCTCACAATAGTCCAGTAAAGCAAAGTTGGTGCAAAGCAAAGTTGCATCCTTCCTGTTGCTTTACTCTACAGTCACCTGTTTGAATTTTAGCACTCAGTTGCCGGAAATATAAACAGTTTAGCCTGTCTTTGCTCTGGGCAGTTAATCCCGTGACGTCTGAATTGTTTAGTTTCCCAGTTACTTATAGCTTCCCTGGTGTGTGCTTTTGTAAGTCCAGAAAAGGGCTCTGGACCATAGAATGCTGCTGTAGTACCCTGCTTTGCTAGACAATCTGCATGTTCATTACCTTCATGTCCCTGATGTCCGGGAACCCATCCTAACAAAACCTTGTTTTTGACTCCCAGGGCATTAAGGATTTCAGTGCATTAATCCACTAGCTTAGATGTAACTGTGTAGGATTCAAATCTTAAATCCCGAATATGTAAAGTAGCTTGCACAACACTAGTAGGATTTTTATTACATCTACTCAATGTTTAAGCGCACTAATTAAAAGATGAAGTTAATGGTAATGGCAAGGAATGTTTTAATTAAATATTAACATTCCGCGGCTGACTATCAAATAAATTTAATTTGGTGCCTTAAATGGAAATATTAAGCAAGTAAATCTTTCGATGGCGTGAATTAAGAAGTTCACTTAAAGTTGTGGCTCCATATTTACGGGGAGGAGTAAAAATGTTAATTGATTTGAAATGCTTAGAATTCAGAGATTTGGCCACTCACTAATGGCATAATTTTTTAACTGAACACGAACTCATGGAGTGCCATATAAGAACTCTTTAAATTGGTTGAACTGAATTATTTAGGATTTAGGTGAAGTTGGGAATTTGGAATTTTATACTTTTTCATAATGAAAAAAAAGAAAACCAGCAGTTCCAAAAATATGAGAACTGAAAAAAAAGCGCGCTTCAAATGGAAGAGGAAATGAAAAAGTGAGAAAAAAAGTTTTCAAAAATAAATATAAATTTTGAAAGAACTTTAACTTGGGCCCATATTACGTTTCACAATCCTTAATGGAAACTCATTTTTAAATCGCAATAGCTCAAAAATATTGAATAGGATTAATGACATATGGTTACTTGTGACAAGTAGTACTCGTTTAATCCATAATTTATAATAATTTTCAAAATGTTTTCCAGTCAATGATCGTGAAGTGGTTTACGGGCCCTGCATTTTTTATATTAAGCCTGCCTTGCACACAGAGTATATTAACTTTGATTGGATAACGGTTGGTTGTACGGGTATAAAGGAATCGAGATAGATATACATTTTCATACATCAAGATCATCAGTATCGAAAAATAATTTGATTGAGCCATGTCAGTCCGTCCGCTTGTCCGTCTGTCCACTAACACGATAACTTGAGGAAATATTGAGATATCTTCACCAAATTTTGTACACGAGCTTATCTGGACCCAGAATAGATTGGTATTGAAAATGAGCGAAATCGGGTGATAATCACGCCCACTTTTTATATATACAACATTTTGGAAAACACAAACAACATGATTATTTAGTAAATAATACACCTATTTTCGAAAATTTCGAAAAACAGAAAAAGTGCGATAATTTATTACCAAAGATCGATAAAGCGATGAAACGTGGTATGTGGGTTGACCTTATGACACAGAATAGGAAGTTAGTAAAATTTTGGCATAGCACCGCCCGCTTTTAAAAGAAGGTAATTTTAAAGTTTTGCAAGCCGTAATTTGGCAGCTGAGTATATAATGTTCGGTTACACCCGAACTTAGCCTTCCTTACTTCTTTTATTAACATATCAACAATGCTGTTGTTGTGTTTCCCAGGATTTATGATGATGTTCTATCTGATGTTGTGGTTTAATTTGGTTTTTGTGGTTGTTTTCATTTGCTTGACGTCACGAAGACAATTAGCTGAAATGGCAATCCAATGAATTGCATAGCCTTGAATAAAAATGTTTCATGAATGAATGTATATATATGTAAGCATACTATATAACAAGTAAGAAAGTCTAAGTTCGGGTGAACCCGAACATTACAAGGTGTGCACTTGAAATGCTGTTGTTGTTTGCTTTGTGTGGTTAATAGTGTTATAAGGCTGCGCAATAATACATCGTGAGGTTAGGTTAGGTTGAACTTGGTGGTCCATGAGGACCTCACATAGACTGAGTGAGTCCGTAGTGTTACCAGAAGTTTGTTTTAACGACCAAATTGAAAAACCGTATCAAAAATCATGACCTATGTTATAAAATAATTCCGTCCTCTTGGCAAATACTAGAAGCTTCCTAGGACTTAAGCCACTTGTTTCTTCTAGATCTGACAGCTGTATCACTTCTAGCAGCCGGAGTATTAGCCTGGCAAGCGCAGGGCAGGAGCACAGAACGTGCTCGATCGTTTCCTCCTCCACAGCACTTCCTACATCTGCTATGACTCACCAAGCCTAATTTAGAGGCATGTGACACCAGAAGGCAGTGCCCAGTCAGAATACCCATCACGAGTCTACAGTCCTCTCTTTTTAATGACAGACACTTTCGACACCTTACAGACCCGAGCTTAAGCCCACGCCTTTCCTGCTTGATCGATCATGTGCACTTCTCGCCTTCGCTTAATCTCGCCCAGTCTAATTGGGACGTCTACGGAGCAAGCTTCAAGGGATGCGCCCTTTTTAGTTATCTGCTTTTTCATTCCCATCTATTCCCATATGCCCTGAGACCCAATATAGATTTATACTTCTCCCTGCCCAGATTCTCTCCAGGGACTGCTTACATTCTAACACGCATTTAGATGGTGTGCTATGCGAGATTATTCCCTCAGTTGCTGCTTGAATGTCAAAAAAATGCTAACACGGTTGCAGTTTAAGCTATTCTCTTCCAAGGTTTCTACTGCTTTGGTTACGGCTAATATTTTAGCTTGGAAAACGCTACAGTAATCCGGCAGCCTGTATAATCTGCTTATTTTCAGATCAGCACAATATACCGCAGACCCTACCCCTTCCACTACTTTGGAACCATCTGTGAATACATGTATCGCCTCGTCCGCCATTTGAGACCCTTGCGCCAACCGTCCACCTCTATTGTGGCCTTAAGATCTCCCTCGAAATGCAGATAGGGAATCAGGTAGTCTGTTCGACTTGTGGAGCCGTCGGGGTTGTTTTCAGGGCTCCCGTAATGCTAAGCATTGATAGTCTGCATACCCCCTCTAATTTTTGAGGTAGGTTGTTTTTTGTGTGGCTTTCCACCAAACAAGAACTCCATAGTATATAATAGGGCTTACAATCGCTGAGTGTGAGCTATTATAGAAAAGTAGGAGTGGATTTCAGGCGATTTCGCTCATTTTCAGAGCAAACAGTTGTAGTTATGCAAAAAATATTTATGCCAAATTTCGTTCGGATTGGGAGATTTTTGTTCGACTTATAGCATTAAAAGTACTTTGTAAAGTGTAACAAAAAAGGGCTGGTCACGCCCGTTTTCAAAATATGTTTAAGTTTTGTTCTTACGTCAACCATACAACTGCTGAGGTAGAAAATCACCAAAATATAGGTAAATACCGTAGAGTAATTGCAAACTTTGTTAAGCTAACCTTTAGGAAAAGTGGGCGTTGTCCTTAGCCAATTTCTTCATTCTTTCTATATAATTTGGCAAGGATATTCTTTGCTAAATGTCAATCTAATACATTTAACGGATTTTGATTTATGGCTTGTTAAACTTCCAAATTTTCGTCTTCTAAATGTGGATAGAGTCACGTCCATATTCTAAAATTTTTTGGTTTTTATGTTTTGCGTCATAAAACCAATACACTTAACAAAATTCATTAGCTTGGCGGTATTCGTTTTTGAATTATTTCATTTTTTCCAATTTCGAAATCGAAAAAGTGGGCGTGGGTATAGTCGGATTTCTTCAATACCAATCGATTCTGGGTAAACCCGAATTTGGTGAAGATACCTCAATATTTGCTCAAGTTATCGGGTTGTTAACGGACGGACAGACGGACGGGTATGGCTTAATCAAATTTTTTTCGATACTGATTTTTTTGATATATGGAAGTGTATATCTATCTCGATTTATACTTGTAAAACCAACCGTTATCCAATCAAAGTTATAACAACCTCTTGTACAAGTACATCTGGTTATAAAAACAACCACAGCAATCATCAAAGCAACGACTCACACCAATATAAAAATAAGTCAGATTCATGCTGTAAAAGACCGTATAAAATCACAATGGAGCAAGTGTCGAGTACATATCAAAAGGTTGCAAAGTTTTGCATACATATTTATCTACATACATATTAAGTTTGCATGTGTGTGTACCCGGGTGAATGAGTTGCAAAAAAACAGCAATTAATACTATTGGAAATGAGCCAACTATAATTGCAGTCGTGAATTGTTTCACCTTTAATATAATAGCTTTTGATTACATATCGGGCTTCCACTATTTTCCTACAAAGCCTTATCAATCTACATATAAATGTACACTTGATTGTATGCATGCTTATGTGTATACATAGAGGCTTACACGAGTTTGTTTTTGTCCATGAACTTTAATGTATTGCAGCATCAACTTTTGCCTTGCGAGCTGTCAAACATAACAGCATAATTCCATGGAATTTCATATGAAAGGTTAAATGATTCCGTTTATGTCCTCTACAGTAATGTGATTAAAGTTATAGGTAGAAGGAACAGTGGGCTAAACATATTGTAAAGAATTCTGTGGATTTCTGATAATTATGCACGTTCTCCTGACGTTCACTGAACTGTCGAATAAACAACTCCAATACGCATTATTGCAAAATGGTCTTTACGTTACTACTTTCACAAAAATGTGTTTAAATCAAACCTGGTTACTGATTCCTCAGCTTGCATTGCTTATATACCCTCGGTTTTCGATTTTACCTAATTCTCCTAAGATCTAGTCTTTTCGTGAACAATTGTATCTCATGCTGGGTTACCAGCTACCTATATACATGCATGTTTGTAGTTTATGCTTTTCTTCTAGCCATATGCATGTGTATGTCTGAGTATCAACTTCTAGTCTTAGCTGATGACTAGATATGTGTATGTGAGATATCTCTTCACTTCGAGCTTCTGAATATGTGTGGAATGTTCTTCGTTGCCTTGTACGTAAGTGTCGCAGCTTGCTGTTTTTGTTGTTGCGATTATTTACTAACAGCATAGTAATGTCAACATTCGACACAATATTTTCAGACAGAGTGTACAGCATTTGCTTTTAGCTGCGTTGAAGCAATATTTGTCTTCATTTATTTTTAAAGTTATAAGTTTGACACCTTGACCATTTTCAAAATCATATTGTTAGGAATAGTAGCAACACTAAGGGGTACTACCATCTATAAGCCGATGCTCAGCAGTGACTTGATGCACATCAATAATTCAATCATTATGTATACACATATGTACGTACACGCAAGGAGAAGCAACGCACAAACACATGCAGATATCTTATCTGAGATATGCAATATAATTGTGGAAGAATCGCTCACAAACACACGCGCATAAGCTGTGAGAGAAGCTATAAAAATCGTGCATCTGTAGTTATAGCTGTGAAACTTATAGCAGATAACCCACTAGTAGATTTTAGAACAGAACCGCCTAGAAATATCAACGAGTAAACCAAACAGTGTAAAAGGCGACACCAGTAGAGGTGCAAGAATCAGTTTCGATTAAGCACGCTATCTGTCGAGCAATAGTAGAGTTATTTATTGTGAAGTACTTTAATAAAAGTCATTTTGCATTATTAATTATTGGAGTTATTTATTCAACAGTTTAGTGATTCGAACTTAGCAGAAGGTTGCAAATAAGAGGATTTGCAGTAAATTCGTTACAATATAAAACAATTTTTATAGTTTGCACTTTTAGATGGTACGGTGATAGGTAATAATCATTAAATCGAAAACTCAAGGATTTGCACAACACCGAAATTCATCATCTCAAAATACAGAACTCGTAGTTATTGATACGTTATTATCACTCTACTATACTCTTTTTTCGGCGTGTACCGATTTACTATTGAAAAGTTATTAATTTGTAATCGAAAGGTAATCTATTCACCAACAATGTCACTCATTTGTTATCAGCCCACTTTTCTATTGTCATCGATAATTTATAAATTTTTTTTCGAAAACTTATAAGTTTTTTTATAAAAGAGTTATCGTATATTTTTCGAGAAGTTGTCAAAGTGTTATCAAAAAGTTATCGATTTGGGTTCAAATAAGTATTGATATGTTATCGCAGTGTAATCAAATTGTTATCGGAGCGCTACTAATAATTTTATCGAAATGTTTATATGCTTCATATCGAAAAGTTATCGATTGTATATCGAAATGTTACCAATTTGGTTTCGGCATGTTACTTATTTCCTACCGACGACTCATCGATTTGTTATGAAACAGATACCGATAAAATATAAATAAATATAAAATCCATGATGCATCTGTATTCCGCTTGAAACAAGCCGATAAGAAAACAATAAGAAGGCGACTAGTCAGCGATAACAAACTGGGAGTCCCTTTTCTATTTTTAGATTTTGTTTGCATGCCGGTCTATAGATCAAATTAATTACCTCTGCCACTGGTATCTTGGCTTAAAAAGGTATAAAACGATGCTGGTATTGCGTTTGCCCTTGCAGAGTTATATTCCTTCTGTTAAGGTAAATGAGTTAATCCAGTTACTTTCAGGAGACATTTTTGGTTTTTGAAGTGCCGAAGGGTTTAAGGTGGAAACTTTTCTACAAGAGAGTTGTGAAGTTAGTTAATTGCTTTCAACGATATTCTTAAACATGAAGTTTGTGTCACGGTCTGAAGTCTTCCATCACATATTGAGTAGTTGAAGTAGGGAATTCTCTTTGTTATCTAATACGCCAAAAAAAACGAAGAAATTGTTATTAAGTTTTCAAACTATCCTAGGTATCATCGCGGGAGTTGTATTGGCTCCAAAAACAGCTCACTATTAATACTTACCAAATTGTGCTCGCAGGACTGCGACTCATTTTATGCAGTTTGTAATATTAAATCAGTTCCGCAAAAAGGTTGTACTAAGCGAGAAAAATATGCTCTCATCTTATGTATTATTTCGAATTTCTGTTTTTATGTACAGGTTCCTTTTTCGCTCTTATTTGGAATCCAAATCTATAAATAAAGTTTGGTTGTAAAGATGGAGATTCGTGCTATTATCGAGCTTTGAGCATTATGGGCCGTAGTGCTTTTATTTAGCTATATTTTATTAAAATAATTTGTTAAAAATAAACGATCGTGAGCACACAAAGAAATCTGTTTGTATAATGTCACAATTGTGAATATTTTATTAGAACTAACACTGCATTGCCAGAAGTTGCTAACATTTGCCAGATGGCTGCGCAAGCGCATGTAAGTTTTTATTGATAGATGATTGATTGATGATCGAATAAGCAGGAAAGGCGTGGGTTCAAGCGCGGGGCTGTAAAGTGTCGAAGATTATGTGTAGGTCTTACAACCTTAGACTAACAAAGTTGCTTCCATCATTAAAAAGAGAGGACTGTAGACTCATGACGGGTACTCTGACTGGAGACTGCCTTCTGGCGTCACATGCCTTTAAATTAGGCTTGGTCAGTGAAAACAGATGTAGGAAGTGCGGGCTGGAGGAAGAAACAATCGAGCACGTTCTGTGCTCGTTCCCTGCGCTTGCCAGGCTAAGACTCCAGCTATTAGCAGTGATACAGCTAGGAAGCTCTAGCATTTGCCAAGAAGACGGAGTTATTTTATAACAGAGGTCCTGGTTTTTGATAAGGGTTTTCAGGTTGGTCGTTAGAACATACTTCTGGTAACACGACGGACTCATTCAATCTATGTGACTCATAGACCGGCAAGTTCAACCTAACCTAACCTATGATTGATTGATAGAACAGCTGATTTCTGTTGATATTTGATATGCGACTTTTGTATTTTGTTGGGCAAGATGTGCGCGGGTCCAGATAGTAAATAGTAAATACTCTATTCTTCGGGCTAGAATGTAACACTTTGCAGTATAACGGTGCATTCAGGTTAAGGTCTTGATTCTATCACAGATGCTCATCAGGTCGTAAATTAACGCAGGAGTCCGCGATGCTGGCATAGATGTTTAACGCGAAACTTGACGCTAGATCACAGCTTCAATATAAACTATATGGAGTTTCCTAGCATTGAGGTTTCTCTAAGAGCAAGGTTTTCTTGTTTTTTCACACTGTACCAAATCAGTGAAGTAAGTGTCAAGCATTAAAGTTTACATGCCAAATATTTGCCTAAAAGTTGTCACCAGCTACTCGAAACTTATGAGACACTAACTTTGTGATATATGCGTATCTTTGTGTGTTTATACTTTCGTTTATTATTGAAAGTGTCCGGAAAATATTTACTAATATGTAGACACACGTAGTTATTAAACTTTTTTGATGAGCCAACTTAAACAAAACGTTGAGTCTTAATTACTCAGATGTTTTGATTTCAAATGTGATCGAAAACTTTTGACATTACGCATCCGCAGTTTCATGATGAAAATTACTGACAAAGTACTTAGTTTGAACTATCTTTTATTGCCATTCGTGGCACAGAAGCTAAAATCTATAACAATAAGTTTATGTTCATATTAATCGGGCATCATAATCAAGGCATAATTTTATTTAATATGCAATTCACACTTGTTTAATTGAGGTCTCATTCTCATTTTGACAAAAAGTAATATCATTTGTTTATAAATGATGACCGATATTTTGGTATTTATGTTTTCATAAGTATCTTGTTTGAAATGTTTTGATATTGGATACTACAACAACAATATATTGCCAAATATTTATCTTTATTTGGTAGCTGGGTAGTTTTTATTAGGAAAATTTCAGTTATAATTAAGTAATATTGCTGTGTTTTATTGACATATTTCTTTGAAATTGTGTTGTAAAGGTACCGAGTGTGGAATAACAACCAAACAAATTATTTGAATTGCTAAACATTTACTTTTGTCTTATTGTTGGTTTATCCAGAAAATATTACAATAGTGTTGGTATAAGATTATTTAAAAATAGAGATAAAACAAGGCATTGTCACCTTTTCATAGACCGGGTCACATATATTGCACGTGATGTTGGTAGTCACTTTGGCCTATTTGGATCCGTTTGCTCCGTTGTTATAATTTTTTTCAATTTCCTCTTTCAAAATGCAGAGCACTGCCCACAAAATTTGTTTGACTGAGCGAACTGTTGATCGCAATCGATTTTCACTAGTCCACATATTATCTTCCATTATCTCCAATGGATCCCTTACCATATTTGCTGGCCATGTGTAGTACGGGTTCAACACTGCACTATTATTTGAATGAGACAGAACAAAGTCAATTTACTTTGCAGATAATAAAGTAAAGTAAGGATAGGTTAGGTTGGACTGGCCGGTCCGTGAGGCCATCACATAGGCTGGTTGGTTCCATAGTGCTACCAAAATTTGTTTAACGATCGAACTGTAAACCCCTATCAAAAATCAGGACTTATGTTATTATTGAACTCCATATGCTTTGGAAAATACAAAAAGTTTTCTACGACCTATCCTCACCTGTTGTTTCTAGATCTGACAGCTGTGTAACTCCTACTAGCTAGAGTTGCTTGACCGTTTCCTCTTTGAAGCCACACTTACTAGATCTGTTATCACTAAACAATCCTTATTTAAAAGCATATGACGCAAGAAGGAAATATCTAGTCATAATACCCGTAGTGGGTCTACAGTACTCTCTTTTTAATGATAGAGGTAAGTTTGATATTGACCTTGCTAGAGCTACACATGATCTTGGACAAATTGCAGCGCCGTGCTTATGTCCGCGCCTTTCCCTATTTGTCGGTTATGTGCAACTCTTGATATGTCATAATCTCGCCCAATCTGATTAGGACGCCTACGACGAAGGCTTCAAAGCATGCGTAATTTTTAGCTATCTCATCCACTTTTTCATTCCCATCTATTCCCATATGTCATTGGACCCAATGTATGTTTCTCTCGGTTCTTTTCAGAGATTGCTTACTCTCTTAACAGATTTGTAGATGTTGTGCTATGTGAGATTAATTTGCTGCTTATCTGTCAATATAAAGGTTGGCAGTTTAATATATTTTTTCCAGTGTTTACACCGCTTTGTTTATGGCTACTACTTCTGTACTACAGTGATCTGGCAGCTTGTAGGATCTGTCTGGTTGTCATCAGGAAATTTATATATGTTGATGCAGCATGTTGACAAACATTTACTTGACATTTTCTCTCATGGGTCAAAAAAATTATAGAAGCACTAATCACAGAGAGTCAAAGTGATGTCATTAAATATTAATATTTGCGAGGACACCGAAGCTGTAACAATTCTTGGTTTTTAAAACTTTATCAAAGACCCCAACACTATGGACGCATTCAGTGTATGTGAGGTCTTCACGGACGGGCCAGTTCAACCCACCAACACCTCTTACTTCCCTAATCTTTAAGTGCAAACAAAAAATATCACAGTGGTTCTGTTCAGCGAAAATGGTCTGTAGAAATTTCGATTTCTAAAAAATACCTTGAGTGCTCTGCTGCTATAATTTCGTTATACTTTGTAATAATTTTTAATAGGGCCTTGATTTTGAGTTCAAACACAAATAATCCTTATTATTATATTGTACTCATCAGAGTCGAATTTGAATCTTACTAAGAGCTTAATCAGCTTTCACTGTTCTACTGAAATATACCCCTTGGTGCAATCTGTAAAATTTGCAACTGTAGAAGGAATCATAGTAGATTTTGATATTGAAATTTTGACGAGTTTTGGAGAATTCCTGATAATTATTTTGCAGCTTCTGTTAGCGTTCGGATCTCTGAAATGGCGAATTAATAACTCCAATATTCAGTATTACGAAACGTTCTTTATTTGGACTACTTTGGGAGTAGTACTTGACAATTACAATTATCGCTTACTTCCCTATAGCGTGTTAATATCAAAACTGATTATTATTCTTCAGCTTGCGCTGCTTTCATACTCTCGGATACCTCGTTCACCCACTTCTCCTAAGGTCTAGCATTTTCGCGAACAGCTGCTTATTTATGTCTCCTTTATGTATCAAATATTAACGTTTCTCTTCTAGTTATATGCCTGTGAGTGCGGGAGTAACAACTTCTGCTCTTAGCTTCCGACTACGCATATGTATGTGAAATATTATCTTTACTGTTAGCATAGCGGTTTACATGTATATGTGGCAGATTGCTTTGATGTTTACATTTACAAGTGTGTGGCTGCTTACTTTTCTGTTGTTGTGCATATATTTACAAGCAGCATGGTAGTGCATAGATAAATAATACTGCATAACCATCTCTTTTGTTCTCTTTGCGTATAATTGCTTTGATATATTCCACAAATATTTAAGTTGACTTCATGGTATATGTCTACGCATTTAAAGGAACACGCTTACCACTGCTTGTTTTTGTTTTTATCGGCCTATTGATAAATAATTCAGGGTTCGATTCGAGCTCAAGGCCAGAACAATAATTTTTGTCTAATGATAATTGCTGTTATTTTTTAATTTTTCTATAATTGAAAAATTGTAATTTGTTTTCGGAATAGTAAGTAGAAAATTGTTCAGGCAACTTTCCAATAGCTGGGCAGATAGATCCATTTCGAAGGGTGCTAAGTCTGTCGCAAATCACTGATAATGCTGGATTTGTTTATTGTCAATTACTTTGTTTGACATTCCCAAGTGCTCTTGGTTCATTAACAATTGTATAAAATTATAGTATAGAAAAATTAAAAAATAAAAATACTTATCATTAGAAAAAAATTATTGTTCTGGCCTTGAGCTCGTATCGAACCTTGAAACGCTTACTTTAAATAAGATAACTTTTGGGCCTCATTCTCTATTACGAAACGAACTTTCCTTTCTCCACAGGGATGAATTTCTAGTGTATTTGAACTATATTAAACGATGACAACATATTATATGGCAAAGTAAGAAATGTTAAGGCTGAACGAAAATGATAGAGAATACCATTCCTAGACGAAATCGTTTGGAAGCGAATCGTTCGTCTGGGCTATCGTTCCCATTACAGAATAAAGCTCTTAGTTATTTTTTTAATTGAAGAAAATTACAAATTAATCATTAATTTTTAATGAATAAGAA
The DNA here is from genome assembly GCF_040869045.1 of Eurosta solidaginis. Taxonomy (NCBI): domain Eukaryota; kingdom Metazoa; phylum Arthropoda; class Insecta; order Diptera; family Tephritidae; genus Eurosta; species Eurosta solidaginis. Next base: position 262,326,028 of record NC_090320.1, read on the forward strand.
TTTCTAGTTTCTGTATACAACTTTTCATTAATTTTTATTTTTATTTTTTTTACAAGAATAGTTGGTTGAATATGTCTCACAATACTTACTCGTACGAGTTAGGTCAGTGAAAAAGAGCACGCCACTCTAAATTTGAGCTAGTCGAGGAGAAATCCACGGACGATACAGTTTAGTTGTTTTATTTTTTATTATTTTAAACAATTTTCTCCCTTTTTAAGCAAAATATTAATTATTATTAAAAAAAGGATTTTTTTTGAGTGTAGGTAGATGCAATCTTTTGCTAACTCATATGCATAACTCTATTTTTACTGATCGCGATGTTTAGGTTGGTTGATTTTTAGTTTGTTCCATGACGTTAGGTACACTAATAGTGCAATAGCGCTCCAAGGCGTTCTGTGCAAGTCACAAATTTACCTTGGAAATTAAAGTAAACAAAAGCAAATAAATTAATAAATGACAAAACTATATGAATATGCTGTAAATATCTATAGATGTGTATGTGTATTCAAGTGCATGCGTTAGTTGCATGGTCGGCCATGGCCATAATCCGTTTCAAGGTGCCACTCCTTACTTTTGTCAACGCCAGTGTAATGATGTACCATTATTGTAAGTTCCAATGGTTATTTTTACATGTGAATGAGTATGAATGTACGTAGATATATACGTATGTACGCATGTTATTGTTTAATATTATATTTACTGCTGCTGCCGTTGCCGCAATTCAGAACAGCACTGCAAGCAGCAAGTAAATAATTTAGATTGCATCGATTTCCGGTTGTTTGTCGGTCGGTGGTTTTACAATGCAATTATATGTCTGAATATATATATATGTAATAACACTGTTCACACACATGTTTGTTCCCGCTAGGAAATTTTTTGCTAAACAAATATCAAGTAATGTCCATGTTGGGTCAAACTCTGAAGTGTAACAATATTTTTATGTGGTCGTCTTAATTTTTTTTATAATTTTTTAGTTTACATTCATAAAAAAAATATTTTTTTTTGACAATTTTTCGAAATTCGTATCTTTTTCGAAGTTATAGCACTTTTGGGTATGTTTAACGAGTTAAACTTTTTTTAAAACTCGTGATAGCGTCGATTTTGCTAATTCTGGCACACATATTGATGAGAAAATACTCATATACACACATACATATATAACTTCTCCAAGACTTTATGACGGATATTTGTGTACTTTTGCTTGTTGCCTGGTCATTTTGGCGCTATTTCATGACCGTTTCGTGGTCGATTTGTGAGTAATTCTGGATCGCCTCGGCATTTTTTTCGGGATCATTTCGGAACTATTGCAAAACACAACAGACTATTTCAGGACTATTGAGGATTTATTCAGGACTATTCCAGTATCGTTTCAGGGTTGCACGAGAGAGTATTTCAGCATAATTTCAGGACCACCTCAGCACCGTTTCGGGACAATTTCAGAATCATTTGGAGATTGTTTTTGGTAATATTTCGGGAACAATTCAGGACTGTTTTCGCAATATGTCGGGGTCGATTTGACATCGCTTGGATCACTGCGGCCTTGCTAAAGGGATGAATTCGGCACTGTTGCAGGACCGTTTCGGTATTATTTCTGAGATAAAATTCTTTTGCAAAAGGTTGTGCGATGTATCCCTAAAGAGAGGCACGTGTTATTTATATCTTTCGTCTTCAGTGAATTATCGCAGATGCCGTTAAGTCCCTTTGTGTACAGTTGAAGTAATTGGTCTGAAATTTTTTAAGAAACCATTAACAAAAACGGTAACGAAATGGGTTAAATAAAAACAAAAACATTAAATGGAATTAAAACAAACTATTTAAAAATATATATATGCTTATATATATATATATATATATATATATCGAAACTAAAATACTAGTACCAATACGAAAGCAATTTTAATTATTGTATTCCAGTTAAAAAAAATTATGAAACGAAGAAAGACTTGCTCAACAATATCCAAAGGTGAAAAATGTGGACCTGTCTGCCAGCACTCTTAGGGATGAGAAGAGGATCTATCCGATTGTAACCGGAGAAAACATAGAAGGCCTCTCAAACAATACCCTTAAGTGCATTGAGGAGAGTATAAAGCCATTTTTCCAGCCCTCATTTCTAAAATTAATTTGCAATGTTACGTTCCTACTAAGTGAGACATTTTGCTTGCATTAACGAACTCAAAACCAATGTAAATCCCTGCAGAGTTTATTTTGTTAAAGTGTATACATATTGCATAAATAAAGTGCAATTTTTCATTTCAAGTAATTACAACAAACTGTTGATATCGCAGCTATTATTTGCGCTTAACGCGTACTTTACACTTAATACAACAAATGCATACATTCACACCGTTCACTTCATCCATTCAACCGTCCAAGCAATATATTTCCCATCAAGTCATAGAAGCCTCAACAGCTGCTTTTCAGCTCTTTATGCCCGTTCAGCGACCTATTCGTTAGACTTTAGCCGTGAATCATAATAAATGAAAAGTAAATAAATAAACGAATTCTTAATTCAAAATTGTTGCAGCGTGTGAAGTTGTATATATGTACATAAGTGTATACAGTGTTATGTAAGAATGTTGCAAGTGTAGTATATTGAATTATTATTGAGATGTTAAACAAATACGGGTATATAAATGTACATTGTACACACAATAATAATATAAAACAAGTAAGGCGGGTTTAAGTTTGGGTGAAATCGAATAGTTTATACCCAGTTGTAGCATGTTAAAAGAAAACAATGCAGCTGGATAACTTTATTGATACATACATTTTTTCTAAATTAAAAATAAGTAAATAAAATATATTTAATCGCAAGGTATCAACCACCTTTCTTTTTTTTTGATCTACACCTACGAAAGTAGCATTGGCAATTTTTTATTAATTTCCTCATTTGAATGCTTCTTATTTAAACGGTTTTATTTAGGTTGACTTGACACGCTGCACGGCCAGCGCGAATTTTGTAATTAAAATTTAAGTAACTTACCTATAAGCTACAAGCTTGAAACTTGGAATATAGTTCAGAATCCGATGACAATGCAATAATAAGAAAAAATCGCCGCTAGGTGGCGCAAGGGTCGAGATATTCACAAAAATCGTGTTTGTGGCCCGATTTCGCTCGTATTTGGTACACATAATACATGCAAGAATAGAAAGTGACCTATGAAAAAAATCGCCGCTAGGTGGCGCATGGAACGAGATATTCACAAAAATCGTATTTGTGGTCTGATTAGCTATATTTGGAACACATAATACATACATGAATAGAAAGCGACCTATGAAAAAAATCGCGCCTAGGTGGCGCAAGGATCGAGATATTCACAAAAATCGTATTTGTGGTACAATTTGGCACGTGTTTGGAAATCATATTTGACATACAGAAATAGAAACACTTTAGTTAAAAAAATTCACGCTATGTGTCGCAAAAATTGAGATATTCAAAAAAACTCGTACTTGTCTGTCCGATTTGGCTCTTTGAACAAATATTATATACAGTCCGGTAGAAGTGACATCAAAATAATTTGGAGCACATAAGTTCAAATTTTGTTAGTGAAATTTCTGTAAAAAATTCAAGTCCCGTTAGAAGAGATGTCGAAGTACTTTGGAGCACATAAGTTCAAATTTTGTTAGTGAAATTTCATTACAAAAATTCATTTCCCGGTAGAAGTGATGTCAGAATACCTTGGAGCACATACATTCAAATTTTGCTAGTGAAATTTTAGTATAAAAATTCAAGTCCCGTTAGAAGAGACGTCAAAGTACTTTGGGGCACATAAGTTCAAATTTTGTTAGTGAAATTTCATTACAAAAATTCATTTCCCGGTAGAAGTGACGTCAAAATACTTTGGAGCACATAAGTTCAAATTTTGCTAGTGAAATTTCAGTATAATAAAATAAATTTAAAAAAATGTTTAAGTTAAACGGTTTTATAATATACGGTTTTGTAATAATAATACTAAAAGACAGAAAATAAAATAATTAAAAAAAATTTTTAAGTTAAACGGTTTTATTGAAAACAGTACTTACATTAAGTAGTAATAATACTAAAAGAATATAGAAAATAATTAGGTAGGTCCTACTATGACTATCAATAGAAATTTGACGCGTCAAACGCTTTTATTTAATTGTCTGATGAACGCTCTAGATTGACGAGGAGTGTGATGACTATTACCTAGGACCTTCCTAGTTATTTTCTATCTTTTAGTATTATTACTACTTAATGTAAGTATTGTTTTCAATAAAACCGTTTAACTTTAACATTTTTTGAAATAATTTTTTTTTTATTCTAAACAATTTAAGAAAACACCTCCATGAATTTTGTAACTGAAATTATGCAATTTCGAAAACTTTTACGAAAAATTTGAGAAAATTTTATGATTTTTTTTTTATTTAGAGTTTTAAAAATTTTTTTCAACAAACAGGTTTTTAGGCCAATAAATTTTCCTTAAAAAGACAAAGTTAAAAGCTTCTCAAAAAGGGCATTGGTTCTCGGAAATTATTTTACTACGGGTGTTTCATCGTTTTCTCCATTAAAAAACTAAAGCTATGCGTTCGAATGGAAGAAAATAAAAAACATACTTAAAAAAATTGTCAAATTTTAATACGAATTTTAAAGGCCTATTATTAGTTAAGTGTGACACTAAAATTGATTGGGCTGCAAAACTGCGTACTCATAAAAATTCTGAAAACTATAAATAAAAGCTTCGACGTTTTCATAAAATTTTCTTGAGTTTTCTAATTTTCTCGAAATCGTTTTGGAAATTAATTTGCATAGTTTAAGGTACATAATATATGTGCATTTTTTCTCAAATTATCAAAAAGGAAAACAAAAGAAGATTTAATGTGATGAAATTAGGTAAAAACTGCCTGAAAATTACCTAATTTTCCTACAAATTTCTCGAATAAAATGTTTTTTATTTTCAGTAACAAAATTCGTGTCATGAGTTTTTGGTAAAATATTGACGCAATTAGGTAAAAGTTGCAACTGCTACTATACTTTTGACAACTGTAGGTGGCAATAAGCCAGATTTTGAAAGTATCAAAATTTACTTAATTTTGTTTTTTATTACATCGCGGGTTCGAATCGAGCTCAAGGCCTAACAATAATAATTTTATCATTATTATTGTTATATCTTAATTGAAAAAATTATTAAATTAGAACAGAAGAAAGAAAAAATTAGGCAACTGCCAAAGCTCGTTGTATAGATCCATTTCGGGAACTGCGAAATTCCTAAATCGCCGCTGTTATAACCATTCAGCCATTACAGCGGTTTTTTTTCACCAAAAATTGTTTTTTATATTTACGAATTTTCTCAAAAACGCTTTCAATATTAATAGAAATTATCGAAAACAAGTAAACGTGTGTAAGTTCGGGTGTGACCGAACATTATATACTCAGCGTGAGTTTCAATTTTACATTTCATTTCAGATAAACTACTTTTCTAAATAACACGTGGCACCAACCGTTTAAAAAAAATGTCTCCTCATTTTCTCTTAAAATAAAACTTGATAAGTGAAATATCATTGATTCAAAACTATTTTTTGCTAAGTAGTAACTTATTATTCTAGTCTACGACCCTTTTAAACTTGTTTTATATATCTAAGTTGCCGTGGTCTTTAACCAATTCCGCCCATTTTTACTAGAAATATTTTCCGATATAAGGAAAATATGTGTACACAATTTCATTACGATATATTAATTTTTGTTCGATTTATGGCTGCCGAATCACGCCCATTTTTTAAATTTGAAGTTTTTCGTATTTATTGTTATAAATCCACTTGGAAAGAAATAGCATTGATATGAAGCTCTTTTTTGCAAGGATATAGTTTATTTTATTCGTCCACTACCCTTTTAAAAATCTTTTATATAAAAGGGGGCGTGGTCCTTAACCAATTTCGTAAATTTTTCTTCAAAGCATTCCTTATAGTAAAGGCAACCTCCCTGCCGAATTTTGTTACGAAAGGTGTAACGATTTTTGATTTATGATTAATAATATTTGTAAAATTGATTTTATCACATGGAGGCGGTGCCACGCCCATTTTACATTTTTTTTTTTTCAAATGTTTATCAAGAGTTCCAATATCAGTCCACACAATTCAAATTTCGACATTCTAGGTGTATTATTTACTAAAAAATCAGGTTTTTTGTGTTTTCCAAAATGTTATATATATAAAAAGTGGGCGTGGTTATCATCCGATTTCGCTCATTTTCAATACCGATCTATTCTGGATCCAGATAAACTCGCGTAGCAAATTTGGTGAAAGTATCTCAATATTTACTCAAGTTATCGTGTTAATGGGCGGACGGACGGACGGACATGGCTCAATCAAATTTCTTTTTTTCGATACTGATGATTTTGATATATGGAAGTGTATATCTATCTCGATTCCTTTATACCTGTAAAACCAACCGTTATCAAATCAAAGTTAATATACTCTGTGTGCAAAGCGCGCTGAGTATAATAAAAGTAGTATTTAATTGACGACATTAGGTTTTTTTGGTTGATAGCCTTAGGTAGTGTCAAGCTCATTTTCGAAAATATCCTAATTTTTCGGTTTCAAAAACGTTTTTGAGATTGATTTAATTAATTTGAGTTACCAAATTTTTTTGTTCGAAAATATAAAAATTTTCCTGAAATTTTTTATATAATTTTAAAATTTCTTCGAAAAAGTTTTTGAGATAAATTTGCATACTTGCCGTCAAATCCATGAAATTTGTTTCTTAAATTATCGAAAAAGAGAATTTGATTGGCGAAAATTGTCACTGCTATTTTCATGTTTGCAGCTGTAGATGCCATGCTAATTTTTGTAAAATTTTCTCAAAAGCTTTCCGAATATTGGCTTATATTCATTCAATTACCAAATTTTAGGAAATAATTTATTCGAAAATTAAAATTTTTAAAATATCATATATTTTTTCAAGTTTTCGAATTTTTACGAAAATCTTTTGGTCAGTTATCGAAATTATCGAAAATAAAATAAGAATTTAATGGACGAAATTTGGTAAAAAATTGTAACTGCTATTAGGTAGCTCTATTTACAGCCAAGCATATTTTTGGAAAATTTTGTAAAGTTTTAACGAGTTTTCTCAAAAACTTTTAAAAGATGAGTTTGATTAGTTCCCGCTACCAAAATTCAAAAAAAAAAAAAAAAAATTATTTGGAAATCTCAAAACTTTCTCGAGATTTAAAAATTTATCGAAATTTTAAGCAGTTTTTATTAAAAGATCGAAAAAATATTTATTGAAGAAATTTCGAAAAAATTTTCACCACCATGCCCATTTTTGTAAATTTTACTAAATTTTTAACCATTTTTATATGCTGCACCGTTTTTTTTAATTTTTTGAAAAATTCGATATCGAAAATGTAGTGGTTATGTTATATTTTCCTTGTTCTCATTTCGAATACCTGTCTAATCAAGATAGGAAAAAATCCTTTTACGAAAACTGGTGAAGATATACATTTTCTTCAAAAACGTACGGATGGTCATAGCTGGCTCGAAATTTTTCTCTACCTGTTATATATGTATGTATAACACTATATCTATCTCGATCCATTTATGCCATACTAACGGCCTCTCATGCGATTGCTATAATAATAGCCTGCGTCCAAGTACAACTGGGTATAAATACATTTGTATAATCTACAAATGAATGACTGTGTCGGCATTGTGCTTTGAATGAATAAGCTTTCAGCGCTTGTATAAACGAATTGCAGGGCGGACAGTGGTAGTACCGTACAAATTTGAATGAATGGCTTCGGTGTCTAGATTGGTGTAGATTAACCAGCTGAAAGGGAGTACAAAGACCATGCATATGTACAGCTCACAAAAATCCATAAACATTTCAATATATCTGCAGCTTATGAAGTCCACATCATATTCGCTTGATTGTCGCAGCAAAACGTGTCATCACCTAATCAAATAAGCAGCCAGTCATTGGACGAACCAATTGTTTCCTGCTGGCTGTGCTGAGTCAGTGTTTTGGAGATCACAAGACGTCATGAAGTGGCAGCTTTTTAGATATTGCATAAAATTGTGAAATTATGACTTCATTCACAAGTCTTGACACGTTCTAGTTTGTCCGTTTCATGTTTACTTTTCAGTCGGTTTTCTTATCTTTACTTTTTGTAAATTATCTTGCATTCAAACGTGACACCGTTCGTAGTTCGGTTCAACATTATTTGCATTTGTTTATTTCATTTCTAATAAGAATCATGTGAAGTTTTTACTTCTCACATTATGGAACTGACTGACGGCTATATATTGTTAGTGATTATATGGAAGTTCATCTTTTCAGGGAAATTATTGTGTACTCAATAGCACATTGAGTAGTGATAGGCTCGAGGCTTTTTTATTGAAAAAAATACTTTTTTATTGAAAAAAATACTTTTTTTTTCACTAAAGTAATTAAGTTCAGAAGTTAAAGGTCTGAACCACGTCAGTTCCGAGTTCGAAAATTGTTTTAATTTAACGTTCGTTGTTGATAATCCTTAACCTAATATACATATAAAAATTCTGTACGTTTCATGTTATAATATCACAGCTATACACCAGGAACCATTTGATCTGACTATGTCGACCCTTCCAAGACATAAGTGATAAGCCAGATCTAAAGTTGGATACCGAGGGAAGCGTGAAAGCAATGAAATCTTAAAAAGAAATCATGTTCAGAGGGAGACAAAAAGAAAAGAGAGGAAATCTCACTTAGTGTTTCGAGCAACACTAAGAATTGCTTAACAGATTGATGGTCATGGTTATAGCAAGTATTTCTTGACCCCGCAACCGGATTGACGAATAAGAGGCCTAGTGCTGAATGAAGAGGCGACTTGCTGAAGGGAACAAGCCTGCTTTAAATAAAGAAAATTATTATATAAAAATGTCTAGTATAATTATCCTTGTATGTGTTCAATTAACACTAGCACTCACTTGAAATATTAGGACTCTCCGTTTTTTGCCTTGGGGCCCTAAAGAAGACCAAAATAAAGTTGAAACATAAGCATGGAATAAAAAAAGCATTCTAATTTTGTTTGACTGTAAATCCATAAGCAAACATATTGAAACAAAGATGGAAAGAGTCGGCAGTACGTAAAAAACTGCTTTTAGGAGTCAGGATGGAGTGGAAAGACGTCCCAGTCCCAGAGCCGTGAGATAATTTATTAGCCATCACAAGAATTTAAAGATAGGTAGCGACTCCTGTTTTCGCCGAGCAACACTAAAACAAAGCCTTTTTACGCCTACAATCAACTCTATGGCAAAACATGCTGGCTATTTCCTAAAATCATATACTGGATATTTAATACTGTTGTAAAGCCAATAATTACCGATGCTTCCTTATTTTCGTAGCCGAAGACCGCGCAAAGAATAGCAAAACTAAAAAGCTGCATCGAATAATTTGTATTGACATAACGGGTGCGATGAGAACGTCCTTTGCTGATGTGTTTAGTGCCTCATGCGAATACATTTCTTCCCTATTCTAGAAAAAAAAAGAGGCAACACTTGCTCGAAAAAGACTGCAAAGTATCTCTGAGCTAAAGAGCGTAAACATGACAAGCCATATTCAAGTATTAAGAATATAGTAAATCCCGTATTGCAACTACGTTAGGCAATGTCTCCCACGTTCAGAATCTTATGAAATTTCGAGATAGCAATTGCGGGCGAAGAAAGAATACAAATAGTGATATTGTCATAGTGAACTGGGCCCGTATTACGTGTTACGATCCGTGATCGAAACTCATTTTTTAAATCACAATAGCTCTTGAAAGGTGGATCGGATTAATGGCATATTTGAACTAGCGACAAATAGTACTCGTTAGATACATTCTTTATTATAATTACAAAAAAAAAAGTTTGACAGTTGCATAGTTATTGCTTGGGTGAAAATGGTTTTCAGTCACTGATCGTAACACGTAATACGGGCCCTGGTTCACCGATGGATCAAAATTTGATGACGGAACCTTTCATCCATTACCGAACTTCAAGAAATCAATGCCCATGGGCTGTCGCCTCACCTTTTTTGGCAGAAAACCATGCAATAGAAGTTTGCGGTAGAGAATGTCTACAAAGGAGCTTATCCTCGAGGAACATTCTCATTACTGTAAGTAAGTGGAAAGCAAAGCAATTCAGACTATATTGGATTTAATGCTCAGGGATAAAGACGCCTTTGGTTGTTGCTCCCAGCAACAAGAGCATCAGCCAATCTCAAGCAGAGAGGACCTACTAACTCTGACTTGGTCTAAGCATACGATATAAATTAAATAAGATAAAAGTATGAAAGACCAGTTAAAAATCTCTACGAATGTGACACTTTGGCAAGGCAGGGACCTTCCCATATAGGCGGCGTGACGCATAATCCGTTCGTGATATTGCGTAAAAAGCCCGGAGAGTTACTTAAATACACCCCAGCGGGTTAGGGGGCTTAGAATATGCCTGCAGGCGACTAAAATACCATATCTATTCAAGGGGTTGTGTAGCACAACCCTTTCAAGAGACAACCAGCGCATTATATAGCTTCTCCAACCCAATTGCCAACCTCACCTACCCGTCACGAATCCTGTTTCTTTAACAGTCGAGGTTCTGGTGACCCCAAGTTCCTCATGGATTTAGGGGGTGGGAGGGCGTTATGGGCTAGAAAGCTTTATGTGATCATACCAAATCGTTCCCGAAATGGTCGGGCTAGTACTTTAATGATGCTTGTTCCCGTAACGTACCGGATCTGCATTCGGCAAAGCACCATCAACATCGATAACACTCCCCAAGGCCTTCGAGGAGTGTCATTATCGCTACAACAACAATAACATGTACTTAAGAAGAGTTGATCTATTTTCAAGTGAAATGGCCGATCTGTGTGGCATTGGAATCCATTTGAAGATGCCAAGAAAAGCGCAAGGTCACAAACAATAGTTAGATGGCAATATTTTTAGACTGCTGTGAGCTAGATGGCCTTTATAGTTATGACGCAATCGTAGCATACTGAAAGAGAGCGCAGAAAAATGTCCATGCAAAGCAGTGACAAATAAGTCACTGACAACCAAGCCTTCGGTTAGCCTGGAAAAAATGACAATTTCGATATCTTATAGATAAGTGACTAACTCAAAATGGTAAAAACGGCACTTAGTGGGTTAAAGCCAGTTTTTATCCAACAGAAACAAGTAAGGTGCAATGCGAGTTACTCAACTATTTAGGTTTTACTCAACGCTGCATCACAAGAAATTATTTGTCACTTGACCAGCTGAGCGCAATCCGCTACTTCCTTAACTTTGACAAAAACAAATTCCTGGTGACAGCAAAACAAACTATTTTAAAACAGTTAACAAGTTGATGAATAGTAAAGCAAAAACTACAATTAAAAGAGTATTGTATGATGAGCAGAAAGCGTAACGCAATGCAACAATATTTTAAGAGCAAACGCCTCTACGAACGAAAAGAAAATCTCATTGAAAAAGAAACGCTTGGTGTAAGCTAAAGCCGTTTATACCCACGAACGTACGTAGAAAAAACGAGTCAGCCGACACGACCTAACTTATGAGTGTGCAATGTAAACGAAAACTCGCCGACGTTCAACGCACGTACGTACGTAGCCCGGAACGTAGAAACCAAAACAATTTTGATTGTTTCCGTAAGAACGTGTCAGCTGATCGCTCTCTCACTAGACAGAGTTGCCTAGTAAACGTTTGTGCGCTAATTTTTGACCGTTTGCAGTTATTATACCAAAATGCCTAAAGATTGTTTAAAATTTTGTTGAAATATCCTAAAATTATTATATAAAATTGTAGGTTACAAATAAATTAACTAGAAATTCTTATTCAGTATTTGTTTCTGCCATTTGCACCATGAAAAATTGTAATTCCAAAAGTTGATGTTTGCATAAGCATGCATGCAAACTGGTCAATGGCAACAGTGCTTTGCTGTAAACAATACACACACAAATATGTTATGTACAAGTTTCGTACGACAAAGTCAGTACGTACGGCACACGTCGGTGGGTAACTGCCGCTTAAGATAAGTAATGAGTGAGCTGTCTTTGGCGTACAACTACAGGCGTTCAAGCAAACTAAGGCAAGGTGCACACGAGGCTACGCGTCATAGACGCGTACAAGATATTTCATATAGCTACAATTTCTCTACGCCTCAAGATCTGCACACGAAGCTACTTTCGATCGTCGCTACAAAAAGCAAACAATTATTGAAAAAAATAAAAAATTAAATTTCTTCAGATATATCCGTCCCTGAAACCAAATGAAAATAGGTATTACGCGTTGTTTCCATCCCCGTGCCTTTGTAAATTATGAAAGGCAATTTTAAACCACCGCGGACTAGAGAAAAGGGTGATTTCTAGTTTCCAATACTTTTTAGCCTTTTAAACGCTTCAAAAATGTCTAACCAAGCTGTCGTGGTGTTTAATACTCTTTTGAGCTTTGGTAATATACCTTTCACGCACTTTTATTAATTAAGTAACATTTTTTAACTAATTACACAAATTTGCATACAAAAAAATTTAAACAAACATCTTGTTCTTCCTTTTTTTCTAGCGTATGTACGCTCAGCTACCAACATTGCTGTACGCTTAGCTACACGAAAATTTCATGCTTTTTCGCTTTCATTCAGCTGACGCCTCGTATGCAGCTGTCCATTCAACTACATGTGTTCGGCATCCAAGCGTACAAATTTCGCCTGCAGCGTCTATGACGTGTAGCCTCGTGTGCACCTTGCCTAAAGTAGCAGAAAACTTTGCTATCTATGCGATACATACTATGTATGTATGTATATTGTACATAGGTAGTTATAAATATACTCACAACATTTCGTAGCACGTTGATGGCATAATATTTATTTATTTTTATTTTTTTAAGTTTTTGCTCTTCGCTGTTGCCCATAGCTAATTGATGTTTTAGATTGTTAACAGCATAGCATTAAATGAATAAAGTTTTCTTGTGCTCTTGCAATTAATGGAAAGTCTACACAAGTAAATTAAATTAAAATCGCATTAAGTGCAAAAGGCGATCGTTCATTAGCTGATATGTTCATATACCGTTGGCATGCCATTGGAGTGAATCTTTGAAATCTCTCCCAAGAGTGCGATGAGTTAAACTCAACAAATAATAAAGAAAAATATATTCGAATTTAAGATTGTATGTAGTGTTTTTTAACTCGTCAGTTCGCGTTTTGGTCTTTGAGACCAGAGAGATTGTTGATATTAGCAACCATATTTTTTTAATCCAAATTTTTGGGAATACTTATAGGCGCAAAAGCTTAGTAGCTTTTCTAGCAGTGGTTTTATAAGCAGTACTGCCGCTGTTTAATATTATATCAGTATTATTGTCTGTTTTTAGTTAGCGCGACATGCTCATATTGCTTTATATCTCCGATAGATTGTGGCGTCTGGCCAGACGAGAAGGCTTTATTTTCGTGAATAACTTTAGTGCTACCCACCCGATCATGAAAAGCTTTAGTGACTTTTTAAGTTTAGAGGCGGTCTTTATAATAATTCCGAAATCGATATTTTTTTCTTTTTATTTTATTTGTTTTTTTGTACCAAAGTCGATTATGTCACATTTTAGTGTTGTCGCCTGGCTAGACGAACATATTTTTAAGCTAATAAGACCTCATAAATCGAATTCATTTAAGAATTTATCAATAAAAATTCAAACTTATGACAGTGTGCGACGAGTTTTCTTCAAAATTGAAATAATAGGTCAAATATTTGTGGATAAATTTCAAAGTGTAAAATTTCGCCTGGCCAGACGACAATGCTAAGATTTGTTGAATTTATTCAACGCTAATCGGAGGGTTATACAATACTCAGCTCCCGAGAGGATAGCTGATGAAGAAGTAAAATTCAGAAATGTGTCCTAGAAACCATCGTCGTTTGTAAACTTTGTAATATTTCTCTAAGATCAATAAAAACAAGTAAGGAAGTCTAAGTTGGGGTGAAACCGAACATTACATACCCAGCTGTATCTACACTTGAAATGCTGTTGTTGTTTGTTTTGTGTGCTTATTAGTGCTACAAGGCCACGCAATAATACATATACATATGGTTCTATTCTGAACTATTTTTCGTTTAAAAGAAGCAAAAAGGATAGAGAGGCTAGCACCAATAACCTTGAGCGGGTAATAATGCAGTTTTTCTTCAGGTATGGGGATTTCCCCACTGTTTATCATAAAATAAAGATATAACAGAACAATAAACATAAACACACAAGTGCCATTGTACTAAAAAGCGTTATTACAAAAAAGGCAAGGTTATTAACGAAATTTTCCAACTTTTACTAGAAATAGCTTATTACCTGCATCTACGGAGTTTTACAAAATCTTTTATATAAAAGAAGGCGATTTAGCCGATTCAGTCCTTGTTGACTGAAAGTATTTCCTGCAAACACCAAATTTTTCATCGAGTTATGGCTCAAGAAACGTTGGAAAATGCATTATAAGGAAGGGGCAGTGCCACGTCCATTTCTCAAGGTTTGAATTTTTTCCCATTTCTTGTTATAATGGCACAAAATACCATTGGCACAAAAGTATTTTTCGCTAAGATTTAACTTGTTATATTTTCCTACGACCTTTTTAAAGTCATTTATGTAAAAATGGGCGTCGTACTTAACCAATCTAATCTTGGATGTTATACGGTTCCCCTGGGACTCTAGTTGTGTTTCCATCTTGGATGTTATACGTGTCTTCTGAGATTCGAGATGGGATACCATTTACTTTCTTCTGTTCATCCAGTTGAGATGACATTTCGGTTGATATTTGTGACGATATTTGCTTCAACACTGCTAGTATAGCGTTAGTGTCAAATCTTGCCAATGGATTCCGAGCCTCTATCTTATCCTCTATTTTATTCGCTGACTCTTCCACATCAGGATAAAAGACATACTCGTCCACATCAATTCCTTCGAACTCTATTACCTCTCGTAGCCGTGCTTGAAGTTCGATCTTATTGCCGGTTTTATTCAATCCACGGTTCTCCAACTCCTTTTTCAGTTGCTGGATCCTTAATTCACTTAACTTTGCCATGTCCACGATGTATTCGAAATTTTCAGATTTTATTCAACAATTCCTCTTCTGACACCAATTGTAATGCTTTTAGATAAATTCCGCTTATTCCAACCTTCTGTAGACTTTCGAATCGCTAAATTGTCGAATAAATAACTCAAAATTCAATAATGCAAAATGGTGTTTATTAGACTACTTTAAAGTACTTCACAATAACACTTATACTTCACAACTAATTGCGAGTTTAAATCAAGCTGATTACTGACTACTAAGCTTGTGCTGCTTTTATACTCTCTGCCCAAATGTCTAGACGTTTCTCCTTCTAGAATTCTCTACCTGGTGACCAGCCATACGCGTGTGTATATGTACTACTTCGGCTGATGATGACATGCGTTTGTGAGTATCTCTCTGTTGCTTTTATGTATGTGTGTAGATTAGATTATGGTCAGCGCAAAGCATTTATCAAACACCAAAGGCATGTTTCATCAATTGGGTGTGAATCCTGCCCCGTCACCGCCACTCTATTTAACAACTCAGGCTATCAATATGTAAGAAATGAAGTAGATTATCCACATGATGATTAATGTATTTATGTAGATTGCTTTAAGGTTTTTGTTGTTGTGCGTTTATTTTGTGATGTGCATATTCGTCACAATATTAATGATGTTGGCGATCAACTCCAAAACTCTTAATTTTACAAAATTTATCAAAGGGTGCTAATAATTGGAGAACGAAGTTGTATATGAACTCGATAACTATCTGGTTTAAAAATTATTTAATAATGATGTTGGATATCACCTCCGGAACTAGATATATATTTCGCTGGAGAAATGTTTTTCCATGTTTGATGGATGAACAAAATCCAGCTGTTGCCGTATCTACAAATTATCTAGATAATAAAAAACCAATGTTCCCGCACAAAAAAGCGTACCCCAAAGGTGGCTTTAAACTGTGACTAGTTTAACTAGAGTTTAAATTTGACTAGAGCTGGTTTAAGGTTAGCTTAGCCAACTACTGAAAAACCGGGCCTTAAACTTCAAACCATTAAACAAATGTATTTTCTATTACATTTAAAGCAAATATAGTTGAAAAATAAAAATTGTTTTATTACTTTTTGTTTTGGTCTCGCTAGACAAAACACTTTCCGCTTGCTACCGGTGCTTTAGTTTTAGTACAAAAATTGTCCAGCAATTTGCTAAGACTTTCACTTTTTCTTCCAAATACATATCTCAATGAAAAAACGTCAAAAAATACACTTTTTACTGCTTCGACGATCGTATTTTCCATACATAGATACTAACACATATAATTTATATTAAGTTTTCATAAATTCACTTTTGTTTGCTTATTAGCAATTGGGAGGTACTTAAACTGTTTTTGTGGCTATATGTTTTCCTCCATACTTGCTTTATGCGTTCACTAAGTTAACAAAACTAGCTATCTTGGTCACGGTCTGAAAATTCGTATAACTGACCTTAGTAAATTGTAACTAAAGTTTGTAGTTAAACAACACAGCGCATACTTGGGTCTTAAAAGCGTTCAACTCGAAAAGTTAGTTATTTAGAAAACGTGTAATAGTCCAGATATTATTGAGTCGATTATGCTGATCGTTTGGTATTGTACTAAGCAAGCTGAAAGTATGCAAAGGCTAGTTTCGTAAATATGTTGAGTCCTTGTATTGCTTTAACTATCGATTTTGAAGGTTGGGTTTCATCGCTATATCGAAAGAAGGCGGTCATTAGAAATCCGAAGAGCGAGTATTGTAGAAACAAACTTTATGCAGAGGATTTATCTTGATACTTGTGACATAATTTCAAGCAAATAAGTTTTCATGAAGACTACTGTCTATTGAAAAGACTACTTTTGATTTTTGGTTGGATTTTGAGCTAACATTAACTAGTGCAAACGTTTCCACGGCTTCTGTTTCATAGAGGAACTTCGTTGCTGTTTTTTCACACGCATGTATATTGTAACGAATGTTCGGAAATCTTTGTTATTGTACACCTTCTGCAAAGGTTTGAATCGCTAAATTATCCAATAAATAACTCCGATATTCAGTAATGCAAAATGGTTTTTATTAGACTTCTATGAGGGCACTTCACAATAACACTTATACTTTACAACTAACTGCGTGTTTAAATCAAACTGATTAGTCATTCCTCAGCTTGCGCTGCTTTTATACTCTCTGTTATATTGCCCGCTTATTTCTCCAAAGGTCTAGATGTTTCAGCTTCTAGAATCTCCTGCCTGATTACCAGCTATATGCGTGTGTATGTGTGAGAACCAACTTCGGCTGATGATTACATGTGTGTATGTGAGTTATTCTTCGTCTCCTTTTATGTACGTGTGTAAGTGGATTAAATTCATGTATTTATGTACACAAGAGTGGTAGCTTGCTTTATTGTTGTTGTGCCTTTATAAATAAATAAATAAAACAAGTAAGGAAGGTTAAGTTCGGGTGTAACCGAACATTACATACTCAGTTGAGAGCTATGGTGACAACATAAGGGAAAATAACCATGTAGGAAAATGAACCGAGGGAAACCCTGGAATGTGTTTGTATGACATGTGTATCAAATGAAAGGCATTAAAGAGTATTTTATGAGGGAGTGCGCCATAGTTCTATAGGTGGACGCCATTTAGGGATATAGCCATAAAGGTGGATCAGGGTTGACTCTAGAATGCGTTTGTACGATATGGGTATCAAATGAAAGGTATTAATGAGTATTTTAAAATGGCGTGGACCTAAGTTCTATAGATGGACGCCTTTTCGAGATATCGCCGGAAAGATGGACCAGGGGTGACTCTAGAATGCGTTTGCACAATATGGGCATCAAACGAAAGGTGTTAATGAGTATTTTAAAAGGGAGTGGGCCGTAGTTCTATAGGTGGACGCCGTTTCGAGATATCGTCATAAAGGTGGACCAGGGGTGACTCTAGAATGCGTTTGTATGATATGGGTATCAAATGAAAGGTGTTAATGAGTATTTTAAAAGGGAGTAATCCTTAGTTCCATAGGTGGACGCCGTTTCGAGATATCGCCATAAAGGTGGACCAGGGGTGACCCTAGAATTTGTTTGTACAATATGGGTATCAAAAGAAAGGTGTTAATGAGTATTTTAAAAGGGAGTGAGCCTTAGTTCTATAGGTGGATGCCGTTTCGAAATATCGCCATAAAAGTGGACCAGGGGTGACTCTAGAATGTGTTTGTACGATATGGATATCAAATTAAAGGTATTAATGAGGATTTTAAAAGGGAGTGGTGGTTGTTGTATAGGTGGTCGCCTTTTCGAAATATCGCCATAAAGGTGGACCAGGGGTGACTCTAGAATGCGTTTGTACGATATGGATATCAAATTAAAGGTATTAATGAGTATTTTAAAAGGGAGTAATCCTTAGTTCCATAGGTGGACGCCGTTTCGAGATATCGCCATAAAGGTGGACCAGGGGTGACCCTAGAATTTGTTTGTACAATATGGGTATCAATGTCATGCTGAACATATACCCAGTAGATATTGCGGGAAAGGCGGCCGCGGCAAGGTCGTTGGTCAGGCTTCGTGATATGGGATATAGACTTTCTGACCGCGGACACTCTAGCCTTCTTACCAGTTTCGACTTCATCCCGGACAGAACGGACTACTGTATGCCGATAACAGCTCCCTATACAACCTTCACCCCAGTTATTCCAGAGAGAGAGGATTGGGGAAGAGGAATTATCTGGGGCATGGGACCGGTTAACTTTTTCACGGATGGGTCAAAGCTGGATGGAAAGGTTGGTGGGGGGGTCTTTTGTCAAGAGCTAAATTTAAGCCGCAAGTTTAAGTTGGCTGATCACTGCAGTGTATTCCAAGCGGAAATTGCTGCGATTAAGGATGCGGTGGATGGAATGCTATCCAGTGCTACCACGGTTAGGGAATTTAACATCTACTCTGATAGCCAATCGGCTATCAAGGCCTTGAGCTCAACTACAGTGCGATCGAGGGTGGTCTGGGAGTGCCTGACCTCGCTTGCGATTGCATCGAATTATTTTACAATTAAGATTATCTGGGTCCCGGGCCATAGTGATATCCCGGGTAACTGTCAAGCGGATCTCTTAGCCCGCATCGGTACAACTGAACCGGATGAAGATGGCTGTAGGGACTTCGGGATCCCGCTGGCCACCTGTGGATTGCTCCTCCATAGCTGGGCCTCGAATCAGCTCAGCAAACGTTGGGCGGATACCACGTCTTGCAGGGTAGCAAGATCTTTCTGGCCGAAAGTGGATGGCAGGAGGTCTGCTGAAATAATTGGGTTCACTAAGGCTCACCTATCAATGGTCATTGGGGTTTTGACAGGGCACTGTCCCATGGGTATCCATGCGGTACGTCTCAATATACTGGAAACTCCATCCTGCTGCAGCTGTATGGAGGATGATGAGGTGGAATCACCAAATCACTTTATGCTTGATTGTCCAGCTTTTGCCAGAATTAGGCCAAAGTACTTCGGTCGCGACTCACTTGGATCTCCCGAGGATATATCCAAAGTTGAGATCGGTATCATTCGGAGCTTTATCGTTGCTACCCAACGATTCTCTAAGTAGCTGGATCTAGGTCACCGTTATTTTTGGTGTATGTGGTATCACAACGGACCTTCGTGTTGTCCAAGTGAGCTATCCTTATCAGGGAAGCTACCACCTAACCTATCCTATCCTATGGGTATCAAAAGAAAGGTGTTATGAGTATTTTAAAAGGGAGTAATCCTTAGTTCCATAGGTGGACGCCGTTTCGAGATATCGCCATAAAGGTGGACCAGGGGTGACCCTAGAATTTGTTTGTACAATATGGGTATCAAAAGAAAGGTGTTAATGAGTATTTTAAAAGGGTGTGGGGCTTAGTTCTATAGGTGGACACCTTTTCGGAATATCGCCACAAAGGTGGACCAGGGGTGACTCTAGAATGTGTTTGTACGATATGGGTATCAAATTAAAGGTATTAATGAGGGTTTTTAAAGGGAGTGGTGGTTGTTGTATAGGTGGTCGCATTTTCGAGATATCGCCATAAAGGTGGACCAGGGGTGACCCTAGAATTTGTTTGTACAATATGGGCATCAAAAGAAAGGTGATAATGAGTATTTTAAAAGGGAGTATTCCTTAGTTCCATAGGTGGACGCCGTTTCGAGATATCGCCATAAAGGTGGAGCAGGGGTGACCCTAGAATTTGTTTGTACAATATGGGTATCAAAAGAAAGGTGTTAATGAGTATTTTAAAAGGGTGTAGGGCATAGTTCTATAGGTGGACGCCTTTTCGAGATATCGCCATAAAGGTGGACCAGGGGTGACTCTAGAATGAGTTTGTACGATATGGGTATCAAATAAAGGTATTAATGAGAGTTTTAAAAGGGAGTGGTGGTAGTTGTATATGTGAAGGCGTTTTCCAGATATCGACCAAAATGTGGACTAGGGTGACCCAGAACATTATCGGTTGGATACCGCTAATTTATTTATATATGTAATACCTGGCAAGATTTTAAGGGTGTTTTATTTCGCCCTGCAGAACTTTTTCATTTTCTTCTACTTAATATGGTAGGTGTCACAACCATTTTATAAAGTTTTTTCTAAAGTTATATTTCGCGTCAATAAAACAATCCAATTACCTTACCATGTTTCATCCCTTTTTTCGTATTTGGTATAGAATTATGGCATTTTTTTCATTTTTCGCAATTTTCGATATCGAAAAAGTGGGCGTGGTCATAGTCCGATATCGTTCATTTTTCATACCAAGGTAAAGTGGGTTCAGATAAGTACGTTAACTGAGTTTAGTAAAGATATATCGATTTTTGCTCAAGTTATCGTGTTAACGGCCATGCGGAAGGACAGACGGACGACTGTGTATAAAAACTGGGCGTGGCATCAACCGATTTCGCCCATTTTCACAGAAAACAGTTAAAGCCATAAAATCTATGCCCCTACCAAATTTCAAAAGGATTGGTTAATTTTTGTTCGATTTATGGCATTAAAAGTATCCTAGACAAATTAAATGAAAAAGGGCGGAGCCACGCCCATTTTTAAATTTTCTTTTATTTTTGTATTTTGTTGCACCATATCATTACTGGAGTTGAATCTTGACATAATTTACTTATATACTGTAAAGATATTAAATTTTTTGTTAAAATTTTACTTTAAAAAAATTTTTTTTTTAAAAGTGGGCGTGGTCCTTATCCGATTTTGCTAATTTTTATTAAGCGTACATACAGTAATAAGGGTAACGTTCCTGCCAAATTACATAATGATATCTTCAACGACTGCCAAATTACAGCTTGCAAAATTTTAAATTACCTTCTTTAAAAAGTGGGCGGTGCCACGCCCATTGTCCAAAATTTTACTAATTTTATATTTTGCGTCATAAGTTCAACTCATCTACCAAGTTTTGTCGCTTTACCTGTCTTTTGTAATGAATTATCGCACTTTTTCGATTTTTCGAAATTTTCGATATCGAAAAAGTGGGCGTGGTTATAGTCCGATATCGTTCATTTTAAATAGCGATCTGAGATGAGTGCTCAGGAACCTACATACCAAATTTCATCAAGATACCTCAAAATTTACTCAAGTTATCGTGTTAACGGACGGACGGACGGACGGACGGACATGGCTCAATCAAATTTTTTTTTGATCCTGATTATTTTGATATATGGAAATCTATATCTATCTCGATTCCTTTATATATGTACAACCAACCGTTATCCAATCAAACTTAATATACTCTGTGAGCTCTGCTCAACTGAGTATAAAAATAAATATAAAAACTTGATATGGCTGTGAAGTGCACAGATTACCTGCACTTATGAAATTGTTACTCATAGAGATAGCATTAAAAAGTGTATTTCTCCACTTTTCTCCACTTCCAATTTTAGTAAGCGTTATACACTTTGACCGAAAAAGTGCGTATCTCCACTATTTCTCCACACACTACTACTATGGATAATTACCAATGAGCATTTGTTTTTAGTCGCAAACGCAGACGTATAGTATAGATGCAAGTAAAAAAACAAACACTGCCAATATCACTCATATCATTAATGTTGTTGTTGTAGCAGTTCTTCGCCCCACCTAATAGGTGCGACCGATCACAAATTTTCATCAATATTCTCTAACGGGAGTCCAAGAAAACTTGCTGTTTCAATAGGGGTGGACCATAGTGAGAGGGGTGTTAGAGGCGTTGGTTCCACATTGCAATTAAAGAGATGGTTGGTGTCATGTGGGAACACATTGAAAGCGGGGCATACATTTTGTATATCGAGGTTGATTCTGGATAGGTAACAGTTTAGCCTGTTGAAGTCTCCAGAACGAAGTTGAGCTAGAGTGACTCGCGTTTCCCTGGGGAGTATGCGTTCCTCTTCCGCAAGTTTTGGCTACTGTTCTTTGAGTACTGGATTCACCAGGCTATTCCCGGCATAAAGGTCCGACGCCTGTTTGTGGAGTTCACTGAGGACTTGCTTGTGTTTTTTGGCTTCATACGGCTGACTTCTCAGGTGCCGTATTTCCTCATAATGCTTATGCAGATGACTCCTTAAGCTCCTGGGCGGTGTTGGCTCATCAATTAGATGCTTGTTGGGATGCCCAGGTTTCTGGGTATTCAACATGAACTGGTTGGTTAGCACCTCATTTCTCTCCCTGTTGGGGAGTATTTTCGCCTCATTATGTAGATGGTGTTCTGGGGACATAAGAAGACAGCTCGTGGTGATTCTGAGCGCAGTATTTTGGCAGGGCTGTAGCTTCTTCCAGTGAGTAGTTCTTAAGCTTGGCAATTTTCTTTGTCTTTTCCCCAAGTACTGCCAGCAAGAGATTTGAGGTTTTATTACGGCTCTGAAATTTCGGTAAAATTACGGCTGCATGCTCACCAAAATGTAGACCCTGATCAAACGTCACACCCAAGATTTTGGGGTGTAGGACAGTCGGTAGCGTAGTACCATCGACGTGGATGTTCAAAATGGTCGACATTTGGAACATCCATGTTGTAAATAAGGTCGCGGATGATTTAGTCGGTGATAATGCCATGTTTCGCGAGGCGAAAAAACTGTAGAGATCAGGGAGGTAGCCGTTTATTCTGTTGCAAAGCTTATCAATCTGTGGACCAAAGCCCCAGCATTATTGTGCTGTAATGGCATTTAGCACGGTGGTGGTGCTATGGAGTTTTCTGAAGCCATTTTGGTGACAGGCTAGCTGAAAATTTTCTTTGAAGTAGGGGAGCAAAATGGCTTCAAGCGTCTTGGCTACTGGCGATAGGAGAGATATCGGGCGATATAACTCTCCTATCTTAGCTGGTTTCCCAGGCTTTAGTAGCTGGACCACCTTGGCCATTTTGCATTTTTCGAGAATGACAAAGTTGGAAAGAAAAAGGTTGAAGACATATGACTTGGCCCCCCGTCTACCTTTGTCAACCGTAGAGGGCATTATATATTGTCGGCAGAAAGCGCTAGCGCATTTTTTCGCATTCGCCAGCCCTTTATCGCCAAAGCCAATGGAAGATTTTTTTTTGTGCCTAGACGGATTCGATAGGAACTTTACGGTGGAGCAAAGTTTATCTACACCGGCAGAGAGGTTACAACCTCTTAGGTGCTCGTCCCATATCGCCCGCTTGTATTCATCCACAAACAATCTGATGCGTTGGTTTATATCCCTTATTTGGGGGTCGCCGGGATTGAGCTGTCTTATAAGATCACGTTCTCTCGCTAAATTTGCGGCCTCCGCGGGAAAGTGGGCCGAATTTCGGGAATTCTAACGGCGGAAATGAGGCGAGCCGAGGCGGATTCAATGACCTTGCGGAAAGCATAATCCCCTTGGCGGGCATCAGTCGGGATAGGGAGGGCAGCAAAGCGGTTGTTTGTAAATGGTTTGTATTCATCCCACCTTCCTTTTTTGAAGTTTATGAAAGTGCGTTTTTCTGTGACGATGAAGTCGGCGGTACAATCGAGCGAAATAAATATAGGCAGGTGGTCAGATGCCAATGTTACCATCGGCTGTCAGTTGACGAAGTTTACGAGTCCTGCGCTCACGATTGATATATCCGGCGAACTGTGACAGCTTCCTACCATACGTGTGGGGCGTCTCCGTTTATTGAGCAGGTCTTCTTTTCTTCTATTTGATCCGCCAACATCCCACCCCTACTCTCCACCCGCAAGTTTGAATGCCATGGATCGCGATGGGCATAGAAATGACCTAAGATAATGCGATTGTTGCCAGTGAGTAAGGCGCTGATATTAAGGCGGTATCCACTGGGACAACAGATGGCAGGAGGGATGTAGATGTTGATGATTTCTAGGTTTGCATCGCCTGACCGGAGAGATAAGCCTTGACGTTCTAAGACACTGTCCCTGCGGCCGATTTCGGGATCAAATGTATGATATTGCACAGAGTGGTATATGATAAACACGAGGCCGCCTCCGCTTCCGCTCTCGCAATCTTTTCTGTGGACATTATACCCAGAACAGGTCTGCTTAGCAGATCTTGCTGTGAGTTTAGTCTCTTGAATCGCAGTAATGCGTATGTTGTGCCACTTAATGAAATCGACTATCTCCGTGATTTTCCCAATTAATCCATTACAGTTTAACTGTAGAATTCTGAAGTGCAAGGGGGGAGACGTCGTCACTCTGGGAGTAAGTGACAGGTGACTACGCCTGGGTGTGAAAAGTTAGGCTGTTGTGGCCCTGGGACTGGACGTCCTTGGGTAAGCTTTGGGGTACCCGGTGTATTTGGGTATGCGGCCTGGCAACATGGCGCAATGAAACCCGTCGGGGGGTTGCCGTCGCGGAGACCAGAACATCTAAGAAACTGGCACCGTCCATGGTAGGAGCTGCATTGGGCGGATGTCGAAAATATATATATTCTGTGCTGGCAAACGGTGCAAAATGAGGTAGGGACTAAGAGTCTGTTTCCCTGAACTACACGATTGCTGCCGGAAAAGAGGGGGGAGAAGACGGGGTAGGGGCTGATGGTAGTCATTGTTGCCGACTCTACTACGGAGATTGTAGGTATGAATTTGAGCAGCCGTATGAGTTGGTGGCGCCGTGGGGCGCGAGCAACAGCGGGTACTTGTTGTGGCTTGCTGAGCAGCGGGGCTGCTGGAAAGTAGTGGGGACGCTAAGGCATAGACTACGGGTCGCCCTAGGGCGTGAACAGCAAGGAGCCACAAAAGATTTATAGAAGTTACGTGGACGTCTGACTTTGGGATCTAGCCCAGAACAACCTGTCCGATGCAACAATCCCTTACACGAGACACACTGACAAGAGTATGACCGTCCTAAAAAGATTCTTTTCCGGCAGATGCACCAAACCATTTCTCAGGACCGGGGTCAGGAGGCGGACCCGAATTGGGCTCGATACCTTCTCGGAGCAAGAAAATATGGAACAGTCCCGCTGCAAGGAGCTTGTGGGAGGGACGCAACAAATTAAATGGGGTTACACTGAAATGACTGTCCTTGACGAGCCGCTCCGGTACATAGAACCGACTGCCTTGGGAAGCGGTCGTGTTGCTCTACGACTTTCTCGTGTTTCTCTCCAAAGAAAAAATCATTTTGCTTTAAATCACTAATACTTCATATCAATATAGTAGTTAAAAAACCTTATTAGTAATGCTGATCTCAACACTTCACCATCAATAAATGGGCAGGACTATCACGTAATTGCTCCGCGTCGTCCGGGTGTCCGGGCCACCGTACTTAATGCGCAAAAGAATTTTATTATTGTGAGTTTGGCTGTTTTCCGCGTCATAGGGGAATCGAAGGAAATTCCTGCTATAGTACTTTCTTGGTCCTTTGATTTGGTAGGTACTAAACCCTTTGAAGCTGTATTCCTGTATATGTTATGCATTTTTTATTCTCCCTCGGTTCTCTTCATTCTCTGTCAATTAATGAGCTTACATTGATGATGGTAAATTAAGATAAACGATAAGGTGGGTGATTACTTTGAAGATGTTGATACGGAAATCGTCCTTCGGTTCATCTTAATTCAGCGGGTTGTCAGAAGGGCTTCGAGAATACAGCACTTGTTGAGCTAATGCTAATCTTCCAAAGTGTGCGATCTGCATAACGTATACGATCTATGAACAGCTTTTACTTTGCTTTTATTTTTTATTTGCAAATAATTTACCATAATGCCTGGTACACTTATTAATAATTTGTTTTTTGTTTTTTTTTTTACTAACTCTTATTACTTAATTTTCCAAGTACCTGCTATACACCCCCCCATCCTTTCGAACGTTTAAGTAAAATCTTGAAAAAAATGTATATATATTATCTGTCCTAATTTTAGGTTTCAGATATCTTCCCGCCTTAGGTCTAATGAGCGGATTAAAAATGAATCTGTTTTATCTTAATTATTTAAGCCACTTAAGCAGCTAACATTTGCGACCTCCCTGTTGCATGCTACGCACAGCCGTTTGTTTAATTGTTGTTTAGCTGTTGATTTCGAATACATTTGCAGCATGCTACCGGCAACAAAAAAAGGTCAGTTCAAATGCCAAACGCCTACTAATGTTGTTACTTCCCCTTGCAACCTTACGTTGCCCTTTAAAATCTTCTCTCGGCGTCAGCCAGAAGACAATTACTCTTTCTATGTTGTTGTTACTGTTTGTTGCCACCAAAGGCTATCAGACTGTCAGGATGTTGCGCCCTCATTCGGCGTTGTTAAACGCCCACCTATTCAGTGACGCAACTTGCACCGTCCGGCTTCTGATGATTTTCTAATTATTCAAAGCATCTAAATTGCTTAATTGCATCTTGTGACGTGCGATTTTACCATAAAAGTTGCTAACTTAAGCGTAATTATCGTTGGAGGAGGAAAAAGTGAGATAGATCGAGAAAGAAGAAGAGGAGCAAGCATTAAATCAGCACGGAGTTAAAGAGAACTCGCATGCAATAGCAGGTGTTGGTATTTATTTGCCGGCTATTTGTGGCTTTGATTAATTGCTCGCTTTTTTTTCTTTTGTTACGTTGAAAAAATTTTATCGCTGATACGAAGGGTGAGGTTTACTCGTTTAGGTGTAACATCTTCGCGATTTAGTTGTCCTTTTGTTCAGCTAACTTCACATCACGTTAAGCCGGCTGTAATTGGTTTATTTTTTTTTCAGTTTGTTGCTTTTGGCTTTTTAGTCAATTCACAGCTGTCTCCCTTTTCTCGCGAAAAATTGGTCATTGACTGACCGCCTACTCACTGGGTACTTGAGTTGCGGTGTATTTTCCATTGTCAAAGGCAGGTTGATGAATGAAATAAAACAAGTAAGGCCTGTTGTGTTGTACTTACTTGCCATGGATACGCCTTTTGTTTAAAGGTAATTTGTAATTTGGAATTATTATGTTAAATTTAGGGCTCAAAATAAAAAATTGCACAAAATAATTCAGGCTAACCTTGGTTGGGTTGAAGGTCAATTTTTATTTCAATTACTCTATTCAAATTTGCTTCTTTAAATTCTTTAAAAAGGAAGCTATTGACTTTGTATATTTTAGGAAGATCGAATTTCGAGTTAGCACTTACATTTAGTCCTGAGCCAATGCAGAGTTCAATAGAGCTTTAACTTCTTTCACATAATCATTTAAATTTTTAATATGATATGTTAGCCAAGAGCAAACAAATGTACGGCGTGTAATCTGTTTGCTAATGAAGTGTAAATTGTTTGATATCGATACCTTGTCGCTTTAATATCGATGAATTACCGGTCCTTATGGATATGTTATCGACGAGATAGGGGGAAGTTATCAAGTGCAAAAGTTTTAAATGAGCTAACAACTTTTGAAGCGACGATTTATCGGCTTTTTATCAAAAAGTATACGATTTGTTATCAAAAATTGGTCGATATGTTATCGAAAAAATTTCGATGTGCTATCAAAAATTTTTCGCCATGTTCTCGAAAATTTACTGGTTTATTGTCTATTAGTTATCGGCGGCCACCGTGGTGTGATGGGTAGCGTGCTCCGCCTATCACACCGTATGCCCTGGGTTCAACTCCCGGGCAAAGCAACATCAAAATTTTAGAAATAAGATTTTTCAATTAGAAGAAAATTTTTCTAAGCGGGGTCGCCCCTCGGCAGTGTTTGGCAAGCACTCCGGGTGTATTTCTGCCATGAAAAGCTCTCAGTGAAAACTCATCTGCTTTGCAGATGCCGTTCGGAGTCGGCATAAAACATGTAGGTCCCGTCCGGCCAATTTGTAGGGAAAAATCAAGAGGAGCACGACGCAAATTGGAAGAGAAGCTCGGCCTTAGATCTCTTCGGAGGTTATCGCGCCTTACATTTATTTATTTTAGTTATCGAAAACATATCGATATGTTACCATACGTATATCGATTTGTATTTGAAAAATTTGAGCTTTTTTATATAAAAGCTACTGATTTTTTAACAAAAAATTTTGGGTTTTTTAACAAAACATTATCGATTTGTTCCCAAAAATTTTAAATGTTATAGAAAAGTTATCTATTACTTTTTAAAAAACTATTGATATGTTATCACAAAGATATCGATTTGGTTCGAAAAGGTATTGATTTTTTTTAGAATGGATGGAGATGTTATCAAGAAGCTATCGATATGCAATCAAGAATTTGTCAACGTGTTATCTAATATGTATATGATATGTTATTACAAATTTATCGATTGGTTATCACCAAATTTATCGATTTGTTTTCGAAGTTTTATTGATCTTTTGTCGAAAAACCGTTAATCTATCGATAAATTATTAAATGTTTAACGAAAGTTTTCGGTTTATTATAAAAAGTTATTAACTTGATATTGAAAAGTTATCTATTTCTTATTGTAATGTTACAAATTTGTTATCGCCATGCTTTCGATTTGTTATCGATGACTCATTAGCTTGCTAAGAAAATAATACCGATATTACTTCAATGAAAATAAATGACCTACCTGTAAGCTGTCCTTCAACAAGCCAATATCATAGCAATAAGAACCGATGTCTTGGGAAAGAGAAACCAAAAGTGAACCGTTAATTCGGCGATAATAATTCGTAATCGATAAAGAGCCAAAATGAAAGCAGAAATTGCCGGCATCGGTTGTTACCGGTAAGAACATCGACAAAGCTCTTTTTAAAAAGCAAGAAATTAAACCTGTAGATGGTAGGTAGTTGATGATGATAGGCTAGGCATTGGCTGCAGAATGGTGAACCGATTGGTGATTGCTGTTGTGGGTGAAGGCAAAGTGATAAAATAAATCGGTAAAAAATGCCGGTCACTGATACCAAATTAACACCAAACTGTAGAATAGAGATTTTACGGGGGGTCACAAAACCACTCCAAAGGCCGATTTTTTCTCTAGCATAATCCTGTATGCATCATGTAGTTATGTATGTGTACTTCTGTGCGATCTTAACTAAGGTACGCATGCATTCTACAACGAAGTTCGTAAAATGAAGTATCTTAGCTTTGTCCCTCTTATAGGAGGCTTCGAAGAGCTTAGTCGTCTTCCTGTAAGGATTTGTCTTGATTTTGCAATGGCAAGTTCCTTGCTAGGATGCATATTTGATATATTGTTAATTTGTTAAACTAGTCAGTGGGTTTTTTGTCATTGCCTTAAAAAATATGAAATGAGTATAAATATGAATATGAATATGAATTTGAATATGAATATGAATATGAACATGAATATGAATATGAATATGAATATTAATATGAATATGAATATGAATATGAATATGAATATGAATATGAATATAAATATGAATATGAATATGAATATGAAGATGAATATGAATATGAATATGAATATGAATATGAATATGAATGTGAATATGAATATGAATATGAATTTGAATATGAATATGAATATGAATATGAATATTAATATGAATATGAATATGAATATGAATATGAATATGAATATGAAATTAATATGAATATGAATTTGAATATGAATACGAATATGAATACGAATATGAATATGAATATCAATATAAATATGAATTAATATTAATATGAATATGAATTATCATTACGAATATGGTTGTGAACGTGAAAATATACAACAAAATTAAGCAAAGTGCGTCGATTATTTGGTATCGGCTTAACGCGTGCGATGAGTACGTCCCCTATTGATGCCTTGGTGGGAGCAATTCCGTTTTCTAATAGAGATTAATATAAATATAGTTTAAAAAACTATATTTTTTATTAACAATCCATTTAGATATTTGATGTTGATAGAACGGTAGCACAACTCGTTTTGTAGCAAGTTATTTAACCACTGCCGCGAGTCTTCAATAATTGCCGCTGGATGGGTCTAACTCTCCTTAACGCGCCTAGCCTAGAGAGTTACAAACAAGCATACATACAAATGAAGTTTAAGGCGAATTCAGTACCAGGTGTTGTTATGCCAACAGCTGATTGCTTCTTCTTGATTATTTTTCATACAACGCCTTGTACTACAACATTTCAGTTAATCGAAATCAATGAAACCTCTCTCTTGACTTGACATTCTTGTGCACGGTGAATTGGTTGAATTCGCTTTGTCACTACTTGGTGTGGATTCGCCTTGAGTCAAGCTAATATAAGCTAGTTAAAAAGGCCACACTCGCCGCTCTAAGACTTCGAAATATTTTTTTGCTAAGTATCGGAAACATTACAGGGCATATAAATTGAATAAGAAAATTCAAAGAAAATCTCATATTGCAACAACGCATTGCAATAGCTCCTACGCAGAACCTAATAAAATTTTTAGGTGTAAATTGTGAACAAAAATCTTTGGGAAATAGGCTATAACCTGACCTGATAGATCAAAACGTGGTGACGGAAAAACTGAAGCTGGCATTTGTATGCCAAACTTGAAGAAATTGATATAAATAGGTTGATTACCCCCACTATTTTTTAGACAGAACTCAATGCAATAAAAGTTTGTGGTAGAGAATGTCTATGGGTAGGCTTATCACCGAGAAGTATCCTCCTTGTTTCAGAAAGCAAGGCAGCCTTGCATGCCTTGTAGTCTTACACCCCTATTTCTAAGCTTGTCGATGAATACTTTGGAGTCCTAAATGATCTCCGAGTCACAAACAAGGCTTTGTTAGTATGGGCCCCCGGAAATCAGAGGCACGAAGGAAATGAACATAAGGACTACCCAGCCAAATATGTTGCTATAGCAGCATTCTAAGGTCCAGTGCCCTACTGTGGACCCACAAAAGCACATACTAGTAACAGGGAAACAAAATAGTACATACAACGCTGGATTGAATGCCCTGAGCACAGACAAACTCCTTGCAACGACATTACCAGCCAAACTCATTAATCTAAGCAAAGAAGATCTCTAAAGTTCCACTGGATACTACAGGACACTGTAGTCTACGATATCACCCAAGTAGGTAAATATTTGGGATACACGAATCTGTCACTTTGTCACTTGTGAGCTGGATAACAAAACATCGGTTCACATAGACTGGAAATGCCTTGTTCTGGCAAAGCAGAGACTCTCCGATTTAGGTGGCGTGGCTATTAGACCCCTCGTAAAATATAGTGAAATGCCTTTCTGTAATAAGCCATAAGCATCGCGGCCTAATAACACAATTTTATAAATATCTCACAAACCAGGCAATATCGTTGGAAATAAGCAATAAAAATATCAAATTTGGCGTAAATGAAGAATTTTTTCGAGCTCAGCGTTATCTATGGACCATGTATGCTTGAATCCGTTCCGGGATAATTCTGAAAAAAAAAAAAAACCGTCTTAGCACAAGCTATCTCGCTTCAGGCATATTTAATTTTGAGGAACTAACTTCTGATTTTTCTATCATGCAGAATCATATATTTTTTTGAAAAAGAAACTTTTGCCACTTTATTTCTTTGGTCATACAGCTATGCTGGCTCCCCTATAATACATTAATATACAACAAGAAGGAATAATTTTCATGTAAGTTAATATTATTGGGTTATACATATAGAAAAAATTACCGCGCTGCAACCTACATACATTTTATTTAAAAAGATGAACGAAGGGAACCCATCTCGAACAACGTAGCATAACATAAATCCAATATTTAAGAAAATAAGTATATATATCATATGTAGGTATTAGCTAAATAAATTACTAAATATATATGCGCTTGTAAAAAGTACTATAATTTGTCATCTACGGTTCTCAAAATTTATGTATTTTTAAACAATTTATAGCTACATAAATATTTTACTTTCATTTATTGTTACACTTTAACACATTTACACAGTAATACAACTTCATATGTTGGCATGCGCATATTAGAATATGAACGAACTCGTGATCTTAAGTAATTATACAAAAATTGGTTTAGCGCTATGGGTCGACTAGCGGACGCATACAAACGTGCGTACATATCCATACGTATATAAACGAACAGAAAATAAGCGAACGCCCTTTTAAATCACTTTAAATCCACCCGGTCGTAAGCACCGACACAAATACAAATTTATGTTAACGCCATAATCCTATTAGAATTGCTGGTCATTTCCTTTTGTTGCTTGTTATTGCTGTTGATACCTTTTTATGGTGTTTTTATACTCAGCGTGCTTTGCACACAGAGTATATTAACTTTGATTGGATAACGGTTGGTTGTACAGGTATAAAGGAATCGATATAGGTATAGACTTCAAATATATCAAAATCATCAGGATCGAAAAAAATTTGATTGAGCCATGTCCGTCCGTCCATCCGTCCGTCCGCCCGTCCGTCCGTTAACACGATAACTTGAGTAAATTTTGAGGTATCTTGATGAAATATGGTATGTAGGTTTCTGGGCACTCATCTCAGATCGCTATTTAAAATGAACGATATCGGACTATAACCACGCTCACTTTTTCGATATCGAAAATTTCGAAAAATCGAAAAAGTGCGATAATTCATTACAAAATACTGATAAAGCGGAGAAACTTAGTAGGTGAGTTGAACATATGACGTAGAATAGAAAACTAGTAAAATTTTGGACAATGGGCGTGGCACCGCCCACTTTTAAAAGAAGGTAATTTAGAAGTTTTGCAAGCAGTAATTTGGCAGTCGTTGAAGATAAATACAAAAAAAAAAAGTCGTTGAAGATATCATGATGAAATTTGACAGGAGCGTTACTCTTATATCTATATGTATGCTTAATAAAAATTAGCAAAATCGGAGTACGACCATGCCCACTTTTAAAAAAAAAATTTTTAAGTCAAATTTTAAAAGAAAAGTTAATATTTTTACATTATATAAGTAAACTATGTCAACATTCAACTCCAGTAATGATATGGTGCAACAAAATACAAAAATAAAAGAAATTTTCAAAATGGGCGTGGCTTCGCCCTTTTTCATTTAATTTGTCTAGGATACTTTTAATGTCATATGTCGAACAAAACAAAACCAATCCTTGTGAAATTTGCTAGAGGCTTAGACTCTAGGACGATAACTGTTTTCTGAGAAAAAGGGCGAAATAGGTTTAAGCCACGCCCAGTTTTTATACACAGTCGACCGTCTGTCCTTCCGCTCAGCCGTTAACACGATAACTTGAGCAAAAATCGATATATTTTTACTAAACTCAGTTCACGTACTTATCTGAACTCACTTTATATTGGTGTAAAAAATGGCCGAAATCCGACTATGACCACGCCCACTTTTTCTATATCGAAAATTACTAAAAATGAAAAAAAATGCCATAATAATATACCAGATACGAAAAACGGGATGAAACATGGTAATTGGATGGGTATATTGACGTAAAATATAACTTTAGAAAAAAACTTTGTAAAATGGGTGTTACTCCTACCATATTAAGTAGAAGAAAATGAAAAAGTTTTGCAGGGCGAAATCAAAAGCCCTTGGAATCTTGGAAGCAGAACTGTTCGTGGTATTAAATATATAAATAAATTAGCGGTACCCGACACACGATGTTCTGGGTCACCCTGGTCCACATTTTGGTCGGTATCTCAAAAACGCCTTCACATATACAACTACCACCACTCCCTTTTAAAACCCTCATTAATACTTTTAATTTTATACCCATATCGTACAAACACATTATAGAGTCACCCCTGGTCCACCTTTATGGCGATATCTCGAAAAGGCGTCCACCTATAGAACTAAGGCCTACTCCCTTTTAAAATACTCATTATCACCTTTCGTTTTATACCCATATCGTACAAACAAATTCTAAAGTCACCCCTGGTCCACCTTTATAGCGATATCTCGAAAAGGCGTCCTCCTATAGAACTTAGGCCCACTCCCTTTTAAAATACTCATTAACACTTTCATTTGATACCCATGTCGTACAAATAAATTCTGGAGTCAGCCCTGGTCCACCGTTATGGCGATATCTCTAAATTGCGCCCATCTATAGAACTATGGCCCACTGCCTCTTAAAATACTCTTTAATACCTTCCATTTGATACACATGTCACACAAATACATTCCAGGGTTACCCCAGGTTCATTTTACTACGAGGTGATTTTCCCTTAGTTTGTCTCCATAGCTCTCAGCTGAGTATGTAATGTTCGGTTACACCCGAACTTAGCCTTCCTTGCTAGTTTTTTGTTGTTTTTTCGTTTTTCTTTTTTTGATACATTTCTAATTTTACATTCACACTTTAAATCCGTAGAGATATAAGTAAATGAGTTTAGTTTTTATTTTTTGATCTGCTTTTAGGGGACGTTCGTGTTGTGCGTATACCGACATATGTGTGAGTATATGCATAGGTATGTTTATATACCCTGTAGTCAAACATGAAAAAAAATAAAGTTGCAAAAATACATTTCAATATTGCAATGTCAGTTGCTTTAAATAAATAACAATTTGTTATTGTAAGAAAAAGCTTGGCTAATATGGGAAAAGTTCTCTGTTGGAGCTGTCGTGGACCACAGTCACCTTTTAGTATCTACCATTTTACAGAAAATATAAACTTCTGTTGAGCATTGGAGCTCAAAATAGACTGACAAAACGGCGTATTGAAAATGAGAGTTGAGGTGCGTTGAATTACTACTGTCTCAGCTTTGATATACGGCTGTAATGCCGCTTTCGTTAGCATCATAATTATTCAGTACCATCACGACCCCACATTCAAATAGCTACCACTATATACGGCCCCACTGTAACAGCGATCAGCAAGCGAACGAGAATGCACAGACAAAATGCGAGTAATCACTTGGAAGCGTTTCATTGGCGCAACAGTCGCATATCCGCGAGCAAGCAAACTTCTACAATAGTTTATGACGACTTACATATACTTAAGTTAAGCGAAACCCGATCACCGTTCAGCGATTCGACCAGCAGCCTTAAGTTGTTCGTCAACCGATACATCTTTTACCTGCGCTGTCACCTATCCATCCATTCTGCCCTCAACCGGACGCTGTCCGTCGATCATACGCCTGTCATCTCTTCCAAAAGTCATCGGCTAGTAACAATTGCCCAATATTATCATGGGTGCGATATACGTGCATATATACCGATGGTTTCAAAGTAATGCCAGGAGTAATGCCTGCGATGTACTGTGCTGATCCGAAAACAAAGAAATTCTATAATCTGCCAGATCACTTTGATGCTTTTCAGATGAAAGTAGTAGCCATAACCAAAGCAGTAGAAACACTGAAGAAAAATTATTTAAACTTCTGCTGCGCCAACCTTTATTTTGGCAGCAAAGCAGCAATTAAGGCAATAAGCTCGCATAGCACAACATTTAATGGGGTCTTCTTATATGGACAAAATGTTGTCATCATATTGAACAAGATTACCTAGAGCTTGGCAAAAAGGCTGCATTTTTTATGCAGTGAAAAATATTTTGTGAAAGAAACGCTCAAACTTACCAAACCGCTGCGCAAAATCAACAGGGTGAAATAACTTTTTTGAAAAGAAAATAACTTAACGTTAGAGTGTAAGCAATCCCTTAAAAGAATTGAAATTGGCAGAAGCACACATATAGATACATATATTGGGTCCCAGGTCATATTGGAAAATATGGAAATGGAAAAGAGAACGAGCTAGCTTAAAAGGGCGTATCCCGCAAAGCTTGCTCTATAAGGAGAAGGTCAGAGTAGCACAAGAACATCATGTGTATGTTTTACAATCTTAGACTAACAAACTTATCTTATAATTCAAAAGACGGGCATTCGAATTATCACTGCGTTCTGGCATCACATGCTTTCCACGAAGGCATAGTTAGTGAAAGAAAATGTAGGAAGTGCGGGTTAGAGGTGAGGGCAATTGAACATGTTTTGTGCTCATACCCTGGCTTTAAAGGCTAGGCCTCCAGCTCTAAGGAGTGATACAGCTACCAGGTCTAGAAGTGGCAAGTGGCATAGATTCTAAAAAACTTCTCATGCTTGTGCTCATGCCCTGGCTTTAAAGGCTAGACCTCCAGCTCTGCGGAGTGATACAGCTATCAGGTCTAGAAGTGGCAAGTGGCATAGGTTCTAAAAAACTTCTTATATTTTCCAAGAAAATAGAGTTGTCTTATAACGTAGGTCCTGGTGTTTGTTAAGTATTTTTTGTTGGTCGTTAAAAAAAACCTTGTTGACTCATTCGGTCTATGTGAGGTCCTCACACAGGGGCCAGTTTAACCTATACTTACATAGATTTTACTTAGACTTATCCTCACTGACATGTTTTAACCAATTTTTTCACTAACGGGTACAAAATCGTCCATAAATATAATAAACTTTTAGTTTTTGAGCTTGTTTTTGGTATTTTATTACATTTGTTGATATTTTCTTTCTACCTTATATGTTCACATAAATTTAGAACTTTATGAATTCTTGGCAAACACACTCCACATACATATATCTAAGTATTGCGCCACACAAACGTACGCATGTATGCATATTAATTTATTATTTTTGTTTTGTTCATCTCCAACCGTTGACTCACATGTATTGGTAACTCTTATCGCAGTCGCTCTCAGTCACTTTGCTTCTTCTCACTTTGCGCCTGTGGCTTTAAGTCCATTCAACGCTCTGGGTTCCGGTTTCGTATTGCAGGTACTTTACCGCATACTTACTTTGCTTGGCTACCTGTACGACATGACGCGATGACTGTTTATTCATGCAACGTTCAGGTGAATGGTGGTTGGGCTCATTGTTTGCGTGCGTCTTAAATTACAATCACTGCCACCGTATACTTACGAGCGCTGCTTTTGGATTGTGCTGTGTGATGTTGTTTTGGGTACACATTCTTCACAACAGCGCAAACATACTGGTAACAAGAATAATAATAGCTGTGAAAAGCTGATGTGCAAAAGAATGAATGAATGAATGAATAAAAGAAAAAATAAATCACTAAAAACACCATCAGCCACATGATTTCTTTTTTTTTTTTGTAATCTACCATCGGCTTATGGCTTTAGTAACTTTATTTTTATTTTTTATTTTTTTATACCTTTCATGAAAATGAAATGGTATATTAATTTCGTCACGAAACCGAAAATTGTAAGTCCTTAAAGGAAAATAGATAGACCCACCATTAAGTATACCGAAATAATCAGGTTGAAGAGCTGAGTTGTTTTAGCCATGTCCGTCTGTCCGTCTGTCCGTCTGTCCGTCTGTCCGTCTGTCTGTTTGTATGCAAACTAGTCCCTCAATTTTTGAGATATCTTGATAAAAGTTGGTGAGCAGGTGTATTTGGGTGTCCGATTAGACATTTGTCGGAACCGACCGGATCGGACCACTATAGCATATATCCTCCATACAACCGATTTTTCAGAAAAAGAGGATTTTTGTAATATCTTACCCAATTTAACAGATTGAAGCTTCAAACTTCACCATATACTTTCGTATATTGAACATATTGTTGCCTGAAAAAATGTATGAGATCGGTCGTATATATAGTATATATCCCCCACAACCGATTGTTCAGATAAGGAACTTTTCGTAATTACTGCCCTATTTTAAGAGCTAGAGGCTTCAAATTTCAGCGAATGCTTACGTATATAGCATATATTGTTGTCTGAAAAAATCATAAAGATCGGTGGTATATATAGTATATATATGGTGGTATATATAGTATATATATATAGTATATATATATATAGTATATATATTTTCGCAAATTTTAGCCCCATTTTAACAGATAGAAGCTTCAAATTTCACCGAATATTTACTTATATAGCATATATTGTTGTCTGAAAAAATAATAGAGATCGGTTGTATATATAGTATATATCTCATACAACCGATTGTTCAGATAAGAAACTTTTCGCAATTTCTACCCCATTTTAACAGCTATAAGCTTCAAATTTCACCGATTGCTTACGTATATAGCATATATTGTTGTCCGAAAAAATCATAGAGATCGGTTGTATATATAGTATATATCTGATACAACCGATTGTTCAGATAAGAAACTTTTCGCAATTTCTACCCCATTTTAACAGCTAGAAGCTTCAAATTTCACCAACTGCTTACGTGTATAGCATATATTGATGTCTGAAAAAATCATTGAGATCGGTGATATATATAGTATATATCTCATACAACCGATTGTTCAGATAAGAAACTTTGCGCAATTTCTGCCCCGTTTTAACAGTTAGAAGCTTCAAATTTCACAAAATGCTTTCGTATATAGCATATATTGTTGTCTGAAAAAATCATAGAGATCGGTGGTATATATATTATATACTTCATATAAACTGTCATATTGACCCCTTTTTTACGGCTAGAAGCTTCAAGATTCATCAAATTTCATCAAATAGTTACGTTTACGTCATATATTTTTGAAATACGTGATTCGTAGCCATAGTTTTTACATGCAGACCACAAAAAACGTGAAGCTTTGCATCCTCACACAGATTACCTACCTATTTTTATACCTTTCATGAAAATGAAATGGTATATTAATTTCGTCACGAAACCGAAAATTGTAAGTCCTTAAAGGAAAATAGATAGACCCACCATTAAGTATACCGAAATAATCAGGTTGAAGAGCTGAGTTGTTTTAGCCATGTCCGTCTGTCCGTCTGTCCGTCTGTCCGTCTGTCCGTCTGTCCGGCTGTCTGTTTGTATGCAAACTAGTCCCTCAATTTTTGAGATATCTTGATAAAAGTTGGTGAGCAGGTGTATTTGGGTGTCCGATTAGACATTTGTCGGAACCGACCGGATCGGACCACTATAGCATATATCCTCCATACAACCGATTTTTCAGAAAAAGAGGATTTTTGTAATATCTTACCCAATTTAACAGATTGAAGCTTCAAACTTCACCATATACTTTCGTATATTGAACATATTGTTGCCTGAAAAAATGTATGAGATCGGTCGTATATATAGTATATATCCCCCACAACCGATTGTTCAGATAAGGAACTTTTCGTAATTACTGCCCTATTTTAAGAGCTAGAGGCTTCAAATTTCAGCGAATGCTTACGTATATAGCATATATTGTTGTCTGAAAAAATCATAAAGATCGGTGGTATATATAGTATATATATGGTGGTATATATAGTATATATATATAGTATATATATATATAGTATATATATTTTCGCAAATTTTAGCCCCATTTTAACAGATAGAAGCTTCAAATTTCACCGAATATTTACTTATATAGCATATATTGTTGTCTGAAAAAATCATAGAGATCGGTTGTATATATAGTATATATCTCATACAACCGATTGTTCAGATAAGAAACTTTTCGCAATTTCTACCCCATTTTAACAGCTATAAGCTTCAAATTTCACCGATTGCTTACGTATATAGCATATATTGTTGTCCGAAAAAATCATAGAGATCGGTTGTATATATAGTATATATCTGATACAACCGATTGTTCAGATAAGAAACTTTTCGCAATTTCTACCCCATTTTAACAGCTAGAAGCTTCAAATTTCACCAACTGCTTACGTGTATAGCATATATTGATGTCTGAAAAAATCATTGAGATCGGTGATATATATAGTATATATCTCATACAACCGATTGTTCAGATAAGAAACTTTGCGCAATTTCTGCCCCGTTTTAACAGTTAGAAGCTTCAAATTTCACAAAATGCTTTCGTATATAGCATATATTGTTGTCTGAAAAAATCATAGAGATCGGTGGTATATATATTATATACTTCATATAAACTGTCATATTGACCCCTTTTTTACGGCTAGAAGCTTCAAGATTCATCAAATTTCATCAAATAGTTACGTTTACGTCATATATTTTTGAAATACGTGATTCGTAGCCATAGTTTTTACATGCAGACCACAAAAAACGTGAAGCTTTGCATCCTCACACAGATTACCTACCTATTTTTTATTTTATATTTATCTTAAAAATCGTTTAGATATGTTCAAATTTCACCAAATGCTTACGTGTATAGCATATATTGTTGTCTGAGAAAATCATAGATACCGGTGGTATATATAGTATATATCCCATACAACCGATTGTTCAGATAAGAAACTTTGCGCAATTTCTTCCCCATTTTAACAGTTATAAGCTTCAAATTTCACCGATTGCTTACGTATATAGTATGTATTGTTGTGTCAAAAAATCATAGAGATCGGTGATATATATAATATATATGATGGTATATATAGTATATATATATAGTATATATATATTTTTTTTACGATTTCGGCCCCATTTTAACAGCTAGAAGCTTCAAATTTCACCAACTGTTTACGTGTATAGCATATATTGATGTCTGAAAAAATCATTGAGATCGGTGGTACACATAGTATATATCTCATAAAACCGATTGTTCAGATAAGAAACTTTGCGCAATTTCTGCCCCGTTTTAACAGTTAGAAGCTTCAAATTTCACAAAATGCTTACGTATATAGCATATATTGTTGTCTGAAAAAATCATAGAGATCGGTCGTATATATATTATATACTTCATATAAACTGTCATTTTGACCCCTTTTTTACGGCTAGAATCTTCAAAATTCATCAAATTTCATCAAATAGTTACGTTTTCGTCATATATTTTTGAAATACGTGATTCGTAGTCATAGTTTTTACACGCAGACCACAAAAAACCTGAAACTTTGCATCCTCACACAAAGTACCTACCCGTTTTTTATTTTATATTTATCTTAAAAATCGTTAAGGTATGTAGATCTGTTCACTATATATTTCTTATCTTATACATCCGATTATTCGGAGATTACGAACGGGATAAGATTATTGTTCAGAC
The DNA here is from genome assembly GCF_040869045.1 of Eurosta solidaginis. Taxonomy (NCBI): domain Eukaryota; kingdom Metazoa; phylum Arthropoda; class Insecta; order Diptera; family Tephritidae; genus Eurosta; species Eurosta solidaginis. The sequence goes on from NC_090320.1 coordinate 262,367,086, forward strand.
CCATTCATGAAAGGTATGAAGTCTTCGGCACAGCCGAAGACAGTCCCGTTCTTACTTGTTTTATTTTGCCTTTTCAGCGTCCAACTGCATATGTAGGAAAATTGCTACTAATCAACGGCTGTAACAACGGATATAATCAATCCAATGGCTATTAAATGTCAATGGATTTCTGGTTCAGTGCACCGCTAATCCGATTTTGTCGTTTTTACATGGAGGTGCACTTGTGCATGGTCCAATTTACATTTCATATGCACTCGATGTTGTAGGTAGTATAAATCTCTGAAAATTGTAGGACCAATAAATCCGATTAGTAAGCTTACTCGAAATATTTTAAGGAATCCACAAACCTGGAAAAATTGTTTTAACTTAAGAATAATATGAACTTCAGGCAATTCCGGTAATTTAATACTTTGCTGAAAGAAAAAAAAACTGGTGATATCAACTAGTTAACTTACCCGAACTTTCGATCAAGTTTCATTTATTTCGAATTACGGTTGAATCAACCACGCACAAATTGTTGATTATAAATCGTTTCGAAAGTGAAATCTGCGAAAGAAAATTTCCTCAAATAGTTATATCTTAAGAACTGCTACACTCAGAGAAAAACGCCGTTCTAAATTCCAGCACCACCGGACTCAATTCAAGGTTTTCATAATTTATTTAATAATTTGGGAAAAAATTAAACAACGTGACATCAGGACTCCCGGGAGTGGGAGTCGAACCCGCACTCCTACGATAGTTGAAATGATTACAAACGTATTCAGCTACGTCATGCCTTAGTTGTTGTAAAGTTTTTCCCAATTGCCATCTTTTTGCATATTTTAATTCATGTTGTTACTTTTTTCTTCTAGAAAAACGAACGACCTGTTCTTAAAACAACAACCCTGTTCTTGAACTGCACCATTTTCTTGAAAAGAGAACGACTGGTATTAAAATATGAACAGATGTGCTATTAATGAGAACGATGTTCTACAATTAAGAACATTGCTCTTAAATTAAGTTCAAGAAAAAAGAAACGGTACAATTCGTGTGCACCACAATGTTATAGACAACATTTGGCATAACCTACCAAGCCGCCCAGCGGCTACGATGTTGCGGTTGCGATCTTGTGGCGCGAGTTCCATCACCGTTCAGAACTCTGAAGTTTGCTCCTTTGGAACGGGGCGGAACCTACTTGCTTCAAGACGACTCCGAACGGCATCTGCAAGGCAGATGAGTTTTCACTGAGTGCTTTTTATGTCACAAATACACTCGGAGTGCTTGCCAAACACTGCCGTGGCGTGCCCCGCGTAGGAAATTTTTCTTCTAATTGAAACTTACTTCTAAAATTTTGATGTTGCTTTGCCCTGGCCGGATCCTCGGTGTCGTAGACGGAGCACGCTACCATCACACCATGGCGGCCGTAATATCCGAAGATTTATGCGAAAAAAGTTCAACAAAAGTTATATAGCACCATCCTTTGTGTAATATAAAAATTGTCATGGATGAAAGACAAGCAGCATTTTGAGCAGACCTAGAAATAGAGACAGCATTGGTTAAAGGGCTGTAAGCAAGCATGCCGATAAGATGGGTATTACACATTATGAACATTGAAGAAATTAAAAAAAAAATAAAAAAGAAGAAGTTATAAGATCATAAATAAGAGGGAAGCACTTAAACATTGCCTGTGTTAGTGCTCAAATCTCTTTAACACACATCTGAAATCTTATGTCATCAAACCGGCTTTTTAATAGCTATTACAGTATCCTATTTATACACGTTTCAGCCTGCATACTTACTTGTTGAGATGAACCTTTTTGAAGAGAATCCAAATGAATGGTCGGAAATCAAACAAATTCTGCATAGACGGCTTTCTGAAAAGTAATTTCATGAACGGTGTAATAAACCTCCGTAGGCTGACTGGAAGATCTGATATCAATTGCAGTGAGCTCATTGAACTTACTCTTTTTAGCGACACGACAAACCTCGTTGCCGGCTCCAATGCAACGTTAAATCGTCATAGGTGACTCTTTTGAGCCTTGATTCCATAAAAAGCTTTTAAATTTTTTTTATTTTAATTGACATGGAGTAATATCTTGATCTTCATGATTTTAAAGGAGGGATTACGTACGACGCCGTGACAATTTGCGTCGAAGTCACTTAGATTCACATTCACCACAATAAAATCAAAAAATTTCACTAAGGTATTCAAGTTTACTTTCAATTATTGAAGTAAATGAATGCTCTTATATCATACGAATTTTAGTTCAGCGAGAAAAAAATGACTCCTTCGTTACACATAATTAACCCCGATATTAGCAATCAGAGGCGTTGAAGATCTAGCGTGGTATGCCATTTTTGTGTAAACAGTAGTTTTCGATGGGCTATCGGTCTGTTTTATCGGGTTATAGAACATTAACTGTATGCTATCACAAAGTTATCGATTTGTTATAGAACAGTTATCGAAAAGCTATAGATTTTTTATAAATAAGTTGTTGATTTGAGATGGAAAAGGTATCAATACTCTTATCGGACCGACTTATCAGTTCGTAAAGAAACAGGAAAAGGACCCTTGAAATAAACTAAAGAATAATACTTTGGCTATTTTATGATCGTTTAACTTAATGCAGTGATGCACTGTAAAACCTTTACCCGAAGTTCATCATTGTAACTCGATTTTTAGAAGATGATCTTTAATTATGTTAGTATTTTAATATTTAAAACTTCCGCCAAAAGCGCGTCGCTACAAAAGTATATCTCTAAAAAACCAGCAAGTAATAATACCTGCAAGCTTCTTGTACCAAAGATGAAACGAATACAGACCAAATGGTCTCACGGTTTGACAGATTAATGTGCAAAAAATCAACCATAAAAGATTCACGAAAGGAAGTAGAAACAACGTCATTAAGATCTTAAAAAAGAACAACATGCGCAAAAAAAAAAAGCGACAACAAATGTGCCAAATGTGAAAACGATAAAAACTTCATGTTTCTATTTCACATGAAGAACTTCTTTGAATATTGTTTTTTTTTTTTGTTTTAGTTTCCGTCGTTACAGTTTACGTTGTTATTGTTCATCTTTGCTTCATTAGTTAGATGGTATGGTATAAACAAACGTTGCCACAATGCAATGCCAGGTTGCTTAATGTTTTTTTGTTTTTTTTTTTTTTGTTTTCGCCAATGTTTCCTTTTCCTCTTATAGTTTTTGTTTGGTTTGCTCAAGTACATTTTCCATTGCAAAGTTTTTTTTGTAATTATTTATCGTAATTTTTCATAATTTCAATGCTATTTCTTGTGTTTAATTTCAATATTTACGACCGTCATCTTTCGTGTTGTTTTGTTATAATTTCAAAATTAATGTAAGTATTTTTTTGTGGCAACCGCAGCAAAAATTGCTAAATGTAAGCTCACATTGAAAAGATGGCCAAGGTGGCGCTTAGGCATAGAATATACGTTCTACAATCGTAAATAGCGAAGGAGTTGATGAACTCTACAATACAAAATATACTAAAGAAATCTTGTTTGAAAAACCAATTCTCAGGAAGCGAAATCTGAGATGCCCAATCAATGACATGATAAGGGAACCTATAGCGAAGCTGTCTATATGCTTCTAAGTCAGGATAAGAAGTAACTCCCCAGCTCGTTCGAGGTTTCGGACAAGGTGAATCCAAATCATACAATTCCGTCATATTTATGTAATAGAAGATTTTGTGAGAAGCTAAGCAAGAGCAATCGCGACTCATCTTATTCGAGAATACTTAATGTTTGCCGTTCGCTGGTTATATTGATATCAGATAATGATTCTGTAAGCTTTTTGATCGCCAAAATATAATATAATAAAAAAGTTTCTGTCTAATGCTAAGCCAATTAAGAGAGCATAGCATGTCTTTGATAGGTGTGTCATACCGTTTTTCGAGAATGAATCTCATAGCTCTGACTATCTCGCAAGATGAAAAATATAGTTGGGCAGACGATGATTTTATACCTTCTATTTAAATATTTGCAGGTTCGTTGTGTAAAATATAACTTTTTCGCTATTTTTCCTACCGTATAATCCACGTGCTCATTGAAATTTACTCTTTTTTTATTCCCTAGTATTTTATGGTGCTGACTTCTTCAATTATTTCGCTATTTATATTTAAGTTTTGTAGATCACTGTTTTGAAAATTGCGTCTAGATATAACCATAAATTTCGTTTTATTGACATTAAGTTTCAGTCTGTTTACGCATAACCAACTATATACGCTGTTAAGATCTTCTTGCAGCTTAGCGTATATTTCAGTAATATTGCTTCCCATTATCATCAGCAATGTATCATCAGCAAACAATTTTATTTCACAGTGCTTTATGGAGCTAGCTATATCTTTAAAATATATATTGAACAGTATGGGTGCCAGCACAGATCCAACAGGTGGCTCCTTTTTATCCGATACCGACGTTCCAATCACTGTTCTTTGATATCTGTTAATTAGGAAGTCTTGAAACCATTTTAGTTCTATACCAGAAACGCCAACGTAAGAAAGCTTTTTCAGCATTAAGTTTTTGTCGATCGTCTCGAATGCACGTTTTAAATCCAAAAACAGAGCTAATATGTGTTTTTTCCTGCTTACGTCTTCTTTCGAGTTAGCTACAACCAAATTCAAAGCACTTTCACAGGAATGTTTCTTTCAAAAACCAGATTGTTGAGGTATACTAATTCTATTATCTTCTAATTATTTTACAAGCTGATTTATTACCACTGTTTCCAAAAATGTTTCATCACATTGTAACGTGTTAATAGGTCTTGTCTCCTCAGCTTTGGTGGTATTTTTAACTTTTTCTAATGGCACAACTATTAATTTATATTAATATTCTAGAAATGATGAAAACTAACAGTCGCGTTCAGCAAAGAATGTTAAGGCCAAGAAGAACGGAACTGATCATGGTAAAGAATCAAAATCTATTTGTCTCCAAACGAAATTTGACAAGCAATAACGAGATCATTCCAGACTTATTCTAGGATAATTTCAGAAGAAGATTCTAAATCAATTCCGAACATTCTCTAGATCATTTCAGGCATGTTTTCAAGGAAATTTGTGGGCTTAATTGCGATCCAATAGTTGTTATACCCACATAAATTCAGTTTCTTTTTCGGGAGAGTTTCAGGGCAAAGTTTCTAAGACAAAGTTTTCACTTTTATTTCGGTTTTTCAGGATTAGTGCCGTACTTTCCCGGAAAATTTTGGAATAGTTTCCGGAAGTTGACAGAATACTTTCGGAAATAGTTGCGGGAGCATTTAAATGCTAATTAAGGATTAATTCCTTCGGATTACTTTCAAGAACATTTTTGAGTTATTCCGCTGTATTTCCGAATCATTTTCAGATATTTCGAGGATCGAGATTATATTGACAATATTTTTGGAAATCTTTAAAGATTTTTAAAAACTTAAGTTGTGGCAGTTTTGCGACTCCATCAGAATTTTGATGGAGGTTCAAAGAGTTGGAAAAAAACGGAATGTAAGTTGTACTCTTTTGTTCCCCGAAGTTTTATATTATTCGTGCGGACAGAGCCCCTACTAGAGACGAGTATGTATATAGATACGTATCCGAGAGACGGTAAATACTTGTAGTATTAGTGCCCAATTCTAATGGGTATAAGGCACGGCAGACACCCCCCCCCCCCCCCCCCCATTCCAAATTCATGATTTTAATAAAAACTCTTCCTGGTTATAGCTTACATCCGTTTTAATATTTTGTAAGTCTACTTAATAGCTTCTCTAATATATAAAACATGTTCGAAGGAAACACGCTTTTAAATGGAATACATTTTTTGTCTCTTTAGAAAGATTAGTATTATGTTTTCGTAACATGCAAAAGGACTTGGTAAATTCACAAGAGTCTCGTATTTTTTATAAAGTTCTAACTTTTCAGTTCTTTTTATGGTTTCCAATATGAAATACGATTCAAAGATAGCACATGGGTCGAATAGGAGATCTTGCAAATTGTTTAAATATTTAAGAAGAGTTTGAATTATTGAACCACCCTAGTAACTGCTATATCATAGTGTTGCAAATCTAAGAAATTCTCGAAAACTATGAGCCTTCTTTTATTTCTCGAATCACATAACTGTCGAATACTCAAAACTCTGTATATATCATCACAATTTAATGTATTCGCATATTTCACTTACAGCGTGCTAAATTGAAACATATTAGATCACTTATACTGCGCTGCTTTTATACCCTCAGTTGCCTCGATCGCCTATTTCTCCCAGGGTCTAGACTTTTCGCGAACATCCTTCTCACACACGCTGTTTTCTTCCATGTATAAGTGTGAGTAAAGTCATCTGCGCTCATTGTTACTATGCACATATGTGACTAATGTCGTCTACGCTCTTTCTTGCTGTGCACATACGGTGGAATCTTATCAACGCTCTGAACTGCTGTTTTCATATGTGCGTAGCTTTTTGTTATCTCATCTGTTTACATTGCTGTTGATGTTGTGCACCATTTATTAACCCAGGTCATAGTGACGTGCCGAAAGTTCTTTTACTCGCCACAATAGTATAATGCAAAGAAATAGTTAAGTAACGGTCAGTTTCTGCATGAGTACAGCAATGATTAAGACAGATACAAAGCTGCAGAACTGTATCAAGTATTTGACTTGCAGATAAAAGAAAGAAGAGAACAAACTTTAGAATGACAAAAAGAGCAAAAGTTTAAAAGGCTGCAATGACAGAATAAAATATAAAAAGGCCATAAAGCAGCCATGTGTCAAAATCTCACACCAAGCTACAAGTTGTTAAATCTGATGATTCAGCTTTTTAGTATATTTTAATTATTTTGTTTGTTATTTCTTACTTATTTACGACTTTACTTTTTAATTATTTCATATAAACTGTCGTTGTTGTTTGTTTTTCATTTTCATGAATGAACTAAGTAAAATGTTTGCAAAACTCTAGTGCCTAACAGAAAATGTGACAGCCACTATTATTTTACTTGTACTCAACTAGTCTACAAATTTTTGAAAGACAACACAATTTTTACATGACAGCGTCACTTAATTTTGTACAAAATTTCTCGCCTCTTCGCTTTGTTTACATAAATTTATTTTGTTGTGCCTGTCGCAGTGTCTTCTTGATGTGGGTTTACTTGTATGATTTCTTTTTTTTTTGTGGTTGCCAAACTAACATAATTGTTTGCAATGTCTTTATTTCACTTTGCCGCATTTTAATTTTTGGCTCTAGAAGTAGGATATATATGTTTGTGTGTGTACTGGACTTCAAAAATTTCATTGTTCTTTAGTCATGAGGCATTTGTAATTAGACAACACAATTTGTTAACAATATTGCAGACACTTTGACGTTTTTTTCTTATTTTCGGCTATCACGATTTAAGAACGTATGGCAGAAAGTAGATGGCAGGTAATTAATTTGAAAAGAAAAGAAGAAAGGAATGGCGCTTAAATACTAAGAGGAGAAGGTATGGCATTTTTTTTATGTAAGATTTAAATGTTTTCAGGGAGTAAAATTTCAAGCTTATAAAATCTATTAAAACAAATAAAAACAAGTAAGGAAGGCTAAGTTCGGGTGTAACCGAACATAACATACTCAGTTGAGAGCTATGGAGACAAAATAAGGAAAATCAATCTGGGGTAACCCTGGAATGTGGTTGTATAACATGTGTATCAAATGAAAGGTATTAAAGAGTATTTTAAGAGAGAGTAGGCCATAGTTCTATGAATGAACGCCATTTAGGGATATCGCCATAAAGGTAGACCAGGGCTGACTCTAGAATTTGTTTGTACGATATGGGTATCAAATGAAAGGTGTTACTGAGCATTTTAAGAGGGAGTGGGCCTTAGGTCTATCGGTGGACGCCTTTTCGAGATGTCCCCATTAAGGTGGACCAGGGGTGATTCTATAATGTGTTTCTACGATATGGGTATCAAATGAAAGCTGTTAATGAGTATTTTGAAAAGGAGTGATCCTTAGTTCCATAGGTGGACGCTGTTTCGAGATATCGCCATAAAGGTGGACCAGGGGTGTCTCTAGAATGTGTTTGTACGGGAATCAAATGAAAGGTGTTACTGAGCATTTTAAGAGGGAGTGGGCATTAGGTCTATAGGTGGACGCCTTTTCGAGATATCGCCATTAGGGTGGGCCAGGGGTGACTCTAGAATGTTTGTACGGTATGGGTATCAAACGAAAGGTGTTACTGAGCATTTTAAGAGGGAGTGGGCATGAGGTCTATAGGTGGACGCCTTTTCGAGATATCGTCATTAGGGTGGGCCAGGGGTGACTCTAGAATGTGTTTGTACGATATGTGCATCAAACGAAATGTGTTACTGAGCATTTTAAGAGGGAGTGGGCATTAGGTCTATAGGTGGACGCCCTTTCGAGATATCGCCATTAGGGTGGGCCAGGGGTGACTCTAGAATGTTTGTACGATATGGGTATCAAACGAAAGGTGTTGCTGAGCATTTTAAGAGGGAGTGGGCATTAGGTCTATAGGTGGACGCCTTTTCGAGATATCGCCATTAGGGTGGGCCAGGGGTGACTCTAGAATGTGTTTGTACGATATGGGTATCAAATGAAAGGTGGTAAGGAGTATTTTAAAAGGGAGTAATCCTTAGTTCTATAGGTGGACGCCTTTTCGAGATATCGCCATAAAGGTGGACCAAGGGTGACTCTAGAATGTTTGTACGATATGGGTATCAAACGAAAGGTGTTACTGAGCATTTTAAGAGGGAGTGGGCATTAGGTCTATAGGTGGACGCCTTTTCGAGATATCGCCATTAGGGTGGGCCAGGGTGACTCTAGAATGTGTTTGTACGATATGGGTATCAAATGAAAGGTGGTAATGAGTATTTTAAAAGGGAGTAATCCTTAGTTCTATAGGTGGACGCCTTTTCGAGATATCGCCATAAAGCTGGACCAAGGGTGCCTCTAGAATGTTTGTACGGTATGGGTATCAAACGAAAGGTGTTACTGAGCATTTTAAGAGGGAGTGGGCATTAGGTCTATAGGTGGACGCCTTTTCGAGATATCGCCATTAGGGTGGGCCAGGGTGACTCTAGAATGTGTTTGTACGATATGGGTATCAAATGAAAGGTGGTAATGAGTATTTTAAAAGGGAGTAATCCTTAGTTCTATAGGTGGACGCCTTTTCGAGATATCGCCATTAGGGTGGGCCAGGTGTGACTCTAGAATGTTTGTACGATATGGGTATCAAACGAAAGGTGTTACTGAGCATTTTAAGAGGGAGTGGGCATTAGGTCTATAGGTGGACGCCTTTTCGAGATATCGCCATTAGGGTGGGACAGGGGTGACTCTAGAATGTTTGTACGATATGGGTATCAAACGAAAGGTGTTACTGAGCATTTTAAGAGGGAGTGGACATTAGGTCTATAGGTGGACGCCTTTTCGAGATATCGCCATTAGGGTGGGCCAGGGGTGACTCTAGAATGTTTGTACGACATGGGTATCAAACGAAAGGTGTTACTGAGCATTTTAAGAGGGAGTGGACATTAGGTCTATAGGTGGACGCCTTTTCGAGATATCGCCATTAGGGTGGGCCAGGGTGACTCTAGAATGTGTTTGTACGATATGGGTATCAAATGAAAGGTGGTAATGAGTATTTTAAAAGGGAGTAATCCTTAGTTCTATAGGTGGACGCCTTTTCGAAATATCGCCATTAGGGTGGGCCAGGTGTGACTCTAGAATGTTTGTACGATATGGGTATCAAACGAAAGCTGTTACTGAGCATTTTAAGAGGGAGTGGGCATTAGGTCTATAGGTGGACGCCTTTTCGAGATATCGCCATTAGGGTGGGCCAGGGGTGACTCTAGAATGTTTGTACGATATGGGTGTCAAACGAAAGGTGTTACTGAGCATTTTAAGAGGGAGTGGACACTAGGTCTATAGGTGGACGCCTTTTCGAGATATCGCCATTAGGGTGGGCCAGGGGTGACTCTAGAATGTTTGTACGACATGGGTATCAAACGAAAGGTGTTACTGAGCATTTTAAGAGAGAGGGGGCATTAGGTCTATAGGTGGACGCCTTTTCGAGATATCGCCATTAGGGTGGGACAGGGGTGACTCTGGTATATTTTTGTACGATATGGATATCAAATTAAAGGTATTAATGAGGGTTTTAAAAGCGAGTGGCCCTTAGATGTATATGTGAAGGCGTTCTCGCGATATCGACCAAAATGTGGACCAGATGATCTAATTTATTTATATACTAGCCTTTACCCGCGGCCCCGTCCGCAAGGAAAATTTTAAATATATGGTCTATTCGCGTTAGCCTGCTTATTATCTGTTTAAAATTTTGTTTTCTGTCTAATGCATTTTATTTTTGTAATTGAGTAAAAAAAAAGAACTAAATGAGCTGATAACCTGATAGGATCCCAAATGATCCCGAAATTATCCAGAAAAAGCTACGAAATGACCCCAACGCTATCGCGGACGGATCCCGAAAACCATCCAGAAATGCCCAGAAAGGGTCTCCAAAAGTTCTCCGAATAGTCCCAAAAAAACCCGAAATGAGAGCGACACGATTCTAGACGTATGTAGAGAACCACACAGAAATGATCCCTGAAGGTATTCCAAAATGATCCCGAAAGGGTTCCGAAATGACCCTGACGGGCTCCCGGGCGGATCTCAAAAACCATCCAGAAAATATCCAGGAAGGGTCCCTAAATTATCCCGATTAACTCCAGAAAAAGTTCCGAAATGGCTTCGAGGGGATCCACGATGGATCGCGAAAACCATACAGAAATGATTCCGGAAGGATTCCAAAATGATCCCGAAATAGTCCGGAATTGACCCAGATGGGATCCCGCACAGATCCAGAAATGATCCCGGAAGGGTGTAAAAACTATCCCGGAAAAGTAACAAAAAATCCCGAAATGGCTCCTACGGCATCCCGGACGGATCCAAAAATGATCTCGGAAGGGTCCCCAAATGATCCCAAAATGGTCCCGAAATTACCCTGATGGATCCGGCAAACCATCAAGAAATTATGCCGAAAGGGTCCCAAAATGATCCCGAAATAGTACAGAAAAAGTCACGAAACGACCCCTAGAGGATCCCCAAATGATCCCGTATTAGCCCCGAAAAGGTCCCGAAATAACCCCGACGGGATCCCGGACAAATCCCGAAAACCATCCAGAAATGATGCCGGAAGGAATCCCAAATGATTCCGTAAAAGTCCCGCATTGATTCCGACGGGATCCCGAACGGATACCGAAAATCATCCAGAAGTGATGCCGGAAAGATCCTCAAATGATCACCTAATAGTCCCGAAATGACCCTTAAGGGGTCATGGACGGATCCCATAAACCATCCAGAAATGATCCCGATATAGTCCCGAAGAAGTCCCGAAATGACCCTGACGGGATCTCGAACGCACCCCTAAATGACCCTGACGGGATCCCGGACAGATCCCGAAATCCATCCAGAAATGATCTTGGGAGGGACCCCAAATGATCCCGAAAAAGTCCCGCAATGATTCCGAGGGGATCCTGATCGGATACCGAAAACCATCCAGAAGTGATGCCGGAAAGGTCCTCAAATGATCACCTAATACCAAAATGACCCTGACGGCATCCCGGACTGATCCCAAAATCCATCTAGAAATGATCTTGGGAAGGTCCCAAAATTATCCCGAAATAGTCTCGGAAAAGTTCAGAAATTACCCTGACGGGTTCCCGGACGAATCCTGAAAGCCATCTCTAAATGATCCCGAAAAAGTCCCGAAATGACCCTGACTGGACCCCGAAAGGATCCCGAAAACTATCCAGAAATGATGCCGGAAATGTCATCAAATGATCACCTAATAGTTCCGAAAAGACCCTGACGGGATCCTGAACGGATCCCGACAACTATCTAGAAATGATGCTGAAAGGGCCCGTAAATGATCACGTATTAGTCGAGAAAAAGTCCCGAAATTAACCCGACGGGATGCCGGACGAATCCCAAAAACCATCCAGAAATGATGCCGGAAGGGATACCAAATGATCCCGAAAAAGTCCCGCAATAATTCCGACGGGATCCTGAGCGGATACCGAAAACCATCCAGAAGTGATGCCGAAAAGGCTCTCAAATGATCACCTAATAGTCCCAAAATGACCCTGACGGCATCCCGGACAGATCCCGAAATCCATCCAGAAATGATCTTGGGAGGGTCCCAAAATTATCCCGAAATAGTCTGGGAAAAGTTCAGAAATTACCCTGACGGATCCCGGACGAATCCTGAAAACCAATCTTAAATAATGCCGAAAAAGTTCCGAAATGACCCTGATGGGACCCGGAAAGGATTCCACAAACTATCCAGAAATGATGCCGGAAAAGTCCTCAAATGATCCCCTAACAGTTCCGAAATGACCGTGACGGGATCCCGAACGGATCCCGACAACTATCCAGAAATTATGCCGAAAGGGTCCGCAAATGATCCCGTATTAGTCGAGAAAAAGTCCCGAAATGACCCCGACGGGATCCCGGACGAATCCCAAAAACCATCCAGAAATGATGTCGGAAGGGACCCCAATGATCCCGAAAAAGTCCCGCAATTATTCCGACGGGAATCTGAACGGATACCGAAAACCATCCAGAAGTGATGCCGGAACGGTCCTCAAATGCTCAACTAATAGTCTCAAAATGACCCTGAGGGCATCCCGGACAAATCCCGAAATCCATCCAGAAATGATCTTGGGAAGGTCCCAAAATGATCCCGAAATAGTCTCGGAAAAGTCCAGAAATTACCCTGACGGGTTCCCGGACGAATCCTGAAAGCCATCCTTAAATGATCCCGAAAAAGCCCCGAAATGACCCTGACGGGATCCCGAAAGGATTCCACAAACTATCCAGAAATGATGCCGGAAAAGTCCTCAAATGATCCCCTAACAGTTCCGAAATGACCGTGACGGGATCCCGAACGGATCCCGACAACTATCCAGAAATTATGCCGAAAGGGTCCGCAAATGATCCCGTATTAGTCGAGAAAAAGTCCCGAAATGACCCCGACGGGATCCCGGACGAATCCCAAAAACCATCCAGAAATGATGCCGGTAGGTATCCTAAATAATCCCGAAATGACCTCGTCGGCATCCCGGGCGGATACCGAAAATTATACAGAAATGATGCCGGAAAGGTCCGCAAATGATCCCCTAATATTCCCGAAAATACCCTGATGGGATCCCGGACGGATCCCGAAAACCATCCAGAAATGATGCCGGAAGAGCCCCCAAATGATCCCGAAAAAGTCCCCAAATGACCCCGACGATATCCCGGACGCATCCCGAAAACCATCCAGAAATGATGCCGGAAGAGCCCCCAAATGATCCCGAAAAAGTCCCCAAATGACCCCGACGATATCCCGGACGGATCCCGAAAACCATCCAGAAATGATGCCGGAAGAGCCCCCAAATGATCCCGAAAAAGTCCCCAAATGACCCCGACATACTCCAGAAAAGGTTCCGAAATGGCTCCGAGGGAATCAACGATGGATCGCGAAAACCATACAGAAATGATTCCGGAAGGATCCCGAAATAGTCCGGAAATGACCCAGATGGGATCCCGCACAGATCCAGAAATGATCCCGGAAGGGTCCAAAAACTATCCCGGAAAAGTAACAAAAAATCCCGAAATGGCTCCTACGGCATCCCGGACGGATCCATAAATGATCTCGGAAGGGTCCCCAAATGATCCCAAAATGGTCCCGAAATGACGCTGATGGATCCGGCAAACCATCAAGAAATTATGCCGGAAGGGTCCCCAAATGATCCCGAAATAAAACAGAAAAAGTCACGAAACGACCCCTAGAGGATCCCCAAATGATCCCGTATTAACCCCGAAAAAGTCCCAAAATGACCCTGACGGGATCCCGAAAGGATTCCGAAAACAATACAGAAATGATGCCGGAAAGGTCCTCAAATGATCCCCCAATAGTCCCGAAATTACCGTGACGGGATCCCGACAACTATACAGAAATGATGCCGAAAGGTTCCCCAAATGATCCCGTATTAGTCGCAAAAAAGTCCCGAAAGGACCACGACGGGATCACGGACGAATCCCAAAAACCATCCAGAAATGATGCCGGTAGGTATCCCAAATGATCCCGAAATAGTCCCGAAATGACCTCGTCGGCATCCCGGACGGATCCCGAAAATTATCCAGAAATGATGCCGGAAAGGTTCCCAAATGATCCCCTAATAGTCCCGAAATTACCTTAATGGGATCCCGAACGGATCCCGAAAACCATCCAGAAATGATGCCGAAAGGGTTCCCAAATGATCCCGTATTAGTCGCGAAAAAGTCCCGAAATGACCCCGACGGGAACCCGGCCGGATCCCGAAAACCATCCAGAAATGATCCCGGAAGGGTCCCAAAATGATCCCGAAATAGTCCCGAAAAAGTCCCGAAATTACCCCGGCGTAATCCCGGACCGATCCCGAAAACCATCCAGAAATGATCCCGGAAGGGTCTCGATATGACCCTTACGGGATTACAAATAAGGTGAAGCTAATTATAAAACCATGTTAATAAGGCAGCAGGCGCATTTGAGCGAATAAAAAGTTAGATAGAAACATACAGGTAAAGCTAATAAAAGCGTGCTAATAAAACCAACTGATGGAGGGCGGATGGCGGGAGTAGAGGAGAGGACCACTGATCGTTCCTCCAAAATTGTCTAGATCTCGTTCTGTATGTACCAGATACCAAAAACTATTGATTTAGGAGAAAATTTAGATTGAGTTATAACAATTTATGGATTTTACACCAGAGGGGGAGATAAAGGGGGGCGGGCGGAGGTGTCACTGCTTACTTTGTAAGCCCTCGACTTATTTGACCCTTTGAGTCTGTGATATTGGTGAAGGCCAGTATACGTAAAGTTATAATGTGTAAAAATTATGAAAAATAATTTCTCGAAGGGGTCGTGGGACCCCCACCCCTCTTTCCATGTTCGAAAAAAATTTCGCTAGTAGACTACTGTCTGTGTCCCAAATTTCATCAAAATCCGTGTAGCCGTTCTGGCGTGATTCAGTCGCAAAGACGAAAAAATATAATAATTAAATTATAACTGTTCCTAGGGGGCGGAGACCACGCCCCTTTTGAAAAATATATAGCTAGTAGATCCTTCTAGACTATTGGCTATATGTGTGCAAAATTTCATACAAATCGGTCGAGTCTCTCGGGCCTGCTTATCAAGTTGTCTGTTTAAAAATTTTTTCTGTCAATGTATTTTATTTTTTAATACAGTAAAAAAAAAGAACTAACTGAGCTGATGGGCACGCTTACATGAATAGTACAATACACTTTTTTCGAATTAAAAAAAATACATTTTGTTTCTAAGTTAAATTAATTGATATGACAGGGGTGAAAGAATTACTACTCATAGAACAAAGGAGTGAAACTACAATTAGCTAAAACCAAAAAGAAGTTTTTAAATGAAAGCAGTGTTGCTTTTTCGGGTATTTAGTTGGTTAAAATATTTCAAGAATTTTAATTATAGTTGTAATAGTTCGTTACAGGATTCATTTAAAAATAGAACGAAAAAGCTGTGATATATTAAAGATAAAACATACCGAATTTTAATTACGAATAATTTGCCGTAAATACACGGCCATGTGTGCTGAATTACCGGTTTCGAAGAGACCTAAAATGATCCCGGAAGTGTCCCTAAATGACACCAAATAGTCACGAAATGATGCCGACGGGATCCTGGACAAATCTCGAAAACTATCCAGAAATGATGCCGGAAGGGTCCCAAAATAATCCCGAAGTAGTCACGAAATGACCCTGACGGTATCCCGGACGGATCCCGTAAACCATCCAGAAATGATGCCGGAAGAGAACCCAAATGATCCCGCAAAAGGCCCAAAATGACCCCGACAGGATCCCGGACGGATCCCGTAAACCATCCAGAAATGATGCCAGAAGAGACTCCAAATGATCCCGCAAAAGTCCCAAAATGACTCCGACAGGATCCCGGACGGATCCCGAAAACCATACAGAAATGATGCCGGAAGAGACCCCAAATGATCCCGTAAAAGTCTCAAAATGACCCCGACAGGATCCCGGACGGATCCTGTAAACCATCCAGAAATGATGCCGGAAGAGACCCCAAATGATCCCGCAAAAGTCCCAAAATGACCCCGACAGGATCCCGGACGGATCCCGAAAACCATCCAGAAATGATGCCGGAAGAGACCCCAGATGATCCCGCAAAAGTCTCAAAATGACCCCGACAGGATCCCGGAAGTATCCTGTAAACCATTCAGAAATGATGCCGGAAGAGACCCAGAATGATCCCGCAAAAGTCCCAAAATGACCCCGACAGGATCCCGGACGGATCCCGACAACCATCCAGAAATGATGCCGGAATGGACCCCAAATGGTCCCGAAATGACACCGACGGGATCCCGGACGGATACCGAAAACCATCCAGAAATGATGCCGGCAGGTACCCCAAATTATCCCGAAATAGTCCCGAAATGACCCTGACGGGATCGCGGACGGATTCCGAAAACCATCCAGAAATGATGCCGATAAGGTCCCCAAATGATCCTGTATTAGTCGAGAAAAAATTCCGAAATGACTCCGACGGGATCCCGGACGGATCCCGAAACCATCTAGAATTGATACCGGAAGGTACCCCAAATGATGCCGAAATATTCCCGAAATGACATCGACGGGATCCCGGACGGATCCCGAAAACCATCCAGAAATGATGCCGGAGGAGACCCCAAATGATCCCGCTAAACACCCAAAATGACCCCGACAGGGTCCCGGATGGATCCCGTAAACTATCCAGAAATGATGCCGGAAGAGACCCCAAATGATCCCGAAAAAGTCCCAAAATGACCCCGACAGGATCCCGGACGGATCCCGTAAACCATCCAGAAATGATGTCGGAAGAGACCCCAAATGATCCCGCAAAAGTTCCAAAATGACCCCGACAGGATCCCGGACGGATCCCGAAAACCATCCAGAAATGATGCCGGCAGAGACCCCAAATGATCCCGCAAAAGTCCCAAAATGACCCCGACAGGATCCCGGACAGATCCCGTAAACCATCCAGAAATGATGCCGGAGGAGACCCCAAATGATCCCGCAAAAGTCCCAAAATGACCCCGACAGGATCCCGGACGGATCTCGTAAACCATCCAGAAATGATGCCGGAAGAGACCCCAAATGATCCCGCAAAAGTCCCAAAATGACCCCGACAGGATCGCGGACGGATCCCGTAAACCATCCAGAAATGATGCCGGAGGAGACCCCAAATGATCCCGCAAAAGTCCCAAAATGACCCCGACAGGATCCCGGACGGATCCGTAAACCATCCAGAAATGATGCCGGAAGAGACCCCAAATGATCCCGCAAAAGTCCCAAAAAGACGCCGACGGGATCCCGGACGGATCCCGAAAACCATCCAGAAATGATGCCGGAAGAGGCCCCAAATGATCCCGCAAAAGTCCCAAAATGACCCTGACAGTATCCCGGACGGATCCCGTAAACCATCCAGAAATGATGCCGGAAGAGACCCCAAATGATCCCGCAAAAGTCCCAAAATGACCTCGACAGGATCCCGGACGGATCCCGTAAACCATCCAGAAATGATGCCGGAAGAGACCCCAAATGATCCCGCAAAAGTCCCAAAATGACCCCGACAGGATCCCGGACGGATCCCGTAAACCATACAGAAATGATGCCGGAAGAGACCCCAAATGATCCCGCAAAAGTCCCAAAATGACCCCGACAGGATCCCGGATGGATCCCGTAAACCATCCAGAAATGATGCCGGAAGAGACCCCAAATGATCCCGAAAAAGTCCCAAAATGACCCCGACAGGATCATGGACGGATCCCGTAAACCATCCAGAAATGATGCGGAGGAGACCCCAAATGATCCCGCAAAAGTCTCAAAATGACCCCGACAGGATCCCGGACGGATCCCGAAAACCATCCAGAAATGAAGCTGGAAGAGACCCCAAATGATCCCGCAAAAGTCCCAAAGTTACCCCGACAGGATCCCGGACGGATCCCGTAAACCATCCAGAAATGATGCCGGAGGAGACCCCAAATGATCCCGCTAAAGTCCAAAAATGACCCCGACAGGGTCCCGGACGGAGCCCGTAAACCATCCAGAAATGATGCCGGAAGAGACCCCAAATGATCCCGCAAAATGACCCCGACAGGATCCCGGACGGATCCCGTAAACCATCCAGAAATGATGCCGGAAGAGACCCCAAATGATCCCGCAAAAGTCCCAAAATGACGCCGACGGGATCCCGGACGGATCCCGTAAACCATCCAGAAATGATGCCGGAAGAGACCCCAAATGATCCCGCAAAAGTCCCAAAATGACCCCGACAGGATCCCGGACGGATCCCGTAAACCATCCAGAAATGATGCCGGAAGAGACCCCAAATGATCCCGCAAAAGTCCCAAAATGACCCCGACAGGATCCCGGACGGATCCCGTAAACCATCCAGAAATGATGCCGGAAGGGTCCCCAAATGATCGCGAAATAGTCCCGAAATGATTTCGGAATAGTCCCGAAAATGTCCCAAAATAACCCCGACGGGATCCCGGACGGATCCCGAAAACTATACAGAAATGATCCCGGAAGGGTCCCAAAATGATCCCGAAATAGTCCCGAAAAAGTCCCGACATTACCCCGGCGTAATCCCGGACCGATCCCGAAAACCATCCAGAAATGATCCCGGAGGGTCTCGATATGACCCTTACGGGATTACAAATAAGGTGAAGCTAATTATAAAACCATGTTAATAAGGCAGCAGGCGCATTGGAGCGAATAAAAAGTTACATAGAAACATACAGGTAAAGCTAATAAAAGCGTGCTAATAAAAACAATTGATGGAGGGCGGATGGCGGGAGTAGAGGATAGGACCACTGATCGTTCCTCCAAAATTGTCTAGATCTCGTTCTGTATGTACCAGATACCAAAAACTATTGATTTAGGAGAAAATTTATATTGAGTTATAACAATTTATAGATTTTACACCAGAGGGGGAGATAAAGGGGGGGGGGGAGGCGGGCGGAGGGTGTCACTGCTTACTTTGTAAGCCCTCGACTTATTTGACCCCTTGAGTCTGTGATATTGGTGAAGGCCAGTATACGTAAAGTTATAATGTGTAAAAATTATTGAAAAATAATTTCTCGAAGGGGTCGTGGGACCTCCACCCCTCTTTCCATGTTCGAAAAAAATTTCGCTAGTAGACTACTGTCTGTGTCCCAAATTTCATCAAAATCCGTGTAGCTATTCTGGCGTGATTCAGTCGCAAAGACGAAAAAATATAATAATTAAATTATAACTGTTCCTAGGGGGCGGGTACCATGCCCCTTTTCAAAAATATATAGTTAGTAGATCCTTCTAGACTATTGGCTATATGTGTGCAAAATTTCATCCAAATCGGTCCAGCCGTTCTTGCGTGATTGAGTCACAAAGACAAACGTCTGGACAAACATCCAAACATCCAAACATCCAAACATCCAAACATCTTCACATCCAAACTTTGCCATTTATAATATATATTAGATGCAATACCACTAACAGTATTCCTGCCAAGATTCCAAGGGCTGTTGATTTCGCCTTGTAAAACTTTTTCATTTTCTTCTACTTAATATGGTAGGTGTCACACCCATTTAACAAAGGTTTTTCCAAAGTTATATTTTGCGTCAATAAACCAATCCAGTTACCATGTTTCATCCCTTTTTTCGTGTTTGGTATAGAATTATGGCATTTTTTTCATTTTTCGTAATTTTCGATATCGATAAAGTGGGCGTGGTTATGGTCAGATTTCGCCCATTTTTTATACCAAGAAAAAGTGAGCTCAGGTAAGTACGTGGGCTAAGTTTAGTAAAGATATATCGGATTTTGCTCAAGTTATTGTGTTAATGGCCGAGCGGAAGGACAGACGGTGGACTGTGTATAAAAACTGGGCGTGGCTTCCACCGATTTCGCCCATTTTCACAGAGAACAGTTACCGTCATAGAATCTATGCTCCTACCAAATTTGAGAAGGATTGGTAAATTTTTGTTCGACTTATGGCAATAAAAGTATTCTAGACAAACTAAATGAAAATGGGCGGAGCCACGCCCATTTTGAAATTTTCTTTTATTTTTGTATTTTGTTGCATCATATCATTACTGGAGTTGAATTTTGACTTATTTTACTAATATACAGTAAAGATATTAAATTTTTTGTTAAAATTTGAATTTAAAAAAATTTTTTTTTAAAAAGTGGGCGTGTTCTTCATCCAATTTTGCTAATTTTTATTTAGCACATATAGAGTAATAGTAGTAACGTTCCTGCTAAATTTCATCATGATATCTTCAACGACTGCCAAATTACAGCTTGCAAAACTTTTAAATTACCTTCTTGTAAAAGTGGGCGGTGCCACGCCCTTTGTCCAAAATCTTACTAATTTTCTATTCTGCGTCATAAGTTCAACCCATCTACCAAGTTTCGTCGCTTTATCTGTCTTTTGTAATGAGTTATCGCACTTTTTAGGTTTTTCGAAATTTTCGATATCGAAAAAGTGGGCGTGGTTATAGTCCGATATCGTTCATTTTAAATAGCGATCTGAGATGAGTGCTCAGGAACCTACATACCAAATTTCATCAAGATACCTCAAAATTTACTCAAGTTATCGTGTTAACGGACGGACGGACGGACGGACGGACGGACGGACGGACGGACGGACATGGCTCAATCAAATTTTTTTTCGATCCTGATTATTTTGATATATGGAAGTCTATATCTATCTCGATTCCTTTATATATGTACAACCAACCGTTATCCAATCAAACTTAATATACTCTGTGAGCTCTGCTCAACTGAGTATAAAAAAAAACAGATCTATACTTAAAAGCTATAGTGTCATGCCCACAAAAAAGACACAAGTGATAAAAAATTGGAATTAACTTTTAACGCGTAAAAAACGTGGTGCAGATTACTACTGATCCCCTAGGAATCATGCTGTGGCGGATTTTTAGGAATTCTTGATTATTCGTTCGAATCGCTGAACTGTCGAATAAATAACTCAAATACTTAGTAAAGCAAAATATTCTTTATGTAAAATATTACTTTGGTAGTAGTACTTCAATTACTCGCGTATTTCACTTATAGCGTGTTACAATCAAACTGACTGATTATTCCTTAGCTTTTGCTGCTTCAACAGACTAAGTTTTTCTTGATCGTCTGTTGCTCCCAGGGTCTAGACTTTTCGCAAATATTCTTCTCGAATAATTGCTTCTTTCTCGTTTCTGTCACTGAAATTGGATTTGGCTATATTTGTACATGTGCATCTAAGGTTTATATAAGGTCATATGTGATCTTTATTGCTGTGTATATCTATGCGACTCATATTCTCTGTTGCCTCCTATGTATATGTGTATATATGCCTGACTAATACGCGCCCTTGATTGCTGTATTTTCTATTCTATTATTACCAGCGGCATAGTGACGTTTCGAAACTGCTAATATTTGCCACAGTACTTTTACACAAACTTTACAGGTTTATCAATGATAAGAAATTTATTCACACAGTGATTTGTAAACACAGCTGTACTTATACACAGGATGTTATAACTTTGATTGGATAAAGGTTGGTTGTACAGGTATAAAGGAATCGAGATAGATACAGACTTCCATATATCAAAATCATCAGTAACAAAAAAAACATTTGATTGAGCCATGTCCGTCCGTCCGAACGTCTGCCCGTTAACACGATTACTTGAGTAAATATTGAGATATCTTCACCAAATTTGGTACACGGAATATATTGGTATTGAAAATGAGCCTAACAAAATTCGGCAGAGAGGTTGCCTTAACAAAAAGAATGCCTTGAAGAAAAATTAACAAAATCGGTTAAGAACCACGCCCACTTTTATATAAAAGATCTTTAAAAGGGCCGTAAAATAAGCTATATCTTTGCAAAAAATAGCTTTATATCAATGGTATTTCATTTCCCAAGTGGATATATAACAATAAATAGGAAAAACTTCAAATTTTAAAAAATGGATTTGGCACCGCCCCTTTTCAGACTAAGCAATTTTCTATGTTTCGGGAGCAATAACTCGAAGAAAAATTTGCTCAGAATATAACCATATATATATCAATTATTGCGCAGCCTTGTAACACTATTAAGCATACAAAACAAACAACAACAGCCTTTCAAGTGTACAGCTGGGTATGTAATGTTCGGTTTCACCCGAACTTAGACTTCCTTACTTGTTTGAGTTATTTTTATTTCGTTCAGAAAATATAAATTATTTTTATAATTTTTTTTTTTTTGTGGTTTTAAAATCTTCTTCGATATCAGGTAGTCTGTTTGTCCTATGGATGACGCTATATTACTATGGTCGTATGGACTGCGCTCAAGCTGCCCTGAGGCATTGAGCCTCGTTGCAATTGATAACGCTATAATACTTTGCCATCTACAGGTGGAATATGGGAAACTGAAGAAAGATAAAATGACAGCTAGCAGCTAGTCTATATTTACGATCTAAGCTAGTCACAGGGTTGCTTATGTTCATTTGCACTGTAACATGAAAAGTTTTAGCTTTGGAACCTAAGCAGACATTATTTTCAAAAAAGTATATAACTTTAACTTTGGAGCGCTAAAATTTTTTTTCGCTAACTTTTTACATATCGTCGGTACAACGCCAAAGTCACGAATGTGATATTTTTGTTCAGACGAAATATTATATATGTCAAATTTTGCAAAGCCAAAACGAATGGCGGCCACCGTGGTGTGATGGTAGCGTGCTCCGCCTACCACACCGTATGCCCTGGGTTCACACCCCGGGCAAAGCAACATCAAAATTTTAGAAATAAGGCTTTTCAATTAGAAGAAATTTTTTCTAAGCGGGGTCGCGCCTCGGCAGTGTTTGGCAAGCGCTCCGGGTGTATTTCTGCCATGAAAAGCTCTCAGTGAAAACTCATCTGCCTTGCAGATGCCGTTCGGAGTCGGCATAAAACATGTAGGTCCCGTCCAGCCAATTTGTAGGGAAAATCAAGAGGAGCACGACGCAAATCGGAAGAGAAGCTCGGCCTTAGATCTCTTCGGAGGTTATCGCGCCTTACATTTATTTATTTATTTATTTAAACGAATGGGCATTTTTTTGAAAAAATAAAAAATAAACATTTTTCAATTAGCATTACTTTGTGGTTTACAAAAGTAAACCTCCCAATTGTGGTTGAAATATACAAAATTAAATCTCTATTAATTAAATCTCTATTTTTAACAATGTCTTCAAGGTTTGAAACGCGTTTTCTACAAAACATCAAATATGCACATTCGTGACTTTGGCATTGGAACGACGATATTTCCCCAAGGTATCGTATAGTTGTAACATGTTGATGCAACATGTTGCTAGAAAATTCCCTACTATTTATTTCTCTCGAATAAAAAGTTAGAATGTTGTAAATTCTAAACACGATATTCCGCAATTTGTCCGAAAACAAAATAGCTTTACGGACAAATATACTCCAAAAGGGAACTGCTCAAAAACTACTACATATGTCGGGGATCTTGCTAGTTATAACAAGATCTTTAATTTGAAAATGAATCAGTATAGTAAATAAAGAACGGTGTATGTGATTGAAGGTTTTATACCTAATTCAATGTATGTCGTCTTTCTCCTAATTTTTCTTTGCATGAATAACTCTTCTTTAAGATTAACGAACTCGCTTTCACTTCTTTTTCCTTAGACAGCCTAACAAAGTTTCAGGGTGGAAGTGATTTCAGCCTTTGTCTTCATACGAATGTGGCCAGAAGCTTCTTCCACAGTTTTTAATTGAAACTGACATTACTGTGATTTATGGTCACATAATACCTATTAGTAACGTTTAAGATAATCAAACTCACCGCGTCGAAAAAAAAAAACTTTATTGGATAAAAGCTTGGAAAACCAGCTGCTGTCTGGCCATTTTCACACGAACAGCATGAATGAATTTAAATGCTGTCAGGAATATAAACATATGTATGTATATTGGGTCGAGTCGATTTGTATGGACGAAAGTTAACCGATATCGCGCCATCGATTTTTCGATAGGGTTTGGGCTCAGGAAAAAAAGGTCCACTACGCATACCCAAAAAAAAAAAACTTTTCGAACCTGTTAAAAAAATGGCGAAAGGGTAAATTTTTCGACCAAAACACTCCCCAAAACCCAAAAAATATTTTTTTTTTCAAAAAACTAAAAGCGTTGGCGATAACAGTTTTTTTAAAAAAAAAAATATTTTTTGGGTTTTGGGGAATGTTTTGGTCGAAAAATTTACCCTTTCGCTATTTTTTTTCGCAGGCTCGAATTTTTTTTTTATTGGTATCTAGTGGAACTTTTTTTCCTGAGCCCGAAATCCTATCGAAAAATCGATGGGGCGATGTCGGTTAATAAATCGACCCCGTCTAATGTATATATTAAGGTATGTAGGAAACACGCAGAGATAGAGACTTGTTAACGACAGATGCGTATAAACAATTTTACGCTTGAATTTCCGCTGTCACTCATGCAACACTAAATCGAATTGCGATAAATACTTAACAAAATGCAATGAATGAGTAGTTGGCGATATATATACAATGTATATTATACATACTTATGTGAACAAAAGTATGCACTATAATTTCTTATACATACAAGCGTGAATATTGGCGTCCTCAAATTTCGACTGTGGGGGGGGGGAGGGGGGGGGAGGCGACTGTGATGATTGAAAGGATTCCGGAACACTGGACACTGGCGTCCTCAGATTTTGACTATGGGGGTAGCTGCGATGATTGAAAGGATTTCTAAACTTAAGCATAATACCGCCCTCGATACTGCAGTAGTACTGCATTTTTGAGTAAGGTGCGAACGTGTTAGAGTTGATATGAGCGAAATCAATTGAGGTATTCGATGATATATGAAGGAGAAATTCAAACGACAAAAGGAAAAGCGTATATGAAAATATGATGGCACAGAACAAGGAGAGGAAGAAATAATCAGTATAATACAATGCTGATAATGATGTCGATGATATTCCTTACGCGTATGGTCATCGTCACAGTTTCGAAGCCAAGGTGCGGTAACAAAGGGCAAGTAATTGGAAGTAATATTAGCAAAAGAAGGAAAAGAAAAGGAGGGGGTATGAAGGAGGAATTGAGAAGTCAAAACCAATGCCAAAACCGAAAACGGCCGGTGTGTTATCCTTTTGCTATCAAAGTGTAAATCGTTTGTTACCGATGAGCTATCGGCTAGTTATCCACAGTGTATTAGGAGTTGTAAAATTTGTATCGCCGAGTAATCCATTTCTTATCCGCGTAACATAGACGACTTATCGATTTGGTACAGAAGTTTAAAAAGCTTACTAATGATAATAAATGTTATCGATGATCTATCGCCTCTGTATCAATAAGTTGTCTATATTGTATGAAAAAGTTATGAATTTCTTATCTGAAAATTATTGATTAATTATCAAAAATTTGCTAATTGTTAATCAAAAAGTTTTCCATATGTAGTATATAATAACATAGTATAATTCGTCATTCTAAAGTCATCGATCTATTTTCTAAAGCTTTTGGAATACTTTTCGAAAAATTATCAAAAACTTATCGATTTGGTATCGAAAACTATTGATTATTATATTATCGATTTGTCTTCGAAAATATATATATTTGTTTTCGAAAAAATATGATATTTCTAATATGTATCGATTATTTATCGAATGTTTTAAATTTGTGTGTTTCAAATTTTTTATCGGCGTGTTATTTATTTGTTATCGATAAGTCATCGGTTTATTATGAAACACTTACTGTTTAATTTGAATGTATAATCGACAGAGGATCCCCTGTCACCCCTAGAATACAAGACGTTAAGCAACCGATGACTTCACAATCACCTTTATCGCGAAGTTTACACGGAAGAATGTTCGCGTTCACTTTTTTTGTTCGGGTGAACTTTTTCTGCCTATCGGCAATTTCGGGCGAACAAAAGTTTACTTCGAAACAGCTGATGCGCTATTGTGAATTAGCAGTGAACAAATAATTTACTTGCAATTGTTTAAATTTTGTAAACAAGCACATAATTCCTTAAAAGACAGCAAAAATAGAGATAACAAGTAAGGAAGGTTAAGTTCGGGTGTAGCCGAACATTACATACTCAGTTGAGAGCTATGGTGACAACATAAGGGAAAATAACCATGTAGGAAAATGAACCGAGGGAAACCCTGGAATGTGTTTATATGACATGTGTATCAAATGAAAGGCATTAAAGAGTATTTTATGAGGGAGTGGGCCATAGTTCTATAGGTGGACGCCATTTAGGGATATAGCCATAAAGGTGGATCAGGGTTGACTCTAGAATGCGTTTGTACGATATGGGTATAAAACTAAAGGTATTAATGAGGGTTTTAAAAGGGAGTGGTGGTTGTTGTATAGGTGGTCGCCTTTTCGAGATATCGCCATAAAGGTGGACCAGGGGTGACTCTAGAATGCGTTTGTGCAATATGGGTATCAAACGAAAGGAGTTAATGAGTATTTTAAAAAGGAGTGGGCCTTAGTTCTATAGGTGGATGCCGTTTCGAAATATCGCCATAAAGGTGGACCAGGGGTGACTCTAGAATGTGTTTGTACGATATGGGTATCAAATTAAAGGTATTAATGAGGGTTTTAAAAGGGAGTGGTGGTTGTTGTATAGGTGGTCGCCTTTTCGAGATATCGCCATAAAAGTGGAGCAGGGGTGACTCTAGAATGCGTTTGTGCAATATGGGTATCAAACGAAAGGAGTTAATGAGTATTTTAAAAGGGAGTAATCATTAGTTCCATAGGTGGACGCCGTTTCGAGATATCGCCATAAAGGTGGACCAGGGGTGACCCTAGAATTTGTTTGTACAATATGGTTATCAAAAGAAAGGTGTTAATGAGTATTTTCAAAGGGAGTAATCCTTAGTTCCATAGATGGACGCCGTTTCGAGATATTGCCACAAAGGTGGACCAGGGGTGACCCTAGAATTTGTTTGTACAATATGGGCATCAAACGAATGGTGTTAATGAGTATTTTAAAAAGGAGTGGGCCTTAGTTCTATAGGTGGATGCCGTTTCGAAATATCGCCATAAAGGTGGACCAGGGGTTACTCTAGAATGTGTTTGTACGATATGGGTATCAAATTAAAGGTATTAATGAGGGTTTTAAAAGGGAGTGGTGGTTGTTGTATAGGTGGTCGCCTTTTCGAGATATAGCCATAAAGGTGGACCAGGGGTGACTCTAGAATGTGTTTGTACGACATGGGTATAAAATTAAAGGTATTAATGAGGGTTTTAAAAGGGAGTGGTGGTTGTTGTATAGGTGGTCGCCGTTTCGAGATATCGCCATAAAGGTGGGCCAGGAGTGACTCTAGAATTCGTTTGTGCAATATGGGTATCAAACGAAAGGAGCTAATGAGTATTTTAAAAGGGAGTGGGCCTTAGTTCTATAGGTGGACGCCTTTTCGAGGTATCGCAATAAAGGTGGACCAGGGGTGACTCTAGACTTTGTTTGTATGATATGGATATCAAACGAAAGGTGCTAATGAGCATTTTTAAAAGGGAGTGGGCCTTCGTTCTATAGGTGTTCGTCTTTTCGAGATATCGGCATAAAGATGGACCAGGGGTGACTTTAGAATATGTTTGTACGATATGGGTATCAAATGAAAGGTGTTAATGAGTATTTTAAAAGGGCGTGGAGCTTAGTTCTATAGGTGGACGCCTTTACGAGATATCGCCATAAAGGTGGACCAGGGGTGACTCTAAAATGAGTTTGTACGGTAGGGGTATAAAATTAAAGGTATTAATGAGAGTTTTAAAAGGGAGTGGTGGTAGTTGTATATGTGAAGCCGTTTTCCAGATATCGACCAAAATGTGGACCAGGGTGACCCAGAACATCTTCTGTTGGATATTGCTAATTTATTTATATATGTAATATCTGCCAAGATTTTAATGGTTTTTTCATTTCCTTCTACTTAATATGGTAGGTGTTACAACCATTTTATAAAGTTTTTTCTAAAGTTATATTTCGCGTCAATAAAACAATCCAATTACCTTACCATGTTTCATCCTTTTTTTCGTATTTGGTATAGAATTATGGCATTTTTTTTCATTTTTGGTAATTTTCGATATCGAAAAAGTGGGCGCGGTCATAGTCGGATTTCGGCCATTTTTTATACCAATACAAAGTGTGTTCAGATAAGTACGTGAACTGAGTTTAGTAAAGATATATTGATTTTTGCTCAAGTTATCGTGTTAACGGCCGAGCGGAAGGACAGACGAACGACTGTGTATAAAAACTGGGCGTGGCATCAACCGATTTCGCCCATTTTCACAGAAAACAGTTAACGTCATAAAATCTATGCCCCCACCAAATTTCAAAAGGATTGGTTAATTTTTGTTCGACTTATTGCGTTAAAAGTATCCTACACAAATTAAATGAGAAAGGGCGGAGCCACGCCCATTTTGAAATTTTCTTTTATTTTTGTATTTTGTTGCACCATATCATTACTGGAGTTAAATGTTGACATAATTTACTTATATACTGTAAAGATATTACATTTTTTGTTAAAATATTAATTAAAGTAATGTAATATTACTTTAAAAAAAAATTTTTTTTAAAAGTGGGCGTGGTCCTTCTCCGATTTTGCTAATTTTTATTAAGCGTACATATAGTAATAGGAGTAACGTTCCTGCCAAATTTCATCATGATATCTTCAACGACTGCCAAATTACAGCTTGCAAAAGTTTTAAACTACCTTCTTTTAAAAGTGGGCGGTGCCACGCCCATTGTCCAAAATTTTACTAATTTTCTATTCTGCGTCATAAGTGCAACCCATCTACCAAGTTTCGTCGCTTTATCTGTCTTTTGTAATGAATTATCGCACTTTTTCGGTTTTTCGAAATTTTCGATATCGAAAAAGTAGGCGTGGTTATAGTCCGATATCGTTCATTTTAAATAGCGATCTGAGATGATTGCTCAGGAACCCACATACCAAATTTCATCAAGATACCTCAAAATTTACTCAAGTTATCGTGTTAACGGACGGACGGACGGACGGACGGACATGGCTCAATCAAATTTTTTTTCGATCCTGATTATTTTGATATATGGAAGTCTATATCTATCACGATTCCTTTATATATGTACAACCAACCGTTATCCAATCAAACTTAATATACTCTGTGAGCTCTGCTCAACTGAGTATAAAAAATGTATAAAAAATTGTCTAGTATTGCACGTAGGTTGGTATTGATTGAGCGCGAGGGGAATATAAATGTGAAAGCGATTCGCCGGCAATTAAGCGACTGTTCTAATCCTTTGGAGTTAGGTGATCCACTGCAAGTTAAAAAATATTATTTTAAGCACTTTTGAATAAAAAGTAAACTTTTTTTCAATTATTTTTCAGAAATAGTACATGCTAGTCAAGCCGGCATTCAAATATTTGCTAGATATTCTTACCAACTCCTTGCCACCATTGAAGCAAAAATTTGGAGTTCCAACAATTTTGAAGTTGAGCACATGTCTTCGTTTTTTCGGAGAGGGAGGACATCAAAAAGACGTTGGAAAGGACCATTAGTTGGGTCTTAGGCAATCATGTTTCAGTGATGTACTTTCAGAGGTGCTGAACATTTTAGAACCGTTACTTTGTCCACAATGGATAACTTGGCCGACTTTAAAAGAGCAACGTCAAACTGCACACGATTTTTATAGATAGTTCGGAATACTAGGAGTTGTAGATGTTGGGTCCGCCTCCTGTCCCCTTCGCATGTATTGCATTTTTAGACACCTTCTTTGGTATATATCTTTTTTCGTCATTCCATACCTAGAGAAAGATACGTTGTCATAAAAAATAGAATTTGCACACTTGGCAATAAAGGAATTTTACTTTTTTCACTCAGCTTCAGTCCTAACAGGTGGACCAAGGCTATTTAAATATAAGGTATACTGTTTACAGAAGTTCGGTGCTTTTTCCCGATCATCTTGTTGAGCGGCATTTCCGATTGTGCATTATCTATTGATTTACTCCTAATAATAAAAGTACATATAATTATAAGAATATCAAGTATCAAAACAAAATATTACTTACATTTTGTTTTTCTCTCGTTCGCCTGTAAAATATAAGTGAATAAATTTGGGTTTCCCCGCTATTCATTTCGACCGAACAAAGAGTTGCCGATAAGGTGAAATCTTTTTCGAACACGAACAATTTTTCGCCACCCTCTGCGATAGGGTCAACAAAAACTGTGAATATTTTCGGGTTAAAATAAAACTCGCGATAAGGGTGAATATATTCAGTTCGTGAACAAGCCTATAGCAAAACAATAACTTGCCTGTATCGGTTGTTACCTATAAAAAGCCAACGTAGCTCTTCTCAATTACCCGAAATAATTATCTTGTAGTAATATTATTTCTGTTGTGGTTTAAACCCCTGGCAAACCTATAGGTAATTTAAAAAAATGAGTTTTTCGGAAATAATTCTGTATGTTTATGTATCGAACTTCACGAGTAATTATCCTCACGTTTTTCTTATCATATACAATTCCTTTTTTTACGGTCTTAAAGGTACCCGCGTCGCGTACTTATTTTGCGATGAGAGTTATTTTAAGTTTATTGTGTAAGTGTCTATTGATTTCGGCAATTGTGCAATTCCCCGGAGAAACTGGTCCAGTATGAAAATTTACTTCTTATTTCTATGCAATTTTATTGTGATCAGATGAGTGTGATCGCTTACAAATTGTAGCAATATATTATAGTAATCGATGGGTTAAGAGCTGTTTGATAAAGAAATCAACGCATTAAACTCCATTTGGATAAAGTTTAGTAATATCCTTAAAAATAAACCATATGACTAGTTATATGTTATTGCCCCAATTCGGTCTTTCTTTTTCATTTTATTATTTAACAAGTGTAAGGTGCTCAATTTACCGCGAAACTCTCACAAAAAACTAATTCGTTAGCCGAAAAATAAAGAGCAGTTGATTTACGACTCAGACGAGTACACTTCTATATATCGTAACCAACTTTAAAATTTAATTCTAAAATATTTTATTTAGGAGTGTCAGATATTAACCCTTTCTAAAATATTACACCTTGATTTATTATGTGTACAGAATATTGATTTCTCCAAATAATCTTCGTTTGTAATTTCTTTCGACCATACTCGACACGAACCCAAACGCCTTCGCAACATGCGAGTAGGCTACCAAACCTCAAGATTAGGTTAGATCGATTATCATGCTTAAAATAAGAGCAGATTGGCCAGAAGACCGCAGAATTTTTGCTGACGAGCAACGGCACATTCCACCATATTCCATTCTTTGATGGATAAATTTAGCTAGAATACCTTCGAACTTAATCGACTCACCTGCTCCCACAAATTTAACGCCCATGTGTGTATATTTATTAGATGCTTATGAATGTATGAGATCATATAAAAACTAAACAACAACAATATAATTTTTATGAAACTACTAGCTGCATTAACTAGCGGTGCCGCTCAAGAAATGCGCTCCATTAACCGAGGCTGCTCTGGAGTACGCAGAGATTTAAATATACATATACACATACAAAAGGTATTCCAAAGGAATTTTCTAAGCGACTACATTAAACTCGAATGTGACACACAGAAATACACACATATACATACGTATATACTGAGAAACAAATAATAAAAGAACGACGGTAACTATAACTACTGAATGCCGCTGTATGAATAGATTGTCTCAGAACACATACATATAGGGCAGATAGTAATATAAAGTATGCCGCATGGTGTGTGGTACTTTATACATTCAAGCATGAAAGCTTTTAAAGCATCATGAAGGGAGCGCGAACATATCAACTTGTAAAACAATCAAACATGAAAGAAAAATATAAAGAAAATAATCACAGCACATAAAACACAAAACTCGCGTAGCTTAATGTGTGAAAGTGTTGCGATGTAGGGTTGCCGGACCATTGTTACTAAAAAATAAAACAAGCTTACACAAAACAAGAAAGGAAGGCTAAGTTTGGGTGTAACCGAACATTACATACTCAGCTGAGAGCTTTGAGACAAAATAAGGGAAAATCACCATTTAGCAAAATGAACCTAGGGTAACCGTGGAATGTGTTTGTATGACATGTGTATCAAATGAAAGGTGTTAATGACTATTTAAAACGTAGTGGGCCTTAGTTCTATAGGTGGACGCTTTTTCGAGATATCGCAATAAGGGTGGACCAGGGGTGACTCTAGAATGTGTTGTAAGATATGGGTATCAAATTAAAAGTATTAATGAGGGTTTTAAAAGGGAGTAGCCCTTAGTTGTATATGTGAAAGCATTTTCGAGATATCGACCAAAATGTGGACCAGGGTGACCCAGAACATCTTCTGTCGGGTACCCCTAATTTATTTATGTCATGCCAGGAAAAGTATTCCTGCCAAGATTCCAAGGGCTTTTGATTTCGCCCTGCAGAACTTTTTCATTTCTTCTACTTAATATGGTAGGTGTCATACCCATTTTACAAGTTTTTTTCTAAAGTTATATTTTACGTAAAAAAACCAATGCAATTACCATGTTTCATCTCTTTTTTCATATTTGGTACAGAATTATGGCAATTTTTTCATTTTTCGTAATTTTCGATATCGGAAAAGTGGGCGGGTCATAGTAGGATTTCGGCCATATTTTATACCAAGATAAAGTGACTTCAGATAAGTACGTGAACTAAGCTTAGTTAAGATATATCGTTTTTTGCGCAAGTTATCGTGTTAACGGCCGAGCGGAAGGGTAGAAGGTCTACTGTGTATAAAAAATGGGCGTGGCTTCAAACCAATTTCGCCCATTTTCACAGAAAATAGTTATCGTCATAGAATCTATGTCCCTACCAAATTTCACAAGGATTGGTAACTTTTGTTCGACTTATGGCATTAAAAGTATTCTAGACGAATTAAATGAAAAAGGGCAGAGTTACCCCAATTTTGAAATTTTCTTTTATCTTTGTATTTTGTTGCACCGTATCATTACTGGAGTCGAATGTTGACATAATTTACTTTTATACTGTAAAAATATAAAATTTTTTTTTAAATTTGACTTAAAAAAAAAATTTTGTTTAAAAGTGGGCGTGTTCGTCATCCGGTTTCGTTAATTTTTATTTAACACACATATTGTAATAGGAGTAACGTGCCTACCAAATTTCATTATGATATCTTCAACGACTGTCAAATTACAGCTTCCAAAACTTTTAAATTACCTTCTTTTAAAAGTGGGCGGGGCCTCGCCCATTGCCCAAAATTTTACTAATTTTCTATTTTGCGTCATCAGTTCAACGCACCTACCAAGCTTCGTCGCTTTATCCGTCTTTGGTAATGAATTATCGCACTTTTTCGGTTTTTCGAAATTTTCGATATCGAAAAAGTGGGCGTGGTTGTAGTCCGATTTCGTTCGTTTTGAATATCGATCTGAGATGAGCGCCCAGGAACCAACGTACCAAATTTCATTAAGATACCTCAAAATTTACTAAAGTTATTGTGTTTGCAGACGGACGGACAGACGCACGGACGGACGGACGGACATGGCTAAATGAATTTCGTTTTTAATCCAGATCATTTTGATATATAAGTCTATATCTATCTCGATTATTTTATGTCGTTACGGATTACCGTTATGCGAACAAAGTTAATATACTCTGTGAGCTCTGCTCAGCTAAGTATAAAAACAAAGAACATAAAACACAAAACTTGAGTAGCCTAAGCTGTGAAATGGTTGCGCTGTAAGGTTGCTGGACCATTATTACTAAGAAATTAAACAAACTTAGATAGGAAATGTGAAATAATAAGACTGCCTCTTGCATCTAGCAATTAAATAAGCATCTTATTATAACATGAAAGGGGAAAAGAGAATACAACAAAAGTTAATACAAATGGTTGCAGATTTCATAAACTAACTAAGTACAACACACACTTTAAATATATCCACTCAAGAAGATACAAACTTTTGATGCAATTAGAAATGTGATGCTGTGCAGCGGAGAGATTAGAAGAGAATACGGAAAACGTATCAGCATCATCAGCTGTGACAGCGAAGAATTGGCCGTGAGGCAAAATGTTGTTGCAACAAAACTCTAAAATAATAAAGTTTATAAAAAAATAAAAGGTAACTACATATATGCATGTAATATAAGGCAAAAATCAAGGTAAAACAACAACATAAGTAAACGAATTAGAGGAAGGAATAAGGGACCAGTAAAAGTAGTCATAGGCAAGTACCTTTATATATTGTGGCTTAACGAAGTTTCGTCAGTCTTGATTGCGCATATTCTATTCAGTTTAGGAATATGGGCGTCACCTTTATTTCGAAGGTGAGGGAGAGCTCTTATGGTTCGCCTTAGGATTTTAGACCGATGAGTAAGCCCTTGTTCCTGTAAAAAATGTAGGGGGTAATGATCGATATATTCATACGGAGTAGAATACCTCCAAAGCGGTTGTCGGCTTTACAACATACCTATTAGTAAACACAGGTCCAATTAAACAGCCCTCCATTCGGTTGTTTAATTGATAGAAGCGTCAATCTAGCACAAAAAGTTCGTTTTTGTACTAATCTTTACTTTGAAGGGTATTTTAATAATGTCCCGCCTGCTGCTATCGAGAGTACTTTAACAAGATTAGAAGTTGAAGCGTCTCTGACTTTTTCTATCAAGATAATTTTGAGAGGCAGGATTGTCAAAATGGAGTAGGGAGATTTAGAAAAATTTAAAAGGATACGAAATAGTACGCCGCGGCCGCTTATTCTGTCTCCCCTACTCTGCGTAATGGATTAAACGAATTTTAGAATGACGCCTATTGTAGAGGCTTCCAAGTGATGGCTTATGCTGACGAGCTAACAAAAATTGTAAGGGAAAAATACGAGGACAATTTGAAGTAAATTTTACAGGGATACCTGGGGATTGTGGCTAGGTGGCCTGCGTCCAATAAAATCGAGCTAGACGTATATTCTAGGAGGCTCCAAATTTCTGTATTAACATCGCCCAACATAGGTGGAATGTCACTGTGACTATCTGGTAGGGAAAGTACATTGGAATTATAATTGACAGCAAACTACCACGGAAGATAGTTAAAAAGGTCAGAGCAAGGAAAACCTTAGTCGCCTTTGCTGCTGCAAGTGCTTGGGCATTTCTTCTGCTGTGGTACACTGACTATACGGCATGGTGATGAAGCCAATCCTCTTCTATAGAATGTTGGTCTGGTGGATCGCACTGCACACTGCATCCAATTTTAGAAGTTGATAAACCGTGAAAGAATGGCCCTGATTGAATAAGTGGGGCCCTTCGCTCAACACCAACTCTAATGTTAACTGCAATGTTAAAAATCAATCCGATGGATATTGTTGGGAAGGTACTCGCAGCGAGGCTTTTTTTAAGACTTAGGAACAATGTACAACCCAGAATTCTCGCTACGTACTCTCGAGGGAGCACTTGTTAAGGATGGGTCTAAGCTATATGGGAAGATAGCAGCAGGTTTGTTTCGACCACAACTTTCAGTCAGTCGAAAGTTCATGCTGCCTGTCAACTGCAGTGCCTTTGAAGCAGAAATTGCCACTATCTAGATAGTAACGCTATTAGCAAAGCATTGCCCTCCAGCGTAGTCGGCGAGTTGCCTTGCCGAACTTTTTTTGTACTCCCTATACTGGCTGGTATAACTATATTTATAAAACTATGGGAAAACAGCAACTGTGAAAACTACAATGCTCTTTGAAAATTACTAACATGTTTGCAGTACAAGAGAAACTATTGTGTACATAGGTGCTACAATAAACAAGTTTAAAACTTGCTTCCCTTGCATATGGGTTTGTATGATGCTTTAACTTTAGAAATGCATTCAAAATACCCTAAATCGCAGGCCGGCATTAAATTGGTTATTAAGGGGGTTAAACTAACGCTTTCAAATAATCATACATGTATAGGTGGCTTTAGGTTGCGAAGGTGCAAAGGATATAATACCTGGGAGTGTCAGGGGCATTGATCAGTATAGCTCACGAACGGTTTGATTGGTCTCGAAAGCACTCTACGGCTGAGAGAACTCAACCAAATATGGGCACGCGAGGATATCAATTTACATGTCAAGGGAACAATTAAACTGGATCATAACTGACTTAACGCATGACAAAGACCATAAACGAGGTGGAAAGCTCCGTACGACCACTGCTGGGTTATCTCCCGAGGAAAATAGGGAAACATAAGATTTGGGCAATAGTCTTGATCTGGATCAACTGGGTTTATTGCGAGGTGTCATGGTCTTAATGGCCATTACTTATGGTTCTAATTGCAGGTCATTGCGCTATTACACCGAATGTCCCACGGTGCCGTGTACCGACATGATCCCTCTGCAGAAGCTGTGAGCACAAATTTCTTTGCCGGTGAATGAAACTTTCGATCACTACCCAAAAATCTTTTCAGAAAGCTGCAAACATCTTGAATTCGTGTAAAAAATATAGCTAAAAAAAACCAAATTACGCTTTTATTCCTTATATGAACCAACCTTATATGCAATAAAATTTATCAAATGCACACTTAATATATTTGTGTACAAAAAGAAAAAAAAAAAACAAGTCTCACTATAATTTCTGTTAGCACTTCGCAACAATTTCCGGCCAACAATTGTGGCACATTCTAATCGCAACTAAATAACCGGCTCTATGTATACGGGCAGCTACCTGTAAACTTTCAGAAACTACACACTTTCGCACATATGCACTAAGTGCAGTCAAGGTTTAGAAAACAGAGCGTTGCAGCAATTGGTGTGGGCAACAAGTTATGATGATATGCCGACATGCCATGCCACACAACGCATATTCAGCGAACTGATGATTGCATGCTGTGTACAGACACACACACACTCACGCGTGATAGCACAGACTCATTCACAAATGAAATGTAGCAATGTGAAAATAAAGTGAACGGCACTCAGTCACCACCAATTGTTGCAACACTGCAGAGCTGGCAAAGCAATAAGATGCTCTAAATTTTCTATACGTTGTTGTCGTTGTATCCGTTGCTTATCATTGCGCGTAGGTACATATATAGATATGTATGTACGAAATAACAAACGTCTTACATTTCCTTACCGCCTGCTGTGCGAGTCATCAGTAACAGCGGATGGTTGCTTATTTTTTTGTTTGTTTGTTGCATGCCGCGCTGCTTTGCGTGCACAATAAGGTAAGTTGCTGCACAAGATTTGGCCTTTGTTTATTTTCATTTTCCAGTTCATAGGTATACAGTTCCGGGAATAGTATTCTCTATACCACTTATTACTCACATGCATGTGTACAGTGTTGTGCAGTATAACATAACTTGTAGGCAGGCATGCTTAACGAACGAAACGATATCATTTCGTTACGATAATCAACGTTAATAAACGAAACGAAGTCATTTCGTTTCGTTTATTAACGTTAAGAACGCCAAATTAACGTTAGTGAAACGAAGTGACTTCGTAGCGTTTATTAACGTTGATTATCGTAACGAAATGATATCGTTTCGTTCGTTAAGCATGCCTGCTTGTAGGTAATAAACAAATCACTAGAAGATGACTTTTTTTTTTGTATATAACTAAACTCTTTATAGTGATGTCCATGCACGGAAACTGCTGCAACATTTTTGGTATGTAAACATCTTTGCTTACGGTATGGGGGAATCCAATCCTTGAGTATAGGTTAAGTTCAATCGTAGGCATAGTCTTTTTAAGCAGTTAATATATAGGAGAACATTGAATGTAAGTGTAGGCGAAAAGTATGAGATAAGTATTCTGTATGGGAGAAAACAGAATGTGAGCGTAAGTGTAGTTGCTACACTGTTGCATATATAATGTGGGAATAATGTACATGGAAGAATTTATATCGCTCATATCAGACAGCAAATTAAGTCAAGGCAAGGGAAAGAAAGTAAAGTAAGGGAAAAGAGGGGTGCAGGAAAGTCAAAACTGAAACGGAGCGACGAAATGTTTACTTGGTTTGTTATCGATAAGCTACCGGTTTTTTATCGACGGATTTATGGGCGTGATATCCATTTGTGGTATGTTTAGGCGAGTTATCGATGTTTTATCAAAAACTTACCAAATATTTTATCGAAAAGTTATCGCTTTGTTATTAAACATTTATCGATTTCTAATCAATAATTGAGTGTCACCAATTTGGTATAGGCTTATTATCGATTTGTTATAGAAAAGTAATGCATTCGCTATCGAAGTGTTATCGATTTGTTATCAAAAACAGTATCCATTTATTATCTGAAAGTTATCGATTTACGACAGACAAAATAGGTTGCTGAATATTTTATTGAAAAGTTATCGATTTCTTATCAATAAAGTTTCGAGTATTTGTCAAAAAGTTATCGTCATTATCGAAAATATATCGGATTTTTATATGAGTGTCACCAATTTTCCATCGGCTTATTATCGATTTGTTATAAAAAAGTAATCGATTCGCTATCGAAGAATTATCGATTTGTTATCAAAAACGTTAACGATTTGTTATCTTAATATTATCGATTCATTGCCGACAAATTATCGGTTATTATCGAATAGTTATCGATATGTTATCCAAATTATCGATTTCCTATCGGAATGTTATCGATTTGTTATTAGTGTGTTATTGACGTCAGTTTGTTTTGAAGCAGATATTGTTTAAATTAAATTATAAAGACGAAGGCACATCTGTAACCTCTCGAAATCATGGCGTTAAGAAACCAATAATAAACAGATAACTCGGTGATAACTCGCGATAACAATCCCATAACGCAACGATTATGATTCGCTTTCGATGCTTAGCTGATGGTGAAAGAGCTTCATTAACGAACATCCGTCAGCAGCCCCCAAAAAGTGTTACGCTCTTAAAAAAAATGGCTGGCGATGGGTATTATTGTATGCAATGAGAGCTCTAGGGAAGCTTTGGGGACAGCAGAAGATCTTTTGTATAACTTTGAGATCAAAAGGGAATTTCTGATGAAGACCATCAAACTTAAAAGATTTTTCTATGAACAAAATCCTACTATAAACTGCAATAGTTCCAATATATGGTATCGAGTAACAGATAGAATTATATCTCAGATGAAGAGCATATCATAGCGACATTGACCAGTTAACCAGGTAGCACTTGCTTGGAGGACGGTTAGGTAGATATGAATGAAATTGAAGTAGAAACGGCTTAAATTGTTTAGAAGAAAACAATGGACAAATCTAGTAAGTCTAATGCGATAATATTCTAATTGACAATACTGTAAAAATGTACACATAAGTCATATTATGTAAGTACCTAAATATCAGTAGATAGCCCGTAATCTTTGTGCACCTGAATTGATACCTACATACGTTAATACAAATCTACGTATCCTCGAATTTGATTCAACAAACCTGCTTTTTTACCCATTTCATAGATCGTCGTTGTCTTAATCGCATTCGTAGTCATATTCGTATCTAGTTGGTCATATAACTAAGCTTTGTTGCTGAGCTAAATATCTGAAGCATCACACACAATACGAGTGATGCCCAGGGCTTTGCAACAGAAAAGCAGCAAAACTACTATCTCAGATATCAGCCGTAATCGTTTTGGTAAGTTTGGTCATGATGAGGCCATGTGTCTATCAGCTTACTTAGCACATCGAGCTCAATGAAAAAACTCAAGCGTATCGGCTGTGTGGTATAATAGTAAGTTCGCCACATTCATAAGTGAACACATATATATGTACGTGTGTATACATATGTGTTTGCATTTGGCGTAGCTGCCTTAGTTGTTAATAGTAGCAAGCGAAATAGTAACAAAATATGACAGCAGCAACACGAGATACAACACAACAACACTAGTAAATGCTAAATGTTCTTTCATAAAATTATCTACTGCATCCATATAATCAACAACATCCTCTTGCGTTTGCCATTTACGCCAGTCTATGGCAAACAATTTATGCGTTATACGTACGTATGTGTATGTGGGTATATATTTATGCATGTGTTGCCGTAATAAGTGTGTTTGTCACTTGATTTGTTATTATGACTTGCATTGACCAATGCTGAGAAGACTTGGTAGCAGTATTTTTGAGCTCTTTAATTATTTTCTTATTACTAAGCATTCTTGTCACTCCACATGTTTCACAAAATAGCTGCGAGTATCACATTAGCTCATACTCGAGAAGTTCTAAATATGAAGGCCGATGTTGGTAAGGTAACTTCCTTTATTTTAAGCTTTAAAACAAAAACAGCTTTAAAACTAAACAGAAAATAGCCCCTGTTAATAAGTGCCATTGAGAAGGTAATTGAAAATTGGAGTCCACTCTCGGTGACCAAAAACACCTTCTACAAGTCGTTTGGAATCATATAGGGTGTCGGAAGAAGGTAAGGTGGCTCTTGGAGTGTTCGTGAGAAAATTTCTCTGAAATATCCAAAGGCTTCGCTGCCTAGGCCTTGTTGTAGTCTCATGAACAATGTTGGAAGAAGATGGGATGGCTATTGGAGTATTGGAGAGAACATTTCTTCGAAAGATCCAAAGTCTCCGCTGGCTAAGAACTGTCCGGCCAAGAAAGCATGTCAATCAACAACTGCGTTTGAGAACAGATGAAGCGGAAGGCCTCCACTAAGATGGTAAAGTCAGCTCCAGAGATATTTAACCTAGATTTGTGGTCGAAAAACAGGGATTAGCTGACGTGATTTATTATAAAATGTCCAAAATCGCGTAGACAGCTAAGCGGCTATTAATGATGATGATGGTTCATGCAAAAAATCATATATATTATTTCTGTAAGGTCTTTTTGTGTTATTTCCTAATTTTCTGCTCTCATTTGGAACCAATATTAATAAATAAGGTATCGTTTTAAAGGTGGGGGTTAGCTCTACATGCAAAACAATATTTTAATTAGGAGAGTGCTTTTGTTTAAGCGTATTTAATAAAAATAAATTATTTAAAATGAGAGATTGTGAATGCACAAAAAAATCAATTCGTACTGCAACGCTATTGTGACTGAACAATATTAGGCAGTGGTGAATATGGTGAATATCACCCACTGCGATCGCGCCATCTACACGTGAAATTTGAAATGCGAAATTAAAAGCAGTAGTCAATATCATAGTGCTTAACCAAACCACTGCGAGCGCGCGATCAAATTTTACACTTGAATATTGAAATTCAAACAGCTGTTTAGGCCTATTTGTATATTGTTTTGTGGTCTCACAAGAGAAGCTGATTTTATTCGTAATTGAAAATCTTTTTTATACACCTGTGATAAAATACATAATTGGTAAGATATGCATTTTTACATGAATTACATGTGTTCACATTTTGTTCATATTGTTAGATTATAATGCCTAGGGCCGCCTTAAATCCTTCAACTGAGCGAAGAAGACGTCAAGAAGGTAGAAGAAGTCGACCAAGTCAGCAACGAAATATTCATCTAGCCCATGCAAGGCAAAGTGCTCAAATGGTAGTCCAGCGTAGGAGTGACTTGGTACCATCATATATTTTAAAGTTAAGCAGTGACACAAATTCTAGGAGAATACAGGAAAAGCTTCCAAAAATTTATTGTTGCGCACGCCTCGGAATCATTCAAGAACCACATAGCGTTGGACGTATGGATCAACAATGTTTATTTTGTATGGCCAAACTATTTTCCAGTGAAGTTAGCGATAGAAGTTCTTCAATTTGTTGTCACATAGGGAAGGTGAGTTTGCCAGAAATTTCTGTATATGAAGAACTTAAAACTATAATCGAACGGAGTGATTCTGTAACAAAAAACTATTTGGAAAACGTAAGAAAATTTAACAGCGCTCTAGCATTTGCATCAGTTCAAATAAACTTTGTTAACATCCCTGGAAGAGGCCCCTTTTCTTTCATGCTAAACGGTCAAGTATATCATAGAATTGGAGCTTTACAACTACCTGAGGGCGAAACACCCTCATATGCTGGCCTCTTTATTTTAGACAATGATGATGCTTAGCAGTATCGTACAAACCGAGAGGTTAATAAGAGCTGTTGCCAATTTCTTATGAGCCATCTACAAACAATGCTTATAGCCTATAATCCGTATGCGAGTTTATTCAATTGTGTCAAAGATATGTCTAATAATATTGCTGATATGCAAGTACAATTTACTATGGAAAATGCTTTCCATCCCGGATGATATAATGCACCCACGGTGTCTGAAGTTGCGGCATTTTTTTTGGGTCAAGATGGCGTTCCACCAGGCATATTTGGCTTTACAATTTCTTATAAGTCAGATGGATCACTTAGTAAAATATCGTATCTGAATCCCCATTCAGATCCAATGTGCTATCCTCTGCTCTTTCCCTGTGGAGACGCAGGATGGAGACCAGGTATGCAACATGTACACATCCACGCAACTGCAATACGAACCGTTGCTACTCAATTGCAATATTATTGTTACCGTTTAGCAACAAGAGGTGAATTTAATATAATACAGGCAAATTATTTCAGCAATACGTTGTAGACAGTTATCTCAAAGTGGATGGCTCCAGAGTTGCATACATTAGGTCACATCAAAAAGATTTAAAAGTTGAAAGCTGTAAAGGGTTAATGGATTTCCTTCATGCAGATGCTCAACAAAGAGGTGCAGCTACAGGACTTCCTGTTATTCTTCCGTCTTCGTTTATTAGTAGTCCGTGAAAAACGCTTCAAAATTATCAAGATGCCATGAGTATAGTATCCCGCTTTGGCAAACCAGACATTTTCCTTACATTTACTTGCAACCCTAAATGGATTGAAATAACATCAGAACTCAAGCCGTATGAGAGGACAGAAAACAGGCCTGATTTAATCTCAAGAGTATTTCACTTAAAACTCAAATCACTTTTAGATGATTTATTAAAAAAGCATGTACTAGGTGTAGTTTTTGCGTATGTTAGTGTAATCGAATTCCAAAAAAGAGGCCTACCGCACGCGCATATTCTTCTTATGCTTCGAGAAGCCGATAAGTTCCGTTCAATTGAAGACGTAGATTCCTTAATTTATGCCGAGCTTCAAAATAATGAGGAAGACCCGCAACTTTTTGCAATTATAAAACGAACTATGACGCACGGCCCATGCGGTATTTTAAATCCAAACAGCCCCTGTAATAAAGACAGTCAGTGTAGTAAAGGGTTCCCCAAAGAATTTCGAAGTGAAACAAACAAAAACGTAAATGGTTACCCTCTTTACAGACGTCGTGATAATTCTGTTACAGCAACTACTGAAAATCAGGAAATCGACAATCACTGGATCGTACCGTATAATTCTTACCTAAGTCGAAAAATATAACGCCCACATTAATGTCGAGCATTGTTCCTCAATTAAATCTGTTAAGTATTTGTACAAATACGTTTATAAGGGTCATGACTGTGCTTCACTGAAATTGAGCATTAACTCTGACGGTCAAAGGGAAGTAAATTTAGACGAAGTTAATACATTCT
This sequence comes from Eurosta solidaginis, assembly GCF_040869045.1. NCBI lineage: Eukaryota > Metazoa > Arthropoda > Insecta > Diptera > Tephritidae > Eurosta > Eurosta solidaginis. The sequence goes on from NC_090320.1 coordinate 262,410,490, forward strand.
TAGACTGTCGCTATGTTTGTCCTCCAGAGGCAATGTGGCGACTTCATGAGCGCCAACTCTTTCATCGTTCACATTCTATTGAGCGGCTACCTGCCCATTTACAGGAAGAAAAGATGATTCCGAATTAATTGCTTTATCGTATCTGGCTGGTCGCGAAGCTGAAACCAATATTAGCAAGGACTCCAAACTCATGGCGTTTTTCAAGCTTTGCAACGAAGAAGAGGACGCCCGTCAGAATTTATACCACGAAATTCCCGAACACTACATATGGTCTAAAGGCAAATGGTGCATAAGGGCGAGAAACAGTAAGTGCATTGGTCGGATGTACACCGTAAATCCAATGGATTATGAAAGGTATTTCCTTCGTCTTTTACTTCTCCATACCAAGGGCCCAAAGTCATGCAAGGAAATACGTACGGTAAATGATGTAGTCTATGATAGTTTTCAAGCAGCTGCGGAAAAATTGCATTTAGTAGGTAACAATGCTGAGTGGAAGGAATGTTTGCAGAAATGCCAACTCAGTTGGGATGGCTTTTTGCAATTATTTGCGTTTTCTGTTCACCAACCAGCATTTTGGAACTTTGGCATATATTTCGTCCTGCATTATCAGAGGATTACCAAAAACAACACCAGCGCGAAGAGTTCTACAGTCTTGCTTTACTAGATTTAGAAAACATTTTTAAAATGCATGGCAGAACGTGTCAACACTTTTGCTTACCTCAACCAACTATAGTTGACCAGCCCAACATACTCCACAACGTTGAACAAGAACGTCAACATAGACAAGAAGCTTTTAGCAAACTGAATCAAGAGCAAACGTCAATAGTGGAAGAAGTCTTGAGTTCGGTTAGAAATGAATCTCCAAACTGCTATTTCATTGACGGGCCAGGTAGTTCAGGAAAAACATTTATTTACACTACGCTATGTCACATCCTCCGAGGGGAAAATAAAGTGGTTTTACCAGTTGCATGGACAGGCATTGCTGCGAATCTGTTACCTGGGGGACGAACTTCACATGCTCTTTTTAAGCTACCTGTGCCTATTTTAGATACCTCAATGTCATCTATGCGGCCAAACTCAAAAGAAGAACAGCTTTTACGGGAAACAGATTTATTTATTTGGGACGAAGTATCTATGGTACCTAAGGATGCAATAACCATTGTTGTTAAGCTTTTGAAAAATATAACAAATGCGAATTTGCCATTTGGAGGAAAAAGATTTGTATTTGGAGGTGATTTTAGACAAGTTCTTCCAGTTGTTAGACATGCCACCAGAACTTCAATTATTGAAAATTGCATTAAACGCTCACCGTTGTGGTCAAAGGTGAAAATTCGTAGATTAGTTCAAAATATGCGAGCCAATAATGACCCTGAGTTTAAAAACTGGCTACTCAAACTGGGAAATGGTGACTTAGAAATCCACATGAAATATCCGAAGACACTATTAAAATTCCATGACAATACTACGCTGATTATGATAACCTAATTGCTCAGGTTTACGGCACAAATGAAATAAATGACAGTAACATAGCTAAGTTTTAGTCAACAGCTATTTTATGTCCAAAAAATGACGAATGCTCGACTTTTAATGAGTATATAGTATCAAAATTATTGCCCGGGGATAGTAAAGTTTATCTAAGTTGCGATACAGTCGAAAACAATGAAAGTTGTAATGCTCAGTGTTATTCAACTGAGTTTATTAATTCTCTAAATCCTTCCGGCTTACCTCCACATAAACTAATTTTGAAGGACTTATAAATGGTGCCAGGATGGTCGCCAGTCATTTAGGCGAGAACGCAATAACTGTCAAATTAATTGATTCGGGAAAAATAGCTATCATACCGCGAGTTAAACTAACTCCTTCAGATCCAACTGTACCCTTCCAGATGACTAGAAAACAGTTTCCTTTAAAAGTCGCTTTCGCTATGACTATCAACAAAGCCCAAGGTCAAACATTCGATAAAGCCGGTTTATATTTACCTAGCCCAGTATTTTCACATGGACAGTTATATGTGGCCGTTTCTAGAGTCAGGCGATTCGAAGATATCACTTTTCAGCCCAAGCGACATTCAAGCAAAAAATTGAAAATGAATCTATTTTTACATCGAATATTGTATTTAAAGAAGTTTTGTTAAAAAATGTTAAGTTAATAAATACATGTACATATCGAACATAGCTAAAAACGTATACATATATCTATTACTTCTGATTGGTGGTTTTGTGGTCATATTTATAAAAAAGCCATTGCTTTTTCTCAAATTTTCAGAAATTCGACATATGTAAGTTTGTATGAAGGAAACTTCAAAATTTGAGAAAAAGGTTTGAAAAATCCTGGACCTGGGCTAATAAAAGGTTTCAAACAATTTTTTTTTTTTTTTGCGCAAGGCGCGCACGGGTCCACCTAGTAGTAATTTATAATTTATATGTATATAATAAATAATATTTCGCCCACATCTTGGATATAGATTCATATGTTTATGATTGTCTAAGGTTCTCACAGATTCCCTTTTTGTTTTTCTTATACAATTACAAGTATCATAAATAGGTCCGATGATGCGTAGACCAACTCCAGCCAAGAAGTTTTGGAGGTTTTGATGGATCATCTGCGTGATGCAAGGTTGCCAAAAAGCAGCTCGTATTATCAGAGATCGATGTCACAAACATCGCGGATATGAAACAAAACTCTGAGGTATCAAATATTTTGAGCCCTTCGAATCGTGGGGCCGGATGTAGTGATATTGACTATATTGCAATCAGCTGGCGACAAATTTATACCCCATCTACCTAATATTGTTTCAAGATGCCTTTAAGTTCGATATTTTTCTGAAGCCTGGAGAAAGGTACGGGTGGTATTCATTCCTATAGTAGGAAAACTGAATCACTCACCCTTAAAATACTGAATAGATTTATCAACCTTCATATAAGATACTACTGCAGAATAAATTTAGCTCAACATGCATAACGGAAAGACAAATCGGTTGAAATTATCCTTCACGAGGTTGTCAGCGTCATCGAGAAAATATTGAAATTCAAATAGTACACCCTGTTAGGCTTCCTAGATATGGCGGGTACCTTCAACAATGTTCAAACGAATGCCATCCTCGCCAGGCGCTAAACAAAAGCGCAATAAACATAGAATTTGTGAGGTGGAACTGCTAGCCAGCTGGACAGAATTCAGGGATTGGCCGCCAAAGAGACTCTACAAAAAAGAGAATACAACATGTGGAAATCAATCGAATACGAACACCCGACGATATTTTGAATAAGATGGCAAGGGAACGACTAAAGGGGGTAATAATTGACTTAACGATACCTATAACACTACTTAGACTATTCCAGGTGCAGAGTTGAATATATTCTTTAAGGGAGAAATTACCAAGCGTTACAATCTACACAGAATGTTCAAAAATGGAACAGGAAAGTGGATCTGAGCTGTATTTTATTGAATCCCTGGGCACAGCGATATTGAAACTAGTTAATTTGCAGATGAGATATTCAGAAAGCTCCGGAGGAATGTTGAGAAATATGAGATGAGGGCAACGAACTTGCTGCGGACCAACCGGAATATATATATATATATTTTTTTTTTTTTTAATGGACGTTGTGGCAGTGCGCTACCCTCAAGTAAGTGGCCCAATGAAACCAGGCTAATCCTGTTCACGCGATCGATTTATATATATATGTAATAACTTTTTTTGTTTTTTTTTTTTTTTTTTGAGAATATTAACGTGTGTCATCACAGGTCAATGTACTATTGCATCGATGCTCCGACGATGGAGCAAACCAACAAGCTCCTTTTGTAGAAGCTGCTGGGATAAGGAGAAAAAAGTCGATTGATCACTCTCTGACTCTGATCCAGGACTGCAAGACCACATAAATCCGAAAAGAAAGCTTTAATGTCAGCTCAAGCAGAAATGCGACTGCATACCTTCATGAAGTATGCTGTATTATCACCATCAAAAGTGAATTTCCCTCGCATTTAAGGTGAAACCACATCACCGCGAATATTTCACTAGGAGGCCGATTCTAAGGTCTCGACCTATATACAAGGATCTGTGACACAGTATGTATATACAGATAACTACTGCTTTTTCCCACCCCTACACTGAAAGAAAAAAACTTGTAAATTCAACCGAAATTTCTGTCAATTTTTATCCATCACAACAAGATTTTGAATCAACTGCGCACAAATCGTTGATTCGTAATTGACCGTTTTAGTAGTCAAATGAACAAAAATATTTGTTGTGACAGCTTTGTAAGAAAGTACCTATGTTGCGGCATTTGCAAGGCAGATGACTTTTCACTGAAATCTTTTCATGGGAGAACTACTCTCGGAGTGCTTGCTGAACAGTGCCGAGTGGCGACCCCGCTTAGGAAAATTGTCTTCTAATTGAAAAACCTTATTTCTAAAATTTGTGTGTTGCTTTGCCCGGGGTGTGAACCCAGGTTCTTCGGTGTGGTAGGCAGAGCGCGCTACCATCACACCACGGCGGCCGCCATATACATACGTAAATATGTTCACATATATATTACACAGCATACATAAGTACAAAGTAGAGAGCGCAGTGAGCGTAAAATTCTCTTTGAAATTTGCTCATGTATTGACTGTTGATCGCTGTTGAAATGACCAGTGAGATCGGTTGTGTTAACAAAACAATCAGTTAGATTGATTAGGAATCTGTCAATTTTACAGAATTTTGTTAACTGAAGAGCGACAATTTCTCTTCTGTTGAAATGACTAAACTGATTTGTTCGCTTGACAAAGAACTCTGTCGAATTAACCATAATTCGATCAATTTCATCGAATCTCCTTTAAGTCAAGAACAACAGAACCGATTTTTGATTTTACTAGCACCAGTTCTTCCAGTGTAGCGGTACAGTTTTTAATAAGGACCGTGGTAGGATGGCGCATGTAGATAAACAGTATTTGCACTGTTCCTTTCGAATAATATATCACTCTGGATTGGATACTGATTGATTGGGTACTCATATACCTACCGCGGACGTATTCTCAATCCGCATCCAGTTGGGAAACTGGATCTTCCGCCCTTTGTTAAAGTTGCAAAAAGGGAAGACTTAAGGTTCATGATGGCCTTTAGTCTTTCTAGAGTTTTAGTATCGCCAGTAATCAAAAACTAATTAAAATTTATATATGAGTGATTTATTATATTGCTACTAATGAGTAGCAATATAATATTTTTTAACATTTTTTTACGATTTATCATTTTGTAAAATAAATAGATAATCTATTGGTATTACGATTATCGGTGTCTTCGGTAATCCTTTATACTACTTCTTACATTTTCTGCCATTGATAAAAGCAAATAGGCCACCTAAGTGAACATATGTATGTACGTAAAGTAAAATGTGCACATTAGGCCGGGTCGATTTGTGGGGAGGCAAAAAAGAAAAAACATAGGCATTTCAAAGTGGGATTTTTCAAAATTTGCCCCTACGACCCAAAGCAATGAGCGATTTTTAAATCGACCCGCCCTAGTGCACATATATTTATGTTCATGTGCATTACAGGTTAACCATTAACTTTGTATTAAAGAAAGCATAACATTAACTTGGGTTCACAAAGGTTCATTTAGTTTAAAAGTAAATTATCTGCAACGAATCACAACAAAACTGGTAATTTATGTTTTCTATGCGCTATTTTCTCTCTAAACAATTTTTCACTTTCTTTTCAATTTTAAATTTTTTGTTTGTATGCGATGTATATCCACAGATATATGTATGTATGTATTTGTACGTATTTATTATACCTTTCATGAACATGAAATGGTATATTAACTTTGGTCCGATGTTTGTAACGTTGAGAAATATAGAAGATAGACTCACCATTAAGTATACCAAATTGATCAGGGCGACGAACTGAGTTGATATAGCCATGCCCGTCTGTCCGTCCTTCCGTATGTCCGTCCGTCTGTCTGTTCGAACGCAAACTAGTCCCTCAAATTTTGAAATATATCAATGAAATTTGGCACAAGGATGTATTTTTGTTTTATATTAGACATTTGTCGGATACAGTAGGATCAGACCACTATAACATATATCTCCCATACAACCGATCGTTCAGATAAGACAATTTTGGTCATTCCTGCCGCAATTTAGAAAAGATAAACGTGAAAGTTGGTGATAGATATTCTAATATATCATAGAATATATCCTGAAAAAATCACTTTGATCGGAGCTATATATAGTTATATCCCATAAAACCGATCGTTCAGATAGAAAGATTTTTGGCCTTTTCTCCCTTAGTTTAGAAAGTATAAACGTGAAACTCTGTGATATATATTTTAATATATCATAGAAGATTTTCCGAAAAAATCACTTTGATCGGAGCTATATATAGTATATATCCCATACAACCGGTCGTTCAGATAGAAAGATTTTTGGCTATTTCTCCCTTAATTTCCAATATAAAAACGTTAAACTTGGTGATATTTATTCTAATATGTCATAGAAGATTTCATGAAAAACTCAATTCTATCGGAGGTGTATATAATATATATCCCATACAACCGATCGTTCAGATAAGGAGTGTTTTTGCCATTTTTTATTTTATATTTATCTTAAAAATCGTTTAGGTATGTACATCTGTTCACTATATATTTCTTATCTTTTACATCCGATTATTTTTATATTACGAACGGGATAAGGTTATTGTTCAGCCCCATTCATGAAAGGTATGAAGTCTTCGGCACCGCCGATGACAGTTCCGTCCTTACTTGTTTTTTTATACCTTAATCCCATCGATCTTTTCATACTACAACAATATACCCAATTTATTCTAGCCAAACGTTCAATAACTTAAGCCAGTATGCCCTTTCATGAAGAAATGTATGAATGAATCGCACAAAGGTTTTATCTTGATTTTTGGCTAATAGTTGCCTTTCAATTGGTATGCTTACTTTTGTGTTTGTGTATGTGCGTGTGATGTGCAACAAAATTTTTTTTACTAACATAAGAACCAGCATGAATTTTTGTTAGTTGAAGCCAAATTTTATGTTCAAACATTTGTATGTAGGTAGGTATGTAGGTAGACATTTGAGTTCAATGTTCTGCATTGTAAGTATTTTTTCCCTACGGCCAACGGTTTGTTGAAACTCATTGATTGATTTAAGCCGCTCGTGACATGATAAAAATACACAGTTGGAAAAGTTGTAGGAATGTCTTATGCTATGGCCGGGTCGCAATGAACTTTTTTATATATGTAGATGCGTTCAATGCAATCTTATGCATGCTAAGTAGATTGCACGTATTTTTATGCTGAACGGCAGATCGAGTGATACTAGCGCCGTCTACCATACAAAAGTTGGCAATCTTCAACTTTAGCAAGATGTAAAGCCTAAGGCCCGGTTTTACAGTACAAGTTCAACTCAGTTTGTCAGTTAAACTACGCTTAAATTTATTCTACAGTTTTTCAGTTTACTTTAACTGAAGTTTAAGCTGAGCTTAAGCGGCCGATCTGGCAGCGTTAAACTCTAGTTAAGCTATCAGTTATTTGCGTTCATTCGAAATTGCGTCGTATATACCCAAAAAGCATTTGGGCTTGAGTACCATTAGAGCTCATGTTGATAACTAGGCATACTTGAAAATTTTCAGGAGTTGTTTCCAAACCGTGGCTCAACTCGAGAATCATAGCATACTCAGCAAAAGGGGAGTTTAGCTTTTCTTCCACCTTCCGCAGAAAAATCATTAGATAATGTATTCTTAGGTTAGAATAGGTAAAACGTCCTCTTTACTCTTGTCGGCAAAACAAGGAAAAACCTCATTGCCAAATTTCCTACGAAATATACCGCAATATTTCGAAGATAATGCACTATTGTCTCTTCGAAGTCTGAAGTGAAAGCATTACTCCGAAGAGAATGTCAACTTCATCGGAGAAGATACTGCATAGTGTCGTCAAGTATGCTTTACCGTCATTCCCAAAAAGTGAACTCCCTCGCATGCAAGGAAAAAATCAACCATGCGAGATGGAACCGCAGCCATAGAAAAGCTCCTATTAGGAACAGATCCCAAATACAGGATATGAGACCTGCAGACAAGCATCATATGGTACATTATATATGTCACAACTGGCTTTTCCTGCTCCACGCGATGCAGTTCTTAACGATTGTGATAGGGTCACGTAAGAGATATACGTGTACATACGTGCCCACTTGATTCTCAATATTAAAAATTAAATGCCTTGAGGAGTATCGACCGCGTAGATAATAATAATTTACATGCGAGGCACATGCAGCCAAGTTTCGATTTCCATTTGGGTATTTGGATCTGAAAATATATATTATGTTTATATCTATATATGTACATGAATGGATATGTATATTTGTATTTATAAAGACGTGCAAATATTTATATTAAGGTTTGCAAGACCGATGTATATAAAAAGTAATGCATATCTACAATTTATTCAAGCACGTAATGCATAGAAGCATAAATAAGTAGATACAAAAACGAAAGGCGGATAATTACAGACATCCTTGCCAAAAAATAAGTAACGCAAAATAAATGGCTTCCAAAAAAATTGGCTCGAAAGGGCAGCCATATCACCAGCAGACGTTGAATGCGCTTGTCATTAATTAATTGAGATAGATTACTGATTGCAATAATTGTTTTGCAGTGAATTTTGTCGAAAGCACATAAGAGAAGAAACCTACAAACTCACTCATATACATAGAAAACTGCTTGCATTATAAATAGGTAGATTTATTTCGTTTCAACAGTAATTGTATAGTTGCAGTTACAATGACTTTGTCTTTTGTAATTTGCATTAAAAAAAATGTGATTTTAATGCATTGATTAGGTTCCTTGAACTTTAAATGCTTCTAGAACTGGGGTCATAATGGCATAAGGAAAATATCGCATTAAAGATAATGGTAAAGGTAAAGGTAAAGGTAAAAGTAAAGGTAAAGGTAAAGGTAAAGGTAAAGGTAAAGGTAAAGGTAAAAGAAAAGGTAAAGGTAAAGGTAAAGGTAAAGGTAAGGGTAAAGGTAAAGGTAAAGGGTAAGGTAAAGGTAAAGGTAAAGGTAAAGGTAAAGTTAAAGGTAAAGGTAAGGGTAAAGGTAAAGGTAAAGGTAAATGTAAAGGTAAAGGCAAAGGTAAAGGTAAAGGTAAAGGTAAAGGTAAAGGTAAAGGTAAAGGTAAATGTAAAGGTAAAGGTAAAGGTAAAGGTAAAGGGTAAGGTAAAGGTAAAGGCAAAGGTAAAGGTAAAGGTAAAGGTAAAGGTAAAGGTAAAGGTAAAGGTAAAGGTAAAGGTAAAGGTAAAAGTAAAGGTAAAGGTAAAGGTAAAGGTAAAGGTAAAGGTAAAAGTAAAGGTAAAGGTAAAGGTAAAGGTAAAGGTAAAGGTAAAGGTAAAGGTAAAGGTAAAGGTAAAGGTGAAGGTAAAGGTAAAGGTAAAGGTAAGGGTAAAGGTAAAGGTAAAGGTAAAGGTAAATGTAAAGGTAAAGGTAGAGGTAAAAGTAAAGGTAAAGGTAAAGGTAAAGGTAAAGGTAAAGGTAAAGGTAAAGGTAAAGGTAAAGGTAAAGGTAAAGGTAAAGGTAAAGGTAAAGGTAAAGGTAAATGTAAAGGTAAAGGTAAAGGTAAAGGTAAAAGTAAAGGTAAAGGTAAATGTAAAGGTTAAGGTTAAGGTAAAGGTAAAGGTAAAGGCAAAGGTAAAGGTAAAGGAAAAGGTAAAGGTTAAGGTAAAGGTAAAGGTAAAGGTAAAGGTAAAGGTAAAGGTAAAGGTAAAGGTAAAGGTAAAGGTAAAGGTAAAGGTAAAGGTAAAGGTAAAGGTAAAGGTAAAGGTAAAGGTAAAGGTAAAGGTAAATGTAAAGGTAAAGGTAAAGGTAAAAGTAAAGGTAAATATAAATGTAAAAGTAAAGGTAAAGGTTTTTTTTTTCCTTTGTCTCTACATGCTAACCGCGTTTCGAGGAATGTATTATTTTTAACTTTGTGATTACAATCTAATGTTACTGTATGATAACTCTTTACAATATTGGTATGTATGTATCCTGATTAGATATAAATAGTATTAAAATAATACCGCTTGCGAATGGATACAAGCAAAAATATATAACAATTTAAAATTGAATAGCAAGCATTGAAAATTTATCAAATAACAATCTATGCGTTAAAAGTTTTTAGAGTACTAATAATAGTATAAACGAATTTATTAAGTGATTTTATTAGTTGCTTATGTCTAGCGACTTCCATAATGTTGAACGGTCGTACGCCGAGCTCTTCACATAGTATTGTATGAGGTCTTCGGGCTCTTTCATAGGCTGGACAGTCAACCAAAAGATGGTTGATTGTTTGTGATGTTGTCGAGTCGCATGTACATGTATCTTCTTCGATGATTTTAAAACGTTTTAAATACGCCTTGCGATAGCTGTGACCTGTTAGGATTTGAGTATTTTCGAAAGATATACCCGGCATTTGACTATAACTTTCCGCTTCCGCAGGAGATTGAAAGAATAGTTTAGTGCCGCTTCCGGTTGGTTCGTTCATAAACTTTATGCCACGTTTCAGCAATCTTTTGATGTTCATAACGCTTAGCGTAGCTAAGTGGACATGCGTAATACGAGGGAGTTGTTGTTAGCGCCGCTGCTTCTTTAGCCGCTTGATCTGCAAGCTCATTGCCCATGATACCGATAAGAGCTTTCACCCATCAGAACTCAATCGAATAGTTTTGACGTAATTGGTATAATCTTTCGTGTATGGATGCAATCAATGAATTCGTGTTGCTCCGATTTTAATAGCGTCAAGGCATGACTGGCTATCACTTAAGATATGTAGTCTGGTAGACGCAAGATAGGTTTGGGGCCATGCTAGAGCTGAATCTATAGCTAAGGCCTCGGCTTGAAAGACAGTTCAAACGTTATCTAATTTAAATGTCTCCTTATCGTGGGTGCCGCTTGGTTGAAAAACAACAAAAGCGCAGCCACATTCTTCGGTTTCCAGCTTGCTTCCATCTGTAAAAATTAAAGTTGTGTTGGTTGTATATATTATATCGATTTGTGTTTGTTGCATCACCATACCATAATTAACTGTTCGTCGAACTGCCTGATGCAGTAGGTTATGTGGGCGTACGCTTTTTGTATATTGAGTTCTCTTGATGTTGTATTAAAGTAACCTGTTCTTTTTGTTTCGTATATATTGCTTGCTTCAGTAACTTTCAGATGTAATTGTTTGAAGCCAGCTAATGCTAAAGCCGATGTTGCAGATACGGTGTGAAAAGCTCGTATTGCTCTAATAACGAAACATCGTTGGAACGATCGTAGAAGTCGACGAATTTAATATAGCATTTTCAGGTCAAATGAAACTTTTTTCAAGTCAAATGAAACTTTTTTCATTTCAAATGAACTTTTTTCATCTTAAATGAAACTTTTTTCAAGTCAAATGAAACCATACTACTAAGGTAATTGTCAATATATTTATATCGTACTTTATAACGCTAAGTATTTATCAAATTTTTCTTTAAGACAACTATTTCTAATTAGCCACATTGAAGGAAAAATTTTTGCTTAAATTTTCTTTGTGAATTTAAGTTGCAGTTAAAGTCGGCTTAGGTTAGCCTTGCTTTTGATCGTTTCAATTTTTAATAGATAAAGTAGCAGGGTTATACGCTAGCCAACTTATATACTAAAGTTTAACCACCCACTTAAAATAAGCACCTATATTTTTTACTTGTATCTACTCCTCTTATATATAAAGCACATTCTTCTTCTACATATACTTCGTTAATAACGTCGGAATAAGCAACGCAGAGGACAAATAGAAGGAACCAAAGAGCATGATGTGAGCGTATTTCCTATTCACTGCCTGAGACCAACTAACACATCGGTTGAATCCTCTGTATTATGCTTTTCTCTTTGACCAACTTCTTACCAAACAACATAGAACGATAGCAAGGTATTGAGAGAAACATTTCTTTTACCAACTATATAGTAGAGCATATGGACTGTGGAGAGATCTTTTTTAACTATGATGAAAAACATAACGGTAAAAAGTGATGTTTTCTACTCTATGGCTTAGTTACATTGCACTTCACTCGTTTTGGCTTTTGAAAACATATATATTTGTTTTTATTCCACTATTTTTCATTGTATATTGTATTGCACTACAACGAAATAGATCGGAATAGTTTAAAGGAAACTTAATCTCCAAAAATTTTTTTAGTAGGTCATGAAAAAACCCTTAAAAATCAAAGTAAAAAAAAAATGAAATTTCGCAGGCTCGAAAATTATTTGTTTGGGTATGCGTAGTGAAACTTTTTTTCCTGACCCCAAATCCTATCGAAAAATCGATGGCGCGATATCGGTTAATAAATCGACCCATTCTAATATAATATATATTCTAAGTATTACATTTAAATACAATATACAATGAAAAATAATGGAATAAAAACAAATATATATGTTTTCAAAGCCCAAACGAGTGAAGTGCAATGTAACTAAGCCATAGAGTAGAAAAGATCACTTTTTACCGTTATGTTTTTCAGTATAGTTAAAAAAGATCTCTCCACAGTCCACATACTCTACTATATAGTTGGTAAAAGTAATGTTTCTCTCAATACCTTGCTATCGTTCTATGTTGTTTGGTAAGATGTTGGTCAAAGAGAAAAGCATAATACAGAGGATTCAACCGATGTGTTAGTTGGTCTCAGGCAGTGAATATGAAATACGCTCACATCATGCTCTTTGGTTCCTTCTATTTGTCCTCTACGTTGCTTATTCCTACGATATTAACGAAGTATATGTAGAAGAAGAATGTGCTTTATATATAAGAGGAGTAGATACAAGTAAAAAATATGGGTGCTTATTCTAAGTGGGTGGTTAAACTGTAGTATATAAGTTGGCTAGCGTATAACCCTGCTACTTTATCTATTAAAAATTGAAACGATCAAAAGGCAAGGCTAAACTAAGCCGACTTTAATTTCAACTTAAATTCACAAAAAAAATTTAAGCAAAAATTTTGCCTTCAATGTGGCTAATTAGAAATAGTTTTCTTAAAAAAAGATTTGATAAATACTTAGCGTTATAAATTACGATATAAATATATTGACAATTACCTTAGTAGTATGGTTTCATTTGACTTGAAAAAAGTTTCATTTGAAATGAAAAAAGTTTTATTTAAAATGAAAAAAGTTTTATTTAAAATGAAAAAAATTTCATTTAAATTGAAAAAAGTTTCATTTGACTTGAAAAAAGTTTCATTTGACCTGAAAATGCTATAATACTTTGTTGCACTACCCCGAATGGCGGCAGCGTAAGTAATCATCGGTTCTATTACTTGTCTATATATTATTATGATCTGATTTTTTTTTTTATTTTATTTTTTTATATTATTATGATGTTTTCAGGATGGGTGCCCCAAGTTGGTCGAACGAATTTACACAGGTTGTTAAAAATTCTTTGTGTTTTGGCTATGATATACTTCGCATGACTTATGAACTTCAGCTGATCATCTATCACCACACCTAGTAGTTTTATGGCTTTTACCAACGGTAGGGTAACGCCGTTCATCGATACTTTGGAGCTCTTGCCTTTCTTGTGAATCCCATAGCTTGCGTTTTAGCTTCGCCGAATGTTAATTTCACTTCCTTTCCCCATTAACTTATTTGGGTTAAGCTTATTTTTGTTAAGCACTCCAACTCAGTACGTGCTTTTGCACTGACCGTGAGTAGTACATCGTCTGCGAATGCTTGTATTTCACACCCTTGTGGCAATGGCATCGAGAACAGGTCTTCCAAAATTATGTTCCAGAAAATTGGGACGCATATAGAGGCTTGAACGCAGCCCTTGGTCATAGGCTTTGTTGCGGTGGATTCTGCGTAATCAGGCTTTGCCGTGCGAACATGGAGGTAGCTCTTGATTAGATTATAAATATTTGAAGGCGCTTTGTATCGAATTAATTGGCTTAACAGCATTGGCCACCAGGCATTATCGAATGCGGCTTTTATGTCTAAAGACACGCAAGCCACTTGATATCGCCTACACTTTTTATCCTTACTATTTTGTACTGCATTGAAGAGTGCATCTGTGGTTGACGTTTGTTTCTTAAACCCATACTGGTTGGACGACCACAATTTGTTGTTTTCAGCATGATACGCCAAGCGCTGGGTAAAGAGTTTTTCCAAAACTTTTCCAAATGCAGGTAGCAGACCCATTGGACGGTACGGTGATAAACTGTCAGCTTCTTTGTTCGTTTTAGGCAAGATTTTTACGTAGGCATGCCTTGGGGAAATGTCCTATTCTTAACCATGCGTTGTATACACTTGTTATAAACCTTGGGTAGTCCTTCATTACCTCTATGCAAATATCAGATATAATATTATCTAGACCCGGAGCCTTGTTGGGATTTATAGAGTTTAGGGCTTCAAAAACTTCATCTTGTGTGAAATCTGGATCATTCGGAATGCTTAAAATTTGCTCAGCTTGATTTTGAATATTTCGATGCCGTGCGGGAGAATCTTCACTATCTTCGGGATAAAAGTGGCGCAATAGTGATTCAGCTGTTTCGCTGCTTGTTTCAGTAAATTTACTATCTTTGTGCAGAGTTATCGGTGGGCGTTTAGAAGGTGCATCTTTTATGATACGATTTGTAACCGGCCATGCATCTTCTTTACCTTGATAATTACAGAATTCTCTAAAATTTCTCACTGATGCTTCTTTTAAAGCTTTAGCGTATTTGCGTTTTGCTTTCGCATGGAACAGTGCAACTGCGTTTACTGGTCTGTGGTTCTTGCTTAACCAGTTAAGTTTGTGATGAAGTTTAATACAGCTTTTTTGAGGGCTTGTAGATCTTGATTCCACCTAGGATTACATGGTTTTCCACCTTTCTTTATTTTCATCGATTCGTTACAAGCGTCGGGTATACTGCTTGCAAGACTACTGACTGCATTACCAATTTCTGGTGAGGTGCAATTATTAAAGTTTATGTTTAGTATTTTGGACTTTTGTACGTTTTTATGTAGGCGTTCATGAAAAATGTCCTACTTGGCGGTTTTGTTATTAAACAAAAAGGTAGATGGTCGTTTGGATGATTTGAGTTCTTCACTCTTCTCCAGCTTGAAAGTTATCGGGTTATAGTCAGAGCTGTGAACTGCTTCAATGTTTACTTGCCAATCTTTTATATAATTTATACTGTTGTCTGACGCCACTGTAATGTCAAAGATAAATGTCGTCGACAAACTGTGCCGTATAGCTGTGAAAGTAGGTGTTGTTCCTTCGTTTCAAATTATCATATTGTTAGTAGCTGCAATGTCCGCAACTGACGTTCCTCGAGCGTTTTCAGATTTCGAGCCCCAGGAAGGATGCCAGCCATTAAGATCTCCACCCATTATACGTAAAGAGGAAGATGTTGATGCGAGAAAATGGTTTATTGCCCTTAGAGTATCGTACTCATCAAATAAAGCTCCTACGTATGCATTGCCGACGCATAATAGACGCTGACCAATACGAAATTTTACTACACCTAAATTGGAGTAGACAGTACCTAGTGGTGCCGCCACGTTTTCTTTTACCAATATACATGATTTTGTTCTTCTATTCTCTGCTGGGAACTGATATATCTCAACCCCATTTGTTGTACGAAATTGCTATCTTTATCAACTGGTGGTTCGCTGATTAATTCTATATCTATTGATTTTGAAGTAATATATTGGACTAGTTCATTGTAGGCGGTATGACAATAATTTACATTGACTTGTATATAATTTCAGAGGCTTAGGGCCCATAATTGTTGCGAGCACTAATACGTTGGCATACTGACTGGATTTGGGGACAGAATTTTATGCTCGTTGCTGAGTGATGAATATCTATCTTTGTTTCAGACTTTTCATTGCGGGCTGCACAGTTGAAGCATTTCATCTTTGTATTGTCGTTTTTGTAGGGACAATGGGCAAATGTATGCTCTTTACTAGCGCAATGAGAACATGGTGTGATTTGCGAATCGCATTTTGTTTTAGTGTGACCAAACTGAAGGCATCGGAAGCAATTAGAGGTAGAGGCATAGGTAAAGGTAAAGGTAAAGGTAAAGATAAAGGTAAAGATAAAGGTAAAGGTAAAGGTAAAGGTAAAGGTAAAGGTAAAGGTAAAGGTAATGGTAAAGGTAAACGTAAAGGTAAAGGTAAAAGTAAAGGTAAAGCTAAAGGTAAAGGTAAAGGTAGACGTTAAGGTTAAGGTAAAGGTAAAGGCAAAGTTAAATGTAGACGAGAAAGAAATGCAAAAAAAAAGAAAAGAAAAAAAAATAAAAAAATATATATTTGGCGCGATATACCTCCGAGGAGATTTCGGCTTAGCTTCGCTATCAACTTTCGTCGTGCTTCATTTTGCTTTTCTTACAAATTGGCTGGACGGAACGTAGAGGTTTTATGCACCTGCAAGCAGATGACTTTTCGATGAGAAATGTTTCATGGCAGAAATACACTTAAGTGTTTGTCAAGCCATTGGCGAGTGTAGACCCTGCTTAAAAAAATTTCTCCAAACTATTTTGTTGTTGGGTTTCTCGGAACTTCAATCCGTTACCTTCGCTGTAGTGGGAGACCATAACAGATACAACTACAGCGACCAAAGGCAAAGTCAGTTGAAAGGAAGAAAGTGAAGGAATTGGGAAATTAAAAGGAAAGGGAAAGTTAAAAATTAAGATAGAAAATTTAAAACGAAATGTAAAAAGAAAAATAAGAAGAGTAAAATAATAAGAAGAGAAGAAAGAAATACGAAAAAGAAAGAAACAAGAAAACAAATTTATGAAAAAAGTAGAAAAATAAAAAAAAGAAAATTTTATTTATGGAAAATTTAAAAAGAAAAACCAGAGGAATACGAAAAGGTAAAACAAAAGAAAAAAAAATAGAAGAAAAGGATAATCAAAATGAAGAGTTTAAGAAAGAGGAACTAAAAAAGTAAAACAACGGAATTAAAAAAATAAAAAGGAAAGATAGGAAAACAGATAGAAAGAAACTAAAAAAGAAAAAAAGAATAATAAGTTAAAGATGAAGAAAACGAAAGAAAACAAATAAAACAATATATAATAATTCAAAGAACAAGGAAAAATAAATAAATGAATGTAACAAGTAAGGAAGGTTAAGTTCGGTTGAAGCCGAGAGAGAGCTATGGTGACAACATAAGGGAAAATAACCATGTACGAAAATGAACCGAGGGAAACCCTGGAATGCGTTTGTATGACATGTGTATCAAATGAAAGCAATTAAAGAGTATTTTATGAGGGAGTGGGCCATAGTTCTATAGGTGGACGCCATTTAGGGATATCGCCATAAAGGTGGATCAGGGTTGACTCTTGAATTTGTTTGTACGATATGGGTATCAAATGAAAGGTATTAATGAGTATTTTAAAGCGAAGTAATCCTTAGTTCCATAGGTGGACGCCGTTTCAAGATATTTCCATAAAGGTGGACCAGGGGTGACCCTAGAATTTGTTTGTACAGTATGGGTATCAAAAGAAAGGTGTTAATGAGTATTTTAAGAGGGAGTGATCCTTAGTTCCATAGGTGGACGCCGTTTCGAGATATCGCCATAACGGTGGACCAGGGGTGACTCTAGAATACGTTTGTACAATATGGGTTACAAACGAAAGGTGTTAATGAGTATTTAAAAAATGGAGTGGGTCTTAGTTCTATAGGTGGACGCCTTTTCGAGATATCGCCATAAAGGTGGACCAGGGGTGACTCTAAAATTTGTTTGTACGATATGGGTATCAAATGAAAGGTGTTAGTGAGTATTTTTAAAACGGAGTGGGCCTTCGTTCTATAGGTGGTGGCCTTTTCGAGATATCGCCATAAAGGTGGACCAGGGGTGACTTTAGAATATGTTTGTACAATATGGGTATCAAACTAAAGTTATTAATGAGAGTTTTAAAAGGGAGTGGCGGTAGTTGTATATATGAAGTCGTTTTCCAGATATCGACCAAAGTTTTTTCTAAAGTTATATTTTGCGTCAATAAACCAATCCAATTACCATGTTTCATCCCATTTTTCGTATTTGGT
Organism: Eurosta solidaginis; assembly: GCF_040869045.1. Lineage (NCBI taxonomy): Eukaryota > Metazoa > Arthropoda > Insecta > Diptera > Tephritidae > Eurosta > Eurosta solidaginis. Next base: position 262,428,481 of record NC_090320.1, read on the forward strand.
ATAGAATTATGGCATTTTTTTCATTTTTCGTAATTTTCGATATCGAAAAAGTGGGCGTGGTCATAGTCGGATTTCGTTCATTTTTTATACCAAGATAAAGTGAGTTCAGATAAGTACGTGAACTAAGTTCAGTAAAGATATGTCGATTTTTGCTCAAGTTAACGTGTTAACGGCCATGCGGAAGGACGGACGGACGACTGTGTATAAAAACTGGGCGTGGCTTCAACCGATTTCGCCCATTTTCACAGAAAACAGTTAGCGTCATAAAATCTATGCCCGTACCAAATTTCAAAAGGATTGGGAAATTTTTGTTCAACTTATGACATTAAAAGTATCCTAGACAAACTAAATGAAAAAGGGCGGAGCCACGCCCATTTTGAATTTTTCTTTATTTTTTGTATTTTGTTGCACCATAACATTACTAGAGTTGAATGTTGACATAATTTATTTATATACTGTAAAGATATTAAATTTTTTGTTAAAATTTTACTTAAAAAATAATTTTTTTTAAAAGTGGGCGTGGTCCTTCTCCGCTATTGCTAATTTTTATTAAGCGTACATATAGTAATAGGAGTAACGTTTCTGCCAAATTTCATCATGATATCTTCAACGACTGCCAAATTACAGCTTGCAAAACTTTTAAATTACCTTCTTTCAAAAGTGGGCGGTGCCACGCCCATTGTCCAAAATTTTACTAATTTTCTATTCTTCGTCATATGCTGAACTCACCTACCAAGTTTCATCGCTTTACCTGTCTTTGGTAATGAATTATTGCACTTTTTACGTTTTTCGAAATTTTCGATATCGAAAAAGTGGGCGTGGTTATAGTCCGATATCGTTCATTTTAAATAGCGATCTGTGATGAGTACTCAGGAACCCACATACCAAATTTCATCAAGATACCTCAAAATTTACTGAAGTTATCGTGTTAACGGACGGACGGACGGACATGGCTCAATCAAATTTGTTTTCGATCCTGATGATTTTGATATATGGAAGTCTATATCTATCTCGATTCCTTTATACCTGTACAACCAACCGTTATCCAATCAAACTTAATATAATCTGTGAGCTCTGCTCAACTGAGTATAAAAACGAAAAGAATAGGAGAACAGAAGAAATGTAAAAGAAAAAAAGAGAAGAAAGAATAAGAAAAACGAAAGAAGAAGAAAAAAAATATATAAAAAGGAAGCGAAAGAAAATAAAAAGCAAAAGATAAACAAAATGAAAAGGAAAATGAAAAGGCGAAGGAAAGAGAAAAAAGGAAAAAAGAACAGAAAAAAGAAAATGAAAAAGTAAAAATTTGATAAGCTTTAAATAACATTAGATGCAGTTAGAAATTGTCAGTTCAAAATTCATAAAGTAAGTTTTCAGAAACATTTAAACACAAAATGGGTTAAATAAAAAAAAACTTAATGGAATTGAAACGAATTATTTAAGAAAAATGTGGAGCTCACTACAGATATTAAAAAAAACTAGGACCATTTGTTCCGTTATGGTAGGAACACTCATACGTGTAAAAGAGGACTTGTCCGACTGTAGGAATTCAGAGGATACCTGTAGCATTACCAGTAGGGGTACAAAAGGGGTGTGTCAGCAAGTATCAGTAAGGCTATAAAGAAGGGTATAAGGGAGGTCTGTCCGACAGTACATGTAGCGTTATAAATAGGACCCGTCTGACACTACCCGTTCAAGCATAAGCAGTGCAATTAGTCTCTCCACAGGACATGCTCCGACTAAAAGAAAAATCACTCCAACACATATAAAATGATCAAACTGGCTACAGCGGCGTATTCCTTTGCGACTCATCTCGGATTCATCCTAGACTAATCGAATTTTTTGCTAGTTAACTTTGAAGAATTTGTTTTTAATATATTGTATGGGTCAAATATTGTATATAAAGGAAGCAATCACTTTTTTGTTTGAAAAAAAAACTTCGAATTTCGACAGTAATTGCCAAACTTAGTCTAATTTATTTTCTGATTTTATTTAGTTTTCCTATTATTTAACCCTAATTTTGCTGCAGCAACAATTAAATTAGTACGCCTGATTAAGCAGACATTGCAATTATTTATTTATTCGTTTATTTATTTTACGGTTCATAGACTCTTTAGCTTTCGCCCAACTTTATGCTGAGTACTTAGACGACGCGACTGTATTACCTACTTTTTGTTTTTCTCATTTAAATACAATTAAAACAAGTAAGGAAGGCTAAGTTCGCATGTAACCGAACATTACATACTCAGCTGACAGCTTTGGAGACAAAATAAGGGGAAATCACCATGTAGGAAAATGAACCTAGGGTAACCCTGGAATGTGTTTGTATGACATGTGTATCAAATGGAAGCTATTAAAGATTATTTTAAAAGGGAGTGGGCCCTAGTTCTATAGGTGGACACATTTTCGAGATATCGTAATAAAGGTGGACCAGGGGATGACTCTATAATGTGTTTGTACGATATGAGTATCAAATTAAAGGTATTAAAAGGGAGTCGCCTTAGTTGTATATGTGAAGGCGTTTCCGAGATATCGACTAAAATGTGGACCGGGGTGACCCAGAACATCATCTGTCGGGTATCGCTAATCATGCTAAATTTCATCATGATATCGTCAACGACTGCCAAGTTACAGCTTGCAAAACTTTTCGATATCGAAAAAGTTGGCGTGGTTATAGTCCGATATCGTTCATTTTAAATAGCGATCTGAGATTAGTGGCCAGGAACCTACGTACCAAATTTCATCAAGATACCTCAAGACTTACTCAAGTTATCGTGTTAACGGACAGACGGACGTACGGACATGGCTCAATCAAATTTTTTTTCGATACTTATGATTTTGGTATATGGAAGTCTATATCTATCTTGATTCCTTTATACATGTACAACCAACCGTTATCCAATCAAATTTAATATACTCTGTGTGCAAAGCACGCTGAGTATAAAAACTATGTCTGTTTTTGTTATATTTTGACGTGCTTGTATTTTTGATATGGCTATTGTTGTTGCTGCTACCGTTATATTCCATGTTGACACAGATTTTCAATTAAAGTGATTTTAACCTGTTCTACGTGCTTTGTAAGCGTTTCGTGCGAAATTTGTTGTGGTATCTACATATAAACATTATTGTTTTAGGATTTTTTTTTGCGCAGCGCGGTATTCACAATTGTTGTTGATCCTTTTCCCTTTTACTCTTGTTTTACTAAATACTACAGGTCTACAAACAACAAATAAACAAGAAAAAAAAAAAACAACAATTCAGCAAAATGTAAAATTAAGCGCTTCAAATGAAAAGCAAACAAATCATTCCAATAGCGAAGTGAGGCAGAAAAAAATTTTTTGCAAGTGCCATGACTCATGAATAAATGGATTGACTGTGGGATGTAATTTAAAAATGAAAAGAAGAAGAAGAAAAATAGAAAAACCAAAACGATGAAAAACAAGTAAGAAAGTCTAAGTTCGGCTAAAATTCCATACATACATACATAATTACATACCCAACTGTGCACTTGAAAGGCTCTTTTTGTTTGCTTTGTGTGGTTAATAGTTATATAACGCTGTGCAATAACACATATGTGGTTCTATTCAGAATTGATTTTCGTTCAAAAGAAGCAAAAACTATACGGAGGCTACCACTAATGAACTTGAGCGGATAAAAATGCAGTTACCTTAAGATTTCCCTACAAAAACTGTTTATTTTTAAAATAAAGGTATAACAGAACAATAAACATATGTTTGCATAAAAACTATGATTTTTTTTGACTTATGGCATTGAAGGTATTTTGGAAAGAGAAGCAAAATAAACTAATTACAACATTTTTTTTTAATTATACGGTTTGATTGAAAACAATACTTACATTAAGTAATAATAGTACTAAACGCTAGAAAGTAATTAGGTAGGTCTTAGGTACTAGTCATCACACTCCTCATCAATCTGGTGCGTTGATCAGACAATTAAATAAAAGCATTGGGAGCGTGAAATTTCTAAAAATGATAGGCGTAGCATAACCTGGTTAAGGTTCAGTTCGTCTTATATATGACTATCAATAGAAATTGGACGCGTCCAACGCTTTTATTTAATTGTCTGATCAACGCCCTAGATTGATGAGGAGTGTGATGACTAGTACTGGTGCAGTGAAATAACTCCCAAATGCGAAAACTCCCAACAAAAAAAATGAAGCAACTCCCAAATATTTTACATACAAATTGGGACTTATTTCATTATGAAACTGCTCCCAATTCATTGGGACTTATTTCATAATTTTTGCCGGTAATTATTTCATAATGAAATAATCCCCAATAAAATTTCTTTGGGAGTTATTTAATAATTTTTTGAGATTGGGGGTTATTTCACTTTTATTGGGACTTACTTCATTGTTTGTAATTCAGGCATTGGTAGTTATTTCATTTTTGTTGGGAGTAACAGTTTCTATGGGTAGGATATACATTGAGGGACCAATTGGTTTTATTCGTAAACCAAAGGGGTTTGAACTTTGGAATTTTGAACATAGGTTTTCAGGGAGTTCCCCAACGAAAATCAGTAAGTAATTTTTAATTGTTATTAACAATTTACTAGTAATTAGTAGTTAAAATTACCATGGTATAACTATCACTTTTTTTCTACATACGAACAACTCCACAAGAATTTTATATATAAGTACACTTTATAATGTTTATAAAACCACAAGCAACTATTTTTGTTTGTTTAAATTTGCGTATTATTGTAAAATTTAATGATTTATTTGTTTACTTTCCGCGAACACAAGCATACAGCCATTTTATCTAATTCACTGCTTGCTTGGTGGTACCAGATGCTTTAAATTGTTCCAACGAATGAAAAATTTTTAAATAGTACCAACGAGGAAAATGGGCCTTTTTCATTCAACTCTATTTATTTATTTTACAAAAAAGAGAAAATTTGGAATAAAAAGTCGAGCGATGCACAGTAATTCTGCGTAGAACACCTTTCTGCATAAGCGGCCTTCGGCCGCGCCTATAAAAAATAACCCTGGGCTACACCATGCCAAGTCCGGGTGTGTGGTATAACCGTGGCGGTAGCAGCCTATGCAGAAAGGTGTTCTACGCAGACTTGTTCCTTTTATATTTTACTTTTAATAAATTATGTTAATTTCATAAAAAAATGCGATTTTTTAAAATAAATTACGTTTACTTCGACTACACTATTCAAGTTTTCGTGTAATTGTAACTTTTACATATGTACATAACAGTTTGCTGTATTTTTCAAATCTCATTGTAACTGATTATATAGTATAAAGATACCATTTCAAATTTAGATTTGGGATTTATTCAATTTTTTTGGGACTTATTTCATTTGGGAGTTATTTAATTTTTTTTTGGGACTTGTGGTTTCATTATGAAATAACTGGCAAATATTGGGAGTTATTTCATTTCCTTCTTTGGGAGTTATTTTATTTATTAAAGTTGGGAGTTATTTCATTTTTATTGGGACTTGATTCATTGGGAGTTATTTCATGGGAGTTATTTCATTTGGGAGTTATTTCACTGCACCACTAGTGCCTGGGGCCTACCTAATTATTTTCTACCTTTTAGTATTATTACTACTTAATGTAAACATTGTTTTCAATAAAACCGTTTAATTTAAAATTCTTTTTTATTATTTTTTTTATATCTCGATCCTTGCTGCACCTAGCGTGATTTTTTTTTCATAAACCGATTTCTATTTCTGTATGTAATATGTGTTCCAAATATGAGCCAAATCGGAGCACAAATATGATTTTTCTTAATATCTCGATTCTTGCGCCACCTAGCGGTGATTTTTTTCATAGGTCGGTTCTATTCATGTATGTATTATGTGTAGGAAATATGAACCAAATGGGATCACAAATACAATTTTTTTAAATATTTCGATCCATGCGCCACCTATCGGAGTTTTTTTCTTATTATAACATTTTAATCGGGATCTGAACTATATTCCCAGTTTCATGCTTGTAGCTTATCGGAAAGTTACTTAAATTTTAATTACAAAATTCGTAAACAAAGGCCGCTACACATAGCAAGCTAAATAAAACCGTTTAAAAAGGGGCGGGTCAAGCCTATTTCCAAAATTTGTTGAAGTTTTTTCTTAGCTCAAACGTACCATTACTGAGGTAGAATATCAATTAAATGTAGTTAAATACCATAGAATTAGTGCAAACTTTGTTAAGGTTAGACCTTTAGGGAAAGTGGGCGTAGCTTTTAACCGATTTTTCTTATCTCCACTCAGTCTATATAATTTGGCAAGGATAGTGTCTCTGCCAATTTTAATTTACGGCTTCCAAATTCTCTCTTCTAAATGTAGGTGGTGCCACGCTCATATTCCAAATTTTTTTTTGGAATTTATGTTTGCTGTCATAAAGCCAATCCATTTACCAAATTTCATTACTTTAGCGGTATTAGTTTTTAAATTATATCACTTTCTCCATTTTCCTTAATTTTAAATATCTAAAACAGGGCGTGGTTATAGTCCGATTTCGCTCAATTTTAATCTATTCTGGGTCCAGATAAGCCCGTATACCGAATTTGGTGAAGATATCTTAATATTAGCTCAAATTATGGTGTTAACGATGGACAGGCGGACGGGCGGACAGACGGAAGGACGGAAGGACATGGCTTAATGAAATTGTTTTTCGATACATATTATTTTGATATATGGAAGTCTACATCTATCTCGATTCATTTATAACTGTACAGCCAACGGTTACCCAATCAAAGTTATAACACCCTGTGTAAAAGTACAGCAGGGTATACAATTTTTTTTAAACAACAGCAACAACAAAACGTAGCATGTATTGTCAGCGACACAACTTTATTTTGCAAACAATAAAGCAGAATCATTTTGTGCAACGAACGAGTGAAGGAATACTAAAACAAAAAGCAGTAAGTGAAGTAAAACATAAAGAAGAATAGCAAGAAGAATAGCACTCAATGTGGCAAATGAAATAAACCAGGGATGCACCTTAACGTTAAGCTAATCGTTTATCAAAAAATTTCCACCGTTTCCGTTGAAATACTTCGAAATATTATCGATAAAGAAATTATCAAGATAAAATGTATCTCGTTTTTAACCGAAACGAAAAGCTTTCGTTAACGTTAAAAACGTTAACAAAAACGTGATACTTTATGTTTGAATTGTGCTGGCAATGCTATAGCCATGGTGAAGCCGTAAGATGGTAACAACGAGCGCACATACACACACAAACTCCATGTAATTTGTTTGTGTAATTCGTTGGTGGTAATGTCAAAAATACTCTGAGAAATGTTCGTACTGTCAAAATTCATGAGAAAAGTTGCAATCAGCTTGGCTAATGCTTTCACCTTTAATGACTCCGCCATCAATCAGCTTTGCCAGCATAGTTTGAAATTAATAATCAACATAACCGATTTGATTTCGTTTTTATATGGCAGAAAACGAAACGAAACCATTTCGTTAATTTGACGTTCTTAACGTTAATAAACGAAACGAAATGAATTTGTTTCGTTTATTAACGTTAATTATCGTAACGAAATGATATCGGTTCGTTGGTTAAGCATGCCTGAAATAAACCAACAAAAAGAGCTCATTCATGGCCGTTACTTTTCTTTATTGTTCATCTTACTATTGCTATTGATGTAATAGTTGTTGTTGGTATTGTTGTTATTATTTTTGTTGCAGACATTGTGCATATGACCACAGAAGCATTGATCCCTACACTAAATCGATTAGCCTAGTTGCCTAGAAAATGTGAAATATGCTTTTGTCTATGCCACCCTCGCAACAAAAATTGCTTAACAAAAATGTTGCAACCACTGCGTGATGGGCGGAAGGAGTGCCAGTAAACAAACTACAAGAACATTGAGAGAATAGGTTCGCGTGGAGTTGTAGATTATATACCCAGCTGTGGGAGGAACTCAACTTCGACGTAGACATATGGGTCGAAATTGAAAAGAATGGTCTGGTGTCAGGGTGTTCTATCTGGAACTCGATTAAAGCTGCGTATTGAAGTTGTCCGATTATTGAAACCTCATTATAAAATCGTCTTCTAAGAAGAAGTAGCCGCGATTAAGCATTTGAGGCACAATTCAATGCTGTTATGGTTAAATAATTTAACGTCTGTTAAAATATTCACGCGGGTATTGAGGCACTGAACTCAACTTTGATGCGAACAAGGATAGTCTGGGAGTGCCTGACCTCGCTTACTTTTCTGTTGAACTATTTTAGGATTATAAAAAACTAAGTGCGGAGGCATAGTAGTGTGCCAGAAAGCTATCGCGTGATCTTTGTTCGGAATGGGTACAGTTGAACCAATTCAGAATTTAAATCAGCTAAACAAAAGCTTGCCATACACTAACTCTTGTGACGTAATGTTATTCTACTGACAGTGAAGAGGATATAAAGGTGATGTTCTGAAATAACTGTGCTCATAAAGGTTTCCATAACCTTTGTGAGCGGGGTTCTGGCGGTGCAAAATATACTAAGCGAGCTATGGTTGTTTGGAGGAAGACTAGGTAGAGTTAACGAGTCAATTTATGTTTGAATATCGAGCTTTTGGCCGAAATAACATTCGGTCTTGGCGTACTCATACGACATGGCCAAATGCTATCATATTTGAAAGTACATTTTCGCCTTGCAGCAATGCGCGACTTCGTCTTATTCCCTGACTGCAACTACATTTTCGTTAGGGGCTTCGTCTTATTTTCATCTCATTCATCGATATCAACAGGATTTCTACTACTACCGTCATCATCTGCCTCATATTGTTGTTGCTATAATCACATTATTACGCCTCCTTCCGTATACGAATCCCTTGAAAAATTTTAGTACTAGCTCAGACACGCAGGGGAGATTTTTTTCCACTCAAAACTTTGAATCAGTTCGAATTTTCTAGCGGAAAAATAAATGTAAGGCGCGATAACCTCCGAAGAGATCTAAGGCCGAGCTACTCTTCCAATTTGCGTCGTGCTCCTCTTGAGTTTCCCTACAAATTGGCCGGACCATGTTTTATGCCGACTCCGAACGGCATCTGCAAGGCAGATGAGTTTTCACTGAGAGCTTTTCATGGCAGAAATACACCCGGAGCGCTTGCCAAACACTGCCGAGGGGCGACCCCGCTTAAAAAAATTTTCTTCTAATTGAAAAATCTTATTTCTAAAATTTTGATGTTGCTTTGCCCGGGGTGTGAACCAGTATTTAATATTGTACCAAACTCATCTGGGCATAAAAAAGTCACAACAACACAGAAACAAACGAGGAACAACAACACTTCCACAGCTATGGCTATACTCATAAATTTATATATCCGCAGACCAGCAACAAATATTGGCATGCAACAATAATGTCTGTTACTTGATCAACAACAGTAATTGCAGCACAAAAGTAGTTCCAGCAACAGAAAAAGCAACAAAAGGCAATCAACAACAACTATTTGTGAGAGTAAAGCGCCAAATACACGACACGAACATTTCCGCGAACATTCCGCAATCTTGTTCGCAGCTTTGGCCATACACCATACGAACTTTTGGCCGAACATTAGTTCTCTTTCAGACAGCGATGAATACGAACAACAATTGTTCTGCGGCAATATTGCTCGCTGTGGCAATTAAGCGTAAAAAAAAGAGAGAAGATCGCAAAAAAAGAATTTGGTGCAAAGAATGGTTTAAAAAAACGAGCAGTTCTTGGACAAAGTGAGCTTATTAAAGAACTGGAATTCACGTCACAAAATGATTATAAAAATTACGTTCGTATGAGCAAGGCAACATTTGACCAACTTTTACAAACATTTTTTTAATTTTTCGATTAAAGTCGCATAATCATTATTCTTTTTAATTCTATTACAATAATTTTTGCTTTTTACTTGCCACAATGATGGCAAAGATTTATACATTTCAATAAATTCACTCAAAAATTTTTTATTGTCCATTTTACTTTTCTGCGCACGTTTGTTCCGTTCAGAAATTACTACGATTATGAGCTATTTCGCCATACATGCACGAACAGTTCGCGCAAATGTTCGCCAAAAATTAAAATATTTTGATTTTTGACGAACATTTGCGCGAACCGGCAAACACCACAATACACGACAGAAAAGGTCGCAGAAACATGAAATAACGGGAATGTTCGTGTCGTGTATTTGGCGCTTAAGTCAAGCGGTTGTGGCAATTGCAACAAACAATAGTGACTTTGTAAACTTCTGGGCGCATTTTGGTCTAGTATTTGCATTTGCATGAACACACATACATACGCACATGCATTATTAATGCATAAACATAACATTCGCGTGCTGCTGTTGCTTCTAATATAAGAAACTTTTTTACATTTTGCCCTAATTTTGGCTTAGTTTTTTCCTGATCACTTCGAATATACATACATATGTATGTATGTAGCTAAACATTTTTCCTGAATTTTTAAAGTGGCTGACACTTCGTTTCGACTTTTAAAGAAGCTAATACCTAACATTAATGGACTGGGGCGCGATAACCTCCGAAGAGATTTTAGTCCGAGCTTCTCTTCCAATTTACGTCGTGGTCCTTTTGAATTTTTCTTTCAAATTGGCGGGACGGGACCTACTTGTTTTATGCCGACTCCGAACGGCATCTGCAGGGCAGATGAGTTTTCATTAAGAGCTTTTCATGGCAGAAATACACTCGGAGTGCTTGCCAAACACCGCCGAGGAGCGACCCCGCTTAGAAAGATTTTTTTCTAATTAAAAAAACTTTGTTCTAAAATTGTTGATGTTGCTTTGCCCGGGGCGTGAACACAGGATCTTCAGTATGGTAGGCGGAGCACGCTACCATTACATCACGGTGGAGTCTTTATAAGTACTCATTATGTTTTTAATTGTAACTAATCTTTGTTATTTTGGTGCAAAAGTAGGAAATAATGAACTCAAGGCTGGGGTGACATAAGGTCAATTCACCCTATGACTACTTGAAATGGCCATTAAATTAATTACTTGTTTACCTTTTAAAATTTTATTTAAAAAACATCAATGAAATTTCCTTTTGATCATAACCACATTTAGTGTATGAAATCCAGCACAAAAACTTAAAAGCTTCACTGGATGAATAAGACGTTGAGTTGAAACAGTTCTTCTTATTTCAAAAAAACAAAAAAAAACAAATCCTCGGACTTGTTGGCTTATAATGCCTAAGGTTAGGTTGAACTGGTTGGTCAATAAAGACCTCACATAGACTGAATGTGTCCATATTGTTACCAGAACTTGTTTAACGACCAAACGGACAACCTCAATCAGGTACCAGGACTTTTGTTATAGAACAACTCTGTTCTTTTGGCAAATGCAAGAAGTCTTATTGCTTCAAGATCTGGCAACTCTGCCGCCCCTAATAGCTGGAGCCTACACCTAGAGAGCGCAGGATATAAACACAGAACGTGCTAACCCGTTTCTTCCTGCAGCTCGCATTTCCTAGACCAACTGTTTCTGACGTGAGGTTAAAATCTTCTCTGTTTAGAGATATGAGCCACTTTGTGAGTCTACTCTATAATGTCTTAAACATAGCCGTAATTTTATTTACTAATGGCATCGGTTATGGGTCTTCCTGCAGTTCGTACTTCCTACATCTTCTGTTACTGACGAGACCTAACTTATAGCCATGTGACGCCAGAGACAGTGTCCAGTTATTATGCCCATCGTGAGTTTTAAATCTTCTCTGTTTAGAGATATGAGTCACTTTGTGAGTCTAACTTATAATGTCCTAAACATAGCCGCAATTTTACTTACTCTTGGCATCGGTTATGGGTCTTCCTGCAGATCGCACTTCCTACATCTTCTGTTACTGACGAGACCTAACTTATAGGCATGTGACTCAAGAGACAGTGTGCAGTTATTATGCCCATCGTGAGTTTTAAATCTTCTCTGTTTAGAGATATGAGTCACTTTGTGAGTCTACTCTATAATGTCTTAAACACAGCCGTAATTTTACTTACTATTGGCATCGGTTATGGGTCTTCCTTCAGCTCGCACTTAATATATCTTCTGTTACTGACGATACCTAACTTATAGGCATGTGACGCCAGAGACAGTGTCCAGTTAGTATGCCCATCGTGAGTTTTGAATCTTCTCTGTTTGGAGATATGAGCCAATTTGTGAGTCTAACTTATAATGTCTTAAACATAGCCGTAATTTTACTTAACCATATCTATTGGTTCTGGTTATGGGTCTCTTAATTTGTCGTCCTTTATTACCTTCAATTGGCATGAGTTATCAAGAAGTAGGGATATATGGTATGACTTCTGACAACCAACGTCGTTTAAGCCATTCAACACCAATTTATGATGATGATAACGTAGAAAGGAAGAAATATTAAGATGGAAATACTTCCAGTAGGAAAGATGAAGGCGCTAGCCCTCCAAAAAGTTAAAAAAGAAATAAAACTAAAACGGAACCGGAATGTTATGTATTTGATATAAATAATTATGCTCGACAAGTCCCGAAATGTAATAGAAAGTACCTTAAAAAGGCGACTGAAAGCAGCATTTGAAAATGAAGGGAGCCTATCTCACCAACAGCATAGATTTCGCAAAAGTTATTCCACAAAAGCGATCATAGCCGAGGTTGCAGAAGCTGGAAAACAGAGTTCCATCCACGCATTCTGGGACATGGTACGCTCGACGCGCTAAAACATTATTTTAGGTTACCCTCACATTTACTCACCACATTAAAAAGATTTCCTGTAAGATATTTGGCTTATGTTCAGAACAAATCAAGGCCAGAGAAAGGTTAGTGTAAAAAGCAAAGCAGTCCGGGGATCGATGCAAGGTCTCGACTTCTGAAATGCGACGTATAGCAGCCTGCTTGCACATTTTAGAAAGATTTTTCCATAAGTTTTCGTATATGAGGTAATTGCTGTAATTACAGAATGGAATTGGGAGCTATAAAAGCTTAAATTAAACCAAGTAATATGTGATGAATATCCCCGCACTTAAGTTGGTGACAGCGAAAACTCAGATCATGACCCTATCGAAGAGACTAATACCCGCCATAATCAATATGATTGTTGGGCACCAGCAAGTAGAAACATGCAGCTTTATGAATAACCTTGGAGTGAGGCTAACTAGAACGCTTATTTACTGAGAATACTTTAAAGATACCTGCAAGAAGACTGCACACACCGATAAATGGGTCGTATTCATATACAAAGAAAGAGTTTGCTTCCGCTTCAGATTGCCTACAATGGTATAGTATAGAAATCTGTGCGGATGCACTACAACTCCGTATCGCAGGATTTTGTTCCTTTGTCGCGGAAAGTATTCGGATACACCTTAACGCTGAGGAAATGGAACGCAGAAACGAGCTGACGTTGGCAAAAGAACTTGTGCTGTAGTTCAGCAGAAAGGTGAAGTAGGGAAATGATTTCCGAGTTGACCCAGTTTGTAACTGGTGATAGAAACACGAATATCGCCACAGAACAGGCAAGGTAGAAATCCATAGTGGCCTATATTCTTAACATACGACTGACGTTTCTTCATAACTCGTGATGTTGTAGGCCGATTTTGCTCCTTTTTGCTACACTTCTTGGTGCTACAAAGTACGGAGATTAAATAAATATGTCACATACACGCACATTTTGGTTTCTGGTCTTTCACCTTTTCCGGATTCACATACCTATCACGCCAAAGGAAGCCCGCTCTAACTTGGAATCCTCTGCAATGCACCTGCTTTGTGATCACAATGAAATTATGTCCCACACATCTCACTTAATAGGCTTAACAACCCACTTGGTACATAAGGCATTTCCTCCTTCCATGTCACTAAAAAAACACTTGGCACGTTATGTCTCTGAAAGGATTCAGGCCAAAGTTCTCTTTCAAATGATTGCGTTTTATTTTTAAAATTTCCCCTATTAGTTTCAAAACACTTTGAGTATTTTCCAAACCACAACCGAGGGAACCTATTGTTTAAAGATTTTTGATGTTTCTTTTTCAGCGACTGGAGCTTAGTTCCTTGTTTGGCTTACGAATATGAAGCCAGTATTTCTGATTTATTTTAAAAGCCTTTGTTGGTGTATTCGCAAATATAAAAAAATCACATTTAGAGCAATTAAAATTAAGAAGAAATTCTGGATAATGCCATATCTAAGCAATTGGTCGTATGAGATATATCTTTTATATATAACCGAACTTCGTCATTCCCTAAGAATACTCTGAGTTGATCATACTGCACAATTAAGTGGCCTAAGATATCAAAATTATGTTGAAATAATGAAACTTTTCCTAAGAATATAAATATGAAAATGTCTTATATAAACATGTGACCCAGTACGTACATTTATTTTTATTGAGATAAATATTTGTAAAATTTTATTTTGTATTACTGCACAACAGCTTGTTGCTATACTCCCAGCTGCGAGCGATTATGTTTATAATTGGAATAAGCAACAATGTACTGAACCGGTTCGGAAACATGCTGCTAATGTCACATTCGTACCTAAAACATGTATCTCAGCGGGCTTATTTAGAAACGGTGTGTTTTAAAGGTGCTTTTATCTAATCTTAACATATAAAACAAGAAATCTTAAACTCTACGTGTAGATTTTGATGGTTAATTCAATATTTTTAAGGCTGGTGTTCGACTTGTGTTAAATAAACTCTCGTTGTTGTAAATTAAAACATACTTAATTAAAGCTTAACCGTTAAGATGGTTTCGGCCGTCCAACTAGGCGCCCAGTTGCTAATTCGCTATGCTAACTGGCGCCCAATGTTAAGAGTATGGAAACTTTTATCGTTTTCCACCTGGTCCTTCCATCGGAGTGGGGGTCGCCCTTTACTCTGCTTCTGAAGGTGGGTTCCGATAAAAATAATTTCTTAGCCCGAACATGACCTAGCCACAGTGCTTAAATTCGCTGGATTATGTTTGTTTCTGCCTAGAGTTCGTATAGCTTATTATTAAATCTTCTTCTGTACTTGTCGTCTCCAACGCGTAGAGCCATACAACTTTCGAAGGATTTTTCTCTTGAACGCTTCCACAGTCACCTCATCTGATGTTGTCAAAGTAGTATTTATTTGAAAAAGTTACTATTCACTGGATTTCGAAGCTGATATTGTTATAAATGCTGACTCCCAAATAAATGAAGTCTTTTTTTCTATTTCGAAAATATTGCTGCCAACAGTCGCATGGTTGCCAAGGCGCCAATACGCGACTCTTTGCTTGATGACAGCTGGTTTTTCGCTTTCCTCATTTATCATTTAACGCATCTTTTTCGGTTCTTTTCCCAGTTTGGTATATGCAGAACTTACGGCGCGGATGTTCAGTATTAATTTCGTTTGCAGGGGAAACCAAATTAAGACAAAGCGGCACTTAGACAGCTCCCTCTCGCGCTGTCCAATTAAAATCGACGAAGAGGTGATGTGTATCAATTTTTTTCTCACTGTTTTTCCAATATTTGGCTCTTTGTGGAAAAATGTTCGATGGTAGATTTACCATGTCCGACGCCCACTGTTTAGGTCCAATAGAATTCACGGTCTGTTTCAACCTATCGCACAATACGCGTTCGATATGACCTTATAAAAGATGTTAAGTAGGCTAATTCTGCGATTATTTTGGACTGAGAAAAGAAAACTTAGATTCTAAACGTCAGTCATGCACTCGTTCGACTATATATAGTAAAAAATCTGATGTATGCGCCTTGCCAATTACCTCTGTAAGCAGTTCATTAGCGCACGCGGCCTTTTTGTTTTTTTAATCGGGTGGGGGCTCGAGCCTATTATCCTTGGGCGGTACATCGCTGTTTCCATTTAGGAGTATATAAGTAATATGTTCATAATCCTTATATTTGCAGAAATGAACATTTTGAATTTTTTCAGATTTTTAAGTTGAGAAATAGTTCGTTTTTTTTTTCTATATAAAATTTTTTTGGTTAGATATTTTTTTTTTCCTTAAGCTGATACTAATTTAAATTCCTTCTTCCCTGTTACATTGAGGTGTGATACGTTTGAAGCACATTGGCTTTGAATATTAATAGGGAGAGAAATTGGAAAATCGGCGAAAACTTACGATTTCCCAAGGAATGTTCGTGCAACATGTTGCAATAAAAGTCTCCACACGTTATACCAACACCACTGCAGATTTGTGCGCTAATAGCACTTCCAGTGAGCTAATATCATTGAATAGCAGTCAATTTCCATTTCCTACGTTAAGAGGATTAGCTACTGAGAGCATACAAATCATAATTCTCTAGAGGTGTACTCCCAAGCGCACAAACATATACATATGTGTACATATAAACATCTGCAGAACACAGAGCACCAGAATAAGTGAAAACATGATTGAGATTGAGTGAGCGCCTTTCAATTGGAGTAAACATTTATTTCAAGCTGTGTGTGTGTGTGTTAGCCACTACTGCTACTTATACTCATTGAATTGACTTCAAATCAAAGTTTGTATGCAACATTTCTCATTCAAATTTGGTGCTCTATCTCTGGTACGTTGTTGTCATCAACACCGTTGAAGTCGTCGTTATACAACACGTCGTCTTCGCTGTGTGTTGGTTGTCGTTAACTTTGCTCGTCGTGTAGTTTGTATGGAGCATTTTGAGTTTACGTTTAATTCATTTTTCTTCAGTCCACGACGATTAACCATGCCGAGCGGTTGTAACTCCACGTGATAGCGGTGTTATATTACAATTTTATCCATTGATTACCAATTGAGTTGAAATTAAATTAATTAAATTCATAATAATCATGTGAAACAACAGATATTGCAAAAATACAAAAGTATAAAAAGGCAAAATTGTTGGCTTATTCAATAATGAAGGTTTTTGAATGCACAAAAAACAGCTTTCAAGGTGATTAATTAAGTATATAAATTCGAAATATGAAATTGATTTTAAGTGCAAAATTTGCAAGTGTACACACATAAATAGTCGAACGAAAATTTTTTCAATACAAAAGTGTAAAGGATTTTTTTCCATCAAAATAAAAAAGTTGATATAAATCTCGTGAATATTCGTGTAATTTGCTGAATGAAATAAACGACAGCTGTGTGCGTCGAAGTAAAAATCGTTAAATTCGGCGAAATTGTGCCAAACGAAGCAGCAGCAGAAAATAGCCGAAGTTGAAAGTTTGAATAGGCTGGCAGACCATTAGGCAGTCCGTTAGCCAGTCAACAAGCTAGTAAAGTACACGGGCATCCTTTATACTTGCAAATATTTTATACGGAACGATGAATGTTTGCACAAAAAAACCACAAAATTAGCGCGGATGTCGGTGCGCCACACAGTGAAGTGTGTGAGTAAGTGAGTGTCAGTGGATAAGGAGCCACAAAAAAAAAGTAAGCTTTGGCTACTAACAATTTTTAGCGCTGTGTAAGTTCTCATCTGTATCTGTGTCTGTGTGTCTTTGTGTGTTTGTGCATTCGTGCAGGAAATAGATGAAAGCTTTCCGCTCTAAATCCTTTGAACAAATGGTGGATTGGCTATTATGCACGCGCTAGAGGCGTTAGTGTTATAAAGTAATAACAATAAGGTATTCAAAGAACCTACAACAATAAAAACATATACATATATACAAATGCTTGCACATAAATACATCCAATTAGGCGCTTATTCGCGTGCTATTGACTTTAGCTATAAGAAAAGAAATCATATACATAATTATATGAAATAATGACACGCGCAAAACTATAAAGTGGAATCAGAGTGCTGAAGAAAACAATGAATTATTAAAATCCAAACAAAATATTGATTGAGTAAAAAAGTGTAAGAAAAAAGTTAAGAGTCGAAAAATCGCTATTTTATTTTGAAACATGATTTGTACCTAGACAGCTGAACGAACGAAAAAAAATCCTATAGTAAAAAGTATATTCGAACAAGTAAGGAAGGCTAAGTTCGGGTTTAACCGAACATTACATACATACATTAAGGGAAAATCACCATTTAGCAAAATGAACCTAGGGTAACCCTGGAAAGTGTTTGTATGACATGTGTTTCAAATGGAAGTTATTAAAGAGTATTTTAAAATGGAGTGGGCCATAGTTCTATAGGTGGACGCCATTTCGGGATATCGGCATAAAGTTGGACCAGAGGTCACTCTAGAATATGTTTGTACGATACGGGTATCAAATGAAAGGTGATAATGAGTATTTTAAAAGGGAGTGGGCCTTAGTTGTATATGTGAGGGCGTTTTCGAGATATCGATTAAAATGTGGTCCAGGGTAACCAAGAAAATCATCTGTCGGATACCGCTAATTTATTTATATATGTAATACCACGAAGAGTATTCCGGCCAAGATTTCAAGTGCTTTTGAATTCGCCCTGCAGAACTTTTTCATTTTCTTCTACTTAATATGGTAGTTGTCACACCCATTTTTTTCATATTTGGTATAGAATTATGGAATTTCTTTTCATTTTTCGTAATTTTCGATATCGGAAAAGTGGGCGTGGTCATAGTCGTATTTCGGCCATTTTTTATACCAAGATAAAGTGAGTTCAGATAAGTACGTGAACTAAGTTTAGTTAAGATATATCAACTTTTGCTCAAGTTATCGTGTTAACGGCCGAGCGGAAGGGCAGAAAGTCGACTGTGTATAAAAACTGGGCGTGGCTTCAACCGAATTCACCCATTTTCACAGAAAACAGTTACCGTCATAGAGTCTCTGCCCCTACAAAATTTCACAAGGATTGGTAAATTTTTGTTCGACTTATGGCATTAAAAGTATTCTAGACGAATTAAATGAAAAAGGGGGGAGCCACGCCCATTTTGATATTTTCTTTTATTTTTGTATTTTGTTGCACCATATCATTATTGGAGTTGAATGTTGATATAATTTACTTATATACTGTAAAAATATAAACTTTTTTGTTAAAATTTGACTTAAGAAAATTTTTTTTTAAAAGTGGGCGTGTTCGTCATCCGGTTTTACTAATTTTTATTTAGCACACATGTAATAATAGGAGTAACGTGCCTGCTAAATTTCATCATGATATCTTCAACGCCTGCCAAATTACAGCTTGAAAAACTTTTAAATTACCTTCTTTTAAAAGTGGGCGGTTCCACGCCCATTGTCCAAAATTTTACCAATTTGCTATTTTGCGTAATAAGGTCAACGTACCTACCAAGTTTCATCGCTTTATCCGTCTTTGGTAATGAATTATCGTATTTTTTCGGTTTTTCGAAATTTTCGATATCGAAAAAGTATGCGTGGTTGTAGTCCGATTCATTTCAAATAGCGATCTGAGATGAGCGCCCAGGAATCTACATACCAACTTTCATCAAGGTACCTCAAAATTTACTCAAGTTATCGTGTTTACGGACGGACGGACGGACGGACATGGCTAAATAACACTATTTTTAAGAAACACTTTTTCGTAAAATACTAATTCGGTAAAACGCCTATTTTTAAAACACACTTTTCCGAAAAAAAAAAATAGCGTGGAAGAACACTATTTTGAAGAAACACTTTTTCGAAAAAACGCTCTTTTTAAAAATCACCTTGTTAGAAAAAACATTATTTAAAAAAAACACTATTTAGAAAAAAAAACACTAATAATTTTGTTGTTGATTTATCGGCCTATTGATATATTAGATCGTGTGTTCAAGCTCGATTCTAACTCACGCAAAAACACTTACATAAAAAGCGGATCTTCTGTGTTTACGAACTACCAAATATAAAAGTTTATATCCCACAATCCTCGAAAAATAATAACAGCGAAAAAAAATTGTTTTTCTTAAAAACACTATTTCTCTAAAACACCCTTTTCAGAAATAACTATTTAAATAGAAAAAACTTTGATATCAAGATTGTTGCAAATAACAATAATTTAAGTAAGCACGGTTTTCACAAAAATGCGTTTTTAACAAGTGTTACTAATAATAAAAATATTTTCGAAACCGGGAAAATTTCCGCAATGTCTGTTAAAAAGCTTTTTCTCAAATGCGTCTTATGAAAACTCAATTTTAAGCCATACAACTTTAAAAGAAAATTTAAAAAAATAACGCTATATAAACACGATTTTTGATACAAGCCCACCTTAGCTACCAGTTTGAAAATGTTTTTTATATCAGAATTTGCTTGTATAGAGTGAAAAAAAATATTTGAAATTCAATTCTTCTATCTCCAAATTTGGTTTAAGACGCAAACTATCAGGATTTCTATCACAGAAGTCCACATATCCTCTGAATATATTGAACTTATGCTATGATATGGCACCGTTGAAGATAGTGCATTATTCAACCGAACTCTGATAAAGGGATTTATTTAATAAACTTCAGTGTTACAGTGTTGACTGTTGACTGATGTAAAACATTTATCAAAAGTTTGTTTTGAAATGGCGGCCGAGCCGTATTATTGTCTTCCTTTGCAGGGTCTCTCGACAAAGCGATATTTAGGGGAATGAACTTGCAAACAAGATGATCAGGAAAATTTCCGAAAACGACCACTGCTAGTTTATAGCCTAAGAGAAATCGAGGAGTATGAAATTAGTGCAACAGAATTGATGTGGACCAACCAACTGGGTTAATTGCGAAGTCTCAAGGTCCTTATGGTCATATTTGGATGGAAAAAGAACTAGCTTCTTTCTCAATCTTAACAAATCCGTAGTGAAAGAACTTACAGGTGTCGTCACGAGTTATAGCGCTATTGTACCGATGATACGATGGTGGCGCATACCAACAAGCTCCCTTTGCAAAGAAGTTGTAAGGTTTTTTCATTGGGTATTTATTCTGCATAAAATTTAAGACAGCGAGGATTTTGTAGGAAAATTATTGCTTCTTAAAGCAAGCATAGCCGATGGAAAATTTCTATCTTTAAAGAAGTCAACGACCATCTAATAGACGTGATTCGATTATTGAAGAATTTTCAACTACACCTCGCACCGAACCAAAACACCAAATGCTTCCTTTACGTTGTTCTATGGCTTCCCTGTTACTTTACTTGGAATTCTTAGGCATCAAGTTCTCTAAATAATAAATGGAAAAAGGTCCATTATCCAAGTGTTTCATGTTTGATTTGTAATCCGAAACTATATGTCGAAACCAATTCGACGTTAACTTCGAAACAATTTACAAAATAAAACTTAAGTGTTTTATTAATACAAACCAAAAACTTTGATACAGATTAAAGCAAAATAAATATTCAAAAACATTATTTTGAAAAGAAACCTGGTATATCTTAAAAAGACCTCGAAACAACCGTTTTAATAGATAAGATATAAACCTTAAATAACATAACTTTACGACTATTATTTTGGAAGGGAAAATTAGAAAAAAACGCTATTTTGGGAACAATAGTGCTAAAGAAAGCATTAATATTAAGAGCGTATTCCGATAAGAAAAATGTATAAGACAATAGTATTTTGAAACGGCCAAACAAAAAAAATACCTTTTTAAAGAAAGAATTTTTAAAACTATTTCGAAATGACCATATGTTACCACTTTTGGTTGGAAGGTGAATCATTTCTTCTAATATCATTTAACTCTCTACGCTCGTGTTTAGTTGCGCGCATTTTGATAGTCCTTCATTCGATTGTTCTGTTCTATATGGCATGTCCTTTATGTTTATCAGATGCCTAGTTTGTGTATTAAGTGTGTATTTCATTTAAGGCTGCATGCGATTTCTTTGACGGGTAGAAGTCCGTGACAAATTTTTTTCTTCTGGAAAATAGTACCGTTAAAAACCAGTCCAAATCCCGATATACGAATGTGAAGCTTGTAATTCTGTAATGCATCTTGTTTTGATTACGCGCTCATCTTTCCACGAATAGCCTATGCTTGTTTCCCTTTTTTATTTAATGGTTCCAGTTTTTCAAATAAAAAAGCTAACGCATTTTTCACATTTCCATTTATTAATCCTCTATTTTATGGGTTTTGTTTAGATATTTATTTGTTTTTGCATATGTTCAAACATTGGTCATCGCTTTTTGTGACGTTGAGATGTTTTGCTCTATTTTTAGTCTTCATTGTTAAATATATGTTTTTTAACAAACTTTTTGTGTTCTCTTGCTTAACTCTCTTACATTTTCGCAAATTATGATTCTAATCTTGCGAGCTATTCATTTAAATATTCATTTGTACATATTGTAACAAATTATGGGTAATTTCTGAAATTTATACACTTTCTACTAACGTTCGAGTCGCTGAACTGTTGAATAAATAACTCATTTCAGTATTGAGAAATGGTATTTATTTATACTACTTTGGGAGTAGTACTTCACAATTATACTTCACAACTCAAAGCGAGTTTAAATCAAACTGATTAGTTATTCCTCAGCTTGCGCTGCTTTTATATTCTCAGTTGCTTCGTTCGCATTCACCCAAGGTCTAGACTTTTCAAGAAGATGGAACAGTTGTATCGCATACTTGGTTATTTAGTTATATGCGTGTGTATGTGTGAGAAAGAACGTCGTCTCTTTGCTGATGACTACATATGTGTATGTGAGATAATTTATTTGCTTTAAGCTGCCGGTTATGTGTGTGGATTGTTTTTAAGTTTTATATATTATCATTTCGTTAATCGAAGGGTTTTATTCCCATGTAGTTCAGTTCTTGGCTGATACTTCCTTCTCCGTTGTGAAAATTGTTTATTCGTGAGAGGTGTTCTTTAGCAATTTTTTTTGTAATTGTTCATGACATAGTGCCTTCACAATATCTAGCTAAAACGCTTAAACTTATTTTAATACGATAATGGAAGACAGTCGCGAAAAGCGGCAGATTCGAACTACAAATTTGATGGCTACCTCCGAACTGGTGCTAATCGGATGTAAAGCGGATCAGTCGGTAGCCACACTGGCACCAATTGAACTTAAGTCTGAGCTTAATGTATTTGATTAAATAAAGTGTGCGAGCCACCTACGACTGAACCACCAAGATGAAATGTCTTTAACAGGTCTGGGGAGGGGAGCACTTTTCATTTCGCAGGATATCTCAAAGTAAACAGTGTAAGTTGAGAGCATTGCGAGGGGTTAGGACTTTAACTTATACCGTTGTTGTTGTTGTTTTAGCGATAAAGAAACTCCCCGAAGGTTTCGGCGAATGCTTTCGTCGTTGTTGGTTCTTCGCCGCATATAGACTTATTTTACACTAACAGGCACCATTAAGGTACCAGCCGGATTATCTCAGGAACGATTTAATATCACAACATTGAACCTTATTGGCTTTGTGCTGCGCTTATCAACCTCTTGAATACCTAGTACTGCCTTTTAATGCGATAGTTCTGCGCTATGTCGGGACAAACGTGATTCATTTGAGGGTTTTTTTTTATTTCCTTGATACCTATATTTGACATTTCTGTTAAGTAAATTACAAAAACAGATATCGCTTCTTTAGGAACATAGGGCAAAAACGAGTTCTCTCCACCGATTTCTGTTATGGGCTAGTCTCTTGAACTCTCTCCACGACCCTTCCGACCGACATCCGGCGAGAGTAGTGCAGGGTAACTACCCTATAATTTGTATGTATCCAATCTATTTTGATTTTTAGTAATGATGGGATTTCTTTGTCCACTTTGGTTGGTATAATGGCGCTGGCTTAAGTTTCTGTTTTGTTGTACTGAACTAATTTGTTTTCCAAGTCTTTTTTGATTTTTCACATCTCTCGCACCTTCTTTTTCTATGGGGACTTTTGGTTCGCCAGAGTTTCGTCTGCTAAATAGTTATGTATAGGTTTCATCTATCCAGCGTAGGTGTGTTTGATAATTGGTTTAAAAAAGCTATAACTTGCATTGAACATTCCCTTGAGTCCCGCATTTGCTTTCGAAATTCACACATGTTAATAAACCTCAAATGTAATTGTAGGGTTAACCTAAATAGTAGTGGTAACATGGCATTTATACATTTTTTTTGTTTTTTTTTTTTTTTGAAATGCATATTGAGGATCAATTAAGTAAGATCTAGACTCATATATAGATATGTATATATATATTAGAGAAAGTATGACCCTACATTCACTAGATTGGCAGTCAAGAAAATCTCAGACATTAGACCGCGTGATTGTGCCAAAAAAATCTATAATCACATTAAGACTTGAAGGTAGCGAGATAATACTCTTTAGTAACGTAAATGACTAATTCATAGAAGCGACCATGAATACTAATTAAAATGAAAGGAGTAATCATATTAAATTGAATGTGTGAAAATAACGTCATACAAAGAAAAAATATAGCTCACAAAATATAACATGCGCACAAACACACTACAAAGTTATACAAGGGTTAAACGTAAAACTTGATTTATATAAATAATAACACATGTACATTTGTATATGTAAATACTCATAATTTATGCCCATAAAACGGAGGAAGGATATTGAAAAAAAAAAAATATGTGAAAAGCGAGTGGAAAAAAGTGAAACAATTTAAGTGGGGAAAAATTTCATAGTTGGAAAAATTTTAGTAATTTTAGCGGCAAGGACACGCGCTATAACCAGCAATGCGTGTTTAGTGTTAATTAAAAAAGTTAACTGCGTAAACTCTGTGAAAATTGTGTGTACGTATATGGTAAACTGAATATAAAACTCGTCAGAAAAACAAATGTGATAATAACAAAAAACATGCAAACAATAACAACAAAAGTCGAAACAATAAGAAAAGCTACTTCGATTAAAGAGAGTTGAGAGAAAAATTTTATAAAAATAACAAAATGTGAAATAGTAAGGGAAATGAAATAATGGAATTAAAAAAGAACTATGATGGAAATAAATCAGAAATGAGAAAACTGAATTATAAATTATATTATAAAAATATTAAAAAAATATAAATATATGTAAAATCGGTTAGGTTACAGAAAACTTCTGGCCACCGCAAGCAAGCGCATTGAAGGAATATAACGGAATACTATATCGAATACTATATCGGCGGCCACCGTGGTGTGATGGTAGCGTGCTCCGCCTACCACACCGCATGCCCTGGGTTCACACCCCGGGCAAAGCAACATCAAAAATTTTAGAAATAAGATTTTTAAATTAGAAGAAAATTTTTCTAAGCGGGGTCGCCCCTCGGCAGTGTTTGGCAAGCGCTCCGGGTGTGTTTCTGCCATGAAAAGCTCTCAGTGAAAACTTACCTGCCTTGCAGATGCCGTTCGGAGTCGGCATAAAACATGTAGGTCGCGTCCGGCCAATTTGTAGAGAAAATTAAGAGAAGCAAGGCGCAAATTGGAAGAGAAGCTCGGCCTTAGATCTCTTCGGAGGTTATCGCGCCTTACACATATATATATATATATATATATATCGAATAAAAGTGATATATTTTGAACTTGGTTGAAGGGTTAGCCTATAATATATCGAGCTATATGCTGGACTTGATGGCGACAGTTTTATCATTTTCTTTTTTTAAAAAATGTCGCACAGTTAATTCTTCTCAGCTCTTCCGTGAGTTCATATATTCTTTTCATCAAGTAAAGGGAAATAGAGCCATTTTGCATAGCGCAGGGTGACCTGGTTCAAAATTTAGAATTTAAGAGGGCAACATGACGGTAAACTTTTTCCAGAAAAGAAAACGCCATTAGACTCAAATCTTGTTAAGGTAACATCAAAATACCTGAGATATCTATAAAAACGGGATCTCTCGATAGCGGTTGAAAGACCTCCTCAATGTGTTTCTACAATAAAAAACTGATTTGAAAAAAATCATGCACCTTAGAAGAAACACCAAGCCTAATTTAAAGGCATGTGACATCAGAAGTCAGTGTCCAGTCAGAATACCCGTCATGAGTCTACGTTCCTCTATTTCTAATGATAGAAGCAACTTTGTTAGTCTAAGGTTGTAAGACCTACACATAATCTTCGGCACTTTACAGCCCCGCGCTTAAACCCACGCCTTTCCTGCTTGGTCGATCATGTGCACCTCTCGCCTTCGCTTAATCTCGCCCAGTCTAATTGGGACGACTACGGAGCAAGCTTCAAAGGATGCGCCCTTTTTAGCTAGTTCATCCGCTTTTTCATTGCCATCTATTCCCATATGCCCTGGGACCTAATATCGATGTATGCTTCTGCTTGTCCCGATTCTCTCCAGAAACTGCTTACCCTCTAACACGAATTTGGATGCTGTGCTATGCGAGATTATTGCCTTAATTGCTGCTTGACTGTCAATATAAAAGTTAACACGGTTGCAGCTTAAGCTATTCTCTTCCAGGGTTTCTACTGCTTTGGTTACGGCTAATATGTCCGCTTGGGAAACGCTACAGTAATCCGGCAGCCTGTAGGATCTGCTTATTTCCGGATCAGCAAAGTATACCGCAGACCAAACTCCTTCCACTAGCTTGGAACCATCGGTGTACACATGTATCGCCTCGTCTGCCATTTGCGCACCCTTGAGCCAACCGTCCACCTCTATTGTGGCCTTAAGATCTCCCTCGAAGTGCAGATAAGGAATCAGGTAGCCTGTTCGTCTTGTGATTGATGACGCTATACTACTATGGCCATATGGTCGGCGCTCAAGCTGCCCCGAAGCACCGAGCCTGGTTGCGGTCGTTAACGCTTTGTTCTTTGCTACCAGGTATACAGGCGGGATGTGCAGAATGGCATACAGTGCAGCCGTCGGGGTCGTTTTCAGGGCTCCCGTAATGCTAAGCATCGATAGTCTGCATACCCCCTCTAATTTTTTGAGGTATGTTGTTTTTTGTGTGGCTTTCCACCAAACAAGAACTCCATAGTATAGAATGGGGCTTACAATCGCTGTAAAAACCCAATGAGAAAGAGAGGACCATAGGCCCCACGTACACCCCAGCATTCTTTTACATGCATAGATTGCCGTTGAGGCCTTCTTGACCCTCTCCCCCACGTTGAGCTTCCATGACAGCTTACTTTCTAGGATGATTCCTAAATATTTTGTGCAAGGTTTCTCCTGTAAGGTCACCCCTCCTAACTTAGACCTGGTCCAATTTGGGACCATGTACCTCTTTGTAAACAAGACCATATCCATCTTCTCCGCATTGACTTTCAACCCGACATTATATGCCCAGGAAAGAACTAATCGTTGGAAGGCACTTTCCACTTATGACAATTGCAACGTCATCTGCGTAAGCCGTAAGTTTTACGGGTCCCTCATCGAATTGTCTGAGCAGTTAGTTGATGATCAGCGTCCACAGCAGAGGTGATAGGACCCCTTCCTGTGACGTGCCCCTGTCCACTGATTTCATGGCCTCATACAATCCCCATTGCGATGTAATCTTCCTGCAATTTAACATGCAGCCGACCCATCTGGTTAAGGCTGGATGTACTTTAATGTAATTAAGACCATCCATAATCACCCACTTATAAACATTATTGAAAGCTCCGGCAATGTTCAACAAGACTCCTATAGCATATTCCTTATATTCCAGGGATTTCTCTATGCTTACTACCACCCTATGCAATGCGGTGTCTACCGACTTGACTTTGGTGTACGCATGCTGTGTTGTGGAGATCAGCTTTTCATCCACGTTGGACTTTATGTACACATCTATCAGACTCTCAAAGGTTTTGAACAGAAATGATGTTAAGCTATAGTCTATTAGTCTATAGTCTTTATGATACACGTGACCGATCTTCCCCGCCTTTGGTAGGATAGTTACACGAGCAGTTCTCCAAGAGTGCGGTACATGATTCAGCCTTATGCATCCATCGATATGTAAGTATGTATAAAGAGTAATTTTTGTACGTAGAGAGTGCGTTTAACTTTTCAGTTCCCGGCTCAATCCAAAGTAGATCGTGCTCAAAAGAGTAGATCTCTATTAAATTTGTAAAGTTTAGTCGAAACCTATTACAGTTTCGAATTAATATTTGCTAACAGTGCCGTAGCTGTCAAGGCTCAAATGCGCCTCTTCATTCTTTGATAACAAATAATGCTTCAACTTACCTTCGTTCGCCACGAGATGCGTTTGTTAAGGCCCATATTATCAATATCATCAATATTCCCCAGCAGTTTTAGGTTATTGTAATAGATTTTAACTAGGTTCAGTAATTGGGTTTAGTCAGTTCGTTAATTCTTAGCCTCAGCATTTCGTAAAATTTGCCATTTAGGACCGTAAATGCGTTTCAGTGATACATTTTTGGAGGAAAGGGGTTGGGTTGATGCGGGAACGCTTAGATTTTTATTTTGGGACAATCGTTCTTCCGAGTAACTTTGCGTCTCCTTGTCAATATAATGCATGCAGGATTATGCTTTGGTCCTGAATCCTTGCATGATTCATGGAAATTCCTGGTTGAATTTTCTGCTTTAATGTCTACCATCAAGCATCTGAATTTTCTCTTATTCACGCGGATATGCTTCACGTTATATTTTATAAGTAGGCGTGCCTCTTCCTTCTTTGCTTCAAGTAGAGTGACCCTATATGTAGCGTCCTTTTTTCCATAATTTTTCTCATTGTATCTGTTACATTTCTGAGCATGCTGGAAACCTAAAGTCTATGCTGCCACGGTATGTAGTGAGTGAGAAACGAGGTTTCATACTGCTCCGCTACATCGTTTTGTCGAAGATTGCTCTCAGAGAGTAGATTTGAGAGCCACGTGGAGTTATTTTCAGGCGTATGTATTCCGAGTACAAACTAAATAAAAAACCTTTTATTAACAGATTCTAATCAACAATTTTGATGCAATAATGATTACAATGAACGATATGAAAATAGTTAAGGATTCCAATCAATAATTATTAAATAAATGAAACTACAAATGGAAGTGAAAGTGAAGAATAATTAAAAATGGAAAAAATAAAAATTTCAATTTAAAAAATTTGTTAACATTAATAGAACAAAAAAGAAAAACTTTTAAAAATAAGGGAAATAATCAAAAACATCTAAATTATTATTTTCGTTAGTTGTTTTTTTTTTTACGAGATTTGTTTTGTTTTTTGTTACTAACAAATGAACTGCTGAAGTGTATCTTAGGCTGGAAAATATGAAAAAAAAAAAATACGTATATATATATTAAGTATAACAGTTACATACACACATATCCACTAACATATTCTTAACTTAATTTTCTCTTTCTCATACAGGCTTGGCTTATGATTGAATTGCGTGTGGAACATTTTAAGTGAAAGTAGATTGATATGAATTATTAATGAGTATTTCAACAAGAACAACAACAACAAGAGAGGCAGAGAGTGACATGGAGACTTGCTGCGATTAAAGAACACGCAAGCAAGAGAACATTAAAAACAAAAGAGAAACAATTTAAATATAAATAAAAAAGTGTTATAAATAAGGAATAATGAAGAATAAATAAAGTAAAATCAAATCAAAAATAAAGTGTATGAACATGAGAAATATATAATACAAATTCAGAATTAAAACTTTAGAAGAAAAAGTGAGAATTGAAGAAAAGTTATATGACTAATCAAAATAAAAAAAGAAAATTTTAAATTAACAGAAAAGTGGAGCTTAGAAAAATATATAAAAATGAGAACCAAGAAGAAACTAAAATAATAATAAAAAACAATTTTAACACTAGTGAGCTAAACTACTTCGAGCATATCCACAGAATTATCAAACTAAATTTAGAAAATCTACATATCCTTAAAAGCAAGTGTAGCGCTTCAAAAAAAAATAATAATAATAAGTCACCTACTGTTCCTTGAAAAAAAAAAACAGAAAAGAACCACAACCATAATTCTACCATATTAATATAACTTTTGAAAACCGAAAACAAGAAGGGCGAGTGTGTCAAAATGGGCTAATTTTTTCAATCGAGAATCTACAAATAAAAAGTTTACGCGCATAACAGCTGTAAGACACAAAATAACAAATTAAAACCCCAAACACACCAAACAAAAATGTTGCATCAACAAAAACAACACAATACCACCTGCCGCTGCAGTCAAACGCCGCATGTTACACAACAACAACAACGTATCAAATTTCATGCCGCATTTCATACAACACCACCACAGCATTATTCGCTCTTCTTGAAAGCTTTACTTATACTCTTCCTAGGTCAACCATTTGTCTCGCTAGCAACACGTTACAATCGCCAAAGTCAGGGGCATATTTCATATGGCGCGCCTGCAAATGGTGGTGGTGCTAGCACTAACAGTCTGTCACGCTTCTCCACACAAGATACCAATAGTATGATGTCATCAACATATGTGACAGGTGGCGCTGGCAAACATTTGCATGCAACAAATATCAATAATAACGATGTTTACTCGGTAGCCGATAGTCAAGCGATGACCGATGATTTTATGGCACAATTTGGTAAACCACCTGCGGTACCTTCAGCTGCACCACCGGCGCTAACGCCAGCGCGTTCACCAACAACAACATCACAAGCACCACCACCACCACCACCACCAGTGTACCCATATCATACACATACGCATGCGACATCTGTTGTTGATCAGAATATGCCGCTTATTATACATCAACATCATCAACCACCATTGAGCAGCTGTCAAACGGTATGCGCATGCAAGTGGAAAGGCGGTAAACAGACTGTAGAGTGTATTGATCGTCAACTCATACAAATACCGGAAAATATTGATCCATCAACGCAAGTGTTGGATATGTCTGGCAATAAATTACAAACGCTATCGAATGAGAAATTTATACGCGCAAATTTGTTGAATTTACAAAAGCTCTATTTGCGCAGTTGTAAAATTGGTGAAATTGAACCGGAAACTTTTAAGGGTCTGACAAATTTGGTTGAACTCGATTTATCACATAATTTGTTGGTGGTGGTGCCATCGTTGGCGCTTAGTTATATCTCATCGTTGCGCGAATTAACGCTCGCTTCCAATCATATACACAAAATCGAATCGAATTCATTTGCTAGTACGCCAGCGCTGCATAAACTAGATTTATCGCATTGTGATATACAAACGATAGCACCGCTCGCATTCAATGGTTTGGAAAGTTTAACGCTACTGCGCTTAAATGGCAATAAATTGGGCGTACTGCTACCGCGCACGATTGAAACATTACGCAAGCTACATGGCATCGAGTTACATGATAATCCTTGGTTGTGCGATTGCCGCATGCGTGACGCAAAACTTTGGTTGACGCATAATAATATACCATACCCAGTAGCGCCGTTATGCGCTGGTGGTCCTGAACGCGTTATCGATCGAACTTTTTCAGAGTTGCAGGTTGAAGATTTCGCTTGCCGTCCTGAAATGCTACCAATCAGTCATTATGTGGAAGCAACAATGGGCGAAAATGCATCGGTGGTGTGTCGCGCTAAAGCAATACCTACTGCTGTCATCAATTGGTATTGGAATGGTCGTTTGCTCTCGAATAATAGCGCATTCGGCTCATATCAGCGCGTGCATATCTATGAGAGCGGCCAGTTTGAGAAACATTCACGTTTAGTGCTGACGAATGCGCAAGAGAATGATTCAAGCGATTTCTATTGCGTAGCAGAGAATCGCGCAGGCACCGCAGAAGCGAACTTTACATTACATATTAGTATGCGCGCCGCTGGTATGGCGTCGCTAGGTAGCGGTCAAATTGTTGGTCTTAGCGCCGCTTTGGTTACGCTGATTGCTTGCATTTTGATTGCGGCTATGTTTTTGTTGATGCGCGTCAAGCGTCAACCGTATGCGGAAAGCAAAAATGCAAATCATATGGAGGTGGTGACAAGCGTAAATAATCAAAATTCAGTAACAAATAAAACGCAACCAATTACGGGTAATGGCAGCATAGGCGGCGTGGTTATTGCGAATGGTGGCATAGCGAATTGCATGGATGCAACAAGCAATTTAGAGCGTAAAAGCAGCGCAGCGCTGGCAGCGAATGAGGGTGGATTTGCTAATCCTGTGCAAAAACCACCGCGCCTAACAGATTTACCTTACTCCGCTACAGGTTACAACAATGGCAGCGTGCTTGCCACTGCGTCGTGCTTTCTTTCACCTACCGCCTCGGCGGGCAATAATCCAGATTTGATAAATGATACGAAACGTTTTGGTAGCGATGAATTCACCGATTTGAAAATACCTGCTATTTTAACTGCAAATTTAGCTGCCACCGAGTTGGGTAATTCAAGTGGCGAATATAGTCGTGCTGGTGGCTGTGATTCACTCTATCCTTCCGGCTTGTGGGATAATACGTCAGCGGGCACTTTCTCAGCGGATAACCTCTTCCTGAAGCATTACACAGATAAAACACCCATAATTGAATCAAATCAGTTGTATGATTTGCACGAGCGCACAGTCGATTACTTTAGCAAAACATTTCCGCGCACGCACTACAATAACTTGCAATTGGCTGGTGGTTCCGCGACGACGAATAACAGTAGTAGTAATGTTGGCAACAATAATGTTGGTCATGCCATGTTACATAATCCATCCACATCGTCGGCAGCGCTGCTGCAGAGCTCTGTGGGTGGCGGTGGCGGTGGCGCGGGAACACATTCGACTGCTTCCACGACAACGACAAATCTTTCGGGTTCATCGAGCACGGGCGGTGGCTATCCCAATGATTATGGCTTGCCTTTAGTGCCTGGTGCCGAACATCAACACAACCATCTTCTGCAAATGCATCCATTACAACAACTGCATCAGCAAATGTTAGCGTCTAATCAACACAACGGCGGCGGCGGCGGCGGCGGCAGTGGTAGCGGCAGCGCCAACGTCAGCAATCACAGTAGCCCACATTTTAGTAGCAAAACACTGCCGCGCTTACATGAACATAGCAATAGCGGTAGTAGTAGTAGCGGTGCTGGAATGAGTAGTTCAAGATCTTCACCAACACCTGCGCTAGCCGCAACCACTGTCACGCAAGGTTCGACGGGGCAAGCGCATACATCGATATTGCCCAATGGACAGCCAGTGAATGCGAAGACACTACGCGTGTGGCAAAAGGGTGGTGTGCCTGTGTTACCACCGGTGACGGCGTTGAAGCGTGCGCTGACGAGTACTAGTCGAAATTCGCCAGACGAAGGCTATCAAGAGGGTTGCGCTACGGATGTGTAAAACGAGTTCGTGAATGGCGTTTGATTAACGCTTGTATATACACTTTTAAAAGACTTGTAGTTAAGCGGAGACTTAATAACTCTAAGCAAAAACTCAGCTCATAGCTATTTGTACATGATAATTAATATTTATAGCTACCGCTTGCGATTTGTATTTGCTGTTGTTTGTAGTTATTTGTCGAAAAAGTCGAAAAAGTTCGGCTGTACTATAATAGCGCCTCCCCAACACCAGGTCGACTTAACTGTGGCCTTACCGCGTCAATGGGAGTTGTCTCGGCGGAGGAACAAAGTTCCTAACTTTTTAACCCGACACGGCTATGCTTGCAACCAACCTACTAAACTATCTAAATTCCACGGCGAAAGAACTTCCCCTTTTTTAAGGTAGATGCATGAAAACAGAGTTGGAGGAAGTGTATAAATTTTTCACAATCTTAGGGATATGTTTGCGTTCTTCTTTGTTACTCAGCTTTTTAAGAATTTTAACCCTATAGTGACCCCTAAACTTTTTTAAAATCGGAACTGTCACAGCCTTCAACTTTATATCTTCTATTAGTATTTTACCTTTCTCGAAATCAATCCTTACCTTCGAAGGAATTGTGAAACTTAAGCGAGCTTTCATATTCAATTAAATCTTAAATTCCACGAAAAAGAGATATAAGTTATACACAGATGACGAACTTTCTTTCTTAAATTAAACTGCCTTAGATACTGTTTTTTCAAGATGGCTTGAAAAAGAAATAAATGGAAGCTAGCATCTATGGGCCGAAATTGAAGAAATGGAATACATTACTACTTTTCATGCATGAGAATTTTGCTGTAGAAAATTTCTACCTAAAGGAGTATCCTCATTATGTCAGACAGCCAGGCAGCCTTACGCGCCTTTCAGTCTTACACAAATACTTCTAAGCTAGCAGAAGGATGCATTAGGGTCCCAAATGACTTGGGAGCCAAAAAAGGGTTAATTAGGATGGGCATCAAGGACTTGAAGGTAATAAACATGCAGACTAACTAACCAAGCAGAGTGCTAAGTAGCATTCTATGGTTCTGTGTTCTGTGGACTTACAAAGGCACGCCCAAGCGATACCATAAGTAACTGGGAAACATAGCAGTTCAGACCACATTGGATTGAATGCAAAGGCAGACCAAATTTTGTATACTCCCTGCAACGGGAGTATCATCCAAACTCATTAATCTAAGCAGAGAGGATTTACGAGCTCTAACTCGGTACTTAACGGGACACTGTAGTCTACGATATCACCTATGTAACTTAAATCTATCTGAATGCAAATCAATCGCTTTGTGAGCTGGCTGATGAAAAGCCGCTCTGGATAGGCAGAGGTCTCCCATCTAGGTAGCGTAACTCTTAATCCCCTTCGTGATATGGAGTTAATTAAATACATTAATAGCCTCCCTATTGAGTAATAGGCTGAAAGATCAAGCACAATAGTTTTAAGGGACTTATAGTAATAGTTATGGGTCCTAAAGGGTTAATAGTCTTCAAAAATATTCCTAGATAAATTTTACATATAAAACTATCGCTTGGGGTTACTTGAAATGTCTACTGCTATTTCGAAAAAAATTAAATTAGAAAATTACACTTTTGTTAAATATTAACCCCTTGACGACCTATGTAATTCTGTTAGTTAAAAAATTTTCAATTCTTTTAAAGTTTTTCGCTTCAGTTTAAAAGTGCAAAGGAGAAATCTTAAGTTTTGAGGTTTCAAAACGTCTTAACCCTTGCAGAGACTCTCGCAGTGATTCTTAATCCCTTTCGTAATATAGAGTTAATTAAATACATAAATAGCTTCCCTATAGAGAAATAGGCTGAAAGGTCAAGCACTATAGGTTTAAGGGACTTATAGTAATAGTTATGGGTCCTAAAGGGTTAATAGTCTTCAAAAATGTTCTGGATTAATTTTACGTAAAAAACTATAGCTTGGAAGTACTTGAAATTTCTACTGCTACTTTGTAAAAAATTAAATTAGAAAATTGTATTTGTTAAAATGTTAACCGCTTGACGACATATGAATTTCTTTTAGTTCAAAAATTTTCAAATTCTTTTTAAGTTGTTCGCTTTTGTTTAAAAGTACAAAGGACAAATCTTAAGTTTTAAAGTTTTCAAAACGTCTTAACCCTTTAGCGACCTTTTTAAAACTTTTAAAAAGGAAATTAAAGTTTGTAATTGGGTTCCAAATTCCCTTAGGGAAATATTTAAATTTAAATTTTTTTAGAATGATTAACCTTTTATCGATTAATTCAGTTTTTTTACATTTAGTTTACACAGGATTGAAAAAAAATTATCTTGAATTTTTTAAGCTTTTTCTCAAAATTCAAATTTTAACTACACCAACAACTTATGCAAGGCAATTCGCAGCAAAAAGCCTATGTATAAAAGCATAAATAATTTTTGTAATGATGCTCCGCATTCTCTCTACTGAAACCAAAAACCATAGTCGTTTGGAATCGCTTAACTAAATACTACTCCTGAAATATGCAAATGGTAAATGTAGTGAAAAACCTGAATGTGATAGTGTTTGAGTAATTCAACAACATAAGATAATAATCGGGAATGCAAATGTTAAACCAAGTACTTACATAAGCTCGATTACATATAAGATCAATAGCTATAAACACATAATTGCATAAATTAAATGTATACTTTTAGGCTTAATGTAAATAAGTAAAATAAAGTAATTTAAGGTAAGTAATATTAAATAAACCAATAATAAAAATAAATTATCACTAGTTTGTGTTAAAAAAAATTTGGTTATCAAGTAACGGTCAGTGTTTCAAAATTGTGAAAAAATTATAAAAAAGAATTCAAAAAAAAGTATTAAAAAAATTTAAAAAAATTGCGTACTCTATATTTAGGTAAAAAAAAACTCACTGGTATTCAACAAAAATATATACTGACTGAAATTATGTAGTAATTGTATAATTTACTTATACTTAGAAGCAAATGAAAAAAAATTTACTAATCATTTTATGCCTAATAAGCTGTTATTTAAACATTTTTGGCGTGGTTTTTTTTTGGGTTCTAAGCACTCAACTTGCGACGTCAGCAGCGGCCTTAAAGGCGCAAAGAAACGCAATGCAAGTAGGAAAACAATAAATTAAGCAATACAAATATTTTCGCTGCCTTTTATTTACATACTTACATTTCTATTGTATTGCTTTCAATTTTATGAAATTTACAAATTTGCATGATTTTTGCATAAGACGTCAGATGATGTATAAGTGAGAAGCCAAATTCGGTTGAAGGATGCTAGGAACAAAAATTCTTTATTTAGAATAAATCGTCTGATCAAAAAATTCAAATAAATTTCGGCAAAAAAAGACTTCTCAGCAAAATGTGTTTATGGTTGTAGCTGCGAGTTACTTGGTTCAGTTTTAGCACAAGAGATAGGCAGAAGACGTAACTCAAGCTGTCTAAACCGCTCTCGCTAAATTGAGGTCAATCGGCAGATCGTAGTTTTGGAACCAAAGATCCGGCGGATCTAAAAATCGAAGTCGTGGTATTGGCTGTGAATGACTCATACCCAAAACAGGTGAGGACAAAAAGAAGACTTGAAATATATTTATTTAAACTCACTTAGACTACCAGCTGTTTAGAAAGCATCTGGCGGCACATTGTAAAATGTTCATGGGATCTCACTATCTAAACTGTTACTTCTACTTTTTTTAACGTCTCGCGGTACCACTTGGGGTTTTTGAGTTCAAGCTGGCATCAACCTTTATGGAAGCTTATATTTTTCTCGCAGCTTTTCCACACAACTTTGTGGATTTTTACTGACATTGTTGACTGCTGGCACTCTTCAGCTTTGAGGCAAATTTTCAATCTTCAATTATATCGAGTATTATTTGTCTAGCGGCCGGTATCGATAACTGCAAGGCACAAGCTGTTACTAGTTACTACAACAAAGCTTATCCCCGGTTAATTTCTGACGAGAATACTTTTATAATATTTTTCGATAAGGTGAATCTGAATCTTCGATCACATTATTCAAATTTGATCTAATTTTTGGAATATCTACACCGGAAAGGGTGAAATGTGTGATTTTCAGCAAAATGTGTGATTTTGGCGTAATAAAATTTGAATACTTTTAGGCATGTTGCTCACGTAATGACTATGTCATATTCATCAAACAACAAATATTTAATTAAAATTTGCTAACAGATACATCAACGTTAAAATAAATCATATTGGCTGCAGCTTTTGCTGCACAACATCAACCCCATTACTTGGTAGAAGGTCTGCCTAAATGTGTGCTAAAAATTTGGTATATATATCAACATCGTAAAAGTAGATACCTATCTGAAAAAAAAAAAAAAAATGATAAAGCTACTACAGAAAATACAGAAAATCGTCTTTTTGGCTGCTTTAGGTTTTCAAATCGTTTTCAGACTTTCGGATTTAGCTATCTCGATATCTTTCAGACGTATGAATTACTTTCGGGTCTGAATATTATTTTTAAATTGTAAACTTTTCATATTCATCGACTTGTCCAACAATTTTTCTTCCAGTTCGTTTGTGGAGATTTTGAGCATATAAAATATAATTTAAATAAGAAAATCACGAATCTGTTTGAATTTGTATCCACGGCCTTCCATATGTACACTGAGCAACTTAAACTGGCAAACCAAAGTAGGTTTGCATAAAGCTTTTACAATCGGCGCGAAAAAGATTTAAAATGGAAGTGAAAAGCATATGAACTAACACATCAAGAACAATTTTAGACCAAGAAACAAGCATGAATAAAAAAGATTATTGCTTTAGTTCTTTACAAAGATGAACTGAGTCCAGTGTCAGAATTTTGAAATTGGTTCGGGATTTTGAGATATTTTTATCCGAATGTGCTAAGAGCACATTTTTCAAAAAGCCAACAAGTTTATTTTATCACGAGGTCTTCTTTTTATTACAAAACAACTTATGAAGTTTGAAAGCGCTATTATTTATTTGGTAAATTATAACCTTACAACGAGGCGATATTTTCTCTTTACAAAATCTTTGCAAACAATTCAAGTCTACTTTTAGGCACGCTAGTCACATAATAGCTGCATGTAGGCGGACTCAGAAAATCATGCATGATCGAAGTAAATTTTTATTGAACTTATAAAAACAAGCTATTAAAATGAAAAGAAATTCCGAGTCAGTGATTGCAGATATCGTGATGGAAGAGTTGTTGGAGAATACAATGAAAAAGTTAACAAGAGTATCAAGATTAGTCACGAAGTACGTGGACGACCTATTCGCCATAATAAATGAAGATGAGGTACAAAACACACTTGACGCATTAAATTCCCATAACAAACATATAAAGTTCACAACGGAACTCGAAGACGACGGAAAATTGCCATATCTTGACTCAATTATTATTCGACGAGGCAACCAATTGAAGTTAAAGTGGTATAAGAAACCCACATCTACAGGACGAATCATTAACTTTCATTCGAAACACCCAAAGACGATGATAATAAATACAGCAATGGGCTGTATACGACGTATGCTAAATATATCAGATGACGCTTACCACGAAGAGATCAAAGAAGAAGCAAAAGTATTATTAAAAAGTCAAGATTTTCCTGAAAATATTACAAATACCCTAATTAAAAGATGTACATCACAAGCTAGCTACGAGAATCACAAAAACCTGAAATTTTCAAGTCATTATGTTATGTACCAAATTTATCTGAGCGCTTAGCAAACTCGAATTGTTATAATAAAGAAAAAGTTAGAATAGCGCACAAGCCAATTAACACGTTAAAAAATTTATTCAACAGAACAAAATCTAAGGTACCTCAGGCGGATAAAAGCAATGTGATATATAAAATACCATATAATGGAAATAACATGGAATCATGCAATAATATATATGTGGGCACAACCAAAGCTAAATTAAAAACTCGACTAGCCCAACATAAATCAGATTTTAAACATTGCTACGAAGCAACTCACCAAAAAACAGCACTTATGACACACTGTACGACGAAAAACCACTCTCCGAACTTTAACCAAACAACAATACTTCAGGAAGAGAAACAATATAATAAGAGATTGACTTTAGAAGTACTTCATATTTTAAACACACCGACTAACATACGAATGAATTACAAAACGGACATTGATAACTGCGCGAGCTACTACAAACTCTTGATAAACAATATGCGGACAGTAACTAGCTCCACGTTAAACAGCGAAGACGTGTAAAATAATGTATGTAGAGAAATGTTCATGTTTGTTCAATTTTTTATGTCAATTGTATATGTATTTTATGTTTTTGTAATTTGTTTATAGTTCAAAGCCCTGAAGACGGTTACCGTGTGTAACCGAAATATATTGGTAAACTAAAGAAAAAAAATTTTTGGTGTTTTAATACTAAAAATTGGACCTAAAGCCGGTTAAACAAATACCTTGAAAAGAAATTCCGCTAGAAAAGACCGCAACTCGATTTTTATCGATTTATTACAAATGAAAGTTCTTTCTAGAAATTGGTAAAAGCCCTACATTGATATCTTAATTTAAGATTTATGAGTTGTCAAACTCGATAGTAGTTATGCCGTATACGAGTCGTCACACGACCCACTACACCTGCTTCCGGTTAGAATCTACCGCATTCGAGTTTGGGGCATTTTTGTCATATATCGATAGATCCGCTGTTGGTCATCTCCAAACACAATACGAGAAAGGGTGCCAAAAATCGGTTACACAATTTGCTACTGTTCGCAACGATCAAGATTTTAACGTACAAACATCAGTGTATATATCAATATATCACAATTAAATATCTGAAAAAGTTAAACAACGTTTGTGAGGAAAATTATTGGGCTTTCAAGCGGTGTATATAGATTTTTAATTAAAATTAGTTATTATAGCAAAATTATGTATGTAGTGCAGCCAGAAAATGTGACTTTAGCATCTTTATCTCAAACCAAGATCTTTCGGAGTAGTTCCGGGCCTGCACTGCTTTCAAATTATGCCGTTCTCTCGTATATACCCTTCTCTTTCGTACCATGAATTTTTGGCCAACTTCTAAGATTAACAATTCTGTATGCAAAAATATAAGTACACAAGTAAATTTACGAATTTGATTCCTATTAAAATTAAGCAAGTTAGGGTAGAAAGTGAGTGAGTAAGAGTTTGCACAAAATAAAAGAGATGATGAAAATAAAATGAAAAGCAAAAGTTATGTACAGCACTGATGTTATTCTTAAGTTAACAAAGTAAAACTATTAAAAACAAGTTAATAAGTAAAATAAAAGAATAAAAAAATAACTAATAGTTGACTCTTTTTATATTTTTATACACATTTAATATTAAATACGGTAGAATAATTTCATTTAAAGTAATTTTTTTGTAAATTAATAAAAAAGTAACTGTCTTAAAGTTAAAAAAAAACATGCGCATGAAGTGCTGTATCTTTAAAGTTGTGTGTGTGTGAATACGAGAGAAATTCAAAAAATAGCAAAAGCGTCTCACATCAAAAATATTTGCAGACAAACAAACACACACATTAAAAAGGAGTAGTATTAAATCAATTATAAATTCAATTTAAAAATAAATAAAAAAAAAAACCAAAAAAAATTATATAAAAAAACTTAAAAAAAAAATTATAAAAAAAATAGTCATAAAAAATTTAAATAAAAAATGAGAGCAAAAAAACATTCAATTATTTTTATAACAGAAGAAACACTATATATATAGAATCTTGTAAGCGCTATGGTAAACACATATGTTTCCAAAAATGTAAAAACAAAACCGAAACTATCGGCAGTGTAAAATAAGGGTGTATAATATAATTCCGGCTTACAAAATACCGAAACGCAAAATCCGACATAACCGGAACCCCAAAAGTTCATGATACCAACATCAAAAAATCCTAACAAATCAGATTCCCGTTAGGACTAAGTCCCGACCATTTATAATCCCGACTTGACCAAATCCCGAAACTAAATCTCGAAAAAATCCTGGCAACATGTTAATTGGCAATCAAATATGATGTCATAAAAAGACATTTTTGGCATTGTTCTATTATTTTAGACATCTCTGCACAACAACAATTACCAGATCCAACACTAGCTATGCGATCAACATTACTTCTGCACAGGTGCAATTTGTAGTAACTTTTAGTAAATTTGTCTGGACTGTTGTTAGGATTTGGAGTCGTCGGGACTTGGAATTTTGCCGGAACTGTGCATAGTCGGAATATAATGTTATTGTGGGCTTCCTTGCGTCGAGATTTTGTTATGTCTGGGTTATATATTGTCGGAATTTCTAAAATTGTCGGGACTATAAGTTGCCGTTATTTAGAAAGTCGGGATTATGGGTTGCACCCGTAAAAGAGTTAGACTTCCAAAAGAAGATG
This sequence comes from Eurosta solidaginis, assembly GCF_040869045.1. Classification (NCBI taxonomy): domain Eukaryota; kingdom Metazoa; phylum Arthropoda; class Insecta; order Diptera; family Tephritidae; genus Eurosta; species Eurosta solidaginis. The sequence goes on from NC_090320.1 coordinate 262,469,664, forward strand.
TAGAATAATTTGATTATTATGTTGATATTTAAGTGTTGGATGTATTTTTCATGGCTGTTAAGTTAAGATTCATGTCAAACTTGAGGAAAGTTAACTTATGCATGTAAGAAAGCAAAAAAAGCTGCTCCATGTATTTCACATACGATTCTGGTAAATTTGGAGTGAGTTTGGTTTAGTTCAAAAAATATTTACACCGCATACATGGAAAATGGGATAAATGCATTAGCACAAAAACATAAATCCTCCGTAAAACAAGAAAAGATTGAGAACCACCTACAGAAGCTTTTTGAGCTAAAATGAAATTCCGTACCGTTTCGCTTCCAGAGGAAGTATATCAATCTCATCAACACCTTTTCCAGTTAAGCTAACGCTAAAACCCCATCGCCAAAAATTTCTTAAACAGTATCAAGGCACAGAAAAGTATGCAACAGTTAGTACCATATGGTCTCAATATTAACAGCCTTTACTTTTACATAGGACTTAGACGGTTTTCCTTAGGACCATATGGTTCTAAATATTGCATACTTTTCTGCGCACTTGATACAATTTTAGAATTTTCGACGATGGAGTGTAAGCGTGAGCGATTGCGGGAATACGGGGGCAGTCATGCAAAAGTGTCAACATTTTTATCAATATTTGAGAATCGTGTGATCCATATTTTATACAGCCTATTACAACTACTTATGGTTTTAGGGATAAACTCCCTTTACAAGACCAAGCATGTCTTTCTTTCTGAAACTTCCGCTTTGTAACAGCATAAAACATAATATTTTGTGCTTGTTTTTGTTTAAAGAATTAACTTTTTATAATTTTTTTTTTGAATAGGTCAGAAAACTCGAAAAAAAATATAGGGTTTAACTAAAATCGACAAGGAAGCACTGCTATCTAATTAGGAAGCAGCAAACATCATTGGCTCTAGAAAGCATTGGCAAGTGGAGGGATTTATTTTAAATCATAGATCCTGGTTTTTGATAAAGTTTTTCAGGTTGGCCGTAAATCGAACTTCTGGTAACACTATAGATTCTTTCAATCTATGTAAAGTACTCACGGACCGGTCAGTTCAGCATAAGCTAGACTATATTGAGTTCTTAACAAACAAGCAGTTACCAAACTTCCGTTTTTGTTTCGCTGAAACTATATAGCCAAAGGTCTCTAAAACAGTATCAAGTGCGCAGAAATGATGCAACATATGGTTATAAGAAATAACCGCCTATGTTATTACTTGTGAGCATATGATACTAAATGTTGTATACCTTTCTGCGCAGTTTTTTTTTTATTATTTTGTAGATTTTAGAGCTCAGTTTTAGTGTAAGCTAAAATCCGGGGCAGAATCAACATACAAAAATAACAAATTTAAAAAGGAGGAGTTGATTTTCCAAGCGCGCTAACACGTCTTTAAGTAGGCAACTGCGAAAGTCTTACTCGACTATGTAATGCTCCATAAAGCCTTGACATCAACTTAGCACTCTTTTAGGAGGTACTTATGAGTAAATTTTACGAGCATTAAAACTGAAGCCATTCTATTTTAAGTGAGGGTCTACTCATAACTTGTCTGGGCCTAACTTGTATATCAAACTGTGTACTTATCAAACCTAAATAATCAGACGCAAACGCATATCTAAAAAAACGTATCTAACGTCATACAAAATTTGATAGTGTATATAAATATCAACTACATTCAACTCCATACATGTCATTTAAAGACATTCAAAAGTAATACGATACAAGTACACAACAATGTACATATACATATATGTATATATGTATATATATAAATATATAGACTCTTTCATACATACATACATACATTCATCCGTAATTAAAAAAAAAGCATTTAACGACGAAAATATCATTCATAGCGTCTTAAATATGAATAGTACTTACATTGGCATACATAATATGTATGAATAAGCTAATTTAAAAATAATATCTAACTTTAAGTAAATATGTAAACTACAAAAAACAAAAATGCAACACTGTATGTATTTATGCATCTGTATTTGTAACTGTAAGGTAAACCAAAGACTTTTTTCTTTGAAATAAAAACATAAACAAGAAAATGTAATAAAAATAAACAGCAACAAAAAAATACAATAATATAAAAACTACACGAGGGAGAATACAAACTAAAATAAAGAATGAAAAAAAATATATATATATATCAAATCAACGTATATATGAGTTGTAAATCCCATATATATTTAAAAAGAATATAAAAAGGAAAATAAACAAAATATGTTTGTGTTTTTACTCATGCAATGGTATTACATTATCAGATGGTGTTTAGGGATGGTGTGAGAGCACTCGTCGCGCTTCAGTGAAATGCAGTGATTTCACAAAGTAAGTATACATTAAAATGGAAATCATATTAAAGCCTGACACGGATGCATAATAATGGTAAGCTATACTGGCGTGAACTAGCTAAAAAGGGCGCATCCCTTGAAGCTTGCTCCGTAGACGTCTCAATTAGATTGGGCGAGATTAAGCGAAGGCGAGTGCTGCACATGATCGACTAAGCGGGAAAGGGGTGGGTTCAAGCGCGGGGCTGTAAAATGTCGAAGATTATGTGTAGATCTTACAACTTTAGAATAACAAAGTTGCTTCTATAATTAAAAAGAGAGGACTGTAGACTCATGACGGGTATTCTGACTGGACACTGCCTTCTGGTGTCACATGCCTTTAAATTAGGCTTGGTCAGTGATAGCAGATGTAGGAAGTGCAGGTTGGAAGTGGAAACGATCGACCACGTTCTGTGCTCGTGCCCTGCACTTGCCAGGCTAAGACTCTGGCTATTAGGAGTGATACAGCTGTCAGATCTAGAAGCAGCAAGTGGCTGAAGTCCAAGAAAGCTTCTAGTATTTGCCAAGAGGACGGAGTTATTTTATAACATTGGTCCTGGTTTTTGATAGGGTTTTTCAGTTTGGTCGTTAAAACAAACTTCTGGTAACACTACGGACTCAGTCAGTCTATGTGAGGTCCTCATGGAGCGGCCAGTTCAACCTAACATAACTGGCGTTAGTCATGGTAATAAAAATTAAAGTTGTGCATATTTAAGGATTTAGGGCATTAAGATGGAGAAAACAAAGTGGAATTGAAAAATATTTAAATTTTTAGCAAGATCGAGATACTTTAATTGCCAAGAGGTAACACAGGCTGACAAACTTTTAAAAAGTCGACACTCAGAAATGAGCTGATAACTTTTGTAAGTTGTGGGGCTTCATCTGAATAACATCTCAGACTTTTAATTTTGGTTCTTGTTTTCGAGTTATTCTTACATTAACATACGAAAATCATATTTCTCGAAAAAGAACCGTGCTATATATACATATGTAGATGTCTCATCATAATCGTTCTAGTGAGAGCTCCACATAGACTGAATGAGTTTATAGTGTAAATAGGAAGTTTGTATAATGATCAAATTGAAAAACCCTATCAAAAACCTGTGTCGAAAAATAACTACGGCCTCTTGGCAAATATAAGGTGCTTAGAAGGACCCATGCCACTTGCTGCCTCTAGATCTGATAGCTTCTTAACTCCTTTTAGCCGGAGTATTAGCCTGGCAAGCGCAACGCAATAGAATAAAACGTGCATGATCGCTTTCTCCTACAAACCGCACTTTTTTCATCTGCCATAACTGACAAGGCTTTGGTTAAAACGCATATGATGCCAGAAGGTACTGTTCAGCTAGAATACCCGCCATGAGTTTGCAGTCCTCTCTTTTTAATGGTAAGAGTAAGTGTGTTATTATAAGGTTGTAAGACCTCTATATGATATTCGACACCTTACATCCTCTGTCATGATGGGTCAGTTGTAACTCTCGCCTTCACTTAATCTCGACCAATATGATTGGGACATCTTCGCCGCAAGCTTAGAGTGGCCAATTCTTCATAAAATAAACAGCTATCTCTCTGATATTTCCAGTTTTTCCGCCCCGCGAAAGCTGACATTGTCTCCAACCAAATCATAGTCGACCTTATTTGCAATATGGACACGCCAAAAGTCGACCACATGCACGTCGATAGCATTAGGCTACCTACTGTCTTACATCCAAAAATCTTGGGCGTGACATTCGATCTGGGGAGAATGCACCCGCAATTTTACATAAAATACAGAGCCGTAATAAAATCCTTAAATCTCTTGCCGTCAGCACTTGGGGTAAAGACAAGGAAACCCTCATTACCACTTATAAGCAATTTGCCAGCTGATTCCATGCTATGCGGCTCCCATATGGTCACCAAGACTAAAGGTTACTCACTGGAAAAAATATATGCCTTCCCAAATACTGCCTCAGAACCGGTACGGGCTGTCATCTTATGTCCCCAGAATACCACCTACACAATTAGGCGAGAGTACTCCTCATTAGGGAGAGAAACGTAATGCTGAACAAAATCTTTCTCTTGAAGACCCACAAATCTGGGCATCCCAACAGACAACTAATTGAGGAGGCTACACATCGACTCATCTCCGTAAGCATTATTAGGAAATACGGCACCTGAGAAACTAGCCGCCAAGATATCCACAAACAGTCGTCCGATTTCTATGTCCGGAATAGCCCGGTGAATCCAGTTCTTAAAGAAAAATATCCAGAACTCGCAGAAGAGGTACACATTCTCCCGCAGTGAGCCGCGCGTCACTTTAGCTCAACTTCGATCTGGGTACTGTAACAGGTTAAACTCTTACCTATTCAGAATCAACTCCGACATACAAAATGTAGGTCCTGGTTGCAATGTGTCCCCACATGACACCAACCATAACTTCAATTGTAATGTGGAACCAACGCCTCTAACACCCCTCTCAATATGGTCCACCCCTGTTCAAACCGCAAGTTTCCTTGGACTCCCGTTAGAGGACATTGACGGCAATATGTGATCGGTCGCACCTATTGGATGTGACGATGCACTGCTACAACTACAACAAGGAGCCTTTTTACGTAGCTCTAAGATACAGCTTTTAGTCACCAAAACCTCACTGCCGTCCTATGATGCAAATCGGCATGGTGCCTACTAGTGGTTTACGCCGATCACTTTATCGGTGGCGGCGGCGTTGGCGGCGCGCCGGCGTACGCCTGTGTTCTTACTTTAAAAAGCTTGATTTTTCTACTTAAAAAAATAATATTTAGGAAAGGTTTTGTTTGTATGTATTTAAGGAAATCAACGTTTTGGCCATTTCTGAAAGATCCGGGTTTTTTGCCTCAAAATCTCGCAGATCGTTCAACAATTTTCAGGAGTAGATCCTTGCGGAGGGATCATATCTGTTTCACTTACTCCAGAGAGGCTTCGAACCTAACCCCGGTCTTTGGATTGGAGATACATAAAATGGTTACAATTTTCTCTGTATACCTCGTGGAAAGCATAGTTTCGCCTAGGGTTAACTCCTAATAATCGTCGTGAACACAATTTCTTTAAATCATTTGTGGCCCCTTGGCGGTCATGCACAAAGGCGACTTGCGGTTGTTATTAATGGTCTATTAATACTTATGACTCTTGTGGCACAGGTCGCCTCCAGTTTTTTTAGCTATTTTTAAAAGCTACAATTCCCGATGTGCGAACAGTAGTAATCCCGACCATTAGTCGCTACCACGCCTCCTGACCCTCACACCATATGCCAGCACAGAAGCTGTAGGAATGCGAATTCGAACTCATACTTTCGTCGACGTTACTTTCCTAGAAGCTCTGGTGTAGCTACGGAGATTTTCTAACGGATGTTTTTGTCGCGCTTTGCTGCCGAGCTATAACAGAGAAACACCTTGAAACATTAGGGTGTGACTATTCGGCCAAGCATGCCGCCCTCGAAATCATAAGCAGTATAAGTGGATGTCATTGCGTAAGTCATGGGTGCAAATCGTATAAGCCTCGGCGCATCTACATTATTAAAATTTTACAAGGACCCTGGACACAATTTTTAAAATGTAGACCAAAGTTTGCAGGGGCTTGTGTTGAATGAAAGTCGACCGATTTTAAGTTGAAAGATGTTAACTGCTGTTTTCAGGCCTTATGATATAAGAGCTCTTTATGGATGGTATAGTTCAACTGTCCACTACGTTAGGCTAGTAGCACACACGGTCATTAAATCGACTGTCTTGGGAAAGCTTTTGCTTCACCACTTTGAATATTCTTGCGAAGGACAAAGCCTCGCCTGGTAGATATATATACCTACGTATTCGCATTTGCAAAAGAAGCCGTAACGTGTAGGTGATATTTAAACTTGGTTATAGGCTATAATCAATGTGATTCACCGCCGCTAACTTTAGGAAATGTCAACCCGGGAGACATGGGTGTTGAAGGATGAAGTATGAAAATCAAAATTAACATTTGAGAAGTTATTGTATATTTTCGCAAATAAACAACAGATGGTGGAATGTAAGATCAAGTGATCTTTCAAACCCTTCTCACACGTACATATATCCTCAATTTAAGTATGAGGTAAGAATCATTTCAAAGGAGTGTTTATGCACCTAGAACCGACTAAAGGTTTTTTCATCACTGATTTCGCATATTCTTTCATCTAATCGCAATATAAAATTCTTTAAAAAATCGGCACCTTTTTGAGTAATTTCATATATGTAATACTCCAATATTGCTAATAGAAAATGCTCGCAATGTGTTTTGAATTCGAAATCAAAACAAGACAGCCATAAAATTTTTGTGATGTAGCAGCATATGTGTGACAAGAAAAAATATAAATTTAGGTACATTCATGGTTCAATTATATGGTTGGCTCATCTCATCAGCTGATTTTATTTATTTCATTGCATGGCCGAAGGGATTGTCAAAAGGAGATGGCAAATTCAAAATGAAACCAACACATTGGCAACATTTTCTTACACATACAAAGACTGCTAAGTTTTATATTTCCATTCCATATAATTCGCACCAACACCAATACACAGATTTTGACAATTTGAACATACATATTTTGTTGCTTTACAGATGAGCCAACCATATAATTGAACCATGGGTACATTCGATTATTGAATACGTTTAAACAGCGATATATCGGCACTCTGATGTTTGGGAATGTACCTAACCTTTTGTAGCAATATAGGAGTATTACATATATGGGTAATTTGCTTTTTTCAAATTATCCGAAAACATGTTCGCCTTGGGCCATTTTATTTGAATTCATTGTTCATTTTTAATTAAAAAAAAATATATGCAAAGTGGGCATATAAATTTATTATATAACTTTTCTTTTAGTGTTTTGTTTTAATAACTTGGTGAAGTTGGTGATGCAAAGTCCGTGTTAAGCTGACATCGAAAGCGCCTGTTTTTTTGAACAGTTAGAAAGAGTTAAATTTCGCAATTAGTTTCTTATAACTGGCAGTGATACGCATCCGATGATAACACTTTCGACCATATGCGACCAATTTTCGACATGAACAATAAATGGCCTAATCAGTCTTAAACGAGTAGAAAATATAGTAACGCGTCGGACGTCGTTTTGACAATCGGCGGCGGCGAGCGAAAAACGACAAAAATCGGCCTCGGCGGCGGCGTTTATCGTCGGCGTATATCTCTAGTGCGTACCCCAGTGAAAGTATATAGTAAGCTAATAGTAATGACAGATGAAATTTTATATAATGTGTACTACTGTAGACTACCGGATGGGAGGTGTTGCTTTTTTCAAATAGGGACTGGGGGTTAGGAAAATAATAATAGGAATGATTTTATGCATTAAACCAACTTAGAATTGACACCAAGGAAGCAACGGAAAACCTTAGGGCCTCATTTTTTAAATATTTTTATTTTATTTGACCTCTTTTTCAAATGCTCCAACTATAGGCATTTTAAATTTCAAAGTTATTTTGAAGAAATTAATTACTTAAAAAATTGGTTTCACTAGTTTAATTCATGGCCCAATATATTGAAACAGAGATTTGTTTGGCGGTATTCCTCAAGCCAGCAGTAGCCACACATCACAAACACCAACATTCACGTAAGAAATGGATCTGGCTAAAATAAGGCTGCACAAATTGTAAAAGTGATCGGGGTACTGAGCGAAAAAACTATGCAATCAAATTTAATTAAATTATTCTAGTCAACTGAAAATATTATTCTATGACTGGATTTGCATAACTAAAATAAACATAGTATTTCTTGTTTAATTCACTCCACCACTTACAACACATCAACTACTAATTTGTTGAATTTCATTTTTAACGTAAGTCGCACATCACATATAAATATATTTTATATACACAAATTGATAATCAGTAATCAATAACATTTTTTGTTTTCCAATGCAATTATTAAATTTAGCCACAATCAAAAACCAATTGTGTGCAATGAATAATTTTATTATGCTTATGTTGAATTTCAAATTGTGCATATCGATTACAAAGATTATATTAATGCGTACTGCATTTGCTTTTATAGTCACTTTATATGCCATACATCCTTATATAAACACATCCCCATTGGAAATGATTTCAACAATAACACTGGTTTACAGCCAAAATGTACCAGAGACGCCATTATGAAATTCCTATGTAAAATCACCCCCTGATTTCGAAAATCAAGGTTATTTTGAATTCTATGATAACTTTTTTAAGATATTTACGAATAATTGTTTTTTCCAAAAAAAAAAAAAAAATTGGGTCCACTTAATCATATATATCTCAAGAACGAATTGAGTAATTCCAAAACGGTTGGAGGCAATAAAATTTTCTATAAACTGTGCATACAACACTTTTTGCTAGGCCCTGCAGATTCAAAGACAAGGAACAATCATTACGGATTTTTACCATTTTTTTTTGCAAAAATATAAAACAATTTGTAATTTGCGAGGAAGAATCTCGAATTTTTTTTTTTTTTGCAGATTTGTTTTTTTCTCTCTAAGCTCTGTTTTATTACCAAAAAAATAAGCTTTCACTCAACTAAATCGATGGACTAGTACAAAAGTTATAAGCATTTAAGTAAATATATCCATTTTTTTAAGTGACTTAAACTATGAACATTCTTCGTTCGTTTGTTTCATTAGCCATTGAGTGTTCTTGTAATTCTCAACTGGTTAGTGAAATATTCTAAAGACATAGTTTAAATTTTGTATCCCAAAGCGGGGTTTTTCAAAGCAAAACAAGGTGGCTCAACCCGCAGCCAATACCTTGGAGCTCCCAGTGCTCGCCCCCAATGAATAAATACAAGGTGTAACAGGTGCACAGCGACCTCCCTCTCTAAAAATAATAACATAACATACAGTCCACAAAAATAACAAATAATATAACAACAAAAAAAAAAAAAAACTATTCGCCCGTCGAACCACCAAAGCGTAGACACCATTTAATACTTAAGTACCGTACTGGTACATATGTATTAGTATTCATACATCAGTTAGTTAGCGAATATTAACACATATCTACCAGTAGGGTACTTAAGTATTAAATGGGAATATTTACTTGAATGCTTATAACTTTTGTATTAGTCCATCGGAAAGCTTATTTTTTTTTGTAATAAAACAGAGCTTAGAGAGAAAAAAACAAATCTGCAAAAACAAAAAAGTTTTCGAGATCCTTCTCGCAAAGTACAACTTTTTTTATATTTTTACAAAAAAATGGAAAAATCCGTAATGATTGTTCCTTATCTTTGAATCTGCAGGGCCTAGCAAAAAGTGCTGTATGCACAGTTTATAGCAAATTTTATTGCCTTTTAGAAGCGTTTTGAAATTGCTCAATTCGTTCTTCCGATATATATGATTAAGTGAACCCAATTTAATTTTTTTGGAAAAATAATAAAAAAAAGTAATAAAAAAAAAAAGTAAATAATAATAAAGAGAAATAAACTGCATATTTTCCGTTTATATTAAAAAAGTTGATTTTTAGTTCAGAAAATTACAATTCATATTAAAAAATCCAATTTCATGAAGTAAAATTCATTTTCAGTAAAATAATTTGGTTTAGGTAATTTTAATTTGTATTCAGAAAAATCCTCAGGTATTATTTTATATAGGATAGAATGTAACTCAAACCAAGACCAGGGTAAGGTGGTGGATGTATTTTTGTTATGGCAAAATTTGGGCCCTTATAGGAAGGCATTCAAAGCAGGGATGGGCGTTATCAACAAATTTGAATAAGCATTGATAAAAAAATAAAGAATAAATTTTTATTCAATATTCAAGAAAATTTGAGTGATGAATAACATGTTATTTTTTATTCAAGCATTTCTTGAATAATGAATAACATTTTCTCGTTATTCAAAATATTCTAATTGATGATAAACGCCCATTCTTATTTTTGCAAATTTTGAATAAAGAGTTGAGTTATTATTCATTATTTACAAAATATGGAATCACAATAAAATTTTAGTTTTTATTCAGTTATTCAAAAATAAAAAAAATAAGCCATCGAGATGCCTTGAAAATATACCCATATGCGTAACCAGTTCGCGTGTAGTTCTGAAGCTTCTTAGGGTAATATTGATATGATTTTGGGGAGTATTCGCGGTTTTTTTGGGGGCCTTTTGGGGGTAATTTCTGGGATATCTTGGGGATCCTCCCGGGGTCTATTGGGGTCCATTCCAGGGGCTCCCCCGCAATCCTCCTAGAGTTTGGGGGTCATTTCGGGATGACTTTTGCGACTCCCTCGGAGTTTTTTGGAGGTCATTCCGTGACATTCCGGGATCTTTTTGGGGACTCCCTCTGGGTCATTTGGGGGTCATTCTGTGACCTTTTTGGGACTCCCTCGGGTTTCATTTGGAGGTCATTTCGGGATGGTTTTGTGGACTCCCTCGGGGTCATTTTGGGGTCATTTGGGGGTCATTTCGGGATGGTTTTTGGGACTCCCTCGGTGTCATTTCGGGGTCATTTCGGGTTCATTTGGGGGTCATTCCGGAATCTTCTTCAGGACTCCCTCGGGGTCATATGGGAGTCATTCCGGGTTCTTCTTGGGTACTCCCTCGGGGTCATTTCGGAATGGTTCTGGGGACTCCCTTGGGGCCATTTTTGGGTCATTTGGGGGTCATTTCGGGTTGGTTTTGGGGACTCCCTCGGGGTCATTTGGGGTCATTCCGGAATGGTTTTGGGGACTCCCTCGGGATCATTTCGGGGTCATTTGGGGGTCATTTCGGGATGGTTTTGGGGACTCCCTCGGGGTCATTCCGGGATGGTTTTGGGGACTCCCTCGGGGTCATTTCGGCGTCATTCCGGGATGGTTTTGGGGACTCCCTCTGGGTCATTTGGGGGTAATTCCGGGATCTTTTTGAGGACTCCCGGAAGAGTTCCGAACTGATCCCGAAATTATTAAAAAGATCCCGGAATGACCCCGAGGGAGTCCCAAAAACCATCCCGAAATGACCCCCAAATGACCCCGAGGGAGTCCCCAAAACCATCCCGAAATGACCCCAAAATGACCCCGAGGAGTTCCCAAAACTATCCCGAAATGACCCCCATTTGACCCCGAGGGAGTCCTCAAGAAGATTCCGGAATGACCCCAAATGACCCCGAGGGATTCCCCAAAACCATCCCGGAATGACCCCCAAATGACCCCGAAATGACCCAGCGGGAGTCCCCAAAACCATCCCGAAATGACCCCGAGGGAGTCCCAAAAAGGTCATGGAATGACCCCCAAATGACCCCGAGGGAGTCCCAAAAATGTCACGGAATAACCTCCAAAAGACCCCGAGGGAGTCGCAAAAGTCATCCCTAAATGGCCCCAAAACCCTAGGAGGATTGCGGGGGAGCCCCTGGAATGGACCCCAAGATTCCCCGGGAGGATCCCCAGGGTGTCCCAGAAATTACCCCCAAAAGGCCCCCAAAAAAACCCGCGAATACTCCCCAAAATCATCTCAATATTACCCTAAGAAGCTACACGCGAACTGGTTACACATATGGGTATATTTTCAGGGCATCTCGATGGTTTATTTTTTTATTTTTGAATAACTGAATAAAAACTAAAATTTTATTGTTATTCCATATTTTGTAAATAATGAATAATAACTCAACTCTTTATTCAAAATTTGCAAAAATAAGAATGGGCGTTTATCATCAATTAGAATATTTTGAATAACGAGAAAATGTTATTCATTATTCAAGAAATACTTGAATAAAAAATAACTTTTTATTCATCAATTAGAAAATTTAAAATGATGAATAATTTTTTATTTTGATTTGTTTCATTTCAAAATGACTCAACCCTGATTCAAAGATGTTATCCCTTTTTCGTGGAAGAGGTAGAATATCATATATATACGAAAACTTTTGACTTTTAGATTGCATACGCTCTGCTGATGCCCAAAATTGCTTACGATCGCCTAAGCAGTTATCTTCAATAGGGAGAATCATCTTTCGGTTTAGTTACATTATAAAAAAATGTTGCCTAAATTTTAAAACAATCATTGATTTAATAAATTTTTCAAAATTTTTTTTTTTTAATAAACTGAAAGCTTTTTCATTCTACATTTCATTAAGTTTTACCCTGTGTTAGTTCAAAACTGATTTGACTTGTTGTCTTAAAACTAAAAAATCTTCTTAAACAAGACTGAAAAGTTTAAAGGTCTTAAAAATGAAATTAAAAGACATTTCTAGTTTAAAAACAATTCGATTCGGTTCTTTTGACAATATTTAGTCATACTTAAAAAGGGTTAAAATATGTTATGTTATACAAATGTGATAGCGCAGTGGGTACATCACTTGGCAGTGAGTCAGAGTACTTCGACTCGAAAAATGCCGAAAGACCTCACATTTTTTCCTTTTTTTTTTCAAATACCAGAGTAGATACACAAATAGATGAGTCGTCTGTAGCAGATCTATAACCTCCCGATAAAAAATTTATAGCATTCCGGTTAGATATCGATGGCTTTTCTATAAAAAATATATGGTTTTCGATAGTAAATAGCTTTCTTATAATATATCGATAATTTCTTGATGGCGTATGAGTGTCGATATGTATTAAATAACTTTTCGAAAATAAATCGATAGCTTTTTGATAAAAGCAGATAACTTGTCGAAAACAAATCGATAGCTCATCAATAGCCTTTGCTATTGTCTAAGGACTGTGCTTGGGTTTGAACCGTGAGAAAAGATATTTACACATAAAACATTATTTCGTATGTAATTGAAAGTATACAATACAAATTTTCGAACCCGGCTACGGCACAGTCGTTACTTATTTGAAATATCTTTAAAGAGGTCTATTGTGACATCTCTGCTCTTTTGCTTCACCCTATATAGTACAAAGAACCATCACACCCACTAACAAAGTAGCATCCACGCCTGTGCACATTTGAACTTAATACATTTCATATTGCAACGAATTTAGTGCAATTCCTTTTATTTGCAACCTTTTACTAACGTTCGAATCACTAAACTGTTAAATAAATAAATCCACTATTTAATAATGCAAAATTGCCTTTATTAAAGTATTTCACAATAACACTTATACTTCGCAACTGATAGCTTGCTTAAATCAAACTGAATGTCGTGCCTCTACTGTTGCTGCCTTTTATACTGTTTGGTTTCCTCGTTAACATATTTCTAGGCGCTTCTATTTCTAGAATTTACTAGTTAGTTATCAGCTATGAATTTCTCAGCTATAACTACAAATGCATGATTTTATAGCTTCTCTCATAGCCCATGCGCGTGTATATGTGAGTGATACTTGCACAAATGATTGCATACTTTTGGGAGTATCTCAGATATATGCATGTGTTTGTACGTTACTCTCCGCTGCTCGTTTGGACATAAGGGTAGACATAATGATTGATTTGTTGATGTGCATACGAGTCACTGCTTAATATCGGCCTAGAGATGATAGTATCCCTTAGTGTTGCTAATATTCACCACAGTATATAATACAGCAACGAAAGCATACATGTAAAAAATCATACAAATAAATTTGTTTATGTATTGTACACAAACAGAATTAAATGCCGATACGCATGTTGTACAACCTATGATTGTTTGTTCTAATTGGTATCCTATGTAGTAGCTGCGTGGTTCAATTGGAAGTTTAATTGCCTAATCTGTAATTTGGCATTTTTAATTTATGCGTCCCGCGAATGCAAATCCAATATGGTTTATAAATGTAAATACCATTTAACATATGTTTGTAAAGGAAGGGTGAAAACAATAGTTGTGATACAAATAGATTTAGCTTATAATCTTGCCAATCAATTGTAAACTGTGCTACATGGCTGAAAAAGCTAGCGCATTTAAATCGTTTTCCACTTGTCCCCTCTCATGGAGTCAAGTGCATCTTGCTTTTTTTGTTTTCATAGGCTAATGCCGAAAAAAGTCGTTTAACCGGAGTACCAGACTAAGCCGAAGTAAATTTTTCAATAAAGGAGTCAAATTTTATGATAAGATCAAAAGTGGTTAAAGACTTAAACTGCTTATGGAAAAGATAATGTAATCAGTTTGGCTACTTTTAAGCAGACTGTAGCTATATCGAATTTGCGAAAAAAAGATTAGAAACCAAAACAGAAATCGGGACCGACACCATACCAAAACTTTTTGTAACTTTGCTTTATCGATAAAAAGCGCTATCGACCTATTATCACTAACTCTTATCGATAAATCTTTGCGTTATTGGTTTATATCCATGGCAATTTTATCGATAAATTGTAGGATAAATATTAAACACCTACCGACAACAGTCCATCATTTCGATAACACATCGACAACACACCCATAAATAAGAATAAACAAATGGATGATATAATTCAAATGAAACTAAGTCCAATATTCTCCGATTTACGTCGCGCTACTTTATTATTTTTCTTACAAATAGGAGAGAGCAAGCCACCAGCACACAACAGCGGCAACCATAACCAGCCGATAAGAAAATAAAAACAAGCCAATAACTCGATGATAACATGTCGATAACGTACCGATATTTTACTTACTGAATTGGCGTTTAACTTCTGTGTAAAGCTCGTGCAGCTCATCACTAAATCTTCTTCGGAACCTTTCTCTCGACACACCCAGAGTCGCTTCATCTGATGTTGTCATGGTCCATGCTTCTGCACCGTATAGCAGAACGGGCACGATATGTGACTTGTACAGCATGATTTTCGTTTGCCGAGAGAGGATTTTACTTTTCAATTGCCTACCATGTCCGAATGAGCATTTATTTGCAAGCGTAATTCTTTAATAGATTTCAGAGCTGATTTTATTGTTAGAGTTAATAGTGTTTCCCAAATAAACGAAGTTTCTTACTATTTCGAAATTATGTCTGCCAATAGTAGCGTGGTTGCCAAAGCGCATATATGTGTGTACTGATTCTTTGCTCGATGACAGCATGTACTTCGTTTTGTCCTCATTCAGCACCAAACCCATATTTATCGCTGCTTTTTCCAGTTTGGAGTACGCATAACTTACGGCGCGAGTGCTCAGGCCGATGATATCAATGTGGTCAGAATACGACAGGAAATGATATAATAGGGGGTCACTCTGTCTGAAACGACGTTTAGTTCGAACGGCTCGGAGAGGTCCTTCCCAATTCTGACTGAGCTGGTGGTGTTGCGCAATGTCATTTTGCACAGCCGTATAAGTTGTGCGGGGAAACCAAATTCAGATATAGCGGCATATAGGTAGCTCCTTTTCGTGCTGTCGAAGGCGGCTTTAAAATCGATGAAGAGGTGAAGTTTGTCGATTCTTTTTTCGCGGGTTTTTCCAAGATTTAGCGCATTGTGAAAATCTGGTCGATTGTAGATTTACCAGGTCTAAGGCCGCACTGATAAGTTCCAATTAGCTGATTCACGGTGGGTTGCAATCTTTCGCACAATACACTTGACAGGACCTTATACGCGATATTAAGAAGGCTGATTCCGCGAAAGTTGGTGCAGTGTATTGTATCCCCCTTCTTGTGGACTGGGAAAAGAACACTTAGATTCCAATCGTCGGGCATGCATTCGTCCGCCCATATTTTGCGAAGAAGCTGATACATGCGCCTTACCAACTCCTCGCCGCCATATTTGAATAGCTCCGCAGGCAATCCATCAGAGCCCGCGGCCTTGTTGTTTCTCAACCTGATTATTGCTAATGTGACTCCGTCATAATCAGGTGGGGGGACATTTATTCCATCATCATCGATTGTGGGATCGAGTTCGTCATCCCTGTGCGGTAAATCGCTGTCTCCATTTAGGAGAGCAGAGAAGTTTCACCTCCATAATCTAAGTACTTTCTGGACATCAGGTACAAGGTCGCCGTTTTCATTTTTACAGGAGCTTGCCCCTGTTTTAAAAGCCTCCGTCTATCGCCGAATTTTTTGGTAAAATTTTCGAGCGTTATTCCTGGTGGCTAGCAGATCAAGCTCTTCGCACTCACGCCTTTCTGCTTCTGCTTTTTTCTTCCTGAAAAGGCATCTCGCTTCCCTTTTTAAGTCACGATAGCGTTAACACACTCCTCTTGTTGCACTCACTTTTAACGTAGCCCTGTAAGCAGCGTCTTTACTTTCGGTTGCAACGCGGCATTCTTCATCGTACCAGTTGTTTTTCCATGGCCGTCGGTAACCAATTTTTTCCTCGGCGGCATTACCAATTGCTTTGGAGATATGCTCCCACTGCTCCTGCATTCCTTCAGGCTGAGTTGAGGTCTCAGCGAGCAGGTGTGAGAGTCAAGTTGCGAATTCATTGGAAGTCTGTTTCGATTGCAGCCTTTCGACGTCTAGCTTTCTTTTTGTGTTTTTTGTTCCTTGGTTTTGACTCCATGGTAAGTTTTTTATAACCCAACTCGTCCTATGCAGATTTTTCAGGTGCCTTCTTGCTGCTAGTGAACTGAGGACCAAAAAATAGTTTTCAATTCTGTAGAACATTAGAAATCCTAGGTTTACATTTTCAGAACTTATTGTGATACGCAGAAGAGGTAATATTATAGGATAGTAGTCAGTAGGTTGGGATAAATCCATTTAGAGAGATTCTGCAGTTTATTTCTGTTATGTTTACAATAAGAAACCAATATAACAAGCCGATAGTCCGACAATAAATTATCGATGATGAACCGATAAATTTGACGATAACGTTGTTATCGATAAAAAACCAATAATATAAGGATAACTCGTCGATATAGGTTGTTACTAAGAACAAGCTCTTCAAAAAGTCTATAAATTATTCCGAGGTGGTCTTAAAATAATCCCGATATGGTTCTGAGAAATTTTCAAAGTACATAGTTCCGAAATTATTACGAAACACTTTAAAAATTCCAGCAAATTTACGATTTGATCGTGAAGAAATGCGTAGTTTTTCGAACATTCAAAAGGTGACAAACAAATACGAAATTATTTCGAAAAGATCAGACAGTTTTGTGAAATCCTTTACAAATCCCGAAGAAGAGAGCCAATAAAATTATGCCGAAACCATTTTAAAAATAGCTACTAACTCTTGAAGTTATGGTCTCTCTGTTTTTCAGAATAAAACAAGTAAGGAAGGTTAAGTTCGGGTGTAACTGAACATTACGTACTCAGTTGAGAGCTATGGTGACAACATAAGGGAAAATAACCATGTAGGAAAATGAACCGAGGGAAACCCTGGAATGTGTTTGTATGACATGTGCATCAAATGAAAGGCATTAAAGAGTATTTTATGAGGGAGTGGGCCATAGTTCTATAGTTGGACGCCATTTAGGGTTATAGCCATAAGGGTGGATCAGGGTTGACTCTAGAATGCGTTTGTACGATATGGGTATCAAATGAAAGGTATTAATGAGTATTTTAAAAGGGCGTGGACCTAAGTTCTATAGATGGACGCCTTTTCGAGATATCGCCGTAAAGATGGACCAAGGGTGACTCTAGAATGCGTTTGTACGATATGGGTATCAAATGAAAGGTGTTAATGAGCATTTTAAAAGGGAGTGGGCCTTAGTTCTATAGGTGGACGCCGTCTCGAGATATCGCCATAAAGGTGGGCCAGGGGTGACTCTAGAATTCGTTTGTGCAACATGGGTATCAAACGAAAGGAGTTAATGAGTATTTTAAGAGGGAGTGGGCCTTAGTTCTATGGGTGGACGCATTTTCGTGGTATCGCAATAAAGGTGGACCAGGGGTGACTCTAGACTTTGTACGATATGGGTATCAAATGAAAGGTGTTAATGAGTATTTTTAAAAGGGAGTGGGCCTTCGTTTTATAGGTGTTCGCCTTTTCGAGATATCGCCATAAAGGTGGACCAGGGGTGACTTTAGAATTTGTTTGTATGATATGGGTATCAAATGAAAGGTGTTAATGATTATTTTAAAATGGCGTGGGGCTTAGTTCTATAGGTGGACCCCTTTTCGAGATATCGCCATAAAGGTAGACCAGGGGTGACTCTAGAATTCGTTTGTGCAATATGGGTATCAAACGAAAGGAGTTAATGAGTATTTTAAGAGGGAGTGGGCCTTAGTTCTATAGGTGGACGCCTTTTCGAGATATCGCCATAAAGATGGACCAGGTGTGACTCTAGAATGCGTTTGTACGATACGGGTATCAAATGAAAGGTGTTAATGAGTATTTTTAAAAGGGAGTGGGCCTTCGTTCTGTAGGTGTTCGCCTTTTCGAAATATCGCCATAAAGATGGACCAGGGGTGACTCTAGAATGAGTTTGTACCATATGGGTATTAAATTAAAGGCATTAATGAGAGTTTTAAAAGGGAGTGGTGGTAGTTGTATATGTGAAGGCGTTTTCCAGATATCGACCAAAATGTGGACCAGGGTGACCCAGAACATCATCTGTTGGATACCGCTATTATATTATATATGTAATACCTGTGTAAAAGGGAGTAATCCTTAGTTCCATAGGTGGACGCCGTTTCGAGATATCGCCATAAAGGTGGGCCAGGGGTGACTCTAGAATTCGTTTGTGCAATATGGGCATCAAACGAATGGTGTTAATGAGTATTTTAAGAGGGAGTGGGCCTTTCTGGACCAGGGGTGACTCTAGACTTTGTTTGTACGATACGGGTATCAAATAAAAGGTGTTAATGAGTATTTTTAAAAGGGAGTGGGCCTTCGTTCTGTAGGTGTTCGCCTTTTCGAAATATCGCCATAAAGATGGACCAGGGGTGACTCTAGAATGAGTTTGTACCATATGGGTATTAAATTAAAGGTATTAATGAGAGTTTTAAAAGGGAGTGGTGGTAGTTGTATATGTGAAGGCGTTTTCCAGATATCGACCAAAATGTGGACCAGGGTGACCCAGAACATCATCTGTTGGATACCGCTATTATATTATATATGTAATACCTGCCAAGATTTTAAGGGTTTTTTATTTCGCCCTGCAGAACTTTTCATTTTCTTCTACTTAATATGGTAGGTGTCACAACCATTTTATAAAGTTTTTTCTAAAGTTATATTTCGTGTCAATAAACCAATCCAATTACCTCACCATGTTTCATCCCTTTTTTCGTATTTGGTATAGAATTATGGCATTTTTTTCATTTTTCGTAATTTTCGATATCGAAAAAGTGGGCGTGGTCATTGTCGGATTTCGTTCATTTTTCATACCAAAATAAAGTGAGTTCAAGTAAGTACGTGAACTAAGTTCATTAAAGATATGTCGATTTTTGCTCAAGTTATCGTGTTAACGGCCATGCGGAAGGACAGACGAAAGACTGTGTATAAAAACTGGGCGTGGCATAAATCGATTTCGCGCGTTTTCACAGAAAACAATTAACATCATAAAATCTATGCCCCTACCAAATTTCAAAAGGATTGGTTAATTTTTGTTCGACTTATGGCGTTAAAAGTATCCTAGACAAATTAAATGAAAAAGGGCGGAGCCACGCCCATTTTTATATTTTCTTTTATTTTTGTATTTTGTTGCACCATATCATTACTGGAGTTGAATCTTGACATAATTTACTTATATACTGTAAAGATATTAAATTTTTTGTTAAAATTTTACTTTAAAAAAAAATTTTTTTTAAAAGTGGGCGTGGTCCTTCTCCGATTTTGCTAATTTTTTTTTATTAAGCGTACATATAGTAATAAGGGTAACGTTCCTGCCAAATTTCATCATGATATCTTCAACGACTGTCAAATTACAGCTTGCAAAATTTTAAATTACCTTCTTTTAAAAGTGGACGGTGCCACGCCCATTGTCCGAAATTTTACTAATTTTCTATTTTGCGTCATAAGTTCAACTCATCTACCAAGTTTCGTCGCTTTATCGGTCTTTTGTAATGAATTACCGCACTTTTTCGGTTTTTCGAAATTTTCGATATCGAAAAAGTGGGCGTGGTTATAGTCCGATATCGTTCATTTTAAACAGCGATCTAAGATGAGTGCTCAGGAACCTACATACCAAATTTCATCAAGATACCTCAAAATTTACTCAAGTTATCGTGTTAACGGACGGACGGACGGACGGACGGACGGACATGGCTCAATCAAATTTTTTTTCGATCCTGATTATTTTGATATATGGAAGTCTATATCTATCTCGATCCCTTTATATATGTACAACCAACCGTTATCCAATCAAACTGAATATACTCTGTGAGCTCTGCTCAACTGAGTATAAAACAAGTAAGGAAGGCTAAGTTCGGGTGTAACCGAACATAACATACTCAGTTGAGAGCTATGGAGACAAAATAAGGAAAATCAATCTGGGGTAACCCTGGAATGTGGTTGTATAACATGTGTATCAAATGAAAGGTATTAAAGTGTATTTTAAGAGAGAGTAGGCCATAGTTCTATGGATGGACGCCATTTAGGGATATCGCCATAAAGGTGGACCAGGGCTGACTCTAGAATGTGTTTGTACGATATTGGTATCAAATGAAAGGTGATAATGAGTATTTTAAAAGGGAATGGGCTTTAGTTCTATAGGCGAACACTTTTTCGAGAAATCCCCATAAAGGTGGACCAGGGGTGACTCTAGAATATGTTTGTACGATATGGGTATCAAATGAAAGCTGTTAATGAGTATTTTGAACAGGAGTGATCCTTAGTTCCCTAGGTGGACGCCGTTTCGAGATATCGCCATAAAGGTGGACCAGGGGTGTCTCTAGTTGTACGATATGGGAATCAAATGAAAGGTGTTACTGAGCGTTTTAAAAGGGAGTGGGCATTAGGTCTATAGGTGGACGCCTTTTCGAAATGTCGGCATTAGGGTGGGCCAGGGGTGACTCTAGAATGTGTTTGTACGATATGGGTATCAAACGAAAGGTGTTACTGAGCATTTAAGGAGGGAGTGGGCATTAGGTCCATAGGTGGACGCCTTTTCGAGATATCGCCATTAGGGTGGGCCAGGGGTGACTCTGGAATGTGTTTGTACGATATGGGTATCAAATGAAAGGTGGTAATGAGTATTTTAAAAGGGAGCAATCCTTAGTTCTATAGGTGGACGCCTTTTCGAGATATCGCCATAAAGGTGGACCAAGGGTGACTCTAGAATGTTTGTACGATATGGGTATCAAACGAAAGGTGTTACTGAGCATTTTAAGAGGGAGTGGGCACTAGGTCTATAGGTGGACGCCTTTTCGAGATATCGCCATTAGGGTGGGCCAGGGGTGACTCTAGAATGTTTGTACGATATGGGTATCAAAGGAAAGGTGTTACTGAGCATTTTAAGAGGGAGTGGGCATTAGGTCTATAGGTGGACGCCTTTTCGAAATGTCGCCATTAGGGTGGGCCAGGGGTGACTCTAGAATGTGTTTGTACGATATGGGTATCAAACGAAAGGTGTTACTGAGCATTTAAAGAGGGAGTGGGCATTAGGTCCATAGGTGGACGCCTTTTCGAGATATCGCCATTAGGGTGGGCCAGGGGTGACTCCAGAATGTGTTTGTACGATATGGGTATCAAACGAAAGGTGGTAATGAGTATTTTAAAAGGGAGTAATCCTCAGATCTATAGGTGGACGCCTTTTCGAGATATCGCCATAAAGGTTGACCAAGTGTGACTCTAGAATGTTTGTACGATATGGGTATTAAACGAAAGGTGTTACTGAGCATTTTAAGAGGGAGTGGGCATTAGGTCTATAGTTGGACGCCTTTTCGAGATATCGCCATTAGGGTGGGCCAGGGGTGACTCTAGAATGATTGTACGATATGGGTATCAAACGAAAGGTGTTACTGAGCATTTTAAGAGGGAGTGGGCATTAGGTCTATAGGTGGACGCCTTTTCGAGATATCGCCATTAGGGTGGGCCAGGGGCGACTCTAGAATGTTTGTACGATATGGGTATCAAACGAAAGGTGTTACTGAGCATTTTAAGAGGGAGTGGGCATTAGGTCTATAGGTGGACGCCTTTTCGAAATGTCGCCATTAGGGTGGGCCAGGGGTGACTCTAGAATGTGTTTGTACGATATGGGTATCAAACGAAAGGTGTTACTGAGCATTTAAAGAGGGAGTGGGCATTAGGTCCATAGGTGGACGCCTTTTCGAGATATCGCCATTAGGGTGGGCCAGGGGTGACTCCAGAATGTGTTTGTACGATATGGGTATCAAACGAAAGGTGGTAATGAGTATTTTAAAAGGGAGTAATCCTCAGATCTATAGGTGGACGCCTTTTCGAGATATCGCCATAAAGGTTGACCAAGTGTGACTCTAGAATGTTTGTACGATATGGGTATTAAACGAAAGGTGTTACTGAGCATTTTAAGAGGGAGTGGGCATTAGGTCTATAGGTGGACGCCTTTTCGAAATGTCGCCATTAGGGTGGGCCAGGGGTGACTCTAGAATGTGTTTGTACGATATGGGTATCAAACGAAAGGTGTTACTGAGCATTTAAAGAGGGAGTGGGCATTAGGTCCATAGGTGGACGCCTTTTCGAGATATCGCCATTAGGGTGGGCCAGGGGTGACTCCAGAATGTGTTTGTACGATATGGGTATCAAACGAAAGGTGGTAATGAGTATTTTAAAAGGGAGTAATCCTCAGATCTATAGGTGGACGCCTTTTCGAGATATCGCCATAAAGGTTGACCAAGTGTGACTCTAGAATGTTTGTACGATATGGGTATTAAACGAAAGGTGTTACTGAGCATTTTAAGAGGGAGTGGGCATTAGGTCTATAGTTGGACGCCTTTTCGAGATATCGCCATTAGGGTGGGCCAGGGGTGACTCTAGAATGATTGTACGATATGGGTATCAAACGAAAGGTGTTACTGAGCATTTTAAGAGGGAGTGGACATTAGGTCTATAGGTGCACGCCTTTTCGAGATATCGCCATTAGGGTGGGCCAGGGTTGACTCTAGAATGTGTTTGTATGATATGGATATCAAATTAAAGGTATTAATGAGGGTTTTAAAAGCGAGTGGCCCTTAGCTGTATATGTGAAGGCGTTCTCGCGATATCGACCAAATGTGGATCAGGTGATCCAGAAAATCATCTGTCGGGTACTGCTAAGTTAATTATATATTCAATAACACTAACAGTATTCCTGCCAAGATTCCAAGGGCTGTTGATTTCGCCTTGTAGAACTTTTTCATTTTCTTCTACTTAATATGGTAGGTGTCACACCCATTTTACAAAGTTTTTTCCAAAGTTATATTTTGCGTCAATAAACCAATCCAGTTACCATGTTTCATCCCTTTTTTCGTATTTGGTATAGAATTATGGCATTTTTTTAATTTTTCGTAATTTTCGATATCGATAAAGTGGGCGTGGTTATGGTCGGATTTCGGCCATTTTTTATACCAAGATAAAGTGAGTTCAGATAAGTACGTGGGCTAAGTTTAGTAAAGATATATCGGTTTTTGCTCAAGTTAGGAGCCACGCCCATTTTGAAATTTTCTTTTATTTTTGTATTTTGTTGCATCATATCATTACTGGAGTTGAATTTTGACTTAATTTACTTATATACAGTAAAGATATTAAATTTTTTGTTAAAATTTGAATTTAAAAAAAATTTTTTTAAAAAGTGGGCGTGTTCTTCATCCAATTTTGCTAATTTTTATTTAGCACATATATAGTAATAGTAGTAACGTTCCTGCCAAATTTCATCATGATATCTTCAACGACTGCCAAATTACAGCTTGCAAAACTTTTAAATTACCTTCTTGTAAAAGTGGGCGGTGCCACGCCCATTGTCCAAAATCTTACTAATTTTCTATTCTGCGTCATAACGTCAACCCATCTACCAAGTTTCATCGCTTTAACCGCCTTTGGCAATGAATTATCGCATTTTTTCGGTTTTTCGAAATTTTCGATATCGAAAAAGTGGGCGTGGTTATAGTCCGATATCGTTCATTTTAAACAGCAATCTGAGATGAGTGCTCAGAAACCTACATACCAAATTTCATCAAGATACCTCAAAATTTACTCAAGTTATCGTGTTAACATGGAAGTCTATATCTATCTCGATTCCTTTATATATGTACAACCAACCGTTATCCAATCAAACTTAATATACTCTGTGAGCTCTGCTCAACTGAGTATAATAAAATAAATGTAAGGCGCGATAACCCCCGAAGGAATATAATTTATCCTAAAAATTGGCAGGATTGTTCCTACGTGTTTTATCCCGACACCAAACAGCATCTGCAAGCCAGATGAGTTTTCAATGAGAAGCTTTCGCGGCAGAAATACACTGATAGTATAAATCACTAACGAGGGAGA
Organism: Eurosta solidaginis; assembly: GCF_040869045.1. NCBI lineage: Eukaryota > Metazoa > Arthropoda > Insecta > Diptera > Tephritidae > Eurosta > Eurosta solidaginis. The sequence continues at coordinate 262,494,128 of NC_090320.1, forward strand.
CCCCGCTTAGAAAAACTTTCTTCTTATTGAAAAACTATGTTTCTAAAATTTTGATGTTGCTTTGCCCGAAGCGCGAACACAGGATCTTCGGTGTAGTAGGCGAAGCACGCTACCATCACATCACGACAGCCAATGTTGGAAGCGATACACACATACATATATGTATATGAATGTAGGTATATAGCTTTTCGTTAGAGTTCATATTACGATTGCGTTTATTGCTCATATCGATAGCACGCAAAAGGTTATTATACGTTTCTAATGTCATTCCGCGACTACAACATTGTACCAAGTTTATGCTTTTAATTGCTTCGTTGTTTGCATTTAATGCAGTAATTGGTATCTTTTTCTCACATGCATACATATATTAAGAGTCATAGTCATGTATGCCCCAGGTGTATAGCACAAACGTTTTTACCTGCACATACCTGCACAATCACATACACATCTCAATTAAAGTAGTGATTTTGAACTTACCACCCCATTGAACTTTTGCCAAATGACTTTTACAGCTGAGCAGTATTAGCGCGGTTTTGAACACAATTTTGTATGAACTCACTATTTTTGAAATGTGCCTGTATATTTGTATGTGTGTGTATATAGTGCAAGGACATAATTATTTCAATTCATGCACTCTCTTTATTGAGCTTTAATTGGGTTGATTACGAAAATCACTTCACTAAATGCTTTTTATGTTTATGTACATTTTTAGATTTTACAGCCCATGAATATATTAGAAATGCATATCCGACTTAATGTAAGATCATTTAAAACACTTTAAAACATGAACGTATTTAAACTTAAATATGTTTCGATTTAAACCAATCTTTATAAAAAAAAAAATATCTTTATTTTTATACTTCCCCAACAATAATTCCACCATTCATTTCTTGACGTACTTTACCTTCTCATTGAATGTTCAATTTTTTAAACAAGTTCTAAACCTTTAGGTTTTTGGTTTCAACCATTCTGTTGTATGTTCAAATAGGTTTTCTTTCTTCCGTTTCTTCACACTCTCTTCAGTTTAGTTTAACATATAAACCAAAATTTAATCCACAAACCCGGCTGCCATGGTGTGGTGGTAGCTTGTTCCGCCGAGGGTCCTGGGCTTAACTCCCGGGTAAAGTAATAACAAAACTTAGAAAAAAGATTTTTCTATTAAAAAAAAATTTGCTAATCATGGTCGCCCCTCAGAAGTGATTTGGCAAACACTCCGAAGAGTACATCGCAAATTGGAAGAAAAGTTCGGCCTAAGTCCCCTCGGAGAAAAATCGCGCTAAGTATTTATTTTGTTTACTTTTGTAAACCTTGAGTACTCTGGGTAGTTTGAAATTTTAGGAAAAAATTTGAAAACTTACTTAAATCGATGAGATAGACTAAAATATTTAACCTTGTATTGGAATGGCTTTTATTATTTCCAATTAAGGGCTAGTATTTCTGCACACCTTCCTTGCACCCAAATTTTCAGTTGTAGAACTTTTCGAAATTTGGGATTTTTTTGAACGTCCCTGGTAAAATTTGGAAACATGTAAGGGACCTTCTTCAATATCGGTTCTGCTACTTCGGGTATAATTCGCGATTTTTCGGTTTGTAACGGACAGCGAATCTATCGTCGAGATATCGGTTTTTAATGGCTTGTTATCGCCGGTCAATTGCCTTCTTTTTGAAATACTATCGACTTGTTATCGAGTATGTATCGATGTGTTATCGGTATCTATTTGGTACTGAGCAGGTGTCATTGATAACAAACCGTTACTATTTTAATAATACTCAGTTGTTACCGATAAAGAACTAATAACATACGTATAACTCATTGTTAGAAAGTTGATAACACGGCGATTATAAACCGATAGCTTGTCGACAAAAAATCTACAACACGCTCGTTACACGTCGATAACGATACTCCGATAAAAAACAAATACATTTTCAATTGTAAATTCATAATTTTTTATAGTAAATCGATAAATTTTCTATAATTAACTTTTCTAAAATTAATCGATAATTCTATAATTAGCCGATAAGTTTTCCGTATCAAATCAATGAATCGTCAGTAAAATATCGAATAGCGGTTTTTAGAACCGAAGCGCTCGTTAGTAAACAAGCATTACTACTTTATTTTTGTTTCATTCGATTCGATGATTCGTCTATACCTCTTCAATGATACGGCGATTACAAACCTTTAACAAATGGATTACCTACTGGATAAGTTTTTGTATAACCAAAGACGCGTCGATAAGAAACTAATATTTGATCTTAAAAGTAAATAAATAAACAATTGCAAAGCGCGATAACCTCCGAAGCGATTTAGAGCAGAGCTTCTCTTCCAAATTTTCATCGTGCTCCTTTTATTTTTTCTACAAATTGGCGATGTTGTTTCGACCGGGAGTTGAACCCATCACCTTCGGTATGTTACCCGAGCACGATACTAGCACACCACGGCTGCCGCCAAAATTTCTTCTTAAGCAGTGCTTATTGATAACTTTTCCATAAATATTTGATAGGAAATCGATAACACGTCAGTAAAAAAAATGAATAAGCAGTCAATAAAAACCAACGATAGCATTTGATATCGATAACAATTTACTATCACTTCAAAAGCAAATCGCTTGTTCCTCAACACCTTACTCATAAGACGCTTATTGCAAATCGATAACAAATGGATAACAAACTGGAAAAGTTTTTGGATAACACGTCTAAAACCTGTCGATAAGAAATTCAATTTTAACAGCGCTTTTCTATAAATTTTCGTTAAATTTTAGATACATTTTCCATAAAAAATCGATAACTCTTTAGCAAAAACCCAATCAGCAGTCTATAAAAAACTAAGCATCAACGGGAGTGTTGTTATGATAACAGTTTTTTCTCACTTCATTAACAAATCGCTCGTTCATCAATACCTCGACCATAACCCGCCGATAACAAACTGGTAACAAATAGATAGCAAAGCGATCAAATTTTCAGACAACAAATATCAAACTGGTCGATAAGAAAACTATAACTCATATAAACGGCTGTTATCGATAACAAATCCTTAACACTTCGATAACAAATTGATAGATCGCCGCCGAATTTCGGTTGCGGTCTCAATTTCAGTTTTGGTTTTTCATCTTTCCCTTACTCTCGCCTCATTTTCTATATATGGCCCTGAAATCCTTCACAAGTTATCATTACGGGCTTTCGCAATCATTTGATTAAAGTTGTGGTTGTAAATGCATTATAACCCAGCTATCACCCATATACAGAAAAATGCACACACACCAAAAATCGAGCGCTTTAATTTGCACATACTGTGCAAATTGTTAATTTAAGTAAAAGCCATTGAGCTATACAAAAAAAAAAAAAACTTATTCACTTCCAGTGCTGTCAACGTCATTGCCAATTTTCCAATCAATGCACACAAAAAGCGAAGTAAAATTAGTAAAGCCACATTGGCAGTGGCATTGCTAAGTTAATTATTTGCATCAAATATTGCAAATTCAAATTTGACTAATAGCACACATAGATACTATATTTAAGTATATTTAGGTATCTATGTACATATTGAGATGATATATAAACTTGACTAATACTGTTTTCACACAGAAACTTAATGATCTCATTTCACCTGCTAATGAAATCGTAAATTTTTTGCTTTCACACAGAAGTAACTTCTCGATTAGTATGAAGGATGAGACAGACAATCATGGCGGAACGATACAAGGTGGGAGCATGGTGATATACCTACAAACAAAAAAAATTCCATGTACTTGTAAATTCGATGGACAAATGTCAAAATCGTACTGCGCCGGTAGTTGATGTATCAAATCAAATAATAAAGGTTATAATCAGCTGTTCGATGCGGCCACCTTGTATCATTCCGCCATGCAGACAATGACATTTGCTTTGACAAATGACATTTTTAAGCACTGAACACACCAAAAACTAAGAAGCGGAAACGGAAGCGGAACGCTGCCAACAGAGTTGCATTGTGCTTTTGACTTCATTAGGCATTCGATTAGCTACTAATGAAATAATAATAGTAGTAAGTTATTTAATTTTTTTAATTTTGAAAATCCTCGTTTTGTCACGCCATTTTATATTCTGTATACATTTATTTAACTCATCATGGAAAACAAAAACAAAATTTGAAAGTGAAAAAATTTCAGCGGATTCATCCCTAGGAAGTAATTCGACAAGCACTCGGAGTGTATTTCTGCCATGAAAAGCTTCTCACTGGAAACTCATCTGCCTGGCAGCTGCCGATCGTAGTCGATATAAAACATATAGGTCCCGCGCCGCAAATTTGTAGCAAAAACTAAAAAAATAAGAGCGGCGCAAGTTGGAAGAAAAACTCGGCCTAAAATCTCTTCGCAGGTTATCGCGCCTTACATTTCTTATAATGTTTTTTTTTGTGTATAGTGGCATGGAGAAAGCCAAGCAATCGTATTAGCACAAAGAAGCAACACTGAACTAGCAGTTTTAGGTACACTGTGGTATACGATCAGCAATCCAGGATGCAAACCGCTGTGATAGATGAATATGGAAAACAAAATGTGCACACAACAACAAAAATGCAATATTAGCTGTGTTTTTTTTTTGAAGTCTATATACGTTTACGCTTAAACTTTATATGGACTGCTAAGCGACAAACTTTAAATACACCTCTGAAATTGCTACGCATAAAATTAGTACTACTAAATTTCAATACGCATTATACTCAGATGTAACTGAAATATGTGTCTATGTTTTACCCTCTGCACTAATTTTATGTATTCTATGCGCGTCCACGATTTATCACAACTGATTCAGCTATATGTTATACACAGAAATACAACAGAGGGTTGTGTCTCCGCTTTTCGGTACACCCTGTAGCTGTAGCTAGTTGTTTAACCACTGCCGCTAGATGGATCTATTAAGCATTATCTAAGAAAGGATAGGCGTTTTTTTTCACGCGCAAACGAAACGTATACGCGTGTAAGAAAAACACGGCTATTAAAACAGTAGCCTTACAACAGCAACAACTAGATATGCAAAAAAAAAAAACAAGACTTGGCACAATAATGTCTTATTTAAAAGAGTAAAACACTTAAATAATACCAAATAATTTAATGAATTTATATGTTTTAACACAAAAACAGTGTTTCACGTAAAGCTTCGCACCCCTTTCTATCACAAAACGAGTAAAAGCATTAAAAATTATTATTTTAACTTTAAAAAGCACAAACAAAGTAAAAACACAACTGCACAGCTTGACGTTTACAGTCATAAATGTTCAGCAAAAATAGCTGTTACACTTTTTAGGATCCTTTTTTGTGCTATATCCTCCTAACTGCAGCTTGAATTGTCTTAAATCTTGCTCACTGCGATAGTGCTCTTCTCTCTCCTTAAAATAAATTTCACGGGCCAACTGATTTTATATCAAACACCGAAATTGCCTTGATTGCGACATGACTTTCGTCGGAGTATCCACGCTGAAAGTCGAGCTGGAAACATTGATTTATGATTTATACTTGTGTTTAAAATAGGCTCACAACTACTCCCATAGGCACTAACATTTTGGCTCTGGTTCCAAAAATATCAGCTTCAGGCCCATCTGTAGTTTTCGACCCACCTGTGTATCATATCATCTTGTGTAAGCGTTGGATGCCTTCTGGCCTGGCTACATTTACGTTATCTTGTGTCCCAATTCTACTTTATATCTTTTCTAAAAGACTAATTGCTTGAGAATCGCGGGAAATTAGGTACTGCGATCTTCTATCTTAGTTCTACCATATATCTGGATGAGATGATCCTTGCCTTGCTCGAGCCCTCCTTTGCAATATTCAGGGTGTTTGCTTGGCGGCTCCATGCCAGTATATAAAAAAAATTATAAAAAATGTAAGGCGCGATAACCTCTGAAGAGATTTTAGGCCGAGCTTTTCTTCCAATTTGCGCCGCTCTTATTTTTTTAGTTTTTGCTACAAATTGACGGGACGGGACCTATATGTCTTATATCGAATACGAACGGCATCTACCAGGCAGATGAGTTTTCAGTGAGAAGCTTTTATGGCAGAAATACACTCGGAGTGCATGTTGAATTACTGCCGAAGGACGACTCCGCTTAGAAAAACTTTCTTCTGATTGAAAAAAATTTGTTTTTAAAATTTTGATGTTGCTTTTTCAAGGGCACGAACCCAGGATCTTCGGTGTGGTAGGTGGAGCGCGCTACCACCACACCACGGCGGCCACCGTAGGCTTAAGGAAAATTAATAAGATAGGCAGCGATACGCCCACTTTAAAAAAAATCTGTATCGAAATTTCGACCGATAAAGTGACAAAATTTGATATATGACAAATTTGACATTTATGTTAAAAATATAAATGTTATACAGTATTAGAAAATGGGCATGATGCTGCCTACATATTGGAGAAGCATTGAACGTTTTTAGGTCTTTTGTTACTACTAATGCCATAAATAGGGTCAGTGGTGGATCTAGGATTTGGTACTGAGGGGGGGGGGGGGGGGGGGAGGGTCTTGAAATTTTTTCACTTTCAAATTTTGTTTTTGTTTTCCATGATGTGTTAAATAAATGTATACAGAATATAAAATGACATGACAAAACGAGGATTTTCAAAATTAAAAAAATTTAATAACTTACTAATAAAGTACAAGCAATATTTTCTGAAATGAAGTTCTCCTTTTATTCAGCACACTCGAGATTATGATATAACAACCATATAAAAATAGTCATAAAAACCTTTCTTTCAAACCCACTTATTGCTGGTTCAATCTTCTATCTACCAATCCAAAGATTCGAGTCGTCGGGGCTTCGATTTACATAAAAGATCGGTTATTTCTTCAATGTCCGTTTCTATTTCTTTGTGGACGTTCCCTAGTGCCAGACCAGTCAGTCGATTTTCAGACATGTTGACTCTCAAATAAGTCTTCAAGTGCTTTATAACAGAAAAAGAACTATCTGCGGTTGCTGATGTCACGGGGATAGTCGCAAATATTTGCAACAGTGTCGTCATGTATGGAAAAAATGAAGAAGTGTGCTGATTTAATGAATTTCAGGGCATCAGTAGCTGTTTGAGCACTCTTGAATAGATCACTTTTGCAATGGTTATGCCACAATAAAATCTCATGTTTCAGCACAGTCTCATTGTGACTGATGAGATCTTCTTTATAAACTTTAGCAGCAAGTACAATTTCTTTAATCGTTACTCCTGCAGAGTATGCTGGAATCAGTCCCTCCAGATGCAGAATTTTCAAAAATTCACCTTTGAACCTTGACGTCAATGAAGAAATCATGTAGTCCAGGAAAGGGTAGTAAATTGTAGCTCTGTAATTCGGGTTTAGCCACTAGCCCTTTTTTTGGCCCTCTTTAAAATGTGTGCCCTTTTTTGGCTCCAAATCTATTTGGGTAACTCGGTTTGTGAAATTTGTAATGTGTGTATCAAATGACATCGAAATTTTATTTTATTTTTTTCGTTATGATGATGTGGCAGCTTGGTAATCAGCTGATAATAAAACATTAATCGATTATCAATTGTCATCACTTACACAACGTAGAAATGAAAAGGTAACGAAATATTTTGCATAAAACGCCACTAAAGAATTTTTTTATCAGATATTTAATAAAAAAGCAAGTGCCAGCAACAGCAGAAAACTTCGAAAATGAAGAAAGCGATGAAAGTGATGAAAGTCGTTTCGATGACAAGACGAGCCATATGTGCCGGCGTTAAGTTTTTTCTTATATTTGGCGGAACAAAGAAATTACTGCTTACTTAACGTATTTTTATTATTAAAAATATAAATAGAATTATTACAAGTAAGGATGGGACTGACAATATGCTGTTAAGTTTTTAACGAGTAGAGCCCTCTATGCCATTTATTTCAACTTTCAGAGCTTCCTAACCATAAGAAAGTGAGTTTAATTCAATTTCTGCAAAAAATGCGAGATGCATTCGGTAAAAATATTCACAGTAGACAATTTACATACAAACGTAACTCGCACGTATGATACCTCAATCTTGCACGTAATGACTTAGTTCGAATGGAGGGGGGGGGTTTAGCCCCCATAGTCTCCCCCCCCCCCCAGATCCGCCACTGAACAGGGTAAAAGTTTATCTTCACAAAATTTGATAAACGGAATACAATATTCAGTAACGATTCCTGTTTCTTTACCCAGCCAAGCTCTGGCAAATCCAAGTTCCTCATGGAAATAGGGGTTGGGGGCGGAATGGACCAGAAGGTTCAACGTGGTCATACTAAATTATTCCCGAAATGGTAGGGCTCGTACTTTAATGATGCCTCTTCCTGGAATATACCGGATCTATATCCGGCAAAGGATCATCAGATTTGATACTTTCTATGACAGATAGTACACGATGGGTATATTTATTAATGCAATCTGGTATGTTGTTTTCTCAATCCCTCTAATCGCTTTTTGCTCTAAAAATACAAAATTTTGTTGCCCATATAAATTCACATATACATATGGGGTATTCCATCCCATTTCGACCAATTTTGAAACCGACCCCTTTAGAATTGGCTGAAAGTTTTTCTTCTTTTTCTAGCTTACGAAAGACGTTTTTCAGAAGTTTTTCAAATTTTTTCATCCAACTCAAAAAAAGTTATGAATTTTTAAAGAACACCGTTTTTGTTTTCAAAATACTATAACTTTTTCAAAAATTTACCGTTTGGGATCTTTTTTTTTAATTTTTTTTTTTAAATGTACTTTTCGGAAAAAATGCAAACAAATTTTAAAAGTTTTTTTTTGTAATTTTTCAGTTTTTCGAGATTTTGCGAATTTCGCTCTTTTTTTTCTCATAAAAAACTTCAATCAATTCTGCAATCATCCCCACTAATCCCGGAGTCGGCCGAGAATTTTTATACTCAGTTGAGCAGAGCCCACAGAGTATATTAAGTTTGATTGGATAACGGTTGGTTGTACATATATAAAGGAATCGGGATAGATATAGACTTCCATATATCAAAATAATCAGGATCGAAAAAAAATTTGATTGAGCCATGTCCGTCCGTCCGTCCGTCCGTCCGTTAACACGATAACTTGAGTAAATTTTGAGGTATCTTGATGAAATTTGGTATGTAGGTTCCTGAGCATTCATATCAGATCGCTATTTAAAATGAACGATATCGGACTATAACCACGCCCACTTTTTCGATATCGAAAATTTCGAAAAACCGAAAAAGTGCGATAATTCATTACAAAAGACCGATAAAGCGACGAAACTTGGTAGGTGAGTTGAACTTATGACGCAGAATAGAAAACTGGTAAAATTTTGGACAACGGGCGTGGCACCGCCCACTTTTAAAAGAAGGTAAATGAAATTTTGCAAGATGTAATTAGGCAGTCGTTGAAGATATCATGATGAAATTTGTCAGAAACGTTACTCCTATTACTATATGTACGCTTAATAAAAATTAGCAAAATCGGGGAAGGACCACGCCCACAAAAAAAAATTTTTTTTTAAAGAAAAATTTTTACAAAAAATTTAATATTTTTACAGTATATAAGTAAATTATGTCAACATTCAACTCCAGTAATGATATGGTGCAACAAAATACAAAAATAAAAGAAAATTTCAAAATGGGCGTGGCTCCGCCCTTTTTCATTTAATTTGTCTAGGATACTTTTAACGCCATAAGTCGAACAAAAATTAACCAATCCTTCTGAAATTTGGTAGGGCAATAGATTTTACGACGTTAACTGTTTTCTGTGAAAAAGGGCGAAATCGGTTGATGCCGCGCCCAGTTTTTATACACAGTCGTCCGTCCGTCCGTCCGTCTCTCCCTTAACACGATAACTTGAGTAAATTTTGAGGTATCATCATGAAATTTGGTATATATGTTCCTGGGCACTCATCTCAGATCGCTATTTAAAATGAACGATATCGGACAATAACCACGCCCAATTTTTCGATATCGAAAATTTCGAAAAATCAAAAAAGTGCGATAATTCATTACCAAATACGCATTAAGCGATGAAGCTTGTTAGGTGAGTTGAGCTTATGACGCAGAATAGAAAACTAGTAAAATTTTGGACATTGGGCGTGGCACCGCCCACTTTTAAATGGAGGTAATTTAGAAGTTTTGCAAGCTGTAATTTGGCAGTCGTTAAAGATATCATGATGAAATTTGGCAGGATCATTACCCTTATTACTTTATGTCTGCTTAATAAAAAGTAGCAAAATTGGAGAACGAACACTCCCAATTTTTAAAAAAAAATTTGTTTAAATTCAAATTTTAAAAGAAAAGGTAATATCTTTTCAGCGTTATGCCAACATTCAACTCCAATAATGATGTGGTGCAACAAAATACAAAAATAAAAGAAAATTTCAAAATGGGCGTGGCTCCGCCCTTTTTCATTTAATTTGCCTAGGATGCTTTTAATGCAATAAGTCGAACAAAAATTAACCAATCCTTCTGAAATTTGGTAGGGCAATAGATTTTACGACGTTAACTGTTTTCTGTGAAAAAGGGCGAAATCGGTTGATGCCGCGCCCAGTTTTTATACACAGTCGACCGTCCGTCCGTCCGCTCGGCCGTTAGCACGATAACTTGAGCAAAAATCGATATATCTTTACTAAACACAGTTCACGTACTTATCTGGACTCACTTTGTATTGTTGTAAAAAATGGCCGAAATACGACTATGACCACGCCCACTTTTTCGATATCGAAAATTACGAAAAATGAAAAAAGTGCCATAATTATATACCAAATACGAAAAAAGGAATGAAACATGGTAATTGTATTGGTCTATTGACGCAAAATATAACTATAGAAAAAAACTTGGTAAAATGGGTGTGACACGTACCATATTAAATAGAATGAAATGAAAAAGTTTTGCAGGGCGAAATCAAAAGCCCTTGGAAACTTGGAAGGAATACTGTACGTGGTATTACATATATAAATAAATTAGCGGTACCCGACAGATGATGTTCTGGATCACCCTGGTCCACATTTTGGTAGATATCTCGAAAACGCCTTCACATATACAACTAAGGGCCACTCCCTTTAAAAACCCTCATTAACACCTTTCATTTGATACCCATATCATACAAACAAATTCTAGAGTCACCCCTGGTACACCTTCATGTCGATATCTCGAAAAGGCGTCCACCTATAGAACTAAGGCCCACGCCTTTTTAAAATACTCATTAACACCTTTCTTTTGATGCCCATATCGTACAAAAAAATTCTAGAGTCATCCCTGGCCCACCTTTATGGCGATATCTCGAAAAGGCATCCACCTATAGAACTAAGGCCCACTCCCTTTTAAAACACTCATTAACACCTTTCATTTGATACCCATATCGTACAAAAAAATTCTAGAGTCACCCCTGGTCCACCTATATGTCGATATCTCGAAAAGGCGTCCACCTATAGAACTAAGGTCCACACCCTTTTAAAATAATCATTAACACCTTTCATTTGATACCCATATCGTATAAACAAATTCTAGAGTCACCCCTGGTCCACCTATATGTCGATATCTCGAAAAGGCGTCCACCTATAGAACTAAGGTCCACACCCTTTTAAAATAATCATTAACACCTTTCATTTGATACCCATATCGTATAAACAAATTCTAGAGTCACCCCTGGTCCACCTTTATGTCGATATCTCGAAAAGGCGTCCACCTATAGAACTAAGGCCCACACCCTTTTAAAATAATCATTAACACCTTTCATTTGATACCCATATCATACAAACAAATTATAGAGTCAGCCCTGGTCCTCCTTCATGTCGATATCTCGAAAAGGCGTCCACCTATAGAACTAAGGCCCACACCCTTTTAAAATAATCATTAACACCTTTCTTTTGATGCCCATATCGTACAAAAAAATTCTAGAGTCACCCCTGGTCCACCTTTATGTCGATATCTCGAAAAGGCGTCCACCTATGGAACTAAGGCCCACACCCTTTTAAAATAATCATTAACACCTTTCGTTTGATGCCCATATCGTACAAAAAAATTCTAGAGTCATCCCTGGCCCACCTTTATGGCGATATCTCGAAAAGGCATCCACCTATAGAACTAAGGCCCACTCCCTTTTAAAACACTCATTAACACCTTTCATTTGATACCCATATCGTACAAAAAAATTCTAGAGTCACCCCTGGTCCACCTTTATATCGATATCTCGAAAAGGCGTCCACCTATAGAACTAAGGCCCACACCCTTTTAAAATAATCATTAACACCTTTCATTTGATACCGATATCGTATAAACAAATTCTAGAGTCACCCCTGGTCCACGTTTATGGCGATATCTCGAAAAGGCGTCCACATGTAGAACTAAGGCCCACTCCTTTTTAAAATACTCATTAACACCTTTCATTTGATACCCATATCATACAAACAAATTCTAGAGTCACCCCTGGTCCTCCTTCATGTCGATATCTCTAAAAGGCGTCCACCTATAGAACTAAGGCCCACGCCTTTTTAAAATACTCATTAACACCTTTCTTTTGATGCCCATATCGTACAAAAAAATTCTAGAGTCACCCCTGGCCCACCTTTATGTCGATATCTCGAAAAGGCGTCCACCTATAGAACTAAGGCCCACACCCTTTCAAAATAATCATTAACACCTTTCATTTGATACCGATATCATACAAACAAATTCTAGAGTCACCCCTGGTCCTCCTTCATGTCGATATCTCGAAAAGGCGTCCACCTATAGAACTAAAGCCCACGCCTTTTCAAAATACTCATTAACACCTTTCTTTTGATGCCCATATCGTACAAAAAAATTCTAGAGTCACCCCTGGTCCACCTTTATGTCGATATCTCGAAAAGGCGTCCACCTATAGAACTAAGGCCCACACCCTTTTAAAATAATCATTAACACCTTTCATTTGATACCGATATCGTATAAACAATTTCTAGAGTCACCCCTGGTCCACGTTTATGGCGATATCTCGAAAAGGCGTCCACCTATAGAACTAAGGCCCACACCCTTTTAAAATAATCATTAACACCTTTCATTTGATACCCATATCGTAAACAAAAATTCTAGAGTCACCCCGGGCCCACCTTTATGGCGATATCTCGAAAGGGCATCCACCTATAGAACTAACGCCCACTCCCGTTTAAAATACTCATTAACACCTTTCATTTGATACCCATATCGTACAAACGCATTCTAGAGTCACCCCTGGTCCACGTTTATGGCGATATCACGAAAAGGCGTCCACCCATAGAACAAAGGCCCACTCCCTTTTAAAACACTTATTACACTTTTCGTTTGACACCCATATTGTACAAACGCATTCTAGAGTCAACCCAGGTTCACTTTTATAACGATGCGTCCACCTATAGAACTTAGGCCCACTCCCTTTTAAAATACTCATTAACACCTTTTATTTGATACCTATATAGTACAAACAAATTCTAGAGTCACCCCTGGTCCACGTTTATGGCGATAACTCGAAAAGGCGTCCACATATAGAACTTAGGCCCACGCCCTCTTAAAATACTCATTAACACCTTTCATTTGATACTCATATCGTACAAACAAATTCTCGAGTCAGGCCTGGTCCACCTTTATGGCGATATCTCTAAATGGCGTCCATCTATAGATCTATGGCCCACTTCCTCTTAAAATACTCTTCAATACCTTCCATTTGATACACATGTCATACAAACACATTCCAGGGTTACCCTAGGTTCCTTTTACAACATGGTGATTTCCCTTACTTTGTCTCCACAGCTCTCAACTGAGTATGTAATGTTCGGTTACACCCGAACTTAGCCTTCCTTACTTGTTTGTTTTTTTTTTATTTAATTGAAAAAAAAACTTTAAAATTTTGTTTGTATATTTTCCGAAAAGTACATTTAAAAACATATTTTACAAAAAAGAAAAAAAAAAAAATGATCCCAAACGGTCCATTTTTGAAAAAGTTATAGGATTTTGAAAAAAACGCCGTTTTCCAACTCAAAATAAGTTTAAAATATTGTGAAAAAAACGGTGTTTTTTCAAAATGCTATAACTTTTTCAAAAATTCACCGTTTGGGATCATTTTTTTTTTTAAATATCTTTTTAAATGTACTTTTCGAAAAAAATACAAAAAAAATTTTTAAGTTTTTTTTTTTCAATTAAAAAGAAAAAAAAATTCTCAGCCCACTCCGGGATTAGTGGGGATGATTGCAGACTTGATTGAAGTTTTTTATGAGAAAAAAAGGGCGAAATTCGAAAAATCTCGAAAAACTGAAAAATTACAAAAAAAAACTTTAAAATCTTTTTTGAATTTTTTCCGAAAGGTACATTTAAAAACAAATTTAAAAAAAAAACGATCCCAAATGGTCAATTTTTGAAAAGGTTATAGCATTTTGGAAACAAAAACGGTGTTTTTTTAAAAATTCATAACTTTTTTTGAGTTGGATGAAAAAATTTGAAAAACTTCTGAAAAACGTCTTTCGTGAGCTAGAACAGAAGAAAAACTTTCAGCCAATTCTAAAGGGGTCGGGTTCAAAATGGGTCGAAATGGGATGGAATACCCCATATGTATATCTATACATACATATATAGTACACAGTGCACAAATTTATTTTTATTAGCTTACCATTAAACCATGAGCAGATTTGTCGTCTCTGCCTACAACTACATAAATTGCTTTGCATAATTTGTTAGTAATTAAAATTAATTTCTGTTCAAATTACATAATGCAGTTGCGTAAAATATGTGTGTATATGTCAAAATATCCGTGTAATCGTGTAAATATATTTTATGAAATAACCAAACAAAAACATACATTCAACCGCAACTAACACTTTTACTGCTTCCTAATTGCAGTTTTATTACCCTTTCACAGGCTGCTAAGAGGCATTTACATTAGGGTGGCTGTTGGTTCTTTTTTCACCAAGATGTGTGAAAATCTTTGGCAGATTTACCAGGTCTGAAGCCAAACTGATGAGGTTCAATCAGCCAATTCACGATGGGCTTCAATCTTTTGATTCCTCAGTAGTTGGCAAATTTCCCTGGATCCCCGTTATTGTAGACTGGCCAAACTCGCGGTAGCTTTTACACATTCTTCTTGTTGCGCTCGCTTTTAATGTTTCCTTTTAGGAAGCGTCCTAAATTTCAGTTGCAGCGCGGACTTTTTCACCATACCAGTTTTTTCCGTGGCGGCCGGTTACCAAAGTTTTCCTCGCCGGCAGTACGAAGTGCTTTAGAGATATGCTCCCACTGCTCCTTCACTCCTTCAGTTTGACTTGTGCTCTCAGCAGAAACGTATGCGAATTGTGTTTCGAAAACATTGGCAGTCTGTTGCGATTGCAGTCTTTGTTTGTAGTTTTCCTTTTGTTTTTTGTTCCTTACTTTAAGCCGAGCAAAGGAGGTTGCGTATTTTGGTTGCGACGAGATAGTCATCCGTGTCGATGTTAGATCCTTAAATCTTGTGTACATTTAACTCACAATGTGATCGATCAGGCAACAGCCATGTAGCTGGATATGACTGTGTTTCGATCCCCGGCAGAACAGGTCAACCAAGACTATTGGAAAAGTTTTAATGGTTGAGGTTGAATATTCCGCTTTTTGGTGCCGAAAACATACTCTTTGCTCAACATCGAATTTAAGGCACACCAGACGAAATTTATATCATAGCAGGACAGTGCTGGTGGCGGCCACCGTGGTGTGACAGTAGCGTGCTCCGCCTACCACACCGAATACCCTGGGTTCACACCCCGGGCAAAGCAACATCAAAATTTTAGAAATAAAGTTTTTAAATTAGAAGAAAATTTTTCTAAGCGGGATCGCCCCTCGACAGTGTTTGGAAAGCGCTCCGGGTGTATTTCTGCAATGAAAAGCTTTCAGTGAAAACTCAATGCCTTGCAGATTCCGTTGGGAGTCGGCATGAAACATGTAGGTCCTGTCCGGCCAATTTGTAGGGAAAATCAAGAGGAGCACGACGCAAATTGGAAGAGAAGCTCGGCCTTAGATCTCTTCGGAGGTTATCGCGCCTTACATTTATTTATTTAGGACAGCGTTGGTATGTGCGACCTTAAACTCATCCTCATCGTCATTCTCTTCTGTCGCTGCATGGCCGCAAGTGAATGATATGTTGAATAGTTACGCTTTATGCGGATAAGAACGCGATGTTCGTCCGTATATGAGAACGACAGTACTTAGCGACAAATCCTCTATCTCACCTGGTATCCAACACTGACATTATATTAGTTTGCATGAGCACTCCTGTAAATGGTAAAGTTTTTTATCGTAATCTTACCATGTTTTGCTCATCACATCTCTTGGATGGGGGTGATGTCAGTATACGACCCCCTACGCTGTATTACTTGCAATCCGGTTGATCCAACACAGACACACGCTTGCAGCTGCAACTTATGTCAATCTGACCCAGCCAATAAAATCACCCAGCTAGGCCCTAAATCAGATTGTCGCCATCTCATACTAGCTCACCACTAAACCGTTGTTCTGTGATTACGCAGAGGATTCTTGGCCGCAAACGACCGCAGGCAGTAAGCTGCTTGGATTCCATATGAAAGGAATGTCCTGGTCATTCCCTGGTGAATGGCGGTAAAAAACTTTCCCCATTTGCGTGGACCTCTTCAAGCATTGATTGCATCTACGCCTTGGAATTAAGAGCATCTATGGCCGGCGGTTTTGAGACATTATTCTCCGACAGAAAGAATTCTAAGGCGTACTAATTGTATTCCAAAACTCTCCCTATATTTAGAACGCCCTTTTACAGTGCAGGGATGTTTGCATGGAAATATGTTGTTGTATTACAATTTTTCATAAAACCTACTTCATTTCATAGAATGAATTAATCAATGCAATTCAAATTGAAATGCGTAATATAGTGATTAATAAATTTATAATATTATGTTTTTAAGTTGAAGTATTTTATTTTACTATGTGTTTAAACATAATATATCTATTAATTATGAAATGCTACTTAATCTTTTTTAGCTAAAAGATCTTAATTTATATGATTTAAATTATCCATTGGTGCTTTTTGCAAATTCTATTCGTGGATAACTTCACTAACTAAAATAAATTGAATTGGGAAATCACAAGAATAAAAAAAATTCCTAAAATAAATTGCACCGTTTTTATAAATTACTTGCTAAAAAAACTGTATCTTAAATTATTTAACATTTAAATAATGATTATATTAATAAGTAAAATTTACGTTGGTAATATTAAGTTGGGTTAAGGTGAACTGTGAGGACCTGGTATATACTGTGAGGACCTGATATATACTGAATGAATCCACAGTGTTACCAGAAGTGTGCTTAACGACCAAATCGAAAAACGCAATCAAAACCAGGACCTATGTTATAAAATAAAATAATTAAAGAAATGTTTAGTTTAACGGATTTATTGAAAACAGTACTTACATTAAGTAATAATAATACTAAAAGATAGAAAATAATTAGGTAGGTCCTAGGTACTATTCATCACACTCCTCATCAATCTAGGGCATTGATCAGGCAATTAAATTAAAGCGTTGGACGCGTAAAATTTCTATTGATATTCATAAGTAAGACCAATTGAACCTTAATCAGGTTATGCTACGCCTCAAATTTTTAGAAATTTCACGCGTCCAACGCTTTTATTTAATTGTCTGATCAACGCCCTAGATTGATAAGGAGCGTGATGACTAATACCTGAACCCTACCTAATTATTTTCTAGCTTTTAGTTTTATATTATAACTTTAAACGAGCAATTCTTGTTTGTCGGTATAGCCGAACGATCTCGGGAACGGCTCAACCGATTTAAATGAAATTTGGCACAAAGATAACGTATCACCTTCTAAGACCTTCTACCTAGGTATTGCCACTCAGAATGTTTCACAAGGTTGCCACCTATTCGAATTTAAAAAAAAAAATTGCATGATATATGCCGATATGGGTATCAAACGAGAGGTATTTCACTCCGCATTATAATAAGGACATTTTTGAGTAGGGTTGCCCCCTATTCGAAATGAACAAAAAAAATTGCATGAGATATGCCGATATGGGTATCAAACGAAAGGTATTTCACTCCGCATTACAATAGGGACATTTTTGAGTGCGGTTGCCATTTAGGGTTTCCACCTATTCGAAAAAAAAATAAAAATTGCATGAGATATGCCGACATGGGTATCAAACGAAAGGTATTTCACTCCGCATTACAACAGGGATATTTTTGAGTAGGGTTGCCTTTTGGGGTTGCCACCTATTCGAAATTAAAAGAAATTACATAAGATATGCTGGAATGGGTATCAAACGAAAGATATTTCACTCCGCATTAAAACAGGGACATTTTTGAGTAGGGTTGTCATTTAAGGTTTCCATCTATTCGAAATTAAAAAAAATTGCATGACATATGCCGACATGGTTATCAAACGAAAGGTATTTCACTCCGCATTACAACAGGGATATTTTTGAGTAGGGTTGCCTTTTGGGGTTGCCACCTATTCGAAATTAAAAGAAATTGCATAAGATATGCCGAAATGGGTATCAAACGAAAGGTATTTCACTCCGCATTACAATAGGGACATTTTTGAGTAGGGTTGTCATTTAAGGTTTCCATCTATTCGAAATAAAAAAAATTGCATGAGATATGCCGATATGGATATCAAACGATAGATATTTCACTCCGCATTACAATAGGGATATTTTTGAGTAGGGTTGCCCTTTAAGGTTGCCACCTATTCGAAATTAAAAAAAAAATAAACCTTTTTGAGTAGGGTTGCCATTTAGGGATGCCACCTATTCGAAATTAAAAAAAAAATGCATGAGATATGCCGACATGTGTATCAAACGAAAGGTATTTCTCTCCGCATTACAATAGGGATATTTTTGAGTAGGGTTGCCATTTGGGGTTGCCACCTATTCGAAATTAAAAAAAAAATGCATGAGATATGCCGACATGTGTATCAAACGAAAGGTATTTCTCTCCGCATTACAATAGGGATATTTTTGAGTAGGGTTGCCATTTGGGGTTGCCACCTACAACGAAACGTTGCCGAGCAAGGCTCGGTCGCCCAGGTACTTATTACTTTATGTAAGTATTGTTTTGAATAAAACCGTTTAACTTAAAAATTTATTTTTAATTATTTTATTTTCACGTTTTTAGTCTTTATTTAATTGCCTATTATTTCTCATTCTATTAGGTTCATTTAGTGACTTATTACAAGAACTATTTCCTGACAATTTGTTACAATCTAAATCCTCAATACATAATCCTTCCATAGATTTTTCTCGATTCGGCGCCAGGTATGCTTGACCCTCCTCGAACTCTAAAGTATTTTGATGTCACTTCTATCGACTGTATGTAATATTTGTCCAAATAAGTGCCAAATCGCGCCACAAATACGATTATTTTTAATATCTGGACCCTTTCGCCATCTGGCGTCTATTTGTCGCTTTCTATTCATGTATGTAATATGTGTTCCAAATGTGAGTCTTAGCGTAGCACAAATACGATTTTTTTTTTAATATCTGGATCCTTGCGCCACCTCGCGGCTTTTTTTTTTTCTTAGGTCGCTTTCTATTCATGTATGTATTGTTACGAATATTAGCAACACTAAGGGGTACTGCCATCTCCAGGCCGATGCTAAGCAGTGACGTGAATTCACATCAATAATTCAATAATTATGTATCAAGAGAGGGCAATAATTTGTGCAAGTATTACTCAAATGAGAAGTTATAAACGTAGTTGTGGCTGGCGATTTTGTAGCTGAAACTAACTAGTAAGTTCTGGAATGGAAAAGCCTGGAAGTATGCAATGAGAAATCAAAAAGTATAAAAGGCGCGACAGTAGAGGCGACGAGTGAGTTCCATTTGAGCTATCAATCAGTGTGGTTGTTAAGCAATCTAGTTACAAAGTATAAGTGTTATTGTGAAGTACTTTAATAAAGGCCATTTTTCCATTATTCAATATTGGAGTTATTTATTCAAAACAGTTTAGTGATACGAACTTAGCAAAGGAGCAAATAAGAGGATTTGCAAGTAAATTCGTTAGAGCATTATATGTTCAAAATATGAGCCAAATCGGGCCACAAATACGATAATTTGATATATTTCGATACATGCGACACCTATCAGAATTTTTGTTCTTATTACTGCATTGTCATCAGATTGTGAATTAAGTATGTTCCAAGTTTCAAGTTTGTAGCTTATTAGGAAGCTATTAAATTTCAATTACAAAATTCTCTTCGGCCGGTCGCCCAAGTCAAATAAAACCGTTTAATAATAACTCCGTCTTCTTGTCAAATACTAAAAGCTTTCTAGGAGCTATGCTACTAGCTACTTGTCGATTTTATAGCTATGACACTCCTTATATCTGGAGTTTTAGCCTGGCGAACGCAGAGTACGAGCAGAAAATTTGCTCTATTGTTTCTTCTTCTAAACTGTATTTCATTTATCTGGTATCACTTCTTAGGCCTGATTTAAATGCATGTGATGTCAGAAGGCAAATTTCCAGTCAGAGTAGCCGTCATGAGTCTTCAGTCACCACTTTTCAATTATATGAATAACTTTGTTAATCAATGGCTGTAAGACCTGCACATGATCGTCTACACTTTGCAGGCCTGCGCTTCGTTCCACGCCTTCCTTACTTGGTTGATTATTTGCAGCTCTTGTCTTCTTTTAAGCTTATCCAAACTAATTAGAACGTCTACGTTACAGGCTTTGAGCTATGCAACTATTGAGTAATTTATATGAATATGTTTGCTTGATATAGTGGGTTGGTTCCCGTGCTGCCTAGACACTGAATACCGGGCACAAGTTGCGCACGCGGTGTAATTTTGATGCCCTTTATCCTGGCACAAATTTAGGCTTATTTTTGTGTGTTTATTTCATAATCCGCTCAAACGATTTGGTTCGTTCATTGAACCTGCTGATATATTTCATGGATAATTTTACAGCTTCCTGAAGTTCCGACGGTATACAACTGCCCATAGTTTGACACCTTATGTATGTTAGAGGTGTGAGGGATTACTTGGCTACTTGGCTGCTTCTTTACAGTCCTATTCGCCGCAACTCCTGCAAATGCTGTTAAAATATATCATCATTCTCCCAGTGTGCAAATATTTGTACGTTACCCGATAGCATCGAATCAAACCTACTCTAATAAGCGCAATTGCGCCTTGGAAACTACCCCACTGTTGACAGCTTTTACTTCGAAATAGTAAAAGACTTCGTTTATTTTGGACCCAGAATTAACACAAATAACAATATTATATGAAATCCATCTGACATTCATCAAAAATCACTCATGCAAATAAATGATACTTTAGTTACCCGTCTGTGGAAGCAGAATAATAAAAATATACATTAAAAAACAAAAAACACGCAAATATGGTGCTTTATGAATCCACAATCCACAATCAACATTGATATTCGATATTGATGACACCGTAGCACAGAAATTAGTTTCTCCGCTATTAAGCGTTATGTAGCGAGTTATTTAACCACTGCGGCGTGTCTTCAATAATTGCCGCTAGATGGGTATAGCTCTCCTTTGCGCGCATAGCCTAGAGAGTTACAAACAAGCCTACATGCAAGTGAAGCTAATGTAAGCGTGGTAAAAAGAGGGCGGCCCCACTGCACTGGAAGGATCAAATGGAAAACGATTTAAATTCCCTTGGCGTTACCAAATTAGTGCCAGTTAGCAGAGCGTAGCAGCGACTGGCGCGCTTTGTTGAGAAGACATAACAATTTAAACGATTAAGTAAGTAGTTTCTGCGAAGTTATTGATTTGTGACCACTCTTGTTAGATGCTCCCCAGTTTTGCTGTAACAATATTGACAGTGATTTTGCCAACCTTATTTCTCCAGCATTTTTCGTTCTGTCCCCATCTCGAGCATTTGAAGAATGTGTGTTCAGCATCGTGCACGTCTGCTTCGCCGGAAATACACCTAGGATCTTAGTCCTTTCTTATCCTCTGCAAATATTTTTTGAAATACCTACACCCCTGCTTCAGCATCTGTTATTTTTCCGCCATTTATCTGCTCCGGTGCTTATTTGCCCGCAGTTATTGATACAATTTAAAGGTGTCTTCCCTACGCCCTAGATATATGCGTTTTCTATACCTTTCTTCTTTCCAGCGCTAATTGGTCGATGCAGATTGTTCCATTTTCGCTTAATGTATTTCTGCGAATGCTTTCTCCCATAGATTTTTCAAATAATTATAGGTGAGCCATAAATTTCCATGAATATATATTTTGCTTTAACAAAAACAATAATAAATTTGAAGAATTTTCTCTTTAAGCAGATTATTGGAAAACGATTCTATGTACACAGTACTGAGCAAGCAATTAGTTCGACATTTCGTATATATATATATCTCTTTTAGAAACTCACCATATGTCACATCACAGCAAAAATATGTTGTAAGTATGAAATAACCATCATCGATTTTTTTATTGCTGTAATTTTTGCATCATTTATTAGCTTAAGTTTCAAATGCTGGTATTTTAAGAATGCGACAACATATAAGGGTAGAGTTATGTAAACACATTTAGGGTATATCTTACTTGATATACATACACACATACATAAATAGCATAGAACTTGGAAGTACTCATATACATATATATGTATATCTACCAAGTCATAGCTCTTCAAACCATGACAATAGTAGAATAGTAGACATTATAATCTAGAAATATAGTCGTCGTGATTGTTTATGTTAACTTACACATATACACATATCCTCACATACATATTTATCGAATGGAAAGGTAACTCATACGCACCGTCGTTTGCTGTTGCAGTGATGAATTACTCTATAGATAACTGCGCTGCTGGTGACTAAGTGAGAGAAAAAGTGCATAGAACCCTATAGGCGATTCAGATTCAGATGCAGTGAGTATAATTGAGGATATGTGCGGGTGTATGTATTGGTTGGATGTTTGCTGTGCTGCACGAATACTAAAGACTCAAGTCTAAGTTACTCATGTATTCCTTTCCAGGCCTTATGTAACAGGAATCTTTGGAAGGAAAATTTAACCTTTGGCCTCTGCCGCAATTTAACGCCAGCATATGATAGTCTGAGGACGGAGCAACACCGAGAGGCTATCTAAAAATACCACTGTGACCATACTGCCACGAGTTCCAGTAGTCAAAATTATGAAGTCTTTTCTGTCGAACAAGTTGCTGTTTCACGTTTATTAAGGCCCTGATTAGCTGAAGTGCCCTTAATATGCAAGCTGGATATAATCTCTGTTACTCATGTAAAGGTTGCTAAACTCCATTTGTTGTAGTTTCGCATATACATACCCAGCCACCATATGTTCATATGATTCTGGCGACGTATGTACAAATTTGGATTTTAGACGTCAAATTCTGCTGACGATTCTTTTAGAATTTGAGACGATTGATATAAATTTATGGACAATGGGAATCCCAGAGTTCTTAATAGCTTTACCCTCAGAAAAATAGGATAATGGTGATTCGACCTGGGATATTGGGTAGATAGGAAAGTGGGGAAAGGAGAGTTCTCTATGACATATATAGAAAGCCTACGGCCACCGATACAATAATACATAATACCTCAAATCACCCTCAACAGCATAAAAATGCGGCATTAGTGCCCTTGGTACATAGACCAGAAAGAACACCTCTTACACAAGAGGCAAATAAGAGAGAATTTGAGGTCATATATAATATCGCTGCAAACAACGGATTTAAAAAGCACTAGCAGATAAGCTCAGAAGGACAAATGGAGAACCAAAAAGAAATAATGAAATGGAAAATAAGAGCTGGATGACTATGACATATACTGGAAAAGCAACATATAAATTGGCAAACTTCTTTAAAACATACAACATTAACACGGCATTCAAAACATCGAAAAATCTAGGGCGAAAACTATAAACTAACACTAACTCAGAGGATCCGTTTAGCAGCCACGGCGTATAAAAGCTTACCTGCGGATGCCAGCATAGTTACATAGAACAAACAGGATGGCAAATAAGAACGAGGTTCAGAGAACATATTAGAGATTACAGCAAAAAAATACGGAATCCAAACATTATACCCGAGTCTAACTTCGCGAATCACATGGTCGAGAATGAATGTCCCCAGCAAACATCAATAAAACAGTTAGGGTTCTTCACATACAAGAAAAGGGCCGACGTCTCAACGTACTCCAAAACATGGAAATCTACAAACAGAAAACATTCGACGGTAGAATAATAAACGAACAGATAAACACAATTTCTGACACAATATTCGAGCCTTTAAAGCTTGTTTACAGGAAACAACTTAATCACACAGGTACAACAGACAAACACACAACAAAAAATAAACACAAAGCTATTAAAACACCAATACAAACCCACAAAGAAGGTCAAACGACTAAAATTACGGATTTTTACCTACCACAGTCAGCCACACAAATCGATTAGTAAACCACCCTCGGTTCGGAATGAGCACACAGCACATACACATAACTAAATATACACAAGTATCAATTTTGACAATACCTGCTCATGTACCTACGAACTATAAATACAGGACAAACGACAATAACAAATCAGAACGAAAATCGACACTGATGATGGCACAACGCCGAAACCGGTTTGTCTCAAAACCAAATTTGACAAGGGATGACGGAAAATCGTTCCAATATACATCAGAGAGTTCTCTCATTAAAATTTTTGTACCACTTATCCATATCAAACAATTATTTCAAGAATCTGTTATAGTACGCGCATGATGCATATTCTAAGCTTCTCTGGCTAGGTGTTGCCACGGAGAACGGTTTCACGATGCTGCCAACTATTAGTTTCTTAAAAATTGATATACTGTATCAATAAATAAATAAAAATAAAAGTTTTTTTGTCATATTCCGAAAAAAAATTTTTTTCTAAGTGGAGTTGCCACCTAGTGTTATCACCTTAGGTGGGTTCGTTTAGGTAGAAGTCGCTGCCCGAAGGCACACTTAGGCCAGTGATATAAGGCCCGTTGTGATACCACAAAACAATACACAATTACCTTTCATCTTCGAACCATTTTGGGAACCTGATGAAAGCTACAAGGTCCTTGTCGTCAAGCTCCACAGCTTGGCTCAGTTTATATAGAAATGGAGCACCCAGAAACACTGCCGTGCGTCAGTTAGTGCCTGGCAGTTGCAGATGAGGAGAGCTACCGTTTCCTCCTTCTCATACTCTTTACAACTACTGCAGGATCGACGATAAGGCACTCATAACTTTTTGTTATGTCTTCCTGTAAGGCAGTGCCCAGTTAGCGCCCCCACTTAACTTGTGCACGGACGGGATCTTTTAGGATCCAATTTTTGCAAAATGTCCTTCGATGTCCGACAACACGGTATTTGTAGCCATGTTTCGCCGGCTTTAGTATGGATGCGTTCCCTTAGCATTAGCTTGCATGTGACAAGGGGCGTTCCTAAGCATTCTTGGCTGCGAAGTATCTGCCTGGTTTTACTTTGCCTATGTGCAGGACCCATGTGAGGTGTGCACGATTCTGTTGGACATCTCTTGAAGAGATCGGCGACAGTTTAGTGTTACTTAAGAATTGAACGAGTAGGAGCCAAGAGATTTTATGGCAGCTTGGCTGTCGCTGAAAATAAAGATTTATTTGCCGACATTGTGTGTCCCTATCCTAACTGCGACTTTCATGATGGCTGAGACTTCTGCCTGGATTAAGCAGCAGTGGTAGGGTAGTCTGAAGGAGAGCTGGAGGTCAAGGTCTCTTGAGTATACTCCACTTCCAACTCTACAATTTAGCTTAGAGCCGTCCGTGTAAATGGAAATACTGCCGTCAACAGCAAGGCACCTATCCGACTCCGTTCAGTCATCCCTACTGGAACTGTTTATCTGTCTGTCACGAAAACTACCTAGCTCAGTTCGATCATGTTTGGTGCAAAAATGATGCATGCCCCTCTTAGCCTCTCTGTCTAGGTGAAAGTAAGGTTCATCAAAGTTTGAAATATTGTAAGACAGAAATTGGGTACGTCAATATTGGTACTAAAATTTTATGCCGTCCTTCTAAAAATAAATATACCTAAGTGGAGTTGCCACCTAGGAATATCACTAATATCATGAAATATATGCTTTTATATATCACGAGGTTCCCACCTTTTTGAAATTTATCGAAACCTAAATAAAGCCAGTATTAGTACCAGAACAAAGGCATTCTATGAAGTATTTTAATAGAAACTCATTAGAAAAAAAAATTATTGTTCTGGCCTTGAGCTCGAATCGAACCTTGAATTATTAATCCATAGGCCGATAAAAACAGAAACTAGTATCGTCTGTGGTCGAAATTCGACAAATTTGTACGAAATCGACATAGAATTATGGTGAAATGACTTGAAATTGAATTGAAAATTTGGTTTTTCCACACCATCCGGGAGGTACGCCGTTGGCGCGCTACCGAAGTTAGATTTTGATGCTAGGTTCCCCAGTAGGCCTATATCACCCATATAAACTACATATACATATATCGCCCATTTATTTCAATAGCGTCATAATTCAAAAAACTAGAACTTTTAGTTAAAAACGAAGAAATGTGCTCAAGGAATTTAGCCCATTTCACACCACCCGTTAATTATGCAATTGGCGCTGTACCGAGTTTCATTTTATATAAATACATATGTAATATGTAAGTGTGACACAAAACGAAAATTTCGAAAAGAATTGAGGATACCTTCATAAAAAATGAAAAAAAATATATAAAAAAATTATGTAAAGGAAAAAAGCAGAGTTTATTAAATTAAATAAAAATTAAAGAAAAAAATAAAGTACTTAAAGTGCAAAAAAATTAAGTGGAGTGAATAAACTTACTTACTTACTTAATTGGCGCTTAACCGCCTAAACGGTTATGGCCGTCCAACAAGGCGTGCCAGTCGCCCTTCGCTTCGCGAGCCGGTCACACCAAGGGAGTTTAACTCGTTTAACTTAAGTTCACTTGGACTTTTTCCGGGTTTTAATGTTATCATTGTGGAAATATGAAGATTCTAATGGTCGGATATTTAATGTTGGGATTCCAATTGAGATCTATGTTATTTATATAAATTTATATTATTTGTAAAGTCTCCATATCTACCATAAAATATCGTCTGTGAAAGATATAATACCAAGATATAACAAAGCAGAATAAACAAATTATTCACGCAAACATATTTACTAAAATAAATTTAATTTCATAACTTTAAGCGACATAAACATTTTATGGTTATGGGATCTAATCTTCCTATATAATGGGCATATAATCCAACAAAGTTAGCCTAATAATAAATATAGTAGGATAATATACAGCCTATGCAATACGGGTGCTATGATTCTGGTTGCCGTTTTGACCTAAAATCAAAAACGTTTTGGGGAGAATTTGCCATTAATTGTTATAAATAAATTTAGTCAGTTTCAACAAAATTTAACTCATTATTTGTGATTTTATGTTTGTTTTTTGAAAGCACCTAAAATAAAAAACAAAGCATCTGTTAAATAAAGGCCTATGTATTTACGTGTAAGCGAAATTTGCCACAAAAATTGGGCCAGTCAAAAATTAATTCTATTTAAGTTTTTTTCGTACGCTACAAATTATTTTGGAACAATTTTTTTAGGATTTTGGAACAGGCCGCTATATGTAAGTGGCAACAATGGGGAAACCATATTTGTATGTAGGTGAAACATTTCTGCTTTCGAATTTAGCGGGGATACATAAAGGTTTAGGTCTTTGAAATTCGCATTAGAACACTAAGATAAATTTCGATATTTGAAAGAATTGTTCGCATTTACAAAAAACTTTTTCTATTAATTATAAACAAATAGAGTAATATTTGTTAACAAAAATAGGCCTATGCACTGCGGCCGATCCATACGAATCGATTCATATAACTTTTATATGATTTTACGTATGCTAAGTATGCGAAATAGCCTGTCAATTGTATGGAAATTTTGTTAGCGTATTAAAATATAGATATTCCTACGTGCGGTTGCCATCTACGTACCTACGAAAGTGATGCGCTACATTTAAGTTTTGAGTTTAGGGCTTAGAAGGTTTTAACGAAGTTACCATATATTTGTAATTTTTAAACGAAGTGAAAAGAGTATGTGAGAAGCATTCTGCACCGTTTCCAGTTTAAGTTCAGAAAAATACAATTCAATTTCAGAAAATTACAATTCAAGTTCGAAATTTCCAAATTAAATTCAGAAATTTACAATTCAAGTTCAAAAATTTAAAACTCAAGTGCAGAGTTTCCAATTCATGTACAGAAAAGTACAATTCAAGTTCAGACATTCCAATTTAAATTCAGAAATTTAAAATTCAAATTCAGAAAGTTACAATTCAAGTTCAGAAAGTCCAAGTTAAGTCCAGAAAATTATAATTCAAGGGGTACAGTATATCCAAGCCACCGTTGTCGGCGAAGCATCAACACATCCGCACATAACATATAAGCATTACATTATGTGGTATGAATAACTTTTGAAAAATAACACCCCACTTATAATTTTCTCAATTGCAATTGTAATTTTTTGAACTTAAATTGATATTTTTTGAACTTAAATTGTAATTTTCTGAACTTGAAATGAAAATTCTGAACTTGAATTGTAATTTTCAGAATTCTAATTGGAATTTCTGAGCTTGAATTGGAAATTCTGATTATGAATTGTGTTTTTTCTGAACTTGAATTGAAAATTCTGAACTTTAATTGTAATTTTCTGAACTTGAGTTGTAAATTTCTTAACTTGAACTGGAAAAGGTATAGATGATTCGTTATTTTCAAGATATTTGTAAAATATATAACAGTTTTTGTCAATTACGGTCACCCCCCCGAAATAGTTATAATAATTCATTTGTTAATTCGCTAATGAAAACGGCGTGAAACTTTTGAAACAAATTTTTGTACATACGCAAAACGTAAAAATCTACGCTATTTTACGAATGTAGAATATAGTTTTTTACAATGTTGTCAATTCTTTGCAATTTAAAAAGGAAATTAGGATTTACAAATATGCGAACATATGTACGATAGATATTTCACATATATAATAGAAACCAGAGTTGGGTTTTTCGATACAATTGTACTTTTTCGATACAATTTGACTCAAGAAAGTACTGGAGCTCTACGCTGCCATTTTTGGTACAATTTTGCCTACAGCTTATATTCCAATTTAAGTAATGTATTTTGACGCTATGGCATCCGTCTTTGGAACAAACGACAACGTTTCTTTATCTATGTACTTGCACTAGTAGTTCGATTAGCACTGTCTCTCTTTATCACATACGATTTTTCAAGCAATAATTAGTTTTATATAATATGTACTTACATACATATGTATGAAACCAACCTGTTTTCACTGAAATCAAAAAGAATATTTGGTTAACACTACTATTTCTAAAATAGATGTAAACAAAAACCATATGGATATTGATAGTATATATTGCGTTGATGAAGTAGATCTATTCATTTGTAAAAATTTATTGGAAAAACAAGATAGTCTAAATTTTAAACCAAACGTCAAACTATTTACAAGGAGTTTTGTAAAAACCTACGAAAATTTACTTTGATACTGAGATTTTGAATTGGGTCACAAAGCTTGCTTGTAACTAGCATTATTCCACTGGTTGCTAAATTATTTCCTACATGTGAAATTGATAAAATCGGTGAAATTAATTCGGAATATCGAGCCCTGTCAGAAAACGAAGAATTGCGTGCTCTTAAAAATCATTCCATTTCTAAGTTTTGGGCAAAGGTGCGATTATTGAAAAATGAACTGAACGAGCCGTTTTTTGCAAATATATACAGAATTGCACAGGGGGTTTTATCAATTTCACATTCTTCAGCGAATGTTGAAAGAATATTTTCGATACAGAATATAATTAAAACCAGGTGTGGAAATCGTTTACTTGTTGAATCAATTTCTTCTTTGATAAAAACAAAGGATTTTATTAAGACCAGGGGCAATGTTCTTATAATATGCAAATTGATAAGGGAGTTAGTCGTGAACAATGTTTAGTCGTTGAAGGGGATGAACAGTTTTTTGATTAACAAACATACATACATATATGCAAATATTTAAAATATACCTATGTAATAATAGTATGTTTTATGTATGAGAAAAGAATATTTATGTTTTTCAAAAACTCTTATTGAACTTAAAAAAATGTTTCCTTCTAAACAAAAAGAAAACTTAATTTCAAATGAATACATACATTAACCGTCCTGTTCATAGATGGCTACCCGGGTACCTTTTGCATATTCAAAAACCATTTTTACATAATCTACAAATAGAAACGGGTCAAAATTTTGTGGCACCCTATGGGAATAAGTTGTCTATAAAAAGGAGTGACAATTTTTTCAAATATAATTTCATAAAGATGATTTAGTTTTTATACTCAGTTGAGCAGAGCTCACAGAGTATATTAAGTTTGATTTTATAGTTGGTTGTACATATATAAAGGAATCGAGATAGATATAGACTTCCATATATCAAAATAACCAGGATCGAAAAAAAATTTGATTGAGCCACGTCCGTCCGTCCGTCCGTCCGTCCGTTAACACGATAACTTGAGTAAATTTTGAGGTATCTCGATGAAATTTGGTATGTAGGTTCCTGAGCACTCATCTCAGATCGCTATTTAAAATGAACGATATCGGACTATAACCACGCCGACTTTTTCGATATCGAAAATTTCGAAAAACCGAAAAAGTGCGATAATTCATTACAAAAGACAGATAAAGCGACGAAGCTTGGTAGATGGGTTGAACTTATGACGCAGAATAGAAAATTAGTAAAATTTTGGACAATGGGCGTGGCACCGCCCACTTTTAAAAGAAGGTAATTTAAAATTTTGCAAGCTGTAATTTGGCAGTCGTTGAAGATATCATTATGAAATTTGGCAGGAACGTTACTCCTATTACTGTATGTACACTTAATAAAAATTTGCAAAATCGGAGAAGGACCACGCCCACTTTAAAAAAAAATTTTTTTAAGTAAAATTTTAACAAAAAATTTAATATCTTTACAGTATATAAGTAAATTATGTCAACATTCAACTCCAGTAATGATATGGTGCAACAAAATACAAAAATAAAAGAAAATTTCAAAATGGGCGTGGCTCCGCCCTTTTTCATTTAATTTGTCTAGGATACTTTTAAAGCCATAAGTCGAACAAAAATTAACCAATCCTTTTGAAATTTGGTGGGTGCATAGATTTTATGACGTTAAATCTTTTCTGTGAAAATGGGCGAAATCGGTTGATGCCACGCCCAGTTTTTATACACAGTCGTTCGTCTGTCCTTCCGCATGGCCGTTAACACGATAACTTGAGCAAAAATCGACATATCTTTAATGAACTTAGTTCACGTGCTTACTTGAACTCACTTTATCTTCGTATGAAAAATGAACGAAATCCGACTATGACCACGTCCACTTTTTCGATATCGAAAATTACGAAAAATGAAAAAAATGCCATAATTCTATACCAAATACGAAAAAAGGGATGAAACATGTAAGGTAATTGGATTGTTTTATTTACGCGAAATATAACTTTAGAAAAAACTTTATAAAATGATTGTAACACCTACCATATTAAGTAGAAGAAAATGAAAAAGTTCTGCAGGGCGAAATAAAAAACTCTTAAAATCTTGGCAGATATTACATATATAAATAAATTAGCGGTATCCAACAGATGATGTTCTGGGTCACCCTGGTCCACATTTTGGTCGATATCTGGAAAACGCCTTCACATATACAACTACCACCACTCCCTTTTAAAACTCTCATTAATACCTTTCATTTGATACCCATATCGTACAAACAAAGTCTAGAGTCACCCCTGGCCCACCTTTATGGCGATATCTCGAAACGGCGTCCACCTATGGAACTAATGATTACTTCCTTTTAGAATACACACTTCCTTTTAACACCTTTCATTTGATACCCATATCGTACAAACGCATTCTAGAGTCACCCCTGGTCCACCTTTATTGCGATACCTCGAAAAGGCGTCCACTTATAGAACTAAGGCCCTCTCCCTTTTAAAATACTCATTAACTCATTTCGTTTGATACACATATTGCGCAAACAAATTCTAGAGTCACCCCTGGCCCACCTTTATGGCGATATCTCGAAACGGCGTCCACCTATGGAACTAATGATTACTCCCTTTTAGAATACTCATTAACACCTTTCATTTGATACCCATATCGTACAAACACATTCTAGAGTCACCCCTGGTCCACCTTTATGGCTATATCCCTAAATGGCGTCCACCTATAGAACTATGGCCCACTCCCTCATAAAATACTCATTAGTGCCTTTCATTTGATACACATGTCATATAAACACATTCCAGGGTTTCCCTCGGTTCATTTTCCTACATGGTTATTTTCCCTTATGTTGTCACCATTAGCTCTCAACTGAGTATGTAATGTTCGGTTACATCCGAACTTAACCTTCCTTACTTGTTTACTACTAGTTCTCATGGCTGGGATACCCAGGTACCACTAGTAGTTCTCACGTATGAACTGCCTTGTGGTACCCGTGTATCCAGCCATACGAACTAAGAAGAAAAATTATTCATGAACAGGACGGTTAAGCACGTATTTTTATTTTGGTACTAAAAGTGAAAAATGTAAATGAGTAATAATGCAATATATTAAACCCATATACAAAAAAATTCAGTACAATTTGAACGAAACAAGTACGATTTTTGAGTGGATTTAGTACAATTCATGAAATGTCATTTCCCAACCCTGATAGAAACAAGTTTGAGATAGGTTGCCACCTAATCTTAATTGTGTAAGCTGGATAAATAAAGTGGAGTATGTATGTATTGATTCTCTTTAAAAAAATGTTACATATACGCATCGGTACCCGTCTTTTTAGGTGGTATAGATATATTTGCGTATAACTGGTTGGTTTTCAAAAAAATAACATATGTTCTGGTTACAGGCAATTTTCAAAATTCTTGTATTTAACAACTCGCCAACATCGATTTGATTTCCTTTGAAATTGCGTTCATTATTTTCATAATCTTATATGCATACTTTTAGGCAGGCAAGCCCTTTATTCAATTATAGTAATAACTCTCGTATGCATGTAAATTGATATTCAATCAACGCAATTTAGTCACACATCACATTTGTAGGCGTTTTGATATGAAATATCATTATTTATGTTTAGCAATTTAAGTTTCGACGCTAAGTTTTCTTCATTCACAAGTCAACCCCCAAGACGGACTAATGATCAAGACGATACTTAGATGTAATTTTTTTTTTTTGTTCGGTGCGGTGATTTACACGGTGCACAACATTTCATTCAATATTCATAAAAAATTACGTAATCAGTTAAAGCACTTTGCTGTCAGCTTAATAGTTTTGAAAAAACTTTTTTAGCTGAGGTCGGAAGTTTTCAATTGAAAATAATCGCAATAAGAAGTAGATTATTGTTATTAATCACTTTTGGCATGACATGAAAGAATATGAGAAAGAAAGGAATAAACTATAGATACAGTAAATACATTTTTGTTCATGGTAGTAACAATCACAGACCCAATCACAGCTCTACCCACGTCCTCATCATTAATTGGCGCTTAACTACAATTTCGTAACAAGTCACGCCAACAAGCCTTATTTCGCGATAATTGACGCCAATATGGAGCATAAACAAAATCAAGCTTTCTTCCACCCACCTCTCAAGTCACTGGAAATCTCTCAGTTTCACTGCGTCAAAACTGTGGTGTCGGTTGAAATATTTTCTGCGATGTAACGTTTTCGTTTATTTGCTAAGCTTGACCAATACAGTGAAGACTTCTGCATTAAGCTTATACAGCTCATCACTATGCCTCATTCGATACTTGCCGTTCGGTATCACGGACAAGTTTATAATCGTACGGAGAGTGTCTTTCTCTAAGAGCTATCTCATATTTTTTCGAAACCGCCCTTGAACCGAGCCATCCATCAGGAGAGGGAATGATTACTTACTTGTACAGAGTGCTGTTTGTTTGACGAAAACGGACTTTACTTATCAATTTTCTACTCAGTTGAAGAAGAAATTGTTGGCAATTATGATTTTCTGTTTCATTTTAAGCTGACATAGCTTTCAGTGTCCTTCACAGTCTCGTGTGTATATCAGTCAACATTGACGTTCTTTCTTGGATGACAGCAAGTAATCCTCTCACCTCTACTTCCATCCGAAAAATTATAAGCGTTTATTTTCTGTAGTTAATTTAATTAATTTATTGTTTTATACAATTGTTTTTGTTATACTTAGCTGAGCAGAGCTCACAAGGTATATTCATTTTGTTCGCAAAAGGGTGCCCCGTAACGGCATAAACTAATCGAGATAGATATAGACTTCTATATATCAAAATGATCTGGGCGAAATAAGAAATTCATTTAGCCATGTCCGTCCGTCCGGCCGTGTGTCCGTCTGTCCATAAACACGATAGTTTTAGTCAATTTTGAGTTATCTTAATGTAATTTGGTACGTAAATTCGTGGGCATTCACCTCAGATCGCTATTTAAAATGGACGCCATCGGACTATAACCACGCCCACTTTTTTGATATCGAAAATTTCGAAAAACCCAAAAAGGTGCGATATTTCATTACCAAAAACGGAAAAAGCGATGAAACTTGGTAGGTGGGTTAACCTTATGACGCAGAAATTTTGGACACTGAGCGTGACACCGCCCCCTTTTCAAAGGAGGTAATTTAAAAGTTTTACAAGTTGTAATTTTCAGCTGAGTATGTAATGTTCCGTTACACCCGAACTTAGCCTTCATTACTTGTTATTGATATTAGAGGAAGGAGAAGATTACAAAGTTTCCAAACGGCGATGGTTACTAGGACATGTTTCTCAAGTTCAATTCCAACTAATTAACTCAGACACAACTAAAATCATCCGTAGATAGAAATTGGCAAAGGTAAACAATGAAGACTTAAGGTAGCCACCAATACATACATGTTAAAGCTACCATGCTGGGCGTCAAACAGGCATGCAACAAATCTATTAGAATGAAAAAGAAATGTAGGAGCTAAGAAAATAATCCAACAGGTACACTAAGGGCCCGCTGCCGGAACTAGATAGAGCTAAAAGGGATAAGATAGTAAGAGCACTTTTTTCTACACAGAAATAAGGGAATATAGTGATGTCCATATAAACACGCTTGAATATCCAGAAGATTTACCACTTAGGTCATGATGGATACATCTAACGTATGTCTAACGGACAGTTTATTTTACGAAACATGTAAAATCCGCAGCTTGTGTTAATTTGCAAAGGCAAGGGTCCCCGAATTCGTTATTAGAATACCGATTATTAAACATGTCCAACATAGCTGGAAAACTTTTTGAAAGGCTTCTAAAAGCACGTGTCGCAGATATCGTAGAACAAGCTGGAGGACTATCACCAAAGTAACACGGCTACATACCTACATATAATACACTGAGGTAATGCCAAGTTAAAGTTAGTTGTCCTATTTGCGATCTAAGACATAATGAACGCATTTAACAACGCCGAATGGGTAGAGATGTTGACAAAAGCTTATTCTAGTCATGATACGCACAAGAAAGTGGCAAGGGCGTGGTTATAGCCCGCAGTCGTTCATTTTAAATAGCGACCTGAGATGAGTGCCCAGGGACTTACATACCAAATTTCATTAAAATACCTCGAAATTTACTCAAGTTATCGTGTTTACGGACAGACGGAAAGACGGGCATGGCTAACTTAATTTCTTTTTTCGTCCAGATAATTTTGATATATAGAAGCCTATATCTATCTGGATTAGTTTATGCCATTACGGGGTACCATTATGCGAACAAAATTAATATAGTCTGTGAGCTCTGCTCAGCTGAATATAAAAATGTTTTGATTTACGTAATAACAGTATCCAAAAATTATATTGATTGAATAGGTGGTGCTGATGATGATGATGACACTGACAACAGCTTGTCAACGAATAAATAATGATGGCTCATTGAAAATGTGAAACAAATCAATGTGCTATTAAATCAATGGATATAAATCTATGAATTTTACTACTGCATTGACAAAATGATGTATATACATATATATGTAAGTATAGGATAAGTAATAAATAGTATTGTACAAATTAAGTTGGTAGTGTGAATCGAAACGTTTAATTTGAAGGCAAACAATCAAAAAGTTACAATATATCATCATACACGATAACCCACAAAAAATGTATTTGTAACCTATTGTAATGAATTTTGGACATTTCTGATAATTATACACCTTCTGCTAACGTTCGAATCGCTGAACTGTCGAACAAATGGCGTCAATATTCAGTATTGCCAGATGGTCTTTATTAACTACTTTGGGGGTAGTACTTCATAATTATCACGTATTTCACAAAAGCGTGTTTAAATGAAACTGATTAGTTATCCCTCAGCTTGCTCTGCATTTATACTCTCTGTTGCTTAGTTATTCCTCAGCTTGCTCTGCAAGTTACCTCGTTCCCATATTTCTCCAAAGGTCTAGACTTTTCAAGAACATGGAACAGTTGTATCGCATACTTTGTTAATTACCTTTATGCGTGTGTATGTGTGAGTAACTACTTCTGCTCTTAGCTGATTACTAGTGTGTATGTGAGATATCTTTTCACTTCGAGCTGCTGATTATGTGTGTGGGATATTATTCGTTGCCTTGTATATAAGTGTGGCTCCTTGCTGTTTTTGTTGTTGTGATTATTTACTAATAGTATAGTGATGTCAACATTAGCCACACTGTTCGAAAACCCTTGTGGCAGAATCTAAAAAGGAAACTTGCCAATGTTGCAACTCCCCGCACCTTATTAGATTCTGTCCACAATTCAAGCGAATGTCTGTGCAAAACCGGACAAAATTCGTAAACCAAGCTAAGCTGTATACAAACTGCCTTAGCGGCACTCATATCATCAATGAGTGCACGAGCAAGTGGTCATGTTCGACATGTCATCAACGGCATCACACGCTGTTGCATGCGAGCCCACAAGCTCAACGTTCCACCCCGCGAACGAATGCACCAAACGTGCAGCACACAACTGCTGAGTCAACACCTCCCGTTCGACAAACGCAGAATAGCTCCGATTCTAGCGAGCTACCGTGTTGTTCAAAACACGCACCGGTTCAATCTTTGCATGCAGCCAATGATAACCAAATTCTCCTTCCTACTGCTATGGTCGAAGTCGAACACGAAGGGGAATTATTCCAATTGAGAGCCCTTATTGATCAGGGCTCGGAAAGAACTTTCATTTCCTCGAAAGTTCAAAAACGGTTGAAACTTCCATTCGAACATTCAAAGTTCGAAATCTCTGGCATGGGTGGACAAGTCGTACAAAACTCCTCCAAGCTTTGTCCTTTGACACTGGTTGCATCCAAGGCCATGAAAAGGATAAAGGCTCATGCCACTGTGTTGCCGCAACTAACAACAAATCTACCAACATCCACCATTAGTCGCAAAATCTGGCAGCAGTTCAAACTCCTTGAGCTCGCTGATCCCAGTTGCCACATACCGAGTCAGACTGACATGGTCAATGGCAGCGACATACTTCCACAAATTCTGCTGGAAGGTATAAAAAAGATGTGCGGTAGCATACTTGCGCAACAAACCATTTTTGGTTGGATTCTCAGTGGTCCAATAACTGAAAATGTTGTGTCATTCTCGACACAAGTCCAAGCGTCAAACGAGACACTCAGTTCTCAACTGAGAAAATTTTGGGAAGAGGAGGAAATTCCACAACCTCCACAGACATCCCCCGAGGATCAAGCGTGTGAGCAGATATATGCAACAACCACAACACGTGCACCAAACGGTCGATACATTGTGCGACTTCCATTCAAGGAAGAGTTTCCTGAAAAAATCTCCCTCGGGAAATCCCGCCCGGCTGCTCTGCAGCAGTTTTTCAGCATGGAGCGATCGCTTAAGAAAAAGGGGGAGTTAGGTACAATGTACAACAACGTGTTGCAAGAATATCTCGACCTTGATCACATGGAATCTGCCGACCCATGCGAAATAACTTCGAGTGGCAAGGTCTTCTCATTTTACTTGCCACATCATGCGGTAGTCAAACCAGATAAGGTCACCACCAAAGCTCTTGTGGTTTTCAACGCCTCTAAAAAATCTGGGTCAGGAAAATCCCTGAATGACGTGCTATACACTGGTCTAACTCTCCAACCAGATCTCATGCTACTAATTCTACAGTGGCGCATGCATAAGTATGTGTTCAATGAAGACATTGAAAAAATGTACCGTCAGATCCTTATACACGAGGACGACAAAGATTTTCAGCGAATCCTATTTCGCAAATCGGTCAACCCCAATGTTAGCGATTTCAATCTAAAAACGGTTACATTTGGCGTCAATTGTGCACCATATCTTGCTATTCGTACGTTGCATCAACTATCCGATGACACGAAAGCGACATTCCCGTTGGCTGCAACAATTCTCAAGACGCAAACGTATGTCGACGACATCCTATCCGGAATTCATACCATCGATAACGCCACTGAATCACCCGTTCAAGTGATAAACGCCCTAAAATCAGCTGGTTTCATACTAAAGAAACTAAAGGCTAATCACCCGGCCATATTAGAACAGTTTCCGAAGGAGGATCTTCTAGACTCCAACTTCTTGAAATTTGAGAGCACTTCCAATACCAAAACTCTTGGCATTCGATGGGATGCGCTCACAGACAAATTTTCATACACCATTCTGCCGGAACACACCCAAAATGCGGTCACAAAGCGACAAATTTTATCTTCTGTTGCAAAACTTTTTGACCCGGCAGGATGGCTGTCGCCAGTTATGATCCAGGCCAAGATGCTTCTCCAAGAAATCTGGCTGGATGGCAGCGATTGGGATGAAAGCGCCAAGCCCGCAACATTATCAAAATGGCAACATTTCGCAGAAAATCTGCCAGATATTTGCCACATCGAAATCCATCGATGGGTTAATGTCGTTCCAGGGCAAGACACTCAAATCCACGGGTTCTGTGATGCCTCGGAAAAAGCATATTGCGCAGCGATTTACATCCGCACACATGTGGGCAACCAAATAAATCTTCTCTTTTGGTTGCGAAAGGCAAAGTTGCCCCCTAAAAACTGTAAGCATACCCCGCTTAGAGCTATGTGGTGCAGTCCTACTCGCAAAACTGGCTTCAACTGTTCGAAAACAGCTCGACTTACAAGCATGCAACATATTCTTATGGTCAGATTCTGAGATTGTACTAGCTTGGCTAGAGAAATCTCCATCGACCTGGAAAACTTATGTGGCCAACCGTACCTCTCAAATTCGAGAATATCTTCCTAGCGGCACTTGGCGCCACGTATCTAGCCAAGACAACCCTGCTGATCTTGGCACACGTGGTTGTAAGCCGCATGATTTGATAGGCTCTTCACTTTGGTGGCACGGACCACAATGGCTTTCTTGCCACATTTCGGCATGGCCAAAGCCGAAAGCAGGTAGCGCTTCTCCACCCGAGAAACGCAAGGTCGAAGCATATCACGCACTCGAGGAAGAGGACGACATTCTTCAACGTTTCTCCTCATACTCTCGAGCCCTCCGCGTGATTGCATACGTGTTCCGCTTTGCGAACAATGCCTGCAACAAGTCCAAATCGGTGGCAACAACACATAATCCCCATCTGACGTACAAAGAGTTGCAACATGTGAAAACGCGGCTTGTGGCAATGGCACAATCTCGCCATTTCGGGGTGGAAAAGAGCGCCTTACAAACCAATATGCCAATAAGCAAAAAGAGTTTCCTTCTGGCTCTTGACCCATTTCTGGATGGACACGTGCTCCTACGTATCGGTGGAAGAATGGAACATTCTACAATGCAATACAACGAGAAGCATCCAGTAATCCTTCCTCCGGATTCAAGGCTCTGTCAGTTGTATCTGGAGTTCTTACACCGCCTGCTTCTTCATGCAGAAATGCGGTTAATGCTCCAAATGGTGAGGCAAGAGTACTACGTACCAAAACTAAAGCCTCTTATAAAGAAATGCATTTTTCAATGCAAATCTTGCACGCTTTTCAAACAGAAAACGCGCACGCAAATAATGGCAGCTCTACCACCTGAGCACTGCAATTTCTCACTCCCCTTTTCCACAACAGGAGTAGACTTTGCAGGTCCATTCCAAATAAAAGCATCGGTTCTGAGGTCGACCACTATCATAAAAGGGTACGTGGCTGTATTCGTCTGTTTTTCCACAAAGGCAGTACACCTTGAGCTATGCTCGGACCTTACTACTGAAGCCTTTCGAGCAGCATTCGCCCGATTCGTTGGCAGACGAGGTTATCCCTCAAAAATGATGAGCGACAATGGTAAAACGTTCATTGGCGCTCAGCGCGACTTCGTTAAATTTCTTAACGAATGCTCTGCGGACACTGTACAGAAATATGCCCCTCAGGGAATAAACTGGCAGTATATTCCACCCAGCCCCCCTCATATGGGCGGCTTGTGGGAATCCGCAGTAAAAAGTTTTAAAACCCACCTCAAAAAAACCGCTGCATCCCACAAGTTTACTTTCGAAGAATTCACGACGCTGTTGGTGCGTATTTAAGCTGTTCTCAATTCGAGGCCTCTCACCTCACTATCCCAGGACCCAGCTGACTTCACAGCGCTCACTCAGGTTCACTTCCTTCGAGGTGCACCGCTATTAGCCATTCCTGAGCCAAACGCGGAAGACCTCTCCTGGATAAATCGATGGGAAAAGCTCAAATCGCTTCATCACCAATTCAGTCGACCCTGGAAAGAGGATGATTTGAAGGACCTTCAGAAACGCTATAAATGGCAAACGTCACAGCGAAATCCTCAACCAGGCGGCCTCGATGTAATTAAAGAAGATCTACTCCCATCCACCGAGTGGCGTCTGGGACGAATCGAGAACGTTCGCCTCGGATCTGACAACCATGTTCGGGTTGTAAAGGTTCGCACCCAAAATGGGCTTGTCATGCGCCCTTAGTTAAACTGTGCTTTCTTCCAATGGAGCACTCTTCGAGCACAGCGCTCTAACTTATATACGTTTCCCCTGTATAATTAAATTTCCGTATAATCCGCTGTATCCAACTACTTCTCGTTTCTCTCTCTGCTCTTATGCTTTCAGGACGACACCATCATGGCATCTCGACCAGCATGTCCACTGGCTTCCACAGCAGAGACCGATAACTGCCTCCAGTGTCGGCTCTGCCAGCGCTACCACGCGCTGCGGACCTGTCCGGCTTTTAAGGTGATGCGGCCACCGCAGCGTGCTACCGTGGCCAGGGCACAGGGCTATTGCTATAATTGCTTAGCCCTCACGCATACAACGGGTGAATGCGAATCCCGAGGGGCGTGCAAAATGTGCGGTCTGGCGCATCACACCCTCTTGCACAATTTACCGAAAAGTCAACGTGGTCAAAGAAAGGTCCCAACACAGCAAGCATCCCGGAAGCCGAAACCCAGGCCGAAAAAGAAGAATGAAGAGAGAAAGTCCACCTGCGCCTGTAGGGCACAAAAGGCGCACCCTGCGACCAAACCCGCAGCAACCCCAAAACCAAAACGGACGGTCAAGCGCACGATCGCGCGCACCCCAGACGGCCTGCAAAAGGCGCAAGGCCAACGGCGCAATACCAGTCGCGCTTTGGATACCACCATCCGCGCCTTGCAGGAGCTGCAGAAGGTGCTTACAAGCACCTCCCTGCAGGGCGGGCAGGATGTCTAAGCCGCCTTCACAAATATTTAGACGGCGTCAAAATATACGTATGCGCAGCCGTGCGCGGCGAAGTGGAAGACACCAACGAGCGACCACTGCCATCGTCGTCAACGGTATTTGGTCAAACCAGTCAAGTACTATCACTCGGCAAAGGCGGACCCGATCCGTTCTTTAACGTTCCAACAACATATATATATACAATTATAACATATATTTTTTATAATATCCAAAGTTATTTTTTTAAAGTTTAAAGTTAATCTAATCAATCAAGTTTTCTGTGCAAAGTGAATTTTGTAAAATCATGGACAACTAAAGAAGAAATTAAAAAGTTTAAATTTATAACGTTTTATGAAAAACAAACTGAAACATCTTTTTCTTTGTGCGAAAGTGAAGAGTGTAGCGAAGGGAGACCAAAACTGTTCAAGGCAAGTTAAAATTTTCACACCCCTTTTATGGCCAAACCATAATTCTTAAGCATGAGTAGTTATAAATGTATCAAAAGGCCTTCTCAAGTACCAGTGACCGTTCTTCACATGTATTTCAAAAAAGCTAAGTATAACGTTAAAATATTCATTTAAAAATGACACCACTACCAATGATAAACAAGTATTTAAACAAAGAGAAAGTTTACACTTAAACAACGGACGCTACATGTGTTTGGTGTTATTTTTTTAAAAAACCCAGCATAACTCATGTAAACGAAGTCTTGTGATATCTTAATGAAAATAGTATTTTTTTTATTTATAAGACCAACCTAATGTTTGAAGAGGTTTCGAAAATTTTGGATAACTGAACTTTATGGTCATCAACAAAAGAATCGGCACATTCGCGCCTTTGGCAGTAAGGAAATTATTTTGAAAATCATTTCGGCACAGGTCCTGATTTATTCCAAGACCTAACTTATAAGGACGTGACGCCAGAAGGCAGAGTCCAGTTGGTATGTCCATCTAGAGACTTAAGTTTTATCTCTCCAGAGATATGAGCCATTGCTATACTCAGCTGAGCAGAGCTCCCAGAGTATTTTAATTTTGTTCACATAACGGTAATCCGTAACGGAATAAACTAAACGAGATAGATTTAGACTTCTATATATCAAAATGAATTGGGTGAATAAAGAAATTGATTTAGCTATGTCGGTCCGTCCGTCTGTCCGTAAACACGATAACTTGAGTAAATTTTGAGGTATAGTGATGAAATTTGGTACGTAGGCTCCTGGGCACTCATCTTAGATCGCTATTTCAATTTACGAAATCGGACTATAACCACGTCCACTTTTTCGATATCTAAAATTTCGAAAAGCCGGAAAAGTGCGATAATTCATTACCAAAGACGGATAAAGGGATGAAACTTGGTAGGTGGGTTGACCTTATGACGCAGAATAGAAAATTAATAAAATTGTGCACAATGGGCGCGGCAC
The DNA here is from genome assembly GCF_040869045.1 of Eurosta solidaginis. Lineage (NCBI taxonomy): Eukaryota > Metazoa > Arthropoda > Insecta > Diptera > Tephritidae > Eurosta > Eurosta solidaginis. Next base: position 262,537,160 of record NC_090320.1, read on the forward strand.
CGCCCACTTTTAAAAGAAGGTAATCTAAAAGTTTTGCAAGCCGCAGTCGTTGAAGATATCAATATGAAATTTGGCGGGAACTTTATTACTCCTATTGCTATATGTGTGTTAATAAAAAAAATGTTTAAAAGTTAAATTTAAGCAAAAAATTTAATATATTTACAGTATATAAGTAAATTATGTCAACATTCGACTCCATTAATGATATGGTGTATTAAAATACAAAAATAAAAGAAAATTTCAAAATGGGTGTGGCTCCGCACTTTTTCATTTAATTAGTCTAGAATATTTTTAATTCCATAATTCGAACAAACATTTACCAATCCTTGTGAAATTTGATAGGGAATAGATTCTATGACGAAAAGTGTTTTCTGTGAAAATGGCCGAAATCGGTGAAAGTCACGCCCAGTTTTTATACACAGTCGGCAATCCGTCCTGTCGCCCGGCCGTTAACAGGATAACTTGAGCACAAACCGATATATCCTTACTAAACTTAGATCACGTACTTACCTGAACTCACTTTATATTGGTATAAAAAATGGCCGAAATCCGACTATGATCACGCCCACTTTTTCGATATCGAAAATTACCAAAAATTAAAAAAAAAAAATGCCATAATTCTATACCAAATAGGAAAAAAGGGATCAAGCATGGGGATTGGATTGGATTTTTGACGCAAAATATAACTTTGGAAAAAAACTTTGTAAAATGAGTGTGACACCTACCATATTAAGTAGAAGAAAATCAAAAAGTTTTGCAGGGCGAAACTAAAAGCCCTTGGAATCTTGGCAGGAATATGGTGATATCCCGAAAAGGCAACCACCTATAGAACTAAGGCCCTCTCCCTTTTAAAATAATCGTTAATATCTTTCATTTGATACCCATATCGTACAAACACATTATGGAGTCACGCCTGGTCCACCTTGATGGTGATATCTCAAAAAGGCGTCCACCTATACAACTAAGGCCCACTTCCTTTAAAAATACTCATTAACCCCTTTCAGTTGATACCCACATCGTACAAACACAGTCTAGAGTCACCCATATTCCACCTTTGTAACGATATCTCGAAAAGGCGCCCACATATAGACCTAAGGCCCACTCCCTTTTAAAATACTCATTAGCACCTTTCAGTTGATAGCCATATCGTACAAACACATTATAGAGTCACCTCTGGTCCACCTTGATGGCGATATCTCAAAATGGTGTTCACCTATACAACTAAGGCCCACTTCCTTTTAAAATACTCATGAACACCTTCCAGTTGATAGCCATATCGTACAAACACATTATAGAGTCACCTCTGGTCCACCTTGATGGCGATATCTCAAAATGGTGTCCACCTATACAACTAAGGCCCACTTCTTTTTAAAATACTCATGAACACTTTTCAATTGATACCTATATCATAAAAACACATTCTAGGGTCACCCCTGGTCCACCTTTATGGCGATATCTCAAAAAGACGTCCACCTATACAACTAAGGCCCACTTCCTTTTAAAATACTCATTAATACCTTTAATTTGATACCCATATCGTACAAACACATTCTAGAGTCACCCCTGGTCCACCTTGATGGCGATATCTCGAAAAGGCGTCCACCTAAAGAACTATGGCCCATTCCCTTTGAAAATGCTCTTTGATACCTTCAATTTGATACCATGTCATACAAACATATTCCAGGGTTACCCTAGGCTCACTTTCCTACATGGTTGATTTTCCTTATTTTGTCTGCAAAGCTCTCAGGCGAGTATGTAATGTTCGGTTACACCCGAACTTAGCCTTCCTTACTTGTTTGTGTCTAATGTTGTAGGACTTGCACATAACCATAGTAATTTTAAAGCCCTGCGTTTCTGTTCACGTCTTGCCTGCTCGATAAATTATATGCAATTCCTGTATCCTTTTGATTTCGCCCTAATGGATTGGGACGTCTACTGTCGATTCAACGATTACTGCACCCTCCTTTGCCAACTAATTTTCCTTTTTCTTATCTTCTGACCCTTTATGACCGGGAGCTCAGTAAATTTCTATGGTCCGGCCTGACCGAAGTTTCTCCAATGGCTCTTTGTATTCCATTGCACTTCTTGTTGAATTAATGTGTGCGATTATTGCCTTAGTCGCTGCCTGACTAACAATATATATATTGACGCGGTTATAAATTCCATTTGAAAGACGCTGCAGGAATATGGAAGTTTGTAGGATCATTTTCTACATGAATCAACACAGTAAACATCAGGCCCGATCCCTTTCGTTATTCTAGAATCATCGGTATTGGCTTCAAAAGTTATTTCGGGAGTACTTTAAGAACACTTCAAAATTGTTTAAAGGCTATTACTTTTAAGGGTGTGTTGTTGCCTTATTTTGTAAGTATTTCTGTACGGTTTCAGAAAAAGCTAAAATTGTTTCAGTATATGATGACAATAAACAGGGGACGCGATTGATATAGTTTCGATACCGTCTGCCAAACATTTTGGGAATAATTTTGAATAATTTTCTGACTAAAAAGCGTAGACCTACGTTGGGGTCGCAAGCGATTCGTAAAGTTCAATATGTAGTGAAAATAGAAGCAGGAGAGTTCTGCAATTTTTGATTTTGAGATTTTTCTGGGTTTTTGTTCCAATTGGAGAGATTTTGAAGAAGGCAACCGAATAAAACAGAACAATGAATATGTTTTTATGCCCTCACCAGTCTGAAAAATTGTTCATAATACCCAAGTCAAATTTCAACCCTGTCGGAAACTATATAGCCAAAGATGTCATATATGGCGTTAAGATGGCGGGCCAGCTTTTTCGATTTCTCATAGACGTAGTTGATATGTTTAAGAGTCTTCATTAATGTAAAAGCATATTTAGCCAGTGCATATTCTTGCTACTGCAACACTGCTTTACCAATTATAGGGCTCCAACACGTACTCACTTTTGCCACCTAGGTCTTATATTAAGCACATATTTTTCGGTAGCTATATGCATGTACTTATATTTATTTCGTATGTCAATATGCTTTTATTACACTTAAGTATGAAATGTCAATTGAGTATAAATACGTAACCTTTAAGAGACTAATGAAAAGAAATATTGACGTGTTGAAATTTTTGAGTATAATTCAAGTCATTTATTAGTTACACTTCGTACATTAAAGCATGAATTTGAGGTTACGTCTGAATTCATTTTATCTATGTTCGTACGTATGAAGGTTGATGCCCTGATAGTCTTTTGTTTTAATAATTAATAAATATTGATAGTGATTACTTATTGTTTCTGCACTCATTTTTATGATGAGAAACTATGAATAGCTTGGCTCAAATAAACTAAAGTTGAAATTACTCGTAGGCTGAATGTCAAAACGAATACCGATTTAAGTTAACGAAAGTGCTTTGGGAACTGTTTCAGGAATAACTTGTGGTTGCATCGAAGTTTGTTTCTGCTTAGGGAATTCAAATAGCTGCAGGCTTGGAGTCTCACAGTACACGATTTTGTTGCTAGTTATGGCGGTACTGTGTCCGTGTAAAAACCTGAAGCAGTTTTTCGCCCCATCCAATAGGTTCGAACTATCACACACTGTCATCAATGTCCTCTAACAGGAGCCAAAGGAAACTTGCTGTTTTAAGACGGGTGTACCATATTGAGAGGGGTGTTAGAGGCGTTGGTTACATTAAAATTAAAGAGATGGTTGGTGTCATGTGGGGACACATTGCAAGCAGGACATACATTTTGTACACCGGGGTTGATTATGGATAAGTTATAGTTTCAATTATTACAGATGGAAGTTGAGTTAGAGTAAACCGCGTTTTCTGCGAGGTCTGGGTATGTTTTTTTAAGTACTGGGTTCGCCGGTCAATTGCTGACATAGAGGTCCGCCTGCTTCTGGATATCACTGAGTATCTGCTTGTGCTTTTTTGCTTCATACGGCTATGTTCTCAGGTGATGTATTTCGTCATAATGCTTACGGAGATGACCCATTAAGCTCTAAGATGTGTAGCCTCATCAATCAGATGTCCGTTGGGATGCCAAAGTTTTCTGGGTATTCATTCATTCATTCATTTATTTGTTATTATTCACATGTTTTATAACAGGATTACACTTAACCCGCGAAGCTAGGAGCTTGTCTGCAAACAAACTGTTTCTTTAGAATTTCATATCTCTCCCTAATTTGGAGTAATGTCGCCTCATTATGTGGATGGTGTTCTGGGGACATAGGAAGACAGCCCGTAGCGGTTTTGAGGGAAGTATTTTGGCAGGCCTGTATTTACTTCCAGTGAGTAACCTTTAGGCTTGGTGACCATATTGCATTGTAAGTAGTAATGAGCATTCCTTTGTCTTCACTCCAAGTGCGGCCGGCAAGATATTTGAGGATTTTGTTGCCGCTCTGGATTATCGGTACATTTGCGGTTGCATGCCCTCCAAAATGTAGATCCTGATCGAACGTCACACGCAAGATTTTAGAGTGTAAGACAGTCGGTACCGTGATGCCATCGACGTCGATGTTCAATATGGTAGACATTTGGCGCGTCCATGTTGTAAATAAGGTCACCGATGATTTGGTCGGTAACAATGCCAGGTTTTGCGAGGCGAAGAAACTGGAAAGATTAGGGAGAAAGCTAATTATTTTGTTGCAAAGCTCATCGATATGTGGGTCTGGGCCTGTGCCATTATTGTACGGTCATCGGCGTAGGAAACGATAGTGACTTATTCAGCTTCGGCAAGCCATGGACAAGAGACGCCTTAGAAGATAGTGTTGAAAATTATATGTTCGATCATGTGAGCACGGACGATCCATCCGACTCCATGCACCGAAAATCTATGAAATTTTTAATAAGTTGTAGTGAAGATTGAATCATAAAGAATTGTCTGAATAATAAATAATACATTGTTAGAACTAAAATTTGTTATGTAAGGTAGACGGACTATGGGATGAATAGCGGTAAACCGGAACATTAGGAACGTGAATTTGAAGGTGTGTAAACTACTGAGAAATGATGGTGACATGGATCATACTCCGTGTCTTATAGCAGATATAAAACTAAGCTTTAATTTTCTATCAGCGCTGATATATTGATGCCAAAGCCAACCCATCCACTCCTACGAGAAGAGCCGTACGTCAAATGCATATTCAAGAGTAATCGCCTTCTCAAACGCCTTCTCAAACTAACTCCTAATCGGGCAACAGCTGCCACATACAAAAAAAAAATAGCTCATAACATTAAAGTCACCTTGCACTGCAGACTATAGATTTTGGAAATTCCGCATGAGGGACGAATTTTCGGCGCATTTTAGAAATAAATGCTAACGAATTTACGATTCAAATAGGTTAACTTAGTAATTAAAGCACAGATATCTATTTGATTCCATAAAAGGCGGTAGTCTTCATTGTCAAATCTCTCCCACTCACTGCATGCTATCTCACAAATTTGTATAGTAAATAGGTTAACGATGTTTGTAACGTTGATAAATATATAAGGTAGACTCCCCATTAAGTATACCGAATTGATAAGGGCGACGAACTGAGTTGATATAGCCAAGTCCGTCTGTCCGTCCGTCCGTCTGTTTGAACGCAATATGGTCCCTCAAATTTTGAGATGTCTCAATGAAATTTGGCACAAGGATGTATTTTGGTATTATATTAGACATTAGTCGGATCCGGTAGGATCAGACCACTATAACATATATCTCTCATACGACCGATCGTTCAGATAAGACGATTTTGGTCACTCCTGTCGCAATTAGAAAGTATAAACGTGAAACTCGGTGATATATATTCTAGTATATCCTAAACGATATTCTGAAAAAATCACTTTGATCGGAGCTATAGGTATATCCCATACAACCGATCGTTCAGATGGACAGATTTTTGGCAATTTCTCCCTTTATTTCCAATATAAAAACGTCAAACTTGGTGATATTTATTCTAATATATCATAGAAGATTTTATGAAAAAATCATTTCGATCGGAGCTATATATAATATATATCCCATACAACCGATCGTTCAGTTAAGAGGGTTTTTTGCCATTTTTTTTATATTTATCTTAAACTCGTTTAGGTATGTACATCTGTTCACTATATATTTTTTATCTTATACAGCGCATTATTTGGAGGTTTCGAATGGGGTAAGATTATTGTTCAGCCCCATTCCAGTCCTTGCTTGTTTTCTTTTTATTTTATTTTTTTTTTGTTCCGAATTTGATTAGGGAAATTTTTAGCGTTGTCGTCTGGCTAGACGAACATATTTTTAAACCTATAGAACCTCATTGATCGAATTCATTTCAAAATTTATCAATAAAAATTCAAACTTATCACAGTTTGCGACGAGTTTTCTTCAAAATTTAAATAAAAATGCCAATATTTGTGGATAAAATTCAAAACGTGAAATTTCGTCTGGCCAGACGACAACGCTAAGATGTGTTAAATTTATTCACTGCTATTTGGAGGGTTAATCATGTGCATTCTGGAAAGTAGTACTATTGTGGTACTAGCCCGTTGGGACCAATTTAATATGATCATGTTTAACATTCTAGATCAACTAGCCGCCTCGTTTTCTGAGAAACCTGGGATTTTCAGTGCCTTACCTGCTAAATAAGCACGGTTCTGCATGGGAAGGGGAAGCTCATAATTAAGTTTGCGTAGCTATAAATTGCATAGCATAAAAATATTACCCTACTTAACCCTTGATTCCCACATTTCTTTCTTTATTTACGATTCTTTTTTGTATACGTTCATCTTTTTTTCTTTCGCTGCCTGCTTCCCATAGTGTCGATATGTAAGAAAGCCTTTATCCTTGGCATAAAATCCTGTCATTACAAAAACCACATTAATAAATACACTGTAGCCAAAACACAGCCGAGCATAAAACGCTCCGTCCTTGAAACGCAAGGACACAAGTTTCCTATAAATCATTGAAAGGCAATTTTTTTAAGTAATTGAAATGAACGAATGTTTAATATGACACATAAAAAGAAAAAAATGAGGAAAACACCTGACTGTTTCTGCGCATTTATTTCGAACTGACTTCCATGCGTCATAAGTTACTTACTTAACTGGCGCTTAACCGTCTAAACGGTTACGGCCGATGCGTCATAAATATTTGAAAAATATTATCATAATGATTATTTTAAAATTTTGTGTTGACGGAACGAAGGAAGTCAATTTTTGTTTTACAAATAAAAATATATTATAATTCAATATATTACAGGTAAAAATTAACATAAAGTAATGAAAAGCAGATAAGACGATAACGAAGGACTCTCTTGAAGTAAATAAATTACCTATAGGGAGAATCTGTGGTTTCGTTTAATTGTGAAACTTTTGCATTTGGAACCCCATTTAGCTCATCGGAAATCGATTCCAAATTATGGAAACAGAAAAATTTAGCATGAGGATGCCCTAATTAGAAGAGAGATGGGCTTCATTTTAGCACTCTTCCTTTAGTATGGAGCTGGTGCATAATTTAGAACTTAGATCTACACCACTTCCAGTTGTAAATGAGAAAACATTATATGTTAATGCGACACCGTCATAAGAAAATTTGACAGCGTAAATTATTATTAAGTGCAGTCGATTTTAATAAGTATAGTCAATTTCAAATGAGTATAGTTACTTCGAAATAAAAAAGCATTATATGAAAATTCTAAAGCATCAATTGTAATTGAAAATATTCAGTTGGAAATGAAAATAATCGATTGTAAGTGTAAAGGTGTCATATAGAAATGAAATAGTCAATTATTCATGCGAAAAGAATAGTCACACGTAAATGAGAATACATGAAGCGAAAATATAAATGGGGTATTTAAATGGTTATAAAGATAAACTACGTATGTGATAAGGGGCATATCCTCCTAAGATAATGTTACGAATATTAGCAACACTAAGGGGTACTGTCATCTCTAAGTGATGCTAACTATTGACTTTTATGCATATCAATAATTCAATCATTATGTCTACATATATGTATGTACACGCAGCGGAGAAGCAACGCACAAACACATGCAGATATCTTATCTGAGATGCTCCCAAAAGTATGCAATTATAATTGTGGAAGTGTTGCTCACAAATACACGCGCATATGAGAGCTATACACGTGCATCTGCAGTTACAATTTTATAGCAGTAACTAAGTAAATTCTGGAAGCGCCTAGAAGATGAAACGAGGAAATGACAGAGTATAAAAGGCAGCAGTAGTAGAGGCGCGACAATCAGTTTCATTTAAGCAAGCTATTGGTTGTGAAGTAATTTAATAAAGGCCATTTTGCATTATTAAATATTGGAGTTATTTATTCAACAGTTTAGCGATACGAACGTTAGTAGAAGGTTGCGAATAAGAGGATTTTCAGTAAATTTGTTACAATAATAACACTTGATGGGAATTTCCTTTATTCTGACTGACATATCTTGAAGTTAGGAAGCATTTTCACAGAACGATGGTGCATGTTGGAATGCTCTCGCGCAGTATTTTTCAGTTGCTGAGATGTTCGCTTCATCCACCAATTAATCTAAATATTGGAGATGTTGCTCTACAAAATTCGTTTGTCAGTGCTATGGTAATGTCTGCCTGCGCCTTTATTTTAAGTTTTTCCTGATGTCGCACCGAATAAATTATGCCCCGAGCCGACGGCCACCGTTGCTTGTGCTCCTATACATAATTAGGTTAGATATTTGTATATTTTTCCTAATAAACAATAGTAATAATAATAAAACTTAGGACCATATTACTGTCATTACAAATGATGCTTTCGCAAACAACCTTTTACCATTTACACCTGCCTATTTACTTTTCCATATGACGCTTTCATATTTACGTCATTGGCTATTCTCATTGTCATATGACGCTTTCGCATTAACATCTGACGCTTTCTGGTTTTAATTTTACGCTCTCATATTTACAAACAACCCTTTTTATACGAAGTAACTTATTTTAAATTAACAAATCCTATTTCTGACGCTTTCTCATTTACAAGTAAGTACACTTATTTCTAAATGACGCTTTCATGTGTTCCACTGGAGTACTTACCATCATACTCCATTGTAATGCAGCAACGAAAAGGCGATCTCAGCCAATGCAAAAACTGGCGCGGCGTTACATTGCTTAACTCAATCCATAAGGTTCTAGCATTCATCATACTGGCAAGAATATCGCCCACGCTCAACGCACAATTGCGTAAAGAACAGAACGGTTTCTACCAAATCGATCTACCGTGGACCACATCAATACCCTACGAATAATCATAGAACAGTCTAATGAATGGAGATCGCCACTATATCTTCTCTTCGTTGACTTTGAGCGTGCGTTTGACACAATCTTCCGTGACGCGATATGGAGTGCGCTACAAAACTGCGTGGTCCCAGGGAAAGTCATCGACATAATTAAGGCCCTATACAAAGATGCAATGATCAGTGTACGCTTCAAAGGAAAAAACAGGAATAAATTTAGCATAAACAAAGGCGTACGAAAAGGGTGCGTCCTATCACCGCTGCTTTTCATAGTAGTCCTGGACGATGTCCTGAAGCGCACAAACGCAGAAGCCCCAGATGGGTTACAATGGAGGCTGAATCAGAAACTAAGTGATTTAGGCTACGCTGATAATGTCGTCTTCACTACTAACACACTAGCTGCTGTTGCCGCAAACCTCCAGCGACTCGAAATCAACGCCCGCGCAGTCGGTTTGAAAATTAACTACGCAAAAACTAAGCGAATGAGACTGAAAGAAATGAACACATCTCCTCTCCAACTTGTATCAAATGGCAGCACTACCGTCATTGAGGATGTAGAAAAATTCTGCTACCTTGGCAGCCAAATTACTAAAGATGGCGGCGCAGAATCGGATGTATCTGCAAGGATCTGCAAGGCACGAACTGCATCCCACAGGCTAGGCCGATTATGGCGCTCTCGCATATTGTCGTTGAAAACAAAGCTGAGGATTTTTAACACCAGCGTGAAATCAGTTCTGTTATACGGGTCCGAAACCTGGCTTTTCTCTGACCGCATTAACTGACGACTGCAAACGTTTATAAACAAGTGTCTGAGAATAGTCTGCCATATCTTCTGGCCAAGAATAATAAGCAACGCCGATGTACTGTCACTCACGAACAACCCCGCAATCTACACTGAAATTAAAAAACGTAAGTGGGGTTGGATCGGTCACACTCTCCACAGAGAAGATGACAAAGTTACCAAAATGGCCTTCCAATGGAACCCACAAGGAAGCCGGCGCAGGGGACGTCCTCTACAAACTTGAATGCGTACGATTTTCATTGAGAGCTCTTCCACCGCCACCTGGAATGAAATAAGACGTTTAGCGACTGATAGAAATCGCTGGAGAGCGTTCGTCTCCGCCCTATGCTCCGACTAGGAGCGATAAGTTGTGTTTCTGGATGGCTATGGTATTAGTTTTAACTTTTGCGATTGTCAACTAGATGTTCGATTCTATCTAGGAATACAACAACTAACTATGCAGCAATGGACCAACTCATATTTCTACATGAACGTATGTTGTAAGCCGATCATTGATCGGTTTTAACGATTGTAATCACTACATGATGTTTATTGGGTTGTGGGTACTCCATGGAGTACTCTGAACTGATGCGGACCTGGAGTATATGGTCCAGCCCTAGGATATCGCAATGTTAATTGGACCATATTTTTTGTATGAATTGTGGTTAATTTTGGAGTACTCGCTTGGTCCATAGCGAGTACTCCATACATGCATGCATGGAGTACTCGCGATTTTTGCAGGGTAGTCCTCATGTTTTACTGAATCAGAAATACAGCTAATTTTTGTAAATTTTCCTGCAGGGTATTTGTATGCTTGCTTGCAAGGAAAAGAAAAATTGTGCAAGATAGGAATGTAAGCTGTGCCGGAAATAACAAAAACCTGTAAAGGTATGAAGTGTACGAACCTACACTTACATAAAGTCAAGAATGTTGTGTTCGCCTCTATGATATAAATAAACAAATGAAGGGCGCGATACCCTCCGAAGAGATCTAAGGCCGAGCTTCTCTTCCAATTTGCGTCATGCTCCTCTTGATTTTCCCTACAAATTGGCCGGACGGGACCTACATGTTTTGTGCCGACTCCGAACGGCATCGGCAAGGCAGATGAGTTTTCACTGAGAGCTTTTCATAGCAGAAATACACCAGGAGCGCTTGCCAAACACTGCCGAGGGGCGATCCCGCTTAGAAAAATTTTCTTCTAACTGAAAAACCTTATTTCTAAAATCTTGATGTTGCTTTGCCTGGGGTGTGAACCCAGGGCATTCGGTGTGGTAGGCGGAGCACGCTACCATCACACTACGGTGAGTAAATACACATATACAGTAAATGTAAGCACAAGGCCGATATGCCCAAAAGTATGCAGTGTGATATTGAGAAACACTGAGTGTGGCGGGATGTATTTATAGCTTCAAACATGAATGCAAAAATTCATATAAAATTAAGCTACAAAAATCGATATTTTCGAATATGATGTGCAGCGGAAGATAAAAAATTATTAATTTAAGCGTAGCGCAAGTTAAAAAAAATTATAAAAAAAATTGCATGCTTTTAAGCGCAGAATATTAAATTGGCACACAGAAGTTTTGCTGTATTTTGTAAGTTCTCCGCCTATTAAACTAAAAATATTTTATTGGGTTGAATATCTATGATTTTTTGTTTAGTTACGTCCCTACAGAAGAGAAGAGAAAATGCCATTAAACACTCAACGCTTATAGATGATATGTAGCACTGTTTGACGCCACTTAACGTCAGAAAGTTGCACATCAGGTGATTCACCATCTTTAAAGCTCCTACAGTAACGTAGATAATGCGCACCTAGCATTTCTGTTTGCTTAGAAATAAGACAGTTAGTGCTCTGGGTGTAAACGTGACGGGATCTCTAAGAAACCCGTTTCGGTATGGTAGATATGCTTAGATGTCTGACACCCCAAAGTTTTTATTCACCTTTAGTTTGCCCAACAGCAGATGTATTCTTTTAGCTTGCCTGTGGGGGAGGGTATACCCAAGCCCTCTTTGTCAGGAATAATCTGCTTAGTCGTGCCCTACCTAGCAATCTCGTATGCAGTACATTTTCTCTCAATGCCCATATGATATATTCACGGTTCTGTTGGAACATCATAGACGACAGTTCATTCTTGATGGGATATACGGCAGTTAATATTAATTAAAAATTTAATGAGGAGGAACCAAGGCATTTGTTGGCCGCTTGAAAAATAATTCTGCCTAGAAGACACTACAATGATCAGGAAATCTGAAAGAGAGTTGACGGTTTCGGCCCTTTGAGCACACCGCTCCTGCAAACCTACCGTTTAACTTAGAACGCTGTATAAATGGAAATGCTGTCATTAGCAGCGAAGCATGACTTCGCGTAATTATCCCACAAAGGTGATATAGCAACTGTAGTAGCTGTAGCAAGGCGATATGTACTTGAAGGAAAACCACTGAAACATTTGCTACATCCTAGGGTTTTTATACTGCAACTGATTTACTCTCCTCAATACAGGGCTACGTAACCGCTGCTCGGTATCTGAAGAGCTTCGCTTGGCGTTCTGGCATATGCCATAAGTCAAGAGATAGCATCTCTCTGGATTTCAGAAAAGTGATATTTATCATACGCGATTATTTCACTATGAGATTTGAAAAATCCAACCAGGTTACCGATCATTTATACTCACGATAAGTATGATGCTTTTCGGCACTACCAAATTCAAACTTTTATTCAGTTATTAATATTTCCTTTATGTTGATGTAGCTGTAAAAGTTATGTAGGAAGAATTACGGATAAGGGAATTCCTTTACCATATATAAATATGGCTACCTCCAGCAGACGGATTGAAGTTGCTTGCGTAGCCCAATCCTTTACAATGACTGCAAGCGCACATATTGTCAACCCCGCCTCCAATGGGAAATCCTATCAATTTGAAGATAAGGTTGTGGCAACCCATAGTTCTTCACGAAAGAAGGATTTTTTATATTCTTGAAAGTTCGTCATGGTATTACTACAAAAAGAAGAACAAAGTGGTACACTCCGCTGGTAGATCAGGCAACGAGCTCGATTGCCGCGCTATTGATTTTTTGAATGCCCCAAAATTTTCGAGTCAGATGACTTCAATTTTATGAAGTGCATGATTAGCGCGGAAATATTTCAAGTGCAATTAACATCGAAGGCCTTTTAAAGACGAATTATATATAAAAATTTAAGTGAAACACCTATTTCGCATTGTTCGTATTTTCACCATTCTTAAAACCCAATCCTAACCAAATTTACTCCGAGCTGAAATTTAAATAAACGGAAAGATGACAAATAACAAATTTGTTAGGCTTTGTCAGACGGCCGCCATGGTGTAGTGGTAGCGTTCTCGCCTATCACGCCAATGTTTTTGGATCAAGGCCCGGGAAAAGCTTGGATATATGTATATGCGTAGATGCATTCTTGAGAGTAGTTGTTGTTATTGTAGTAGCGACCGTTTACAAATTTTAATAAATACCCTTTAAAAGGAGTGCGATAAAGCTTGCTGTTTCAACAGCGTTGAACTAAAGAGATAAGGTTGTTAGAGGCGCTAGTTCCACAATGCAATTACAAAGAAAGTTGGTGTCATATGATCACACATTACAATCAGGGCATACATTGGGTATGTCGGTATTGATTTTGGATAGTTTAACCTATTACAGTATTCAGATCAATGTTGAGCTGGAGTGTGCACATCTCCCTGGGAAGGTGGCTTTCATCATCTGCAAGTTCAGGATATTTGTCTTTGAGAATGCGGTTCACCTGGAAATCTTTGGCATAGTAGCATTACGACTTTTGTGGACATCTTTGAGAGAATTTTTATGCTGATTTTCTTCATGTGGCTGAATTTCTGATCCTAATCGAACGTCACATCCAGTTTTGTTGGGTGTAGGAGGGTCGGTAGCGCAGTGCCACCGAGATGAATGTCTAATATGGTCGACATTTGCTTTGTCCATGTTACAAATAAGGTAGAAGAGCATATGGTCGGCGACGGTGCCAAATTTCGCGAGGTGACCAAACTTGAACGACTTGGTGGTTAGTCTTTAATTTTACTGCAAATATAATCAATGGATGGGTCGGGGTCTATTACCAATATTGTGCCGTAATCATGGTAGAATATAATGATAACTCCTTTTGGTGGGAAAGAAGCTTCGATATGTAAAAGTTAAATAGAAGTTTGTAAACTACACCCACAGGGTAGAGATATAAACTATTCACTACAAAAAATGTGTTTATGTACTATATATCAAAACAAAAGAACGCCTAATAAAAATAAAATTAAACAAGTAAAGGTGTCTAAGTACGGATTTAACCGAAGATTATATACTCAGCGTGAGCTTCAATTGTATATTTCATTTCAGATAAATTACTTTCCTACATAACACGTGGCACCGCCCGTTTAAAAAAATGTGTCCCCATTTCCTCTTACAATAAAACTTGATAAGTGAGATATCATTAATTCAAAACTATTTTTTTCTAAGTTATAGCTTATTATTTTCGTCTACGGCCTTTTTAAACCTTTTAAAATTTTCTTATATCTAAGTTACGGTGGTCTTTAACCGATCCCGTTCATTTTTACTTGAAATACTTTCTGCTATAAGGAAAATATGTGTACACAATTTCATTACGATATGTTAATTTTTCTTCGAGATATGGCTCCCGAAACATAGAACATTGCTTAGTCATAAAACGGGCGGTGCCACACCAATTTTCAAAAATTTTAGTGTTTTACAATTTAATGTTATAATTCAATTTATAATGTAAAATTCTATTGACACAAGGCTTATTTCGCTAAGATATAGCTTATTATTTTCGTCTACGACCCTTTTAAAAATCTTTTAAATAAAAGTGGGTGTGGTCTTTAACCGATCTCGTCCATTTCCTACTATAGGGAAAATTTGTGTACCCAACTTTATTACGACCCGTTAATTTTTCTTCAAGTTATGGCTCCCGAAACATAGAAAATTGCTAAGTCATAAAAGGAGCGGTGCCACGCCCATTTTTTAAATTTGGAATTTTTCCTATTTATTGTTATAAATTAACTTGGGAAATGAAATACTTACTCACTTACTTACTTAATTGGCGCTTAACCGTCTAAACGGTTATGGCCGTCCAACAAGGCGCAAACAGTCGCTCCTTCGCTCCGCCAACCGGCGCGAATTGGTCACACTAAGGTAGTTTAAATCATTTTCCACCTGGTCCTTCCAACGGAGTGCGGGCCGCTCTCTATCTCTGCTTCCATAGGCGGGTTCCGATAGAAACACTTTCATGGCCGGAGCATCATCTTTCATTCGCATAACATGGCCTAGCCAGCGCAGCCGCTGCGTTTTAATTCGCTGGACTATGTTGATGTCTGCGTATAGCTCGTACAGCTCATCATTAAATTTTCTTCGGTACCCGCCATCGCCAATGCGTAGAGGTCCATAAATCTTTGGAAGAACTTTTCTCTGGGAAATGAAATACCATTGCTATAAAGCTCGTTTTTGCAAAGATATAGCTTATTTTATTCGTCCACGACCCTTTTAAAAATCTTTTATATAAAAGTGTGCGTGGTTCTTAACCGATTTCGTTGATTTTTTGTCAAAGCATTCCTTATAGTAGAGGCAATCTCTCTGCCGAGTTTTGTTACGATAGGTTTAACGATTTTTGATTTATGATAAATAATATTTGTTAAATTCATTTTATCGCAAGTGGACCACGTCCATTTTAAAAATTTTTTCTCCGGAGTCTCAATATCAGTCCACATGTCTAATTTCAAAATGCTAAGTATATTATTTACTAAATAATCAGGTGTTTTTGTGTTTTCCGAAATGTTATATATATATATAAAAATTATGCGTTGTTATCATCCTATTTCGCCCATTTTTAACACCAATCTATTCTGGGTCAAGATAAGCTCGTGTACCAAATTTGGTGAAGATATCTCAATATTTACTCAAGTTATCATGCTAGCGGATGGACGGACGGAGGGACATGGCTGAATCAAATTTTTTTTTTCGATACTGATGATTTTGATGCATGGAAGTCTATATCTATCTCGATTCCTTTATACCTATAGAACCAACCATTATCCAATCAAAGTTAATATACTCTGTTTGCAAAGCACGCTGAGTATTAAAAAAAACTGAAAATCGATATTCATTGATCCGTAGCTTAGCAAAATAGAAACACACTACGCTGCACACCTACACTACATATCAATGCAAACACAGTTACTTATAGTACAGCACCTCAAGCGATACTAAATATAAAATACTCTACCTAGAATGCGTGCTTGGCACAATCCCTCTCATTTTTCGTATATATATAAATATCTGAGCTATAAAGCTGATGATGAGATGGATACTAAGCGCATCATCATCATCGTCGGCCGTACTACCGAAGGCATCAACATGAGAATCGACAACATGAATTTGAAATTTCCCCAAGCAGCCGCCTGCACACACAACCTAATAAAATCGGATTCTCGTTTCACATATGCACCTATAATTTGAATATGTGTATATGTATGTATGTGTTTGTGGTCGCAGGATATAATTTGTATCTAAGCTATATCAACAAACAAGTCGCCCTCATATATAGACGTATGTATGTATGTGTGTGTGTGTGTATGTGTGTAAGTGTGTACGCTATTATTAATTCGTACGTGATTATGATTGTGAATATATAACTGCTGATGATGATTATGCTGTCTATAGCATACCGTCTCTTTGCATGACTGAGCTTAAACCTCAGTCCTAATTTATGTACTTGTCAATATATGCTCGTATTTGTACGTTTATCTTTATTTCCTGGATGTTGTATTTGTGTGAGGATAACGTTGGCCTGCTTTCATTTATTCCTTTAACAACTCTTGTAAACGTCATTCTACATTTCCACTTATCTGTATACCCAATTGTCGAGTATTAATATATCGAGCATATACTAATACTGAGGATGGTACACCGCTACAAGCAGTTTGTCTCCACAACAATGTATTTATTGGATGAGTGGATCTTTGTAGTTCTTATATGCGTCAGCGTTTGCTTAAAGCTAGGTTGTGTAAGGTTGGTGACAACTGTAAAATAAGGGAACAATGCTGATCTCCGCCACTACTGCGCCTCTTGTTCAGATATACTTCTTTTGCGAATGCGTTGTGCTACCATGCTCCCTGACCGGGTCGAAGAAGCAATAAGAGAGATTACCTCCAGATTGCTCTTTGAAATGCTGTATGTAATAATGAAAGGCAAGCTCTGGCAGTGCAAAACCTCAGTGAGGGACGACAATCTGAGACAATCGCTATGCACCTCATGGAGGAAAAACATTCAGTTCCCAGTTGTAGGTGGGGAGATCTGACGAGGCTGCAGGATCGTCAAACAAGCAGACTGTTTCTGATGGATGCAGACACTCCGGTGGAAGACTGAGCAGTCTTCAAATTAAATGAACATCAGTGATGCTGTTTTTGATAAGAAATCAGTGCCTGAACGTTCTTCTCAAAAAGGGAATATGTTGTGGTGCGGTATCAGGGAGGCCAAACTAAAAATTTTCTCACCAGCAATAGCATAAGACACAATATTGCAAAGTGTGACGATCCCAACAGTCTTTAGATGACCTCAACTTAGTAGAGCCGGATGAGGGTGCCGCCTCTTCAACTTTTGAGAGGGAGAGGAAAAGCATACCCGGTCCAACGAATGGGGCAGATCAACTTGCAACGTCCCAACATTATTGATCAGTCTGTGGAATTTAACAATCTCTTAGTGTTTACCAAAATGCCGAATGTTGCGATAAGCTTCACAGAGTTGCATTAGCTCAAAGTTAACAGGGAGTATATGACTTTGTTTTCCAAACGTACTTACACTTCAATTGATGTTTAAATTTTTTCCTCTTTCTGCAAAGTGGTTTGAGTTACTCATAATGTTTGTACTGTCTTGAATATATTCAGACTTTCTCTTTCAGATCGGGCAATTTGGCGACCGCCGTGGTGTGATGGTAGCGTGCTCCGCCTATCACACCAAAGATCCTGGGTTCACACCCCGGGCAAAGAAACATCAAAATAATAGAAACAAGATGTTTGTATTAGAACAAAATTTTTCTAAGCGGGGTCGTCCCTCGATAGTGTTTGGCAAGCGCTCCGCGTGTACTTCTGCCATGAAAAGCTCTCAGTGAAAACTCATCTGCTTTGCAGATGCCGTTCGGAGTCGGCATAAAACCAGTAGATCCCGTCCCGCCAATTTGTAGGACAACTTAAAAAAGAGCACGACGCATATTGGAAAAGAAGCTCGGCCTGAAATCTCTTCGAAGGTTATCGCGCCTTACATTTATTTTCAATTTTTATTTTATTCATTTTTCTCACACCAACTTCCATCGTCTGCTTCGTTTTATTTATCGTCATATCAACACTTTGCGTGTGTTTGTCATATCAGGTAATCTCTCTGTATTGCCGCTGTTGCACCAGTGTTAAATATTTTAGCTATGTTCAAGCGCACATATCTACATACCTTAGGGCGGGTCGATTTAAAAATCACTCATTGCTCTGTAAAAACCGTATTCTAGGGATCGAAATAAGAAACTTTGCCGAAGGAACCATACCTCTAAAACGAATTCTGATGCCCCCCCCCCCCCTTTGGCTCGAACTTTTGGGTAGGGGCAATTTCAATTCTACCTGCTGTGTCTTGTGCTTAAAAAAAAAACAACACAAGCAATTTTACGATCTGCAATTGTGTCACAGTGATACCTTCATTTTTTAAAACGGTTGAATAAAAAACCCACACAACTATGTTTACGACATGCAAATGCATCACAGTGATGCCTTGGTTTTAAAGGGGGGTTGTAAAAACGCTAATTCCTAATATTTTTTTTAATTTCTTTTCTATTACTAAGTTAAATTCATCTTTTCATTTACATATGTTCTGAATAAATAAATTTCTAAAGAGAAAAATAAACTCCAAAAAAAAAAAAAAAAAACATAGGCATTTCAAAGTGGGATTTTTCAAAATTTGCCACTACGGCCCAAAGGAGCGGACATCAGAATTCGTTTTAGAGGTATGGTTTCTTCGGCAAGGTTTCTTATTTTGATCCCTAGAATATGGTTTTCACAGAGCAATGGGCGATTTTTTTGCCTCCCCACAAATCGACCCCGCCTAACATACCTACATATGCATATAAATGCAAAAGCACACACACAAACTCATATTCGCTCTCACTTTCATCATCATTGGCACTGTAGCTGTTTTATTGTTCGTGTGGTTCTTCCGTGTGGTTTATGCTCATTATATGCCATAATGTATGCTTTGCAAATTCCGTTTATTCTATCTGTGGCTGCTTTATTGATTGTGCCGTTTTCGTTAATTGTCCTTTACACATATACGTATATTAGCGCCTGTACGTTTGTATGTGTCAGGCCTCTTCTTCGTGTTGGCACATTTCCTATCTATTCTTCCACATATGTGTTTGTCAAATTGTTCGTTTGCTTGCTAAGTATGAATATGACTTTAATTTGTATTATTTGTTGAGTGAGCTTTAAAATTAGGACACACAAAGGCAGGGTTTATATAGGTTAACCTAAAATGAAGAATGTTTTCAATAATAATATTAATATTTGTCATGTAGTTTTCATTTTAATATGTAAATATTATTTTCATATATTGAGGTGCATCTTGTCTTTGAAACATATTGCTTTAATTAAACTTGGATTACTGATTCCACAAATACCTGCTGTAGGCAACTTAATATTTTTGGGTCTCATGTGACTAAGGTAATTCAAGTGGTGCTTAATCTTTAATGGTACTTGAGAGTACGTTGAACAAACATAAGCCCATATAATTATTAGGCTTATGTTTGTGTTTGTGTTGGCTGGAATTGGAGTAAGACTGGGAGCTAGAGTGATAGCTGGAGTGAGTGTTGGAAGTGAGTGTGAATTGAGTGTTATGCTGAACATATATCAAGTAGATATTTCAGAAAAGGCGGCCGCGGTCTGGCCTTTGGTTAGGCTTCGTAGTATGGGCTGACTTCGGGCAGGCTCGACTTTATGCCTCGCAGGACGGACTATTGTGTGCAGATAAATGCTCCCTGTATAACTTTCACCCTAGTCAAACACCTGAGAAAGGAATGGGGAAGGGGATTTTTCTGGGTCAGGGGACCAAATAACCTTTTCACGGATTTGTAGAAGCTGGATGGAAAGGCTGGAGGGTGAGGGTGGGGGGGGGGGGGGGGCTTTTGTCAAGAGCTAGATGTACGCAGCAAGTTTAAGCTGGCTGATCACGCAGCATCTTCTTAGTGGAAGTTGATGCGATTAAGGATGCGGTGGATGAAATGCTATACAGTACTACCACGGTAAGGGAACTTAACATCTACTCTAACAGGAAAGCGGTTATAAAGGCCTTGACTTCAATTTTACTTCCGGAAATCGCTTGCAATTGCATGGAACTATTTTATGAGCAACATTATTTTGGTCCCGGGCCATAGTGATGTCTCGGTCAACTGTCAATCGGATCTCTTAGCCCGCATCGGTATAATTGGACCGGATGAAGTTGGCTGTAGGGAATTCGAGACTCTGCTGCACATCTGTGGTCTGCTCGTGCACAGATGGGATTCGGGTTAGCTCCGCAAGTGCTGGACGGACACCACCCCTTTCAGAGTAGCAAGATTCTTCTGGGCGGAAGTGGATCGTAGAAGTTGTGCCAAAATGATTGGGTTCACTAAGGTTAACTTTTCAATGGGAATTCGGGTTTGGATATGGCAATGTCCAGTGAGAATCCATGCGGTACGTCTCAATAGACTAGAAATCACAACCTGCTGCAGCTGTATGGAGGGTGATGAGGTGTAATCATCGAACCACAGCTAGGCGAAAGTTTTTCGTATTTCGATCGCGACTAATTTGGATCTCCGGAGGATTTATCCGAAGTTGAGATTTGTCTGATTAGAAATTATATGGTTGCTGCGCAAGGATTCCCTAAATAGCTGTAGCTACATCACTCCTATTTTATGTGGTATCACAACGAACCTTCACCTAACTTAACCTAACCTTAGTCTGCCAAGTACACTGGTATTAAATAAAATTTGTTTAAAAATTTTTATTCTTATTTTAATTTGAAAATAATTAAAGTGGTAAGACGAAAGGAGGGCCAGCTTTAAAATATTTTTTAGAATATAGTTCACATCCGGGGAAGCATAAGTAGATTCCTCATGGAATGTATCCTGCATCGGGCAAACTAGAGTAAACATCCTGGGATATAGTAAACTCAGATAGATCTTAAGCTGATGGAGCTCGGGTCATGTCAGACCGTAAATTTGTGACTGGCGCCTCGAAAATATCCTTTTAAGTAAAGATGTAGTGAAATGGGTAAATGGGTATCTTGGCATTACAAATACACATTACCCCTTAGTTATTTTCGTGGCATGGGGAAGAAATACTTCCTTGTTTCATAAGAGTTATGAGGGACAGCTTCGCTTTGGAATGTATCACAAGGATATATAATAGAAAAAAAGCTATTCTCAAAGCCAAAGTAGGAAAAAATGGTTCTAGCAATAGAGAATTCCTTCAGCTAAGGAAGTCAAATATCATTACGCGATCAGTTGACAATATCTATAGCGATTACATCACAGAAAATCCCGACTTAATTTGAATGAAAATATTTCGTAATTTTCCCTTTTTCGAAAACACATGCTACAATAATTTGTCGAGTAATTTAAAGAAGGGAAATTTATGAAGGATAGACTATCCTAGCTAACTCTGCTGCTCTTAGAAGTTGAACAGACAGTCAGGCGAACTTTGTTTAAAACGTTTAAGGAAGACTTTGACAGATGCAGCATTATTTAGTTACACTCAAGCGCTTTATGCATAAATCTCACTTTGAAATGGGCGGATGAGACTGTAGATCATATCGTTCCCATGGGATGACATAGCAAAGAGAACGTCAACTCAAATGTTGTTCAATGAAAGGGATAGTGCATACTCGGCCAATAATCAGAAGTAACAGCTACACATAGATATGACATCTGCGAAAGAAATGTGTAGCCAAATAAATCATAATTATATAAAAACGCATTTTAATTTATAACCTACAGCAGATTTTGCAGCAAATCTAATAATTTTTTTAACGAATGCATGATGCAATAAAACCGAACAGGTGAATCTTATAATACAACAATAAGAAAAAATTGACGGACCTCATAATCTTCTCATGAATATCAAAGTAGTGGAGAGAGACATTTTTTGGTACTTTTTTGCTCCCTTTTTACCCTTTTAGTTATCCCATATTTCTTGCTATAGGAAAAATCTGTGTACCAAATTTTATTACGATCCGTTAATTTTTCTTCGAGTTATGGCTCCCGAAACATAGAAAATTGCTTATTCATAAAAGGGGCGGTGCCACGCCCATTTTTTAAAATTTGAAGTTTTTCTTATTTATTGTTATAAATCCACTTGGGAAATGAAATACCATTGATATAAAGCCCTTTTTTGCAAAGATTTAGCTTATTTTATTCATCCACGACCCTTTTAAAAATATTTTATATAAAAGTGTGCGTGGTCCTTAACCGATTTCGTTAATTTTTCTTCAAAGCATTCCTTATAGTAAAGGCAACCTCTCTGCCGAATTTTGTTACGATAGGTTTAACGATTTTTGATTTATGATTAATAATATTTGTAAAATTGATTTTATCACAAGTGAGCTGTGCCACGCCCATTTAAAAATTTTTTTTTAATTTTTATCAAGAGTCTCAATATCAATTCACGTGTCAAATGTCAACATTTTAGGTGTATTATTTAATAAATTATCAGGTTTTTTGTGTTTTCCAAAGTGGGCGTGATTATCATCCGATTTCACTCATTTTCAATACCAATCTATTATAGGTCCAGATAAGCTTGTGCACCTAATTTGGTGAAGATATCTCAATATTTACTCAAGTTATCGTGTTAACGGACAGACGGACGTACAGACAGACGAATAGACGGACGGACGGACGGACATGGCTCAATCAAATTTTTTTCCACACTGATGATTTTAATATATGGAAGTCTATATCTATCTCGATTCCTTTGTACCTGTACAACCAACCGTTATCCAATCAAAGTTAATACACTCTGTGTGGAAAGCACGCTGAGCATAAAATGAGGAAATGGTAAGAGAAAAGTTAAGAACGTGGATGGAATATGAATAAGTAAAGGGAATAAGAGGAAAATTGAGAGTAAAATTAAGAATAAGGACAGCGAGAAAAAGTAGGCATAAGAAGTTAACAGGAACAGTAAAGGCTCCATTACTGATACTTAGCATAGACTTGACTTGGCTTACGAACTGTCACTTACAGTTCTGTTAAATTAACATTGCATGTTATTGATTACTCAAAACTTAACTTGACTTAGAAGTCTGTTGAATTTTGATTTTCTATGTAAGTTCTAAGTGACGTTTACATTTTGAGATGCCATTTGTTTGTTTCCATTTCATTTTGACATTTTGTCATACAAATTGACATTTATTTAAAAGTAAATTTCAACGCTGATTATGATGCCAGGTTGTATGCGCCAAGTGGAGTATAATCGTGGCTAAGTTGCCAAGTTTACGCCAAGTCAAGTCAAGTCTATGCTAAGTATCAGTAATGGGAGCTTAAGAATTACATTAGGATAAGTTTAAGGGTAATAGTGAGGGTTGAATAAGAGCAAAAGAAGGAAGAGTAAGGGGAGGGATAAAAGGAAGGGAAAATTGAATGGGCCCATTGAGATAAATATATAGAATAGAAGAAATGAGAGGAGGATGAGAGAGAAATAGCTAGAAGGACAGTGGAGAAAGTCAGAACAACATATATCACATTTGCTCATAAGGCATCATGTTACTTTAAACGTCTCAAGGGTTTGCTAGCACCATTCAGCCACAGTCTTCTATTTTTTTCTTCTCTATTAACAACTTTGATATAAAATTAGAGCGGATAAAAATTTTTTCCCACCAGGAGTATAGCAAAAACGTAATCTACAAATGAATCTAAGAAAAATTGTTGAAGACACCAGCTTTAAGTCCGATTTCGAGTTCCTGATTTTTGCGAAATAGATATTTTGCATTTGAATGTAGGGTTTGGCCAAAAAATTGTCATAGCTTCTGATAGAGTTAGAGACAAAATTTCATATTGGGCTTACTTTAAAGGTATTTTACGTACGTTTCAGAATCTGTATTAATATCTGTAGTGTTTTTGAATTTTAGTAGAGCTATAAGGCTTAAATTATGAGAAATTAGCCTAGAAGGAACTTTTAACTACTATATTATTATTTGAAAAAAAAATTTCTTATGGAAATTTTTTATCTTTGCAGCTAAATAAGTTCAGAAGATTTCCAACAACTTTCATTTAGACAGTTTTTTTTTCGAATTCGGTTTAGTAGAAAAAAATGTTTGCATATTACTTGAAAATCATGGCTCAATTATATGGTTGGCTCATTTCATCAGCTGATTTTATTTATTTCATTGTATGGTCGATGGGATGTCAAAAAGAGATGGCAAACACAAAATGAAACCAACACATTGGCAACATTTTCTTACACATACAAAAACTGCTAAGATTTATGTTTCCATTCCATACCATTCGCACCAACACCAATACACAGATTTTGACAATTTGAACAGACATATTTTGTTACTGTATAGATGAGCCAACCATATAGTTGAACCATGCTTGAAAATATAGGTTTCCTTTTTAATTTTTTTATACTAAAACGAATTTGAAAAAAGAAAAGCTGTCTGATTGAAAGTTGTTGGAAATATGCTGATCTTATTTTAGCTGTAAGGAAAAATTTTCCATAAGAAATTTGATAAAAATAATATAATAGTTAAAAGTTCATTCTAGGCTAATTTCTCATAATTTAAGCCTGATATCTCTACTAAAATTCAAAAACACTATAGATATTAATACAGATTCTAAAATGTACGTAAAATACCTTTAAAGTAAGCCCAATATGATATTTTGTCTCTAACTCTATCAGAAGCTATGACAATTTTTTTAAAGTAAGCCCAATATGATATTTTTCCTATGATTCTATCAGAAGCTATGAAGATATTTTTACGAAACCCTACATTAAAATGTAAAATATTTATTTTGCAAAAGTGGGGACCTTGAAATCGGACTTAGAGCTATGGTAGCTTCAGCAATTTTTCTTAGAATCATTTGTAGATTTTGTTTTTGCTATACTCCTGAGGGGATAAAATCCATCCATAAAATTTTACCCGCTCTAATATACATACATCAATTTTCTCAAAAAATATGAAATTTTGTGCGAGAAGATAACGAATACGTTTTTTTATTTTGCAGCAATCAGCTGTGGAAAGAGAAAATATTCCTAATTAGGTGAAAAAATTATTTGGATTTTTCCACGAATATTTTAGTTATGTGGTGATATATATGTTTATATGTTTATATTCTAAAATTGTAGTGAGACAGTAGTAAATTTGTTACATATCTTTTAAATAGTAGGATGTTTTTTTTGTTCTTTATCTTTAACGGTAGTTTATTGAATAGTCTTATATCGTAGCTTCTAATAGACCCAGCGAATCTTTCCGTTCGAAAAAAGTGAGCCCTGATATTCTGAGAGTTTCTTAGTTATAATCAATATTTTCGAATGCTGTTAATTGTATATTGTTTAAATAATTTTTTATCTTATATGTGGCCATAATAGTTTGAAGAGCTGAATACTTTTGGATATAAAGCATGTTTGCATATAGATTAATCTTTCTTCTGAACATCTATTTCAAACTGGGTTTAAATAATTTATATGCGAGAGAAAGAAGGAATTGTATAGAATCCATAGCTGCTTTTTTTGGAATATTGTTACGGTTTCTTTAAATGAAATTGTTATTTTTTAATCTGTTCATTCCAATTCAAACTTTCGTCGAACCAAATACCCAGGTATTTTAGTTTGTCTACCCTTGAAATAAAGTTACAGTTATATATTATCTCAGGAAACTCACATTTATCAGGACTTCTTCTAAAATTGTTGAAAATGATTAAGATGGTTTTCGTCAAATTTATTTGCAGGAGGTTTCTGGCAAACCATTTTGCCATTACGGAAATCCACAAGCTCTGATTTTCAAAGCATCGTTGTTGTTAAATGACATCAATAATGCTAATATTTTTCGGAGGAGTTTATCTTTTCCCATCTATCCTTTTTTAAGCATGATGTAACTTCCAAATCAAAAAAATATGCCTATGGATAGTTGGGTGCTTCAAATCTGAGGCCATATATACTGACATTTAACAATGAATACCCTATATTGGTTTGCACGTTAACAATATTTCCAAAACCATCACAGCAGTCTCGCAAATCCAATTTTAACTTTAAATACATGTTATATTAAATGGCTTAGCTCTTTAGCAAAATTGTCTACCCGTTTTATGGGCAAACAACATAAGGCAACATCTCAAGCTTATGTACATGCTTCATAATACTGGCGTAATTTCACATAAAATATGTTGTAAAAAAAGTTTGCTTAAACGGGTGTGCAACTGTAAAATTTTCAGAATATATCAACACATAAACCTATTGACATCAGTATTCATACACACTTCCAAACATACCAAACATCATAAAATTGTGGCACGTGCGCTCATTTCACTCATACGCCAAGGTGTACCCGATTTGCTGAAAATAAAAGCATCGAAAAAGTAAAAGATTTTATGGTAAAAAAATGTCTACTCACTTACTGCCATTTAGCTTATGACTGGTATATAGCACATATTTATGCACATGTATTTTTATACCTTTCATGAAAATGAAATGGTATATTAATTTCGTCACAAAACCCAAAATTGTAAGTCCTTAAAGGAAAATACATAGACCCACCATTAAGTATACCGAAATAATCAGGTTGAAGAGCTGAGTTGATTTAGCCATGTCCGTCTGTCCGTCTGTCTGTTTGTATGCAAACTAGTCCCTCAATTTTTGAGATATCTTGATAAAATTTGGTGAGCGGGTGTATTTGGGTGTCCGATTAGACACTTTTCGTAATTGCTGCCCTATTTTAAGAGCTAGAGGCTTCAACTTTCAACGAATGCTTACGTATATAGTATATATTGTGTCAAAAAATCATAGAGATCGGTGATATATATAATATATATATGATGGTATATATAGTATATATATATAGTATATATATATATTTTCGATTTCGGCCCATTTTAACAGCTAGAACCTTCAACTTTCGCCAAATGCTTACGTGTATGGCATATATTGTTGTCTGAAAAAATCATTGAGATCGGTGGCATATATATTATATACTTCATATAAACTCTAATTTTTGCCCCTTTTTTACGGATAGAAGCTTCAAAATTCATCAAGTTTCATCAAATAGTTACGTTTGCGTCATATATTTTTGAAATACGTGATTCGTAGTCATAGTTTTTACATTCAGACCACAAAAAACCTGAAGCTTTGCATCCTCACACAAAGTAGCTACCTATTTTTTATTTTATATTTATCTTAAAAATCGTTTAGGTATGCTGATCTGTTCACTATATATTTCTTATCTTATACATCCGATTATTCGGAGATTACGAATGGGATACGATTATTTTTAAGCCCCATTCATGAAAGGTATGAAGTCTTCGGCACAGCCGAGGACAGTCCCGTCCTTACTTGTTGTTTTTACACATGGCTTTTTTTCATCCGACCTTGATTTCACGCGTTGTTTCTAGTTTTGTTTCATCATTGTCAATATTTAAATCCAAAAGAGCTTATTTTTTTGCGCATAAACCTTTTTCTGTTTTAGATATAACGTTTTGGCATAGCATCAAAAAACATTTATCTGTCTTTCTGCTGCCTTTGACAAAAGAAATAATATTTCTCTTCAATATTTTTATACTTCTTTTTCAGTGTGATTTAAATTTTTTCGTTGAAATGTCTGAGCCTGACATTTTGTCTTTGCTTGTACAAGTGTTTGCATGTGTAGGCGTGCGTGTGCACACACAGAACTGTCTATGTTTTAACAGATTGTCGTACTGTGGCTTTATGTTACATTCAAGATTTTTTGTTCTTTCTACATATCCACATTTTTGACTACGCGCTTAGTTCCAAACTAGCACGCAAATCTTAGCTGCCTTTTCTGTACACAGTTTGTTGCACTTTCACGTTCGCTGCCATACTTTGCTATTTAATCTCTACTCGGTTCTTTAGTTTGTCATTTCCGTCTCTTTTCTTTTCTTACGCGTGATTCCCGTATTTCAATAGAGTTCCTGCTGTGTAAAAAATCATGGCAGTGGAAGAGTTTGCTCCAACGGAAATAAGATTTTGATTTGATTCGTAATGTGTGTGTTGATATGTAGATGTGTGTGAACTAAATACGCTCGTTTGCATGTTGCAAATTCTTATCCTTATATGGTATGATGTCTCTGCAATTTGGTTTGCATGTTGCAAATATTTATCCTTACATAGTGTGGTGTCTCTGCAATTTGGTTTTCGGGATACACGTGTTTAATGCAATAGTTGTTTCTATGTGCTTTTAATGTTGAAACTCCGAATTTATGTCGCTTATCACATAAAGGGGTTTTTCCGAATGTAAGCGTAAGGTGTCTTCGAAATCGTAAGTGTAGGCGTAGTACTTGCACAAATTCTGGAGGAAGAATGCTTTGCCTGCCATAGCGTTAATATATATATTAATATACAGGCAAAGATTTAGGCAATACTCTTACACAGTACTTCGCCAAGAAATGTCCTGGAATGCAAAAAAGCATTGGAGGGTCTTCGCTCAGGCCGGACCAAACATCTTTACTATGCTCCCTGTCATAAAGGAATAGAAAGTAACGAGAAGACCGATGATTTGGAAAAGGAGGGTGTAGCAAAAGCTGAATCGATGACAGACGTCCCAATGCATTTGGGAGTAATAAAGGGGTAATAAAAGGAGACAGAATTTGCATATGACTCATCAAACAGGAAAGGCGTCAACAGAAACCCGATGCTGCAAAATTTCTAATATCATGTTAAAATCCAACGACGTTAGACTCACAAGGTTACTTCTACTAACTAGACACTGTCTTCTGCCATCACATGCTTGTAAGTTAAGCCTCGCCAGTAACAGCAGATGTAAGAAGTACGAGCTGCAGGAAGGAACGGTTAAGGACGTTCTGTGTTGCTGAGTTAGGTCCTGGAAAATTTTTAGTATTTGCCTAGAGGAGGGAATTATTCTATAGCATACGTCCTGAAGCCTAATTGCAGTTTTTATGTTTGGTCTTTAAACCCTATTTGGTAACACTATGAACACAAGCATTCAATGCGAGTTCGTTATTGACCGGCCATTTGGACGTTATCTAACCTTGTTAGTGGTATCTATGCCATATATAGATCATGTTAAAAAAATTGAGGACAATGATGCTCCTGAAATGTCTGAACATAGGGAAAGAGGCTGATTCTTTTCGAAATTTCGTCACATGTTTACCAAGTTTCAATTCAAATAAATCCATATATTTTTTTTTTTTCGGGCAGAACAATCGAAAATAAAATAAATCATGTCGTCGTTGCTGCGAATCTAAGACCGACACATGTGAAAGCATGATTCTACGGTATTATGGCTTGAGTATAATAAAATGCACACAAATGTGCAAGATATAGAAATTTCCCCAACAAAGAAACAGTGTTAACGATAGGAAGCCGTGATATGGTTTATGGACATACTAGGGACGGAACAGCGCTAAACAGTGGAGTATAGTCCAACAATATAGCGAGAGTAGGAGACAAAGATAACAGCAGCGAACTTGAGAGCGGTTGGGGATCGTATAAGATCAGTTACATTGCAAATCATTGAATGCGAAACAACTAGCTTTCGACGTCAGTTGATCGATAGCACTCAGCGGTGGTTACTAAGAGGCTAGGATAGACAAACTTTAGATGGCTTTGTCGGGTGAGGTTTGTGGTAATTCATAGAAGTGCTGTTGGGGTACCAATATTTGCAAAGCAAACAGTTTTTCTCGCTTCCGAGAAGAATAAGTATAATTTTAGGCATAGTGTGCAAGTGTTACAATAGGAAAACACTTCATGTTACACATTAGGAAACACTTCATACTAACTGAAATTTGAAATTTCCATCATTACTCGTCCACCACTTTTTCACAATTGCTGCAACTTGTTGCTAAAGATTTACTAGACATTATCAATTCTGAAGCAGACAAACTATTGAGGGACTTATCCAAGAGAGTTGAGGATTAAGTATGAAATATTAAGCTTTATAGAGCGAGCAAAACGACAAAGTTGTAACTCCTCTACATTTTTTACAACTTTTTTAACTCAGATATGCTCGGCTTTAAATATGTTCAGGAAATATGCTTTGAACAAAGTCCGTTTTATAAAAAATTTCTAGTTTTATTGTACTGTATATTCTAAGACAAAGAAACATGGTATCGTAGCCGTGTTGACCAACAAAGTATGCGGAGAAAAATTTCTCTGTATTAATGTACAAATGAAATGTAAAAATGAAATCATCGGTTTTCTTTCCATCTAAATTTTGGGCGAACGAATGAAAATAATCCACTAGATATGATGTTTCTATTTGGACCAAACTATGGGTTTTCATTGTGGAATCTTACTGATGCACATCATAGCGAAAATTTAAGTGAACAACGCGCTTTATGATACTCGAGCATATTCTCCCAAGTAATCTTAAAGTAAGCAATGAAAAATGTTAAAAAATGTTAAAAAGTGAGAGCATACTTTGAAAAGGATGCCACCTGTTGTTGTTGTTGTTTTGATAAATACACTCTTCAAAGGTATTCAAAGGTTTTTGGGAGTATTATCGTTGCTGATGTTGCTTTGGAGGATATAAATCCGGTACGTACTAGTAACAAGTACCATTAAGGTACAAACCTGATAATATCTAGAAAACGATTTAATATTGTGAAGAATACTAGTGACACTAATAGGGTTTCCTTTTCTGGCTAAAGTGTTACGCTTTTTGTTCGCCGCGCAAGGGTTGTTGTTCTATTCTAAAAATAGGCAACGCCTTTACGCGGAATTTCGTTTTTTTTGTGAAAATTGTTGTCAGCTCGCAACGCAAAAGCGTTACACTTTTACCCTGTATAAAATGGCGGCGTGGAAGTGGAACTCAGTGAAACTCTCAATTCGCTCTTAAATTCCACATATACTCTGTTAATATGAGTGAATATGGTGAGGTGAAATGTTCTTTGTATGCACCATAAATGTTGAAAACTTTCTGGGGTAGGAGTAACTCTATTAAGGCTTTACCATTTACTTAGGCAACAACATATTTCAGAAAAGAAAACGCTATAAGTGATATTCACATCACTAGTCTGATGCTAAGTAAATGAAGCCACAACAACAATAAAGCAGGCAGTCACTTGTATCTACATAAACGAATCAATCATTATGCCTACACCAGGCATCGGCATTTAGTGGCACATTTGTGCACACTCAATTCACACGTATTCTTATTCTCTTAAGTTTAGTAGTCACTGAGCATTTGGCACAGCAACACCGATTGTGTGCTTCGCTCGCAATGTTGACGAATGTTATTAGCAAGCAACAAGCAAAGACCGTTTGTAAATTTTTTCGATGCGCACAAGCGCAACATATTTAATGTTGACCAACCCTTTTTCGCAAATACAATGTATTTAATTGTATAAACTTTTTTGCTTCCCATTGTGCGCATTAAAAATATAATAACAAACGATCTTGTCTTTTTGCTTGCTACTAAACCAGGCATCGGCATTTTGGAAATGCAGATGTGTTAGTGAGAGCGCGATAGTCGTACACATCACTTGATGCATCGGTTTGCTTAGTTCATCCGCTTATTAGCAAGCAACAATACAAGATCGTTTGTTATTATATTTTTATTGCGCAAAATGGGAAGCAAAAGGTTTATACAATTAAATACATTGTATTTGCGTAAAAGGGTTAAATATTTTTCGCTTGCGCGCATTGAAAAAATTAACAAACGATCTTTGCTTGTTGCTTGCTAATAACATTCGTCAACATTGCGAGCGAAGCACACAATCGGTGCTGCTGCGCCAAATGCTCAGTGACTACTAAACTAAAGAGAATAACAATATATGTGAACTGAGTGTGCATAATTGTGCTACTAAATGCCGATGACTGTACTAAACGAATGAACTATGCAAACCGATGCATCAAGTGATGTGCGCGATTATAGTGCTCTCACTAACACATCTGCATTTGCAATTTGCCGATGCCTGGTCTACACCTATGTTCGTACACGCACAGGAAAGAGACGCACAAACATATGCAAATATCTTATCTGAGATGCTCCCAAAAGTAGGCAATCATCTGTGGATGTATCAGTCACATATACACGCGCATGGGCTATGCAAGAAGCTATAACAATCGTGCATCTGTAGTTAAAGCTGAGAAATTTATAGCTGGAAAACGAGTAGCAAATTATAGAAATAGAAACACCTAGAAATATGTCAACGAGGAAACCAAAAAGTATAAAAGCAGCACCAGCTGAGGCACGACGATTCAGTTTGATTTAAGCGCGCTATCTGTTGAGCAGTAGGAGTGTTATTGTGAAGTACTTTAATAAAGGCCATTTTGCATTATTGAATAGTGGATTTATTTATTCAACAATATAGTGATTCGAACGTTAGTAGAAGGTTGCAAATAAGCGGAACTGCACTAAATTCGTTACAATATGAACACAGTGAACCACCTAGGCCACCTCTCTCCCTTACCCGTATTTTCAGGAGGCCTCCAGAGCCTCGTCTTTTAAAGAAATAGGTTTCGCCATGAATAGTTGAGGTTGACAAATAATTTGAAAAAGCTATAAATTGAGTTGGAAATCCCTTGAAAGGATTGCGCTATACAACCTCTTGAGTCGTGGTGGTATTTTAGTGGCTTCTTACGCCGCGAGTATTTTCTAAGCCCCCTAACTCGATGTAATATATTTACCATCTTATAAACAAAATCTCTTGGTAATATAAATCAAAAGTTTTAGTAATGAAATAATTAAAGTGTTATTTTATTGAGTGAAAATGACTACTACGCCATTAACAATTAATTTCGTTATTATTTATGTTAATGAATTGAACTTCAGAAGTGTAAAATAAAGCAATAATGAAAAGCAAGAAATAGAAATAAAAGAAAAAAATTTTTAATGAAAGAATCAAAACTTTTGAAAAGGAAGGAGAAAATATTAAAAGTGAAAACGGAAAGTGTTGAATTGCCATCAAAGTCTCATTTACGCACGCATTAAAATTAATTATCACAACAACAAAGAGTTGTAAACAATACGTACGCATGCATTAGCAACAAAACTGGAATCATTAATTATTTATTAAAACAAATTATGAGGAATAATAAAACAATAATGATGCAGCAGTTTGCAAACTCGTTTATTATATAATTTGTTTCAAAAGGCAGTGGGGGTGCTAATGCGCTAAGAGGCGCGCTTCTGTGTTTATATTTATTTACTTATTATTTTTTTGTTTTTGCTTTTTATTTGTATTACATTTACTGCTAAGTTCTTGACTTGTGGAACAATCACACTCCAACCACAATGAAAGAACATTGTCTATATACAGTACAGTCGGAAAGTATTAGAACAATATAAAAAAGATGTTATTGTCAGCTTAGCCATAGAATTGTATTTTTCTATATTGAAAATGGTCAAGCGAAAGGAAATATCCGTCGAAATATGAGCCGAAATCATTAGTTTACAAAAAACAGGGAAAATTGTCGAGAAATCAATGAAGACTTGGATTCACCAATATCGCTCACGACAATCAAAGGCCGGCTTAAAGAAAAAGGTATGATTGGACGTATTGCTGTCAAAAAACCACTTCTATGGCCAGTAAATAAACACAAAAGACTGAGTTTCGCTCAAGAACATATTGACTGAACGATTGATCAATGGAAATAAGTTTTATGTTCAGACGAATCAAAATTCGAATTTTTCGGTAGCCATAGGCGTCAATATGTGCGCAGAAATGTGAATGAAAGATTCAAAGAAGATTGCATTGTACCAACTGTGAAACACGGTGATGACTCAGTTTGGTTTGGGGCTGCTTCAGGTACGCTGGCGTTGGTCAACTAAAGAGAATTGAAGGAATTATGAAACAAGAGCAGTATCACAATATACTCCAATGCCATGCGATAACATCTGGCATTAATTTGATTTGTCGTGGATTCATTTTCCAACGAGCTTTGTACTTCTTATTTACACAACAATCGACATGCCTTCCTGATCTCTAGGATTGTTTGAACAAAGCGTGAAATAATATTCCACATCAAACACTTCAAAAACTCATCGAAAGAATGCCAACTGTACTGTATGTTTGTCCTATTTTTGTTCGAAAATTGTCTTCAATTTTACATGCTGATGGTGTGATTGGGAAAATTACTTTATTAGTACATATTGCTTCTAATTTAATGTAATAATGTAATTTGTTAATTCTAATATGCAAATAAAGTAAGAAAGTGAAAAATTTATAGATCCAATAAGGGAACGTGACGGCAATGAGTCAACTATTACTTAGGCTATTTTAGATATATGCATTTGTTTTTTTTTTTGTAATGAACGTTATGGCAGCGCCTGCCCTCAAGTGATCCAATGAAACTAGGCTAATCCTGTTCATGCCGAGTCGTTGTAAGCCAGTAATTTGTTATACGTCGAAATTTAAAACTGCTCAGCTACAGGGGAAATCCCATCAGTTAAGTAAAATATATGCCGTATTAGTAATTAATATACATACATATAATAGATAGAATTAGTATAAATTGAATTCAATATGTTAATGAATACAATTAGTTATTGCTAAGAGAGGAAAGAACAAATTTTTTAATGCAAAATAACGAGTCTGAAGTGTCAAATGTGCTAGAGTGGGAGTTGTAATTCTGAAACAAATAGCGGAAGGGCTCATTTAATTCAAATTTTGTTCTACAATATTTTAGGTAGATAGATTTAGCCCAGATAACCGTAAAAGTTACTCAAGCGAAAACTTTTGATTTTTTTGGAAATGTCTGTTTAAAACCGCTATAGAGAGAGACTCTGATACTTTTTTTTAAAAAAAATTTTTTTTTTATTATTTTAGAGGTGTACTATATATAGTACATTAGGAATGTAAGGGATAAAAACATATTTTTATTTATTGGAATGGAATATTGCATTTTACACATCTTGTAGTGATTTTTTGATGGCAATATCCACATGGGGGTTGTTTTTCCTGTGGCTCTACACGATGATCCATACGGTCATAGCGAATCTCGGCGTATTTAGGGCAACTTGGATGGCCTTTTGGTAGGTTGATTGCTTTCGATGGGCAGTCAGCAGCATGGTAGCCACTACACGCCTAAAGCTCAGTTGATAAAAACTTCCGCCCCGTTCGCGATGTATGATCCAAGCGTTTTGGAGCGCCATATCAACGCAGTGGGCTAGCAAAGGCAGGTACCATTTGCCCCTCCATTGTAGTTCTATACAAGCTTATATTTTGGTCAGAACGTTCCACTCCTCCCATGTTAGAGTTATATATGTAAATCAGATGCGGTTGTTCTACATATATAATGGTATATTATGGTCCGAATCATCCGATGAGCTTTCAGGCCCGGCTGCACAAAAATTTTATTTCTGCTGGCGCTTGCAGATGGGCAGATGGAAAATTATTTACGCCAAAAGCTTCCTCAGGACCAGAATCTTCGTCGTTTGCATTACCTGGAGGAAACAGCACCACTTCATCGATGTCGCCAGTGTTTTCTTCACCATCTTCCAACAAAACAACAACCTCGTGAAGCCAGAAACCCCTGCAAAAAAATAGATCTTGTAGACACCTATCTTCCTAATGTACTATATGTAGTACACTAATAATTGCTCATTTTTACTACTAATTAAATTTCAATGTATTTAACTATAATTTTACACATTTAAAAACTCGTTTATTTCTCTATAATTTTTTAATAAAAAAAATATATTTGTTAAATTTTATCATATAAATTTTAACTCACTTTTGAAATCGTATGTAATACTTTTGCATTCTTCAAAATTAGTAATTTTCTGAATAAGACAACGAGCACTTCTCTCATCGAGGGACTGTAAACACTTACTAACGGTGTTGCGCAATTTCTACTGCATGCAAAAATACATCCCCGTTATTTCCTGACCATCGGGCGCGTGCGCGAATCGACAAGAAAATGGTGTACTACATATAGCACATCAGGGTTATCTGGGTTAAAATGTATTGAATGCCGGAAAGGGATATTAAAGTTTACTTCTCTCAAAATAAATGAACTAGAGACGGAACCATTAAGTAATTTAAACATAAATACAATTCCAAGCATTTTCCTACGACTAACAAGTGTAAAAGGATTAAGAATTTTCAGGCAATTAGTATAAGGTAGAAGATTACACGTAGAATCCTAGTAAAAATCTCTTAAGAAGAAAAGAAAGAATTTCTTCTATTTGTGGCGATGAGTCTAGCTCACCGAGAGAAGCAAATGTTTCATCAGTTGTTACCGGTAGGCTCGACCTACCATGAGAAGCGTTTCTTAGGAGAGTAGAACATAGGACTTTCTAATAAAGCTTCCAGTCCGTACGTCTCCTATTCCTGTAAGACACCCTAGGCGGTGTACGCAAAAGCAGAGTTAAATTTATATACATATGATCAGAGTAGGAGTTTTCGTTGGAAACTCTCTAATTTTTGACAAGGCCAGAGAACGGCCCTGAAACTAGAGTAATATCTAGAACCTCTTTGCTATTTGAGGTAAGTGGGTTTGTTTACAGAGTTGCGTGTTAATGTCGGTAGAACGCCAAGCGGTGTAATGTGCATTGGCATCGTCTCCGATTATTAGCGGGGACCCTTTACTGTGAGCCTCCCGTACCGCTTCGCAGAGCCAGTACTGCACAGAAGTTGGGCGATCGTGCGCAAGAAAGGCGGACATCAGCCAGAGCGTTCGAGTCTATTGCTCGATGCTAATGCAGGTAAAGTCCTCGTCGCCAAAAGAGATATTAGAATAAATAATATATTTTTTTTATTAGAATGCAAGATCTGATTCTACCTGTCACGGGCGATGTCACCAGCTGGTAGTCCCTAGGAGGGAGCCCACAGAACTTGCTTTCAACGAACCAAGGCTACTAGACTAGAACGACGTCCTCATATGATGTGCTGAGGCGTAAGTTTAGGGCAGCAGAAGCTGCATTAGAGTGGTGCAGGTTAATTTTCAGTACTTGCGTGCCCGTTAAAAGTCGTCTTCAGCATCCACGTCCATCCTCTGCTGATCTGCAACGTCGGATGCCTCCACTACGATAGTGTTGTCGAACTAGGCATCCGATGGGTCGGATTCCAGCAGAAGCTGCTCGTCCATGCCAGTAAATAACTGGCCCGCAAACTCAGATACCGGGAGTGTATTGCTCTCGGCATCCGGAGTGCTGCGTGCCAGTTCGATATCGGCCCCATGTCCACTCAAGGTATTGCATGGGTCCCCGAGATTCATTGTGGCGGTTGCGGGTTCGTTCGAGGCGGTATCCCCACCCAACAGATCTTCCGGCGCGGAGGCGGTTCCTTCCTCAGGGGCAGGGGCACCAAATCTACTCGGGGTGTTTCCGTCAAACCTGAGGTACAGGCTCACCTTCGTCCGGTGCTCTTTCTTTAGTACCATCCCTTCGAATCTTCAACGTGATTGGGCAAAAGCCGTAGCTTAAAACTCCACCTCATTCGTCAAGCCAAGGGAAAGAAGCTTCGTTTATGAAGAAACCAATATAACGCTGCTTCGCCCTTTCTCGTCGAACCGGACTATCCTCCAATCACTCGAAGGTAGCTCCTTATTTGATGCCGCGATGGTTTCTAAAATCTCGCCAGGATCCGCTATACCGTCTGGGACCCAGGCCCAAGCTCTCGGTCTGTTCGGAATTTTTTCCAAACCGAACGCATCCAAGCTGGCCCCAGGCCACAGCTGTCCTAGGGAAGCTATGGCGAGCTTGTAGAGCTTGCACGAGCGCTCGTCGGCGCAGGAAACAAGCTTGACCCTGCTCTGGTACCAGCTGGCATCACGAGTAGTGGGAGCCGGCCCCGGATACTTGGTCATGATGTCCTTAAAGATCTTGAGAAGGCCATTAAGGACATCGTTCCAGATATTCGGGGTCATGTTCCCATTTGGTTGACCGCGGTTCAAAACCGCCAGCGTAAAGTTGGCCTTAGCCGCCTCGCTGAAGGTTTTGGTCGGGGCACGGGGAGTAGAATCCGAAGGCTTGTGCCTTTTGGTAATGCTCGAGGCATTTCCCAAAGACCTTTGTCTCTTAAGAGCCGGCATCTTCGGGTCAGAAAATTGTTTGGTGGCAGGAGTGGTAGTTGCAGTTCTTTGTGGGATGGGGTTGTTATTGCTGCTCTTCTTGGCAACAATAATCTTCCTGGCCCAGGCCAGAAGTATTTTGAGGGCGTGGAGGCCTGGACGGCGCCGTCTGTGCGGTTTCCGATGGATTGGTTACTTGTTTAACGCCTAGTCCAATGGCGGCATCTTTACCCGTGTAGGGATCCGAGGCTTGGTTTTTTTTGTCGATTCTTTATATCTGGTTCGTCGGCCTCCTACTAAGATGAAACCTTTCGTCAGCCTGAAAAAAAGGGAAAGTGGAACAATGCGGTCGACTGCGGTAGAGAACCATACTGCGGTAGAGCCTCATATCTCAGCAAGTCGCCGTTACTCCCGGAGGTGCACCGATATCAGGGAGGCTCCGTAAAAATACAGTCGGATAGCCCTGACTGCAAACCATCCAATGGGCACGGAAACGTATAACACCTTGGATTAAGAGTGGAACACCTTTTCAACTGGGCGTGGTCCGGTTCCCACCCTGAGGCCACATTTAAAAATCATTTCCATATGCCTGAATTATTATGGAGCTGGGGCGCAAATGGAAATGATTCCCAAACTTAGCTAGCACTCCCCTGGAAGGGGAAACTGTTGTGCTATTACCAGCCAGCACCCTCTGGGAGGGCTCAGCCCCAGGATTTTCGCCAGCCCGACCTAGGAGTTGGTGGGTCCATCGTTACAAACTTGATTTTGAAACTACCACATGGACTCAAAGTTCACGTTTATATCGATAACCTTTTTACGTCTCTCCGTTTGCCAACGGCGTTGAAGGAATCTGGGCATAACTCCATTTTTACCAAGTGAGATATGTTCTGAATTTATAATTTTCTTTAATAAAATAAAAGTCATAATTTTTTTTTTTAACTCAGGTACTTAATACATTTTTGTTGCTCTCTGGCCTGACCAGTGCCCTATTTAGGGCGGTCATTTTCTAAAAATCGGCGAGAGATTTGAATGAAATTCCTAAAGCACTCGGATACTGGAGTCTCTTGTCACACTAATGTTGAATAATTCACTTAAAAATTTTAGTTTCAAAAAGTTAGGGCTATATGGCTTAACTAACTTTAGCAAAGCTTTCGTTAAAGTTTCGCACTCAGTTCTATTGTCAAAACTTGACCTCATGAGACTTTTGTTTAACTTTTGAATTGGGTATCTTCTTTTTTAAAAGAAAGAAAGCATGAGGTTATACTGAAGAATAGTGCGTCAACTTTTTCAAAATTCCCTTAAGTTTTCCCAACTCGTTAATTTACATCAATGACGTTAAGCTGGTGGTGCTATTCCGTAAGCCAGGGGATGGACCTTTCGGCCGATCTACATAGAATGGTTGACTGGTGATCTTTGAATGGCATATTGCGGACCTTGAAGAAGTGGAAATCCTTAAGCTTTTGTAGTAAATTGTTGTATATTTATAATTATATTATAGGTCACTATAATTGAAGAAGTCTTTACCAAAACATGAACCTTAAACTTGACTTTAAATCATATATCCAAAACTGTGTCAATAAAGCTAAAGGAAACTTACCATTCATAAGGCGGTCCGTTAATAAATTAAATAGTCCCTATGTTACCAGAACTCTCTCTGTGCCGATGTACGAGTGCTCCAGCTAAGCAGCGCGAAACGGTCACAGCAATGGGAAACATAGTCCGAGATAGAATCATGTTCCTCATTCTTGGATAACTGCTCGTATAGCTTTCCTACCAAAGGCAGGGAAGATCGATAATATGAATTCTAAAGGCTTCAGGTCAATCAGCCTAACATCATATCTGCTCAAAGCCTTTGAGAGGCTGATAGATGTGTAAATAAAGTCTAGCTTGGATGAAGAACTACTCCCCACAACACCAAAGGCATGTCGATAAACACCGCATAGAGAAAACCCTGTGATATAAGGAATACACCTTGGGAGTATTCGTAGACATTGCCGAGGCTTTCAACAATGTTTTTTAATGGGCGATTATGGATGGTCTTATTTACATTAAAGTACAACCAGCTTTAACCAGATGAATCGGCTGCATGTTAAATTGCACGAAGATTACTTCACAATAGGGGTTGTGTGAGGTCACGAAATTAGTGCACAGGTGCACGCCGAAGAACGGGCTGATATCACATCTGCGTTCGATGAGGGACACGTCATTCTTAAAGCTTGCGCAAAAGATGTTGCAATTGTCACAAGTGGAAAATGCCTTCCAACGATTAGCTCTTTGATGGATCATGCGCTTCGGAGTAAACATATCTGCGCATACAACGGCCACAGCGGAGAAGGTGGATATGGTCTTGTTTACTGAAAGGTACAGAGTCCTCTGTGCCGCGAGGCAGCTTGAGCGCAGACAGTAGTATAGTGCCATTAATTACAAGGCGAAAATACTACCAAATTCCGTAGCTGCGCTTCGATGTGGATCTTGGAGCACAATTTCTAAAAGTGTGTTGTAGTGTAAGCAATCGCCTGAAAGAATCGGGTAGGGAAAAGCATACATCTTTATTGGGTCTCATGGCGTAGGGAAGTAGATGTTCATTCCCATCAGATAAACTAGCTCAAAATGTTGGATTCCTCGAACCTTGCTCCATAGATGTTGCAATTAGATTATTCGAGATTAAGAGAAGGCAATAGTTGCACATGATCGACCAAGCGGGAAATGCGTGGAACCAAGCGCAAGGCTGAAGAGTGTCGAAGACAATGTGTAGGTCTAAGAGAGTTAATTTTACCTTCTGGCGTCACAAACCTTTAAATTAGCCTTTTTCAGTAAAAGCGGATGTAGGAAGTGTGGGTTAGAGGATAAATAGATCAAACATATTTTGTAATCGTGCCCAGCGTTTGCAAAGCTAAAACTCCATCTATAAGGGGCTACTAGACCTAGAATCAGCAAATGGTATTAGTCTCAGGAATCTTCCAGTCTTTGGCAAGACGACGGAGCTATTTTATAACAAACGTTCTGGTTTCTGATATAGTTTTCAGTTTGGTCGGTTAACAAACTTCTTTTATAACTAGGAACTCATTCATTCTATGTGAAATCCTTACGGACCGGCCATTTCAATCTAACTTAACCTAAGCAAATAACAACATTAGTCATATAATTAAAAATTATTAATAAATTTTTGTATGACATTTATTAATTCTTAATCATTAAATAGGCATAACAAATGACAATTAATATTTAAACAACTGTCTCAGATTACACAATATAATTAAAAATAATTAAAGTTGTTAATCATTATCAATTAAGTGACCCTTATGTAACGAAAGCCCTTTTTACCACATTAGTTAGACCGATACTAGAATACGGATCAATTGTCTAGAATCCGCGATATCAAGTTCATGCGAATAGACTTGAGTCAATATCGAAGCAATTTTACTTTTATTTTTAAGGAATTTTCATTGGGAATCTGCGTATAATCTTCCCCCTTATACTAGTCGGTTAAAGCTTATCAATCTTCCAACTATAGAAAGCCGTAGAGAAATGCTAGGAGTATTATTTATAGTTAAACTACTGAATGGACTAATTTCTAACACCTTTCTTTTGAAGGAGGTAAACTTCAATGTCCCATCACGAGCATCAAGGTATTACAAACCTATTCTTTTGAGGCAGTGCAGAAGTAGTTTCGAATTAAAGGAGCCTTTTCGGTGTTTGTGTCATGATTTTAAATCTCATTCGAATTTATTTGATATAACGGATTCAATTTTTACTATAAAGAAAACTGTCCTATCATATATTAACTCGTAACAGAATTAAAAAAAAAAATTAAAAACAAGTAAGGAAGGTTAAGTTCGGGTGTAACCGAACATCACATACTCAGTTGAGAGCTATGGTGGCAACATAAAGGAAAATACAAGTAGGAAAATGAACCGAGGGTAACCCTGGAATGTGTTTGTATGACATGTCCATCACATGAAAGGCACTAAAGAGTATTTTATGAGGGAGTGGGCCATAGTTCTATAGATGGACGCCTTTTCGAGATGTCGCCATAAAAATGGATAAGGGGTGACTCTAGAATGTGTTTGTACGATATGGATATCAAATGAAAGGTGTTAATGAGTATTTTAAAAGGGCTTGGGCCTTAGTTCTACAGGTGGACGCCTTTTCGAGATATCGGCATAAAGGTGTACTAGGTGTGACTCTAGAATGCGTTTATACAATATGGGTATCAAACGAAAGGTGCTAATGAGTATTTTAAAAGAAAGTGGGCCTTAGTTCTGTAGGTGGACGCCTGTTCGAGATATCGCCATAAAGGTGGACCAGGGTTGATTCTAGAATATGTTTGTACGATATGGATATCAAATGAAAGGTTCTAATGCGTATTTTAAAAGGGAAAGATCCTTAGTTCCATAGGTGGACGCAGTTTCGAGATATCGCCATAAAGGTGGACCAGAGGTGGCCCTAGAATTTGTTTGTACGATAAGGGTATCAAATGAAAGGGGTTAATGAGCATTTTAAAAGGGAGTGGGCCATGGTTCTATAGGTGGACGCCTTTTCAAGATATCGCCTTAAAGGTGGATCAAGGGTGACTCTAGACTGTGTTTGTACGATAAGGGTATCAAGCGAAAGGTGTTAATGAGTATTTTAGAAGGGCTTTAGTTCTATACGTGGACGCCTTTTCGAGATATTGCGATAAGGGTGGACCAGGGGTGACTCCAGATTGGGTTTGTACAATATGGGTATCAAACGAAAGGTGTTAATGAGTATTTCAAAAGGGCGTGGAGCTTAGTTTTATAATTGGATGCCTTTTCGAGATATCGCCATAAAGATGGACCAGGGGTGATTCTGAACTTTGTTTCTACGAAATGGGTATCAAATGAAAGGTGTTATTGAGTCTTTTTAAAAGGGCATGGGGCTTAGTTCTATAGGTGGAAGTCTTTTCGAGATATCGCCTTAAAGGTGGATCAAGGGTGACTCTAGACTGTGTTTGTACGGTATGGGTATCAAATTAAAGGTGATAATGAGGGTTTTAAAAGGGAGTGGTGGTAGTTGTATATCTGAAGGCGTTTTCCAGATATCGACCAAAATGTGGACCAGGGTGACCCAGAACATCATCTGTCGGATACCGCCAATTTATTTATATATATAATACCACGAACAGTATTCCTGCCAAGATTTCAAGGGTTTTTTATTTCGCCCTGCAGAACTCTTTCATTTTCTTCTACTTAATAAGGTAGGCGTCACACCCATTTTACAAAGTTTTTTTCTAAAGTTATATTTTGTGTCAATAAACCAATCCAATTACCATGTTTCATCCCTTTTTTCGTATTTGGTATAGAGTTATGGCATTTTTTTCATTTTTCATAATTTTCGATATCGAAAAAGTGGGCGTGGTCAAAGTCGGATTTCGGTCATTTTTTATACC
Source organism: Eurosta solidaginis (assembly GCF_040869045.1). Classification (NCBI taxonomy): domain Eukaryota; kingdom Metazoa; phylum Arthropoda; class Insecta; order Diptera; family Tephritidae; genus Eurosta; species Eurosta solidaginis. The sequence continues at coordinate 262,580,755 of NC_090320.1, forward strand.
AATACAAAGTGAGTTCAGATAAGTACGTGAACTGAGTTTAGTAAAGATATATCAATTTTTGCTCAAGTTGCCGTGTTAACGGCCGAGCGGAGGGACAGACTGTCGACTGTGTATAAAAAATGGGCGTGGCTTCAGCCGATTTCGCCCTTTTTGACAGAAATAAGTTATCGTCCAAAATCTAAGCCCCTACCAAATTTCACAAGGATTGGTAAATGGTTGTTCGATTTATGGCATTAAAAATATCCTAGACAAATTAAATAAAAAAGGGCTGATTATTTTTATTCTGTAGGTGAGCAGTTTTAGATCTCGATGCTTAACAAACCTCAGCCTATTAACCACTCTGCAAAACGAAGATCCATGTGTCATGCGGATGCTCCCCTCCTGTCGGTTGGGCGGACTTTGGAAGGCATTAATCCATTAGGTTTATTATTATTCTTATTATTAAAGAGTTGTGCTTAAAAGTAAACTTTATACAAAAACAAAAAAGCTTTTCTTCAGTCCACAGTAAATATTCATCAAATTAAAAATGCTTCCAGAACATCTTTTCTTTATTCGAAGTACATTTTTTTTCTTAAATGAACAAAGAAGTAGAAACAAAAATAAAATCATCTGAATAAAAATATTTTAAACTCCTTAAGATCAACTTTTAAATTTTACACTTCAAATATTAACTGCCATTATGACGCCTTGACTGCCTTTTCTGATTGGCCTTTACATGTAACCTTTTATTTTATGGCGCGAAAAGTTATTTCCAGTGGCCTTAAGCAAAAAAAACATAATTCACATAATCAATGAGGAACCAAAAAATATTTTATTTTCTTAGTGTGATGTAAGACTCAAAATGGATTAAAAATCCTTCTCAAAAAATGTCCATGTTATTATAACGCCATGATGTACAATACCCTTTTATTTATGTAAATATATAATTTTCCATTACCGCTTCCATTAACAGTACTCACCTGCAAAAACAGCCCTACACTAACACATTTAAACGGTCTGTTGTTGATGTGCAAGAAGACGTCGAAAAATATTTTCCAGACCCTTTTGTATTACACGTGAAAATAGTTTGTTTTTATTTTTATGTTGTTGTTGTTGTTTTTGTTGCGTGTATGGCTATTTAAGCAATTTTTCTTTACTCGTTCGTTGAAGATAAAAGAAAACCGTCTAGAAAATGTGCACAAAGTGAAAAAATTAAAATGTTTAAAAAACACAGTGTAAGAAATAACAAATAAGGACGGGATTGTCGGGACGTGGCTGTGCCGAAGATTTCATACCTTTCATGAATGGGAATGAACAATAATCTTATCCCATTCGTAATCTCTAAATAATGCGCTGTATAAGATAAGAAATATATGGTGAACAGATGTACATACCTAAACGATTTTAAGTTAAATATAAAAAAATGGCAAAAAACCCCCTTATCTGAACGATCGGTTGTATGGGATATATATTATATATAGCTCCGATCAAAATGATTTTTACAGGAAATCTTCTATGATATATTACAATATATATCACCGAGTTTCACGTTTGTACTTTCTAAATTGCGGCAGGAATGACCAAAACCGTCTTATCTGAACGATCGGTTGTAAGGGAGATATATGTTATAGTGGTCCGATCCTACCGGATCCGAAAAATATCTAATATAATACAAAAATACATTCCTTGGCCAAATTTCATTTAAATATTTCAAACTTTGAGCGACTAGTTTGCGTTCAAACAAACAGACGGACGAACAGACGGACGGACGGACGGACAGACGGACAATGCTATATCAACTCAGTTCGTCGCCCTGATCAGTTCGGTGTACTTAATGGTGAGTCTATCTTCTATATTTCTCAACGTTACAAACAACGGACCAAAGTTAATATACCATTTCATGTTCATGAAAGGTATAAAAATAAGACACAATAAATATGAAAAAATAGATACATAAATGTAAAAGTACAGCTGAAGGCCCGATGCACACAAGTTTACACACAAGCAAAGAACAAAATATAAGTGAGAAATATATATGTAAGTAGTTAAATTGGAAAATAACAACATTGTAAAGCAATTGCAAGCTATGCACCGGTATAGTGGCAGCATGCCACCCCTTCTTCTCTTTTAAAGCTGTTATGGTGTTTAGTCAGAGTTTGCATTTAAAAGTTAAGCTTAAAAAGCAATTCGGTTTTCCACGGATAAAAATTTATATCGATGTACTTAAAATAGCATTCTCAGTGAGATATGTTTATATTTAAAAATTTTCGGTCACTTTCAGTGATTAATTTTTATTTTCAAACGGTTTTTCATTATCATTGAGATCGTTTAATGTAATTTATGGTCAAAGGTTCCTTAAACTGTTATCTTGCGACCGAACTAGGGGTTTTCATCTGCCTTGTTAGAATTAAAACAAAAGGTTAGATCTATAAAACAATAATTAAATGCGCTATAACCTCCGCAGAAGTTCTAAGTTTCTCTTCCCATTTACGTCGTGCCCCTTTTAATTTTTCCTATAAATTAGCGAGACGTAACCAATATGTTTTACGCTGACTCTGAGGCACATCTGCAAAACAGACGAGTATTCAATGAGAAGCTTTTCATTGCAGAAATACACCCGGAGTGCTTGCGAAATCATTTCCGAAGGGCAACCTCGCTTAAAAAAATGTGTTTCTAATTTAGAAAACTTGTTTTTTAGTTTTTAATGTTTTCAAAAGTAAAGATTATATTTGAACCTCTTCAGCCTTGTTTGAGTATAAAATTTTCGGTGTTGCAGGCGGAGCACGCTACCATCACACCATGGCGGCAACGGTTACAACACGGTGGTCGGGGTTAATGTGAGCTTAACATTCGATTAGTGAGGGTTTGCAAAAAATTGTAAAATTGTAACCCCTCAAAATGCATATCAGGAAAACTATTCTACCTACCGATCTTAAATTTTGATTGTCATATAGGGACTGTTTCGATGACCTATTTTCGATAGTTTATTTACTGTACAAGGATAATTTTGGTATCGTTACGAGACTTACTTTTGTAGTAATATTGGGATAATTCTGGGACTTGAGCTCACTTCGGATTTATCTTAGGCATATTTCGATATGCATACGAAAAACTAACAGATTGTTGTTATTATAGGATTATAGCTTGCTGTCAAAACAAATAGATATTGCATATAAATCGGTATATCTTCGATAACAAATCTTTTTTTTTTTGTTAAAAAATTGATAACGTTCTATTGCAAATCCATATTTCGTCATAAAAAATATTTAAAATTTTGATAAAAAATTAATTTTTTTCGATAACAGGTTGATAACTAATCGATATTTTTTCGATAACAAATCAATATTTTTTCGATAATATATCGATATTTTTTCCGCAACAACTTTATTTTTTCCATGACAAATTCATAACTTTTCGATGTTTTTTGACGGTAACAAACGTTAAATTTTCTACAAAAAATCGATATTTTTTCAATAGAATATAGAAACCATTTTGATAAGAAATCGATATCTTTTCGTTGAAAAATCGATAACTTTTCGATGGTTCACCTATAACAAACAAATCAAAATAATATTTTTTTTTGTATAACAAATCGGTAGCTCTTTGTTAGGAACCAGGTAACTCATCGACAATCTTTGCTAACAATAACAAGTTTAAGAACTTTCGATAACAAACCCCCAACTTGTATATAACTCTTCGATAACAAGAATTGTATAGCGCGCCCATAAGACGTCCATTATATTCCGATGGCTCGTTGTTGTTCTTCTTGTTGTAGCGATGAAGACACTCCACGAATGCACTAGCCCGACCTTATCGGATACGACTTAAAATGGCCACATTAAACCTCATGCAAAACGGCCGTTCTCCGTAAGAAAGCAAAACCAGCAGTATCTGCATTTAACATTTATTTAAAGAGTGGTCATTAAATAACAGTTTTAATTGAATATATCGGTTTTGGAAACTGTTATTTGCAATCACTGGTTTCAGTTGAATTTTCAACAAAGTGCTTTGCTCTATCGTTTCACCCTTCAGGATGTGTTTTTTATCCCATCACGCTACCGTTTTCTTTTGCTTTCATTTATTTGCGTCGTTTCCTTTGCTTTCAGTTCACTAACCGCACATTTCATTTGTGTTTCCGCTTTGTGCGCATTTCAGTTGCACTAACAATAATAAAAATAAGGAAATTATAAAATTCCCAACCAACAACTAAAAAAAAATAAAAAAAAAAAAAAAAAAACCAACAACTACAGGCAAAAAAAATCAACAATTACAACAAAGGCGAAAGCTAAAAAAATGTGTTTCTAGGGGGAACGCGTTTCGGTGAACTCGACGACCCCAACTAAAATTTCAGCACGTGTTACTTGTTGTGTTAATACATTCAGCATGCGCCAAGTGTTATGAATCCAGATGTGTAAGTGCATTTGTTGGAATTTATATTTGTGTGTAGGTGTATGCACTTCTGTTATACATAGTTTTATATTTGCAGGTCGCTAGCACGTCACAACCTTTGTGTTATGGCACAGTTGCAGAAGCGCGTTACTCATACGCCCCGGTAGCCACCATCACGCAGGAAAGCATATTTGTTTTCGTTTGTAAATTGGATAGGTCGAGAAATAAAAATGTATTTTCTACTAATATAAATAAAAAACAAGTAAGGAAGGGACTGTCTTCGGCTATGCCGAAGACTTCATACCTTTCATGAATGGTGCTAATCTTATCCCGTTCGTAATCTCCAATTAATCGGATGTATAAGATAAGAAATATATAGTAAACGATTGTTAAAATAAATATAAAATAAAAAATGGCAAAAAACCCCCTTATCTGAGCGATCGGTTGTATGGGATATATATTATATATAGCTCCGATCCAAATGATTTTTACAGGAAAACTTCTATGATATTGTCACGAATATTAGCAAAATTAAGGAGTGCTGCCGTCTATAAGCCGATGCTAAGTAGTGACGTGAATGCACATCAATAATTCAATCATTATGTATCTACATATATGTACCATGCACGTATACGAGCAGCGGAGAGTCAATGCGCTAACACATGCATATATCTGAGATACTCCTATAAGTATACAATGAGAAAAACTATAAAATTGTGCAATTGTAGTTACAGCTGAGAAGTTTGAGAGCTCATGGACAATGCTAGTGGATTCTAGAAAATGCGAATGTTAAAATCAAAGAGTATAAACGGCGACATATGTAGAGTCGCTGTAATTCAGTTTGAGTTGAGCTATCAATCAGTTTGATTAAGCACGCGATCTGGCGGCCAATAGTAGAGTTTCATTTGAGTTATCAATCAGTTTGGTTATTAAGCCAGCGAGTAGCAAAGTATAAGTGTTATTGTGAAGTACTTTAATAAAGGCCATTTTTCCATTATTCAATATTGGAGTTATTTATTCAACAGCTTAGTGATTCGAACTTAGCAGAGGATTGCAAATAAGAGGATTTGCAGCAAATTCGTTACAATATATTAAAATATATATCACCGAGTATCACGTTTATACTTTGTAAATTCAGGGAGAAATGGCCAAAATCGTTTTATCTGAACGATTGGGATATATACTATATATAGCTCCGATCAAAGTGATTTTTTCGGAAAATCTTCTATGATATATTAAAATATATATCACCGAGTTTCACGTATATACTTTCTAGATTGCAGCAGGAATGACCAAAATGTTCTTATCTGAAAGATCGGTTGTATGGGAGATATATATTATAATGGTCCGATCCTAGCGGATCTGACAAATGTCTAATATAATACAAAAATACATCCTTGTGCCAAATTTCATTGAGATATCTCAAAATTTGAGGGACTAGTTTGCGTTCAAACAGACAGACAGACGGACAGACGGAAGAACAGATGGACGGACCGACGGACATGGCTATATCAACTCAGTTCGTCGCCCTGATCAATTCGGTATACTTAATGGTGAGTCTATCTTCTATATTTCTTAACGTTACAATCATCGGACCAAAGTTAATATACCATTTCATGTTCATGAAAGGTATAAAAAAAAATAAATGTAAGGCGCTGTAACCTCCGAAGAGATTCTAGGTCAAGGTTCTCTTCCAATTTGCGTCGTGTCCCTTTTCATATTTCCTACAAATTGGCGGGATGGGACCTACTTGATTTTTGCCGACTACAAGCGGCATCTGCAAGGTGGATACATTTTCAGTGAGAGCTTTTAATGGCAGGAATACATCCGGAGCGCTTGCCAAACACTGCCGAGGGGCGACACCGCTTAGAAAAATTTTCTTCTAATTGAAAAACCTTTTTTCTAAAATTTGGTGTTGCTTTGCCCGGGGTGTGAACCCAGGGCGTCCGATGTGGTAGGCGGAGCACGCTACCATCACACCACGGTTGCCGCCACTAATATAGAGGCTTCGATATCAAAGTTTTAAAAGAACATTTAGTGGTTTAATAGTTATCTTACTTTTTAATTTACCACACAAATTGTCTTAGAGCTACTTTTTTAATCTCTAAACTTCTTTGTTGATTTCTAACGAAGATCTTATGTAATAGATCTATTGGTAATATTTTGATACCTTTGTGAAATGTTTAACTTATGAATCTATGAAAATATACACTGAAGATACAAAAAATGCTATAACGACGCTATATCTTCAATGATGCTTAACGTGGTAGTCCTTCTAAATTGTGTAAGTTAGAACAGATTCATCAGGATATCTTAACTGTCAGAAGAAATGTAAGTTATGTAAGCTTTACACAAAGGTCGCAGTACTTCTAGGCATAATAATAATAATGAGTATAAAGCGCAAATTATTTTACTTGCTTTGGCCAAACAAAATAGTATATTTTTTTAATCTGTCAAATGCTCCTGCAGCCTCATCCGCTGAGTTACACCTTGAGTCGCTTATAAACACAATGGAAGAGTTTGCTCTAGAATTAACATGCCTTTAACTTTATTCACGTTATAAATATTATTAAAACTGTGACAAAAACTTGTAGAAAATGCCAGCTGTTAACAAATTGAAATAGCTTGTTTTATTGGGGATTGAGTTGGTGTACAATTGGAAAGAATCATTAATAACCTGTTTATATCTAAAAAAATTATGCTTGTTTTACAATGTCTTTTAGGAGTGAAACCGCTATGAATTATAGTTTTTATTTGGAGGGGAATATAAGCACATAATTTTAGTCTGCTTGTAAAATACAGAAGAAGCTGAAAGTCAGTACCACGATATATTGTTATCGATTAACTCTAGCATACACACGTGTACGTCTAGAAAATTAATATTTTTTAGTTAACTGGTCTTCGGCCAGGGGTTTATGTTAACCCACAACTGAGGCCACTATTTCAGGAACGAAAAATTTTGGGCTTATTGGGAAGAGCTCCGTCGGCTTTTTATCGGTAACAGCCGATACCGACACTTTTTCTTTTTTTTTGTCGGCTTGCTATTGATAGCGCGATATTATCGTCGAGTAAATTGATTGAAGTCTTTTAACAAATTTTTATACGTCCGTGAAAATACGAATATTTTTTTAATTTCAAATCGATAACTTCAGTATAACTTTTCGATATAAAATCGAGAAGACACACGTAAAAAACTGGTAACGCTCCGATAATAACCCGATTACTTTTCGTCAGCTAATCGTTAACATAACGAGAGCTTTTTGATGATAAATAGATACATTTTCGATCGCAAAATGATAACTTTGTTATAATTAATCGATAACTTTTAGACAATAAAACCATAACTTTTTTATATTGTGTTGACAAAAAATGCAAACCTATAACTTTTCTTTAGGTTATCGATTAGATTTTTACAATATACCGATATTTTTCCGATGATAAATACATAGATTCTCGTTAATAAGTCAGTAACTTTACGATGATTAATCGAAAGTTTTTTAATAATAAAACCATAATTATTTGGTATTTTGTTGAAAAAAAAAGTTAAGTTTTCTATTCATCAGTATTGAAGTCTTACAACATACTGTTAAAACCTCGAAAAGAAACTGGTAACTTTTCTAGTTCAAATCGAAAACTTAACGATATATTTTCGATACAAAATCAAGAGTACACATATAAAAAATTGGTAACACTCCAATAATTACACGAATACTTTTGTTTAGCTAATCGATAACTACTGAGGGGTTTTTGATGATGAATATATACATTTTGGATAGCAAACCGATAACTTCATTATAACTAATCGATAATTTTTCGATAATAAAACCATAAGTTTTTGATATTTTATTGACAAAAAATATAAAGCTTTCCGATTACAAAAAAATTTCTATAATTTCGTCCTATTATATCCGTAATTAGCAGATAACTTTTCGATACATACAGTTATCGATAAAAATTTATGATAATATGTAAATCGATAACTTTTCCATAAAGAAACGATAGCTTTTGGAGATTTTTTTGAAAAAAAATGCAAGGGATTTAGACTGCAAAACGATAGTATTTTTATAACAAACCAATAAATTCTTGATATCATATTTATAAATTTTCGATAAATAGTCAATAACTTTTCTATTAGCAAATCGCTCATTGATGTTGTTGTTGTTGCAGCTATAAGGAAACTCCTCGAAAGCCTTGGGAAGTGCTATCGATGCTGATGACCCTTTGTTCGATGCAGTTTCGGTACTTTACGGTAACAAGCACCTATAAGATATTAGCCCGACCATCACGGGAACGATTTGATATGATAACATAAAACCTTCTATGCCATACCGTTTTCCCAACCTCTAGTTACGTTTTGAGCTTGAGGTCGCCAGAGCCTCGGCTGCTAAAGAAACAGGATACGCCATGGGTAAGTGAGGCTCACAATTGGGTTGGAAAAGCTATAGCTTGCGCAGGCGACTCCTTGAAAGGGTTGCGCTACACAACTCCTTTAACCAGTTTGATATTTTAGTAGCCTCTTGCGACATGTATAACTGCCGCGTGTATATTCTAAGCCCACTGACCCGCTGGGGAAATAACTCACTGATGATAAGCCATTACAAAACCGTTCCTCTCACATCAAATTTACTTCCAAAAACATAACTGTTGCTAAAACGTTGAGTGATAGCTTTCTGAATGCACTATTGAATATTTTTGCTTCACGTCAAATTACTGAGCATGAATTTTTTTTTTAATTATTGGCTTCGAAAAACTACTACACTAATATTATTTTATGACTACTGCATACTTTCATGCTAACATCTTAATTCGTATGACCTCCTGTTGCTTCCATTAAAATTCTTTAACAACTTCATTAGATTTTCTTTCATAAACCAATTTACGAAAGTGTTAATCATAGCTTAATGACAGCAACTTGAGCAAGACCGACAATAGCAACAACAAAAATCAAGGCTATAAAAGTTTTTGTAAGCAACCGCAAAGAACTACCATTAAATAAAAGGATATTGCATAGAAATGAAAACGTGAAAATATTTTAAACATTATCCTTTTAATTTATCTAATCATAAGAAGTTTAATGTGTTTTTCTTTCCTTTTTACTACTACAAAGTTTCTATCTTAAAAGTTGTTGTTGTTTGAAATTGTATTTAGAATTAAAAAAAATTTTTTTTTATTAATTTTTTTTTATTATATCCTTAAGTTTTGTTGCTGCTGTTGTGGTGCTTGCTACGATTACTTTGCTTTCAGCTTTTTTTCGTATTTTTCCTTTTTTATGCTGTCATTGGCCTTTATGTCACTTTTTTTGTTCATTCGGTTTTATTATAAAATTATGTTTGACTTTACTGTTTTTTTTTACCCCTTGATCTTGTTACTATCCCTTTTTGATTTTCACAGATTTTCCTTTTGGCATTCTTGTTCCTATCAGCGTTTGATGTGCAATCAAACTTTCGCTCCTTCAAGGCGAGTAATGAAAACACTTATGCAAGCATATAAAAAAATCCAAATGAAAGCAACAATAATAATAATAAGAAACAAAATTCACACAAATAGAGGAATGAGGACACAAAGAGCATATAAAACTTGTACATAGCTGAAACATGGAAATAAACACGACGCTGTTTCGGCAATTGAAAGTTTCTTGACGTTTGGTATTGAAATTTTTTGTTTTTTGGTGTTGCTGCTGCTACGTGCTGTTTCTGTTGCTATGTCGCAATGTTGCTACTACAACGAAAATTTAATAATGACAAAAGCAATAAAATCATTTTACACTCCTCTGCGCATAGCTTTGCCGTTTGCTTTAGGGCAATTGATATTGTTGTTGTTTTGAAGCACGAAATTTGCTTTTGAAAGAAAGAGCGATTGTTCAGCGTTTATATATAAATATGTGCATAAAATTTAAGTAATTTTAGCTACATACCGCCGATAAGTCTTACGCCGAGTTTCATTTCGAAATTTGGGTGTGCTGCTTCTTAATTTTTTCTAGAAATTGATCGACCTACATACTTTAATTTGACTTTGAACGTCATTAGCTGAGCAAAGATCAGATCCTTTTTGTGACAAAAACACAATCGTTTGGATTTCTCCACTATCGGTGAGAGCATTCTAGAGGTTGTGAAGCGTTACTCTCTGAGAGGTTTCCAGCCCAATTTTTAGCCTCTCCAACCCAATTGTCCAACTTACTTATCTGTAACGAATCTTTTTATTTACCAAGCGATGCTCTGGTAATTTGAAATTTCTTAGGGAAGTAGTCAGTGGGGCTCGAGATGGCCTTGAAGGTTCATTGTAATCATATTAAATCATTCCCGAGATATTTGGGCTTGCACCTTAATGGTACTGTTTATTGGAACGTACCGGATTTATGTCTTGCAAAAAATCATTAAAATCGATCAAAATTCCCAACTCTGCATAGAGTCACGTTATGGCTTAATCGCAAGCAATATTAATAAGGGCGTGCTCGTTTACAAAAAAATTTTAATTTGTCTTCTCAATAGAGCTTTGGACCTTCGTTATGGATGGCTAGCTCAATACCTTTATACTACGGAGTGTTATCGATACTGATAGTCCTTGATGGATATAGATTCGGTACGTTCCGGTTTCAAGCACCGGTAAGGTACAAGATCGACTATCACGGAAACGTTTTAATATGTCCACATTGAACCTTCTAGGACGAATCACAGCGAACTTTTCGATAAGTCCATTGCAGTTAAGTTGCAGGGTTCTGAAGTACGACGGGGAATTGGTCGCCACTCTGCAGCGTATGCGTCACGAAGTTGCATGCACATAGGAAAGTAGCAACAGCAAAGGCATGAGATGCATGCTTTACGGCAAAATAGTCATTAATTTCCCAGAATTTGTTACAATATATATGGGGTGTTCCATCCCATTACGACCAATTTTTAATCCGACCCCTTTAGAATTGGCTGAAAGTTTTTCTTCTTTTTCTAGCTTACGAAAGACGTTTTTCAGAAGTTTTTCAAATTTTTTCATCCAACTCAATAAAAGTTATGAATTTAAAAAAAAAACACCCTCTTTCTTTTCAAAATGCTATAACTTTTTCAAAAATTTACCGTTTGGGATCTTTTTTTTTTTTTAAATTTGTACTTTTCGGAAAAAATTCAAACAAAAGTTTAAAGTTTTTTTCTTTTTGTAATTTTTAAATTTTTCGAGATTTTTCGAATTCAAAAATTTTTTTGTATTTTTTCCGAAAAGTACATTTAAAAACATATTAAAAAAAAATGATACCACACGGTCAATTTTTGAAAAAGTTATAACATTTTGAAAAAAAAAACACCGTTTTCCAACTCAAAATAAGTTTTAAATAAACGGTGTTTTTTTTTTAAATGCTATAACTTGTTCAAAAATTGACCGTTTGGGATCAGTTTTTTTTTGAATATGTTTTTAAATTTACTTTTCGGAAAAAAAAAAAAAAAAATTTTAAGTTTTTTTTTTTCAATTAAATAAAAACAAAAAAATTCTCGGCCTCGGGATTAGTGGGGATGATTGCAGAATTAATTGAAGTTTTTTATGAGAAAAAAAAGGGCGACATTCGAAAAATCTCGAAAAACTAAAAATTACAAAAAAAAAGTTTAAACATTTTTTTCAATTTTTTCCGAAAAGTACATTTAAAAACAAATTAAAAAAAAAGATCCCAAACGGTCAATTTTTGAAAAAGTTATAGCATTTTGAAAACAAAAACTGTGTTTTTTTAAAAATTCATAACTTTTTTTGAGTTGGATGAAAAAATTTTAAAAACTTCTGAAAAACGTCTTTCGTAAGCTAGAAAAAGAAGAAAAACTTTCAGCCAATTCTAAAGGGGTCGGGTTCAAAATTGGTCGAAATGGGATGGAATACCCCAAATGTACATATCAGAAGTACCGTTTTTCATTGGACTATTGCGCCAGAACTATGTTTACATAACACATATCATCAGTTATTTCCTCTGGCCAGGAAAAATGGTAAATTTTGTAGAATTTCGACACGCACCGCTTATAAGGGGGCTTAAAGAAGGGATTCATTTCATCACCAAGTACTTTCGGTCAAGCTTACAAGACGTTATTCACAAGTACGATACGAAAATGAACCGACAATTTCGCGATGGCTTTAAATTCATTTCATTAGCTAATTTTTCGTTCTTTATCCATATATGCAAAATCATCCGAAAACATATATGTTTGTATATATTTGTGCTATGAAGTATCGACAATAATTCTTCTATTGATTGTGTTTGCTTGGAAGTGCCAAAATAAGCAAAATTTTCACAAATTTTTTAATACAGTAAATATGGATAAAAATATCTGTAAATTGCAGAATACTGCTATTGAAAGATTATGATAAAAAACCTTTTTGTAAATGATAGTTCGATGGCACTCACATACATACATCCATACATGCATTGTACAGCATTCGAACAAAATTTTGCTTACAAAATAAACACACAACCTTTCTAATAATCAAAGTTTTGCAAATAAGGCTCATAACAATCAGCTAAGCTAAAACCATATATGCATACATATGAGTTTGTGTGTGTGTATGTGTGTGTGTACATACATTCATATACAGTGCTGATAACAATAAGTTTTTGTTTCATATTCTTTGTTTGATTTTCTATAAGCTACTCAACATATGATGTATACATTTAGGCGTGTATGAGTATACATTTAAATTGCTTTTGAACAATTGTGTATCCATGAAAATATCGTTAGCTTAATGTGAAAATGTGCTAAGTCACTTTTTTTGAAAAATTTTATTTTAATGCAGTTTTATAACTGAATTCAAAAGACATCGATTACACAAAAAAAAAAAAAAAAAACTAACTTTTCATTTTTAAGTGTTGTGGGCAATGATGTGTAAATGTGCTAAGTCGTCAGTTGTTAAAAAGAATGTGCTAAGTCAATCTGTAAATAATATCAATCTGAATTAATAGTTATTTCTTTGTTCCCGCATGCTTTGTTGTTGTTGCATTAACGATAAAGACACTATCCAAAGGCTTTGGGAGTGTTACCAATGTTGATGGTCCTTTGCCGGATATACATAGATCTGGTACATTCCGGTAACAGAGCACTTTTACTAGCCCTACTAGCCATCTCGGGAATGATTTATATGACCACATGAAAACTTCTAGGCCATACCGCGCTACCTACCCCCTAGTTCCATGAGGAACTTGGGGTATACAGAGCCTTGGCTGTCAATGAAACAGGATTCGCCACGGTTAGGTGAGGTTGAAAATTGGGTTGGAGAAACTATATATTGCGCTGGCAACCCCTTGAGAGGTTGCGAACACAACCTCTTGAAATTGGATTCACCTAATTGAGACATGCTTTTGGTGTTTGAAAAATGCTTTGCGCTGACCATAATCTACTTCAATTCTTACATGTCGATAACTACATGCTTTCTTACAGACTAGTTAAAAATAGAAAACAATTCAAGTTTAAACTTATAAAAGCTGTTATTAAAATAACACTACTGAATCGCTTTGCTAGATGTATAGTCCTAGTTTTAGGGTCATTCATAGCATAGTCCGTTTTATGAGTTATTTCGATAAATAAACTATTATGCCGAAGATCACGCAGTGGAATATATGGAATGAAGAAATTAGATAAATCAGAGCAATGCGTGCTACAGTTCATTACAATAATGGCAAGCAAGAGTGAGATAAAATTTCTTCTGTCATGCAAAGCCTGAAGACCAAGCAATTTGTGCCTGCTGGTGTATGATGGCAGGCCGTCTGGCAAGTGAAGCACATGTAAAGCAATTTTGTAAAAAATTGTGGAACTTTCTCAATTTTATAGGAGCTAGATTCGTAGAAAAGATTCCATATTATTAAGCAATATTCAAGACCACTTCCGATCAAGGATATATAAAGTGCCTTCAATGTCATAGGGTCTTTAAAGTCACTGGTATTACGTCTACTGAACCCAACCATTGCACCAAATTGTGAAACAATGGAGTCAATGGGACTAGAAAAAGAGAGTTTGGAGTCAAAAACTACACCCAAGCATTTACTTTCTTGACAACCATTAAGAGATTTAGCATTTAGTTTGTAGATAAAATATGTGGCAGTTGTCGTTATGGAATAAGACACAAAACAGCATTTGTTTGAATTTAAAAATAAGTTATCCTATGCGCATCATAGTAGTATTTTTTGTGAAACATAAATTTTTAGTTTGTTTGCTGGGTATGAGCTGCTTCGGCCGATGGATTAATAAAGAGAAACAAAAGTTTTACTTTTTCCCTCTATGCATTTCGGCGCTTTCGTGTCATCATCAGGAAAGTCTACATTTATTTAAAAAAACAGAAAGAGGAAAACACAAAATGAAATATAAGAATACAGCACAATCAATACACATAAAAATGAACTATCATTTGGAACTTTACTCACATTAATTTGATTAATTTTTTAAATTACAAAACTATCACATTGTAACATTAAACATATTGTTTTTATATTATTATTTATTTACATGTTTGATAACAGCTGTGTAAGCGCTGTTTGTGTTGTCCACGTCTTCTTTAAAATTCATTACGTTTGTGAGTTGCTGTTGAATTCGGAGACTTTCCAGTGTCATCCGTCTTTTTTCTCTTCTCTCAACATCCAAAATCCAGCGTTCGCAAAATCAGCTGTGTGTTCGTTTTCGATCAGGTATTGAGAAAGCGCTGTTGTTGTTTTGTTGTTTTTCACGTCTATTTGATGTTCGTATAGTCTCGATACTAATGCCCTTTTTGTTGTGCCTATGTAACACTTATTGCAGTTATTGTTGTTGTTGCCTTTGCATTTGATTTCGTAGACTACGTTGCTTTGTTGTTCCTTTTCTATCCTGTCTTTTTTTTTGTAAAGATTCTCCTTACTGTATTGTGCGGTTTATAGGCAAAATTTATGTCGTCATTTTTCATTATTTTTCTTAGCGCTTGATTGCCGGTTACGCCAGGCACATATGTAACGCCGATGTATTTTAGTTTTCCGTAGTATTATTTAGTAAATTTTCTATTAACTTATTGGGGTAGTTATTTTTAAATAGAAAACTTCTTATTTTCTTCTTATTTCCTTCAGTGAATTCATTATCGCTTAGGAGGTGTATTTTTCTTATTAGGCTGGTTGCCGTATTTATTTTTTGTTTCCATGGGTGATTTGAACGGAAATTAATAATTCTACCCGACGATACTGTCTTTGCATACCAGTTAAGAATCAAGTTCTTATTTCTTCGATGTATTTCCACGTCTAGGAAGGCAATTCTGTTGTTTTGTTCTATTTCCTTTGTAAATTGTATATTGGTATGCTGTGCGTTAAAAATTGTCAATATGTCTTCCACGTCTTTGGTTTTTACAATAGCGAATATATCATCTACATAATTGGCTATGTATTTGACATATATGTCTTTACTTTTTAATTCGGCGAGGCTGTCGTCTAAAATTTTATCAAGTACGATATCTGCAATGGTTGGAGATAGTGGGTTGCCCATTGACATTCCGTAAATTTTGTTGATATAAAGTTTTATTGTATGTGAAATAATTATTATCACGCAAGCAGAAATCAAGTATCGCCTGGAATTGTTTCTTATCTATTTTCGTGTATTTCTCCAACTTATCCCATTTTTGCATTATAATACGTATTGCGAAATGTTTTGGTATATTTGTAAATAGGGATATTACGTCGAATGAGATCAAAACTTCATATTCTTCTATTGTGAGATGTTTAATACTTTCTTTGAATTCCATGGAGTTTTTATGTTGAAATCTTCGGATATAATATTTTTAAGATACTTCTAATGTACTTTGATAGCTTATAGCATAGAACATTCAGTCATTAAACGGGAGGAGTGATGGGGAAACATATTGAGTAAAAAGTGCTAAGTCAGGAGAAAAAGTTTGTTTTGAGTGCGGAAATTGTGCTAAGTCATAAAATAGCTGCTGGGTTAGCATACATGATTTTTATTTAACTTTTTCAAAGCTTCTACATTCAAAAGTATTGCAAGTAAGGTATCCTCACTTACAGTTTTGAAAAAAAGAGGTTATTTCAAGAATTATTAATTTTTTTTTTTCGACTCTTGTAAAATTCGTAAAAAGTGACTTAGCACATTTTCACATTAAGCTAACGACATATGCATGTATGAATGTATGTAAATATATAAATATCAAAAATGTGTGCATGCGTTAACAGTAACTGAATCTAATAAGCATTGCAAAATTTATTTGCAGTAATTCGGTTGGTAGGTAAAACTACTAGTCTCAGTATTTATTAGGTATTGTTTATGACAGCCTTACCATTTATACATAGAAACAGTGCTTTAGTGCTTTTAAATGTCATAGAATGTCGTTTAAGGTTAATGACACTAATCGGTGAATGTATAATAATTTTTTTTTTTGTAATTTTACAATGATTTTCCATTCGTGAGTCTATGAACTCTCAATGACAAGATTTGCTAACGAAACAAAAAACATCAGATGTGTAGGAATTTACCGAACTTCCACTCGGAAATATTTTTTTTTAACTTTGAGTGCCCGCAGTGTGTGCTGGTTGGAGGCGCAACCGTTAGAAATCTTAGTCGTCATGTTTACAGTTCGGTACATCGGCAGAGAAAGTGATGAATCAGATTCTCTTCCTCCCGACATCTTTTTCGGAATGAATTTTTTCGTATGTGCCACCGTTGAAGCGTAAGTATTCTCACTGCAGATTTGTTAAGCTCGAGCAAAGCAACTTGCTTTTCAATTCAAACAAGGCCATAAGGACATCGAGATCTTGTATTCATCCTGTTTTTTTTTTCATGGAAAGTCCATTGTACTTATCTCATGCTCCTCAGAATAGAACGCAGCAGTGGTCAACCTAAGCTGTCCGCCTTGGTTATGTCCTGTGGCTTCTTTCTTTATAACAAAAGAATGAAAGACACTGCATGAATCAGAAAGTCGGCACCATTGTTTTACCTGAAGACATTTGGGTACAATGCAGCTATAGTTCCTTATTCATTTTTGAGCCGTCTATATAGATTGTTTTGCCACTGCCACTGTCCACGTTTTCTTCCCATTGCTCCCTCGAAAGATATTTATCTTCTGCATCTGTAAGCCATGAAGTGGTCGACGTTGGACATTAGTTCAAATGTGATTCCATATAATCGTTCCCTTGTCATGTCATCTAGCTATCTGCCCATGTTCGGTTAATTACCATATGTTGGATTATCTTTATCCTAGAGCCCATTTCGCGGCAAACTCCTGGACGAACACCTGAAAAATCACGTTTTATTTTTCCTGATGTGCACTGCTCACTGCACCTGACATAGTCAGGAAGCAACTATTTCTCACAATAACACAGAAACTAAAGAGTGATCTCCGTTCAAAAGTTGCCTTATAAGTCTAGTATTCCAAATATTGTAAAAATTATGACACCTATATATTATGGTTTTACTGAACTAGCTAACAAGACATTCAAGTCTGCAAGGTGGAACTATTCCCATTTTGGGAAATCACAATATTAAAAGTAATGTTGGAAAAACCGCGAGGGGTAGTAGCAGAACTAGTACCGTCTCTTAACTCTTATGGGTATACCAGTTTCATATTCCTTATACCCTACACCATAGGTCTGGGCAGACATATATGCAATTTGTAAGAAAAATGTAAGAATTTCACGAGTTCATGAATAAAAACAAATAAACTTAAATATTTATAAATTTTTTTTATTAAAATTTTTCCAAATGTTCATAAATATGTAAATTTTCTTCACTTATGCATTTGCAGCAACTCTGGAGCTGCTTCGAATATTGAAGACAAACAGGATCTAAACAACTCATACAAACAAATCGCGTTTTCTTTGCAATTTATCATTATCGTAGCATATTTTGCACGGTTTTTTTCCACTTGAAGTGCCACCTGTACTTGGTGTAGATATTTTAGAAGCAATAGGGCCTCCAAAATATGATTCTATGGCTGACCTTGATGTATACTGATTCATCACCTGAGGATTATTCATACGTTTTTCGACTTGAGCATGTACTAGTGCTTTTAGCAAATCTTTTAGAATATTACGTCGTGCATCGGTTGGTTTGCATTTATCTATTTGATTTTTTATAAAGTAAGATGCTTTGCATGTATATTTTCCTAACATTCGATCCATTACGTCAACGCTACATTTCGTTTTATTGTAGAACAGAATCGCATCAGGTTTTTACAGTTGCCCACTGGTTCTGTTGTCGTCATGAAGAGAAGATAATAAACAAACACATTTGTTCTTTTTTGGGATATATAATATGAGGCTAACGTTGTCCAGAAATCCGAATTCTGTGGATAATACCGGGCCGGATTTTATAGCCAACATTTCTTTTGGAATATATTTTTGTTACGTCGTAGAATTCCAACATAAGCTAGTCCTGCTTCACAAAATTATCAGTAATGACGGTTCTTCCAGAAAAGCGATATTTATTTGTAAGGCTTAACAAAATACACTCGCCTTGATTGACACCCCTTGTCTGATTTTGTTCCTTGCCAGTGTTCAAAATTCCTTTCAAAGGATATGAATTAGAAGTGTCACAGACCCAAAATATTTTAATGCCATACTTGGCGGGCTTCGGTGGTATATACTGCGTAAATTTTGTACGCTCTCTGAATGGGAACAACTGTTCATCTGCAGTTATATTTACTGTTGGCTTATAAAGTTGCACCAATTGTGTATTTAGCATAGTCAAAATGTCACGAATGGGTGCAGCTTTATCATTACCCTGGCGTGAAGAACGCGTTCTTTCGTCGTCAAATTTTATAAATGCAGTTATTGCTTAAAATTTTTGTATGGATATAGCGGCTCTATAGATTGGCAAAGAATCTGCTCTCCACAATTCTGAGCAGTGCTGCATATTTGCTGGTTCAGTCCTGCCGCTAGCAAAATTCCGATGTAGGCGTACAGCTCGCTTTCACCAACCATTTTCCATTGCTTTGGTTTTTTCGGTCATTTTTTCTGATAGAAATTTTCAGTTACTTTCAAAGTTTTTCTATTTGTATGTCGCATAATAATAACTATCGTTTCCTCTGTTATTGTAGACTTGAATATTTCAAGTGGGCTTGAGGACAAAGAACTCTTCACAGTTCCTAAAGCTTCTCTCAATATATTGTGGATGTGAACACGACCAGATGATAGTGGAGCTACAAAAAAATTTGTTTTGTCGGCAACACCAACATGTCCTTCGCGCACATCGTCGTGATCCGAGTCTACAGGATCGCTTTCCACTTCAAGCACGTTTTCATCCTCGACATCTGAAGCATACTCACCACCAAATAAATCTACATCTCCATCAGAATCAAGGCCAGGTAAATCTTCGATGTCCCCATTCCCATCCTCATTTGTGGATGTGACATGCTCTACAAGACGCTCAAAATAAATTGTTCGCTGCTATTCCGACATACTAAATAAACGTGAATTGTTTCTAATAAATAAATAAATAATAATAAAAAGAGAGATGTTACCGGCTGAGCATTGCTGCTCAGATGTATTCAAAATTTTCCGACATTTTTGGTTCCACTTTTTCACAGAAAACAAAAATAAAATAACATTTTGACCACAACTTAGCACACTATGATGTCAACTGGCAGAATATTTTTTTGAAACAGTAACAATTTCTATTTGCTTTAGCATTTCTACCGTTTTTTCCAAAGTGATCGCGAATAAAAACAAACATTTTATTAATTGTTACACTCATTGCCTCATAGGTCTGGCTGGACCTATGGTATACGGTTAAGGCATAAGTTTTTAAATTCGTAATAAACTCGAAACTTACAAATATTTCTTAACTGTTTTAATTCATAATTATAGCTAATAGGTGCGTTGAGGATATCGTAAGATCTCAGGTGCGTAGCCTTTAAATTTCTATGTGAAAAACGCAGCTAAAATTCGTATAGGTCTGGCCAGACCTACGTGTACACATAAGGGTTAATCAGATACTTCTGCGCTAGTTCGGAACTAAACCTTCCGAGCTTTATATGAGTAAAGGGCAAATTTTTTTGAGAAATGGACAACAGGATTTTGGAAGTGAGCAAATGCTTTTGAGAAAAGGGCAAATGTGTTTCCGCTACGCACTGTAAATATAGCATCTTCAATTGGTTATTTCACAATTCCAACAATTTTAAGACCGACTTAACTCCCCTGGTACACACAGTAGGACCATGAGCATGTGACCAAACCACGCAATAATTTATCAACCCTGCTAATGTACTTCATATTTCACTCATGCAATTTTGCACCTTATATTTTGCGAGTATTTATTATTCTTGTTTGACAAGCAAAATACAAAATAATAATTAATCAATTCATTTTATACCTACCAAATAAAAATAAGAACTACATGGTAAGGGACTCTAAGATCGTTTGTAATCGCACATTATATGCTCTGCTGGGATATTGAAACGTGCGTTTTATTCAGCTTTTTCATGTAACTAGGACGATTTTAATTATTCTTGCAATATTTTGGCCTGGTTGTTATATAAGTTCTGTTTATTAAAAACAATTTGGTATACCGTGGATACTTTGAATGTACGATAATTCTTCAAGAACCAGCCAGATCAAGGTACCATGCAAAGAGTTTTCGCGAAATCGCTCGTTGGACTACCAGCCATATTAATTAAGTGTGAAAGCCTGGCGAAAAGAGTTCGCAAATAATTGTTCCTAAAACTGACATTTTCAAATAAAACAGTTATTTTATGAGCAGTTTTTATAAGCAACTGCTAAATGTCAGCGCTGCTGGTTTAATTTAAAAAATTTATTGAATAAATCGAATTCTTATCAAAATATTATATACAGAAAAAATATTGATGTTTTGCAAAAGTTATCGACTTTTTATCGAAAAATTATCGATTTCCTATAGAAAAAATTTAGAATTGTTATCGAAAGTTTGTCGATCTTTTATCGAAAATCATCGATTTTATATTGATTTAATTTCTTTTTAATATCAAAAAATTATAAATTTATTTTCATAAATTTACGAACAAACATCATTTTCGAAAAAAAAAAACGATATCATTTCGATAGAAAATCTACTTTTCGAAAACAAGCCGATAACTCGTCTTTGATTAATTAATAATCAAGGGCAACACCGCTTAGAAAAATTTTCTGCTAATTGAAAAAATGTCTTTCTAAAATTTTGATGTTGGTTTGCCCGCGATGTGAACAAGGATGATTGGTTTGGTAGGCGGAGCACACTGCCATCACCCCACGGCGGTGTTGTCGATAATAAGTAGATAATATACCGAAAACCATTCGAAAACAATAACAGATGCATGACTTTTTTTTCACAAATAAAGTTTTCTGAACCCAGATCTTAAACAGTCACATAATAATAACGAAATAGCCTTGAAATGTGCCAAACCCTATCCTAAAATCATACGGAAATAGTACTTAAGAAATTCCGAAAAAAATAGTCCCGAAATTATCTCAAAATTGTAACGAAATGGCTTGAACAAAAGGTCTCGCAATTATCTCAAAATTTTTGCCGAAGAGTCCAGAAGTCGTGACATGCGCTCCAGCTATTAGGGGCAGCAGAGTTGCCGAATTTCGAGGCAGATCTAGCTTAGCTTCTAAGATTTTCCAAGAGAACGGATTTATTCTATAACATAAGTCCTGGCACCTGCTTGGGGTTCTTCCGCTTGGTCGTCAAACAAATTCTGGTAACACTATGGACACATTCAGTCTCTATGAGATCTTTACTGACCGGCCAGTTTAACCTAACATAACCTTATTGGCGGCCACCGTGGTGTGATGGTAGCGTGCTCCGCCTATCACACCGTATGCCCTGGGTTCGCACCCCGGGCAAAGCAACATCAAAATTTTAGAAATACGGTTTTTAAATTAGAAGAAAATTTTTCTAAACGGGGTCGCCCCTCGGCAGTGTTTGGCGAGCGCTCCGGGTGTATTTCTGCCATGAAAAGCTCTCAGTGAAAACTCATCTGCCTTGCAGATGCCGTTCGGTGTCGGTATTAAGCATGTAGGTCCCGTCCGGCCAATTTGTTGGGAAAATCAAGAGGAGTACGACGCAAATTGGAAGAGAAGCTCGGCCTTAGATCTCTTCGGAGGTTATCGTGCCTTACATTTATTTTTATTTATTATTATATGTCTTGTGCACAGCTGGGTATACAAAGTTTGAATAAAATAAAAGTTAATTTTTCACTTCATTGGCCGCTTCTCACAGTTCGCTTTGCATTGTCAACATTTCATTGGCCGCAAAGACCCATTTTTTAAATTGGAAATTTAACTCGCCCCATCGACAATGAATAATGACCTTTGATGACATGAACTGTTGCCAAAGACCTCGCAAACAAAACATTTGTCTTACAGTTGAACGTCCGATTTCTGTGTTTTTTTTTATTGCTTGGAGATTTCATGTCTGTTTTCGAGCAATTCATCATCACTAAAGCAAATAACTCTCCATATTTGCATCGCAGTTGATTCGCATAAAAAATAAACAGAAAAAGGACAAATAAAAAAAATATTATGGAGAAATCATTAACATCACTAAATTCACAAACATTTATTCCACAACAATAAATTATTGTATCGATACGAAGTAATCGCTTTCGTTGCTATCAAAATTCTTCTTATACTTAGAGCTTACTGTTACCTAATATCTCAAGCCACTTCAATACCATTTCCGTATTGGCACAGCCTGCACAACGCGTTGGAAAAGTGATTTCCGTTTACGGCTAAATGTTTGCGTTAAATCACTCCAAACAATATTGCTGCTACATATGAACACTCAAGCACAAACTCATATACTCACACACACATACAAATCGAAAAAAATCATGGTCACATTACTTGACTGCGACGAACGTATTGAATTGCAAATGGCGATTGATGGCGGAAGTGGTGCCATTTGTGTGCGCTTTTGTGATTGTTTGTTTTGTGGCAGGAAATTTACGTGGTTGTGGTGCACTAACGTACATTTATAGGTAAGTTGTAATATATAAAGAGGCAGAAATACAGTGTTGTATATTACACTACAACTACAATGGGTAGATCACGCTCAGTTTAAATGTCATCTCAGGCCTACTCAGAATTTTCTCGGGGTAATTGTGGGACCATTTCGGGACTATTTAGAGCGAATACTAGAATTGGATTTTTATCTTAACAAATAGAAAACTCATCCATAACAAACCAAAAACAAGTTAATAATCATTGATATTGATGCCATAATGATAAACCTTCGATTATAAATCGATAGCCGGCCGATAATGAACTGATAATACTTCGTTAATAACTCGACACAAATAAAAAGAAGCGCGATACACCACTGTGGAAATTTAGGCCTTAATTTATGTAGCGCTATTTTTTTTAATTTTTTGTTTTTTTTTTATGGGACGGGACCATCAAGTTTTATGTAGACTCCGACCGGCAATCAGATAATTTTTTGCAGAGAAGTTTACCATAGCAGAGTGCATTCAAAAGTGTGGCCAAGCCACTTCCGTGTGGTGACCCTGCCTAGATTTTGCTTTTTTGAATCAATAAAACATTTTTCTAAGGACTTAGTTGTTGTTTCTTCCGGGCTTTAAACTGGGTCCTCTGATGAAGCAGGCGAGCAGACCACCGCAAGTCGATAACGCACCAATAACACGTAGATTTCAAGTTCATAACTAGTCTATAAAAATCCGTTAACAATTCAGTAACTTATCGATAACGAACTGTTGAAAAATAGATACTAACCAATCTATAGGTTTTTTTTTTCAATAATAAACCGAAATAGCTTGAATAAAAAGTATCAGTCTTAAATTTATCTGCCTTGCAGATGTCGTTCAGAGTTAGCAAATCGCCTGTAAGCTACACCGCTTTTTGGGTAAGATAAATAAATAGAAGGCTCACCGTGCCCGTGCTGGATCTCCTCAGAGTAAAAACCATTCACGACTTCCTGTAAATAAGACCTCGCCATTATTGCGGGAGCATTTTCAGATCACTTGCAGCACACTTGATGGAACTTTTTCAGAAACTTTTTGGAGTAACTTTACAAATACGGTATCTTTTAAGGACTAATTCGCTGTTTTGTGGATTATTTCGATGCTATTTTGTATTCTGTTAGTGATTTCTTAGGAAAAATTTCCATATGATATCGGGTTTGATTTCGAAACTGTTTTCGGCACTATATCCAGATAATTTTGGGACTACTATCGGGGTCACTCGAAAGCCAATTCAAGATAGTATAGTCATTATTATGGAACAAATTTATGAATGATTTCATAATACTTTCAAAACTTATTTGTGACCGACTCGGGATTGATTTCTTAATTATTTCTTGATTATTATGGCATCCTTTCGCAATTATTTTTCGATCGCTTGAAGATTACGTCGGAACTAATTCAAAATTTTATTGAGAATAAAAATTGCAAATATAATTTCGTGATTATTTTCGTAATAATTTAGAGGTGGCTCTATAGGCCAACTTCGAACACTTTGAGCCTGTTTAGTGATCAGAAAGTACTATTTAGGGAATGATTTCTAAATCGCTTCGAACTTTTTTCGGCACCAATTCGCGATCGCTTTTGAATAACGTCGCAATTATCTTGAGATTGTATTGGGGATAATTTCGGTACTTTTTGGGAAAATTTCGATATAATTTCGGATTCGACTCCCACTAGAGAATGGTTGCGTCTATTGGATGGGACAAGGACCTGCTACAACAACGAAATATTTCTCTAAGGTAAACTATGAACTCTTAGATAGTACATAACATAAGTTGACACCATTGTAAGTGCTAAGCTGATTTGGTATCAAAGGACGCAACCATTATAGCCTTACAATTTACAACCATATATCCTCAAAGTCAGCGAGGGACTTTAACCACGTCTAGCCTCCTATTTGCTTAGTACAATTCCCCGCGGCACTATCATCAAGCACTCCTTTGGGAGGTGGGTCCAGCACTTCGTCTACAGACCCTGTCCGTGTCGGAGTCAGTCGAGGATCTTTGCCAAATATAGACCTAATGAGCTCCGGACCTATCTTCCTAAGTTACCTGCCTTACTATCTTGGGAGAGAATTGATAAAGAAACATCGACATTTCTAGAACGGAAAGCAACACGCAAGTCGAAAATACTTATCAATAATATGTTCTACAATTATATTGCGCAATACTGTATCACTTACATTAAGACATACCAAATGTTGAGCGAGCTGCGTCAGCACATTGCACAATGCTCTATCGTAGGGTGTAGTGAATAACAACAAACAACTCACCGCAAACCAGAAGACATAACTGTTTGTGTAACGAAGATTTACTTATAAATTCAGTTGTTAGCTGCACGGTGATTGAATGGTATAAGTCGAAAGAAGCAAAAAAAGTAAAAGCAATACTTTTAAATAGAAATCCACGCTGAGCACAATACTGAGCTAGATAGAGGCTTAGTATACTAACATTCACATATACTTGCTTAAGAATTATGTACGTACTTAAAATGTGTGCGGTTAGAAGTTTTCTCAATAGCCAACTTCCGTTATCGACACGGAAGTTGATGCGCCTTCTATTGGCATAAATATAGCAAGGATAAGCAAGCAGTTGGATTTATCGTACTCTGTAAACGACCACCATTAATGAATTCAATTTAAGATTTAAAGATGTTTTTTTAAATAGGATTTGTGGAATTTTATTTGATATCTTACTTTCTAGTAAAGGGAAATGTGTGGAAATCTAAATATATTTTCAATCCAAAAATGATACAAAGTACTTTAAACAGCGTCATTGCTCTTTGTATCATGAAGGAAGATAAAGAGCTGTATAAGCATTTCGCTATGAACAATTTTTTTAAGTTACAGTTAAACATTTTCTTTTTGATTCCACGCCTTTCCTGTTGGTTGATAATATGCAACATATTCTTTTAATCTCGCCCAATCGGATTGTGTCGTCTACTGTACAAGCTTCGAGGGATGAGCCGTGCTTAGCTGGCTCATCGCCTTTTTCACTTCATTCCATTATGAGGTGGGTTTTGTCTAAGGCTGTAGTAACGCTCAGTCAATCCAGAGTCGAATAAAGGTCCCACAAACCTCTAATGAATAAATGCACAATATTTATGTGTTACGAACACACGCACACACGGTGGACATATTGGGCGGGCAGCAGCTTTCCGTCGCAAGATGGCGAGGGGGCGGAACGGCGGATAACGTTCGTTGGAATAGAGGAGGTTCGGTAGGGCGGTAGAACGGTCGGGTAACGGACGGGTTGGTACGGCGGTACGGAAGCAGTGGCGTGACGGACGCAGCGGCTTAACGGCGGTAGGATGGCAGACGGCTAACGGTCGTCGTATCAGCGGCGTGACGGATGCAGCGGCTTAACGGCGGTAGGATGGCAAGCGGCCAACGGTCGTCGTAACAGCGGCTTAACGGTGGTAGAATGGCAGACGGCCAACGGGCTTGTATTGGTCGGTCGGCTTCGGCAGGATCGGACTGATCGATCGTCTTCGGCAGTCTCGATAGTCGGCGGGATCAGTCACCTGCAGGAGAAACTGCGAGGACTCGTTAGTGCTGGTTTCACAGCTGGACAACCCCGCCACCCTACTTGCACATTAGTAGAAGGTGCGTTAGGGGGCGGCGTTGTACCAGCCGAGAGACCGTGGGTCGACCTGTGGCGGAGGGAAGTGCACCTTGCGCACGCATCGGCTCACGGTCGAAACCAGAGCTGAGGAGAAGGGGTCGAATTGTCATGAAGGCGTTGGGCCGCTCAACACTTGGAGGGCGCGGGAGACAAAGTAGCATAAGGCATCCTCCCCGTCGTCCTTACCTAAGTGAAGGGTGACCCCCGCCATGACGGCGTCCCTGCCACTCAGCCAGCTAGCAGGAGGGAAAAGTATGTCTTTAAAAACACATCCACTCCCGCAGGCTCACCTGCGAGGACTGAATTGCAAAAACGCAATTTCGCTGTTTATATGGGTGGTGCCGCAATCTGGTTGAGAAACCAATACACCACTATTGTGATTTTCTTGTGTTGACGGATTACACCATTGGTTTGCTATCAGTCGTTGGTAGCATGTGGCTATTTACCAAAGTGGTTGTTGGTTATGCTATAGAGAAATAAGTACAGGGGGTTCAAGTTTAAGTGAATAAGGAAATACAGGGGTTGATGTTATTGTAACGCTACGTTACACCATGTGACCCTACATAGATGTATATATATTTCACACTTTCCAGGTTCTTTAAATGGATTGCTTACACCCTATTTTACCTTGGGATGTTGTGCTAATAGAGATTATTGCCTTAGGTACAGCTTAGCTCTCAATGTATTGCTATTTTCCTCTAGCGTCTGTACTGCCTTAGTCATGGCTTAAACTTCCACCTAAAGACATCACAGTGATCTGGCAGCTTGTTTATTTCCGGATCAGCGCAGTACACCGGAGAGCCCATTCCTTCTACTACTTTGGAATCATCGGTATATACACATATCTGCTAGTCTGCTATTTGAGCACCCTTGTGTCAACCATCCCCTTCTATTGTGGCTTGAAGAGACCCATCGAAGAGCAGGTAGGGAAACGAGTAGTCTGTTTGTCCAATATTTGATCGTGCTATATTACTATGGCCGTATGGTCTGCGCTCGAGATGTCCCTGAGCCTCATTGCAGTTGTTAAAGCTTTGTTCTTCATCACCAGGTCTTTAGGTGGAATGTGCAGAATGGTATATAGTGCACCCGTCCATGTTTTTTTTTTTTCAAGTCTTCCGTTATGCTTATCATTAAAAGCCATGCATACTCCTTCTACTTTTTTTAAGATACGTTTTTCTTTGATTGGCCGTCCACCAAAGAAGGGCTCTAGAGTAAAGGCATTACAATCACTGTAAATATTCAATGGGAGTGTGAGGCACGTAAAACCTAGCACTCTCTTACTTGCATACAGTGCCGCCGCGGCCTTCTTCACGCTCTCCTCCGCTTTGAGCTTCTACCACCACTTAATGTCTAGAATAATTCAAAGATATTTGAATCAAGGTTTCGCCTACAGGGTCACACCTTCTTGTCTAGACCAATGCGAGAGCTTATACTTCCTGGTAAACAAGACCATATCCGTCTTCTTTGCGTTGGCTTGAAACCCAACATTAGATGCCCAGATACATATATCCTGGTTGTTGATGACCAGCGTTCACAGCAGAGATGACAATACCTCGCTCTACATCATGTCCCTTTCAACCGATTTTGTGGCCTCATACAGCACCCTTACTTACCTACTTAATTGCGCTTTGTCATTCAAACGGTAATGGTCATCCAAAAAAGTGCGCCAGCTGCTTCTTTTTTGGGTTAACTGGCGCCAGTTGGTTACACCATGGGAATTTAAATCATTTCCCACCTGGTCCATTGAGCGACCGTGCACGCTTCGCTTTCCCCAACATTTGCTTGCATAAAACTTTCTTTTACTTGTCTTTTAACAAGACTCGGCTCTTTTCTCTACCAATGCGACTTTTTCTCTGAATATTTTTAGAGGGTAAGCTGTGTTATACAAATTCATAAGCGTCTTTGTTAGGAAGTTTTGGTTTCCTCCAGGTCTTATACAGTGGACACCACCCTGGGTTGTCCCTGTTTTTACACATGCTTTATGCTGTAATGTGGTCCAGCTTGTTGACCTAGATTTTCTCACAGTTCTTTTCTTCTCTACCCTCTATGCTAGGGCTGAAGCTGTTATATGCATGGTCGAAGAAGGATGGTTTATCAATGCGATCTTAACCATACCTGGATATATCGCTTTCAGAGATTTTTGCTGTATAATCAATATCATTAACAATCTTTAAAATAATGATTAATTATTGTGCAAGTATGGGTTGAAAAAGACCATACGTAGAGTTGGGATTGATCCATTTTTATGGGTAAATACCAGGAAATTACCCGGAACGCTCCTTTTTGTATCTTTTTGTGGGTATTTAAAAATCATTTTAACTGAGGCTGCTTGGAATTACAATTCAGCACTTAGTCATTTGAAATAAGAAAATGTCGTTTTGATTTTAAACAAACAAACCATAGAACACTCGGGACAACAATTAGTCTGAAAAGAGTCCAACTTTTGGATCGTTTGCACTCATTATGAACTCATTTAGGAGCCTGAAGCGAATGCTATATGACTTCTAGCAGGCTCATAAGCAGCTAATTTTTGTCTCTAAAATGAGTCTTATAAATGCCTCCTTCCAATATCATATATGAGCCTTATTAGCCCCATATACTGCTAATTTTGTGTTCTTGAGGAAGAATTTTTTACACATATACGAAACGGATAACATAGGGGAGAAAATTGTTGTGATAAAACTCCCATGGTGATAGAATAGAAATGAAATAAGTATTAGTTTAATTGATTATTTATTTAGAATAAATTGTCACAGACAAATTTCTGAGTTTTTATTCCGGAGCTGCCTAGTTTACTAATTTTAATATTTTTCACTTGTTCATAATTTCACCAAATTGGAGTGATAAAAGATCCTTAGGTGATAACATTTTTGAGGCTAATATTTTTTACATATTTCGGACCCATATTGAACTCTAGAACTGTAACCTCTTCGAGAATGTTTATAGGGTACACATATTTACGCAAACAAAGCTACCCCTCAAACACTCTCACGACGCTCAGAATTTAAGGACCCGAAACGAGTCCAAAATAAGTGGGTAATGTAGGAATCAGAGAAGCGTCGAAACGCATAGGACGGTAAAAGAAAATTTAATTTTTTCCTTTTATTTAGCGGCTTAAATGCTCCTAACCTAGCATGCAAAAGTTATAATATATCAAATATTTATGTTCGTCAAAGCGAGTTTGGAACAAATATTGATACTTTCTTACGACAATTTTCCATTTTAATACAAAATGAATTATATTTGTACATTATTGTTACCCTTGTTATTCTTTTTTTGTATAAGCATCGACATTTTTCCGCTAATAGATCCTTCTCGATATTTTTAATGTGACCGCAAAGCTGCCACGCTCTATCCTGGTGTGTCGAACAATATATGCCCCCAATAAGCGCTGACAATGCCTAATAAATAGGCCATATAGGTGTCAAATAATCACAGTTTATTATAGTTAAAAATTACGCCGGAGAGTGCCAGTAGAGTATAATATGAGCTGTTTAAAAGCTCTTTAAAACTCATGTCGGACTCTTATTTATCCTTAAATGATATAGGTTAATATGCTTATATAGGACGACCATATATAGGTTAATATGCTTATATAGGACGACCATTGCAAGAAGGGAAATACATTGGTTTCGGCCTCCCAAATGAGCTTATACCGACATTAACGCTCCAATTTAGATATTTTTCCGATTCTTTTTTGACTTCAAATGTTTACTGAGTAAACTTAAATTTTTGCTAAATATTTCTGAAAAACGCTGGGTTATAGATTAAAAACAATTCAACCGATATCGTATTGGATAACTAGCCACCAATATAGGACAGAGTGGGTACATTTTGTATTTAACTTGTGTGTCTGTTTCCCGTATTTTCCAAAAGATTATTTTCACCGTTCTTATGTGTAAATATTTTGGTATTTACCCATTTTTCTATAAATAACCAATTTACCGGGTATTTACCATTTGGATATTTACCCCTTTCCCATCTCTAACCATACGCATATTATAATGAAGTTGTATATTTAGTTGGGCGATTGCTTCCGTAGACTGTGTCAGCTGGAACAAATTTACTTTGGTACTTCAAAATAGTTCATTATTATTCACTCAGTATCTAAAAGGCCCACTCATAAAAACTTCACTGCTTCTACTCAATATCATAAATTGTAAAACAGCCAACGACTGCAGTGAAAGAACTCTTAGAACAACCTAAAATAGAAATGAGTGCAAAGTAGCAATCTGCGACCATCTGCCACACTTCATACAATGAAAAATCTAACACAATTCAAACCATACTACGCACACACACACATTTACAGTTTTGAGGTCATATAGGTTAGTCTTCAAGAAGCAATGAGTTCTTAGAAAATATGCGAATATAAAAGCTTTCATCCCATGGCTACAAAAGAGCATCACGTTTTATGCAATGCAAACTTAAGCTGCTCGAGTGAGAAAATAAAAATCACGAAATATGGCGAACAATCAATTTGTGTTTACCCCACAGGCGATCAATAATACCAGCGCATGCTGAGAGACTTGTACTAGTTAGTTTGTATGTATGTATGCAATATGTAATGTCAACAGTTATAGCAGAAATTACTACACCAGCAACAACAATAATGATAACTTCAGATTTTGAACCATAACACAATATCAGCAATGATGTGATGACCATCGATTTGCTTGCAGTACTGACACTGATGAAAGGAGTAAACAACATTGAGTAGCGTCAACATTGAATTGAGGCCAATAGGGCAACAACAGCAGCACCACCATCAGCACCAACACCCACAGTATCTCATTCATCATGGTGATGAGTGTGGCAAGCAAAGAAGTGAATGAAGAATGATTATACTGAAAAGCAATATAGCCCTGCATGCGCGCTGATTTTACGCCATAAGCTCAAGTCAAATATACAAACAGTAAGGAGTAAATGATTATTTTGTGCGAAAGTGGTTTTCTTCCATATAATATTTACCCTACATGAATGAAATCCAACACTGATCGGCTGTTTGCATGACGCACATGTTCTCTTTGTTAATTTTATAAGTTTTATTTTTGAGATCTAAGGCCACATATATCATATCATAGAATGCATGGCTCAGTAGATAGCTGTGCAAGAGTGTTACGAAGGCTGTACAAATAAATGGAGAAAATAGTAGGGAATTGATATGTGATCAACTTATTCATCGATATAAAATAATGCCACATTTTGTCCTAACAAATTGCAGCTCGAGCTTTATTTTCAATTTTCAGAATTCGATTAGCTTACAACGAATTTATAGTTAGTTTAGAGGTGTCTAGAATTAATGATAGAGATTCCATTAATGTGTGTAGGTACAGTGGGAAAGAAAGTGAGACTAAGGGTGGGAGTGGAAAAGAGATTTGGATTGGGAGTTATATTGAGAGTGAGAGTAAGAGTTGGAGTGAGAGTGGGAGTGAGATTTGGTATGGGAGTGTGAAAGGTAGTGGAAGGGAGAGCGGGGTGGGAGTAAGAGTTGGTGTGAGAGTGAGAGTGGGAATGGGAGAAGGAGTTGGGAGTGACAGTGGGGGTAAGAGTTGTACGGATCTTTGTTTTTAAAGGTAAATATATCTGCTATGACTTCATATAGATTCTCAAAAATTAAAAAAAAAATAGATTTTTGATCATTTCTGACATTCTTACCAAAATGTTGATTTTCCCGAATGTTTTGCTTGCTTTTCTATGTTTTCCCACCGGAATAGTGAAAGTTTCGAAAAATTTTCTTGAGACTATATCATATTTGAGACATTGCATTCCAATATTTCAACATGTTGTAATCAAAAGATTCAACGAAGGAGACATATGTGGTACATACATGGCGTATACGTAATTTGTTGTTTATGAACACTTCATACCAAATCGAAGGAAGCCAAATAAATCAACTATTCAAATAGAATCGAACAATAGAATACTCGATTAATCGAATTGTTTGTTTTTAAAAGTCCGACAAAATATATCATTTAAATTTATAAGTAAAACGCTTGCAGAAACTCTTAGATGATGGTAAGTGTTCATTTTCAACTTGACCTTTTACATGGCTTTTATAAGAAAAAATTTTTTCAGTGTCTAGGAACGTTGCTTTTTTAATTTTCATGGAAGCATTTGAGAAGAGAACGTTGATAAATGTGCAGTTAGAGGGTTTTGTCTGTGACTGAGGTAACAGTCGGTCAATGCATGAATGCAATTATAGCATAATATTTAGTGCCAAGATAGGTGTTGCTTACACACCGTCGCTTATTTCAAACAGCATGTTAATTAAATAATATAAATATATATATTATAATTTTACAATTTGAGCACTTCATAGGAGAGTATCTTTTCGGCTTTCTTCTCGTAGACCCATGGAATAGCCGTAGCGATACGCTACAGCACTTTCTTTTGCTTATCTATGGCAATACAAAGCGTACGCGGTCTTAGAAACCTTACCTTCAGTATTTATTTTTTTTTTTTTTCAAAGCAGGTGAACCGTTTGTACTTTAAACAAATTAAACACTAGCAGAAAGTTTGAACGCTAATGAGAGTAATCGTTAAAAGAGCTAATTTTGCAAGAACTGACAGCTAATTTATGTGACTCGGCCCACTTATTTGCCATATAAAGAAAGCCCAGAAAATTAACACAGTTTGATCTGTGTGGTCAATCATTGGCTTCGATGTATACCAAAACCTCTCTTATTACAACAACCTAAACAATAGGGTACATAATACCCCTTCGGAGTGCCTATGTACAGTTTTATCTCGACTGAGGTCCTAAAAAATGTGTAAATAAATTCAAACAGATCATTAATGACTCCTAACCAAAACAGAGCTGCTTCGATAACAACTGCAAAAACACTCTGTTTAACCCTATTTTCGTATCTAGAAAGATTATCGTGTCAAATGCTCTGTGCTACATGCTTCCCAATGTTTTAAGCAATCAAATAATAACTGTTTCCTTTGACCTCCCCTTGAAATCAAACTACTCAGTTCACAAATGAAAACTTTTCAAGTAAATAACGTAACTATTTTAAATCTAAGAAAGACTTTCGCCTTTAAGTGGCATTAAAAAATATCTTTTTTATTTACTTTTTGAAAAAAATACCATTAAATTCTATTATGATGGCCCAAAGTGTCCCATCCGTCACTATGGAATAGCGCAGTTTTTGTTTTCTTGGCAATGATTAATAAAACTCATAAACATAAACAAACCCATCAATTATTTACCTCTTCTTTTAATACACTTTGGCAATTTTTTCTATTTTCGAGAGAAAATGTTATAAATTTTTTTAATGTCACAGTTATCTTTTTACTTATCGACATTTTTCAAGGCAATTTACTGTTCGTAATCACCTTTAACAATGACATTATAAGCGCTAATATGGCTTTATTTTCACATGAAATTTTTATATCTGGCTTTTCGGCTTAACAACCATGTTTAGATAAAATCATACTATCATAAGCTTTCTCGTTTATTGATATAGAAATTTTTATATTTTTTTTTAGCCACAGTCTTTTGTTGGTATATATATATTTATGCCTTTTTAGTAGAATTTTTGACTGTGACTGTTTTTAAATAATACCAACTCAACCTTCAACAATATTCCTTTTATCTTGGTTCCAATTAGATATCTAAAAGTTACCAACAACATCTCATTTTGCTTTAGCTTCGTTTGACTTAGGGAATGCAATTTTGGTTCAATGAACCAGAAAACGCTTTATAGTTAGAATTTTGTAACAAAACAAAAAACCATATGCATATTTCAACACATAGCGAAAGATATCGATATTGTTTGCAAGAAGTAATTTGGTTTGTGTAGAAATAATATAACTTTGAAAAGGTAAAAGACATCGTTTATTTGGGAGCCAGCATTAAGACGAACAAAAACATCCGCTTTGAAAACACCAGAAGATTTATTCTTGCCAATAAACGCTACTTTTAGTAGTCAAGCTTTCTCTCGGCAAATAAAAATCTTACTCTACAAGTCACTTATCGTACACGTCCTGCAATACCATGCAGTTGCATGGACCATGAAAACATCAGATGAAATAGCTCTGGGAGTATCCCAGAGAAAAGTTCTTCGAAAGATTTATAGATCTATACGCGTTGGCTTCGGTGAGTACCGAAGAGGATTTCATGATGAGCTATACGAGCCTTAGCCAGAGAATTAAACACAGTGGCTACGCTGGCACGTACGCATGTGATGCGAATGAAGGATGATGCTCCGGCTAAGAAAGTATTTTTATCGGAACCCGCCTATGGAAGCATTGAAAAAAGGTGGTCCCCACTTCGATGGAACGACCAAATGGAAAGCGACTAAAATTCCTTCAATGCCAGTTAACAAAAAGAAGAAGCAACTGACGTGCTTTGTTGGACGGCCATAATCGTTCAACCGGTTAAGTGCCAATAAAGTATGAAAAAAAAATAAAATAACAGAGATCATAACAAAGAAACTCCTGAAACTTAAATATCCTAGAAACAAGGTGTCTACACCAGAGTTAATGCCAACATAATGGATGACGCGGTAAGCGTAATTTCTCCTACCCACAAAATAAGGGAAATAAAGAGTATCGAAATAGCTTGCCTAAAGAAAACTGCACCATATCCAAAAGCGGGTTACAATATGTAGCAAAAATCACGAAAAACTCCTGGCCCCCTTGATTTCCAATAGAGGCCATTAAATAAATTATAAAAATATCTCCAATCAGTATTAGTTCTGACACATGGACTAAATGTGTGCTAGTATTGATTATTAAAGGTAAAAAGATTCAAACTCACCATAAAAATATGAGCTACTATACATTCTTGGTAAAGCTTGAAGAATTTTTGTTAGACTGCTAAACAACATTCTGTAGCCGCATACAACAAAAAAGGGATAATATTGGAGAAAACACATTCGAAGTGGAAGTATAACTTTAAGTTCAAGCGAGTTTTCCTTGTCTTAGTCGTACATGTAAGTCACGTTTTCGAAGTCATACGATGAACCGATGTGATTGACGGTTTAGAACAGCGAATCCGATATGTATTTACAGCTTGTTATCAGAAACGATATTAGAGTTTCTGCAGATGGACAAAAGAAAAATGCGAGAGTATCAAGTTTGATGTGAAGTTCAGTGTGTAAAGGTGTACGTGTAGAAAATTATTATTTTATGGGGTTAAAAACCACAAAAGAGGGAAAATTATCAGAAACAATTAATTTTTACATTTTTCATGACAGCTTCTGTGCTTTCTTATCCATATTAAACGCAAGCGACAATGTACAATTTTATTGTCAGCTGTTTATCGATAGCGCACAGCGATGGGCTTGCTATTGACGTCGACTTTTTACTGGTTTTTTGTTAGCTTGTTATCGACGCGCTACAGATGTGTCACCAATTTCACAATGAACTTTTATTGATATCAAAAAAGTGAGTCATCGTTATCAAATCGATAAGAAATCAATAAAAAACTTGAAAAAATTTTTGATAACTTTTCGATAAAAACCAGTCGACATACACCGATAACAAATTGGTAACACACCAATAACAAATCGATAGCTCTCCGATTATAAACTGATAACTTTTGGACACATCATATATCGGTAATATATCGACATTTTCTCCGTAAATTATCAATATCTTGTCGATAACAAATCGATTACATAAAAATACCTCGTCTATAAAAAATAAATACACGTTACTATAAACGTTATGGTCAAAAATACTGGGTTTCACGTTCGAAGAAGATCTTAATTTTGGCAAGCATGCAGCCGCATTTGTACCTAGAGTGCAGATCCACAACAAAATCCACAAGTCTCTTGCCGGAAGCACTAGGCGCAAGGATAAAGAAAGGCTCTTAACAACCTATAAACCTATTGGCTGGCCGCTTGTATGCTACGTGTCCCCAATATGGGCGCCAAGCCTTAATGAAAACACAGCAGGCCTGTCAAAACATCGCACTCAGCATTGTCATGGGATGTCTTCCTATAGCTTCCAAACAATTAACTACACGGGATTTCAAGTGGTTGTGTGGCGCAAGCCTCCCAAAGGGTTGCCAGCGCAATATATAGCTCCTCCAACCCAATTGTAAACCTCACCGCGGCGAATCCTCTTTGATTAACAGACAAGGAGGGATGCCCTTGAATGTTTAATGTGATCATATAAATCGTTCCCGAGATGGTCGGGCTAATACCTTAATGGTGCTTTGTTACCGGAAC
The DNA here is from genome assembly GCF_040869045.1 of Eurosta solidaginis. Taxonomy (NCBI): domain Eukaryota; kingdom Metazoa; phylum Arthropoda; class Insecta; order Diptera; family Tephritidae; genus Eurosta; species Eurosta solidaginis. The sequence goes on from NC_090320.1 coordinate 262,617,839, forward strand.
GTACCGGATCTATATCCGGCAAATTACCATCAATTTCGATAACACTCCCAAAAGCCTTCGGGGAGTGTCATTATCGTTAATATAACAACAACAACACCATCAACTACACAGTGAGGCAAGAGTATTCACCATAACGGAGAGAAATGAAATACTGAACAAACAGTTACTGCTGAATACCCTGAAATATGTGCATCCCAAAAAACATTTCATTTGAGATGCGCCATATTCCAGGAACTTATTAAGTCAGCGCCGTAAGCACAATGGAGAAATTTGGCAGTTAAAAATTCAACCATCAACAAAAAGGCGTTGCAATACTATGCGACAAATTGCCCGGTGTTCCTAAAGACAAATACCCTTAAATCGGGGTTGAGGAAAGCAACATTCCCAGAGAAAGGGGCGTCACTCTAGCTCGTTTTCAATCTATATTCTGTAAAACGTTAGAATCTTACTTAATCAGAGTCAACTCCTTTATACCCTATGGAATCCATGGTCTTCAACCCTGTTGAAACTTAAAGTGTCCTCAAATTCGTGCTAGAGGGCATCTTTAAAAGTTCATTTGTGCATATATTTTCAACTTTAATTACCACACTCTTTAAGCTTTCTACAAAAGAAACATTGTCTGCAACGGCCAACCATCTGCCCGCTAGTAAAATGAAGCTAACTAGTTTATTTTATTTAAATTTTGCTTTTCAATTTTCCTTTCTTTCCTGATGTCATTAACAATCACTGTCTGGTTTGCTGAATGGGCTGCCTTTTTGAGCGTGCTCTTCTTCTTCTTTCGTGGCAAGCTACTACAAAATTCAAATTGTTGTTACCATCATAAAATATTTTAACATCTACCATTGGACTTTGTTGGCTGACGAAACTAAGCCAAAATGTGCTGCTTATGATTATTTCTTAATTTAATAATTTTTAGTGCTCCTCTCCTTCATTTCTTATTGAAGTGAGCTAATATCATTACGAGCTTGAGGGAGCTGTAGTGTTGATTGTTATGACATTTTTGTGTTTCAAATCTCACTGCAGCGATTGTTGAGTTTCGACTTCAAGGATGACAGCTGCTTATTTTTTGAAGCAATGAGCCCTTGAGTATAGCTGCTAAGTTACCAGTTTAAATAAGAAATAAGTTGTTCTAATTTCAAAGGTTAGGAAGAACCTTTAGCCATCTATAATATAAAGCAGCGAACAGACAAGAAGCAGCAGCAATTTCTTTGTTTGAGTCTGCAGTTTTGATGTTGTATTGCTTTTCTAGTGCTTAAGCTCCGTACGCTATGATGGGTCTTATGACCGCTGTGTAGGGCCACATAATAACTTTTCGCCTTATGCCCAAGTTGCTGGTTACTATATCGTCTGCATATGCTACTACCTTTACTCCATTCCTATTCAATTAGTATCTTGTTCAGTGGCGACGTCCAGCATTCCTCTTTCCACGTTCCTGGTCATTGTAATCGATGCCACGTCTGCCTGAATGTCATAGGGTTAGCTTCAATGTTGTTGAAAGCTTCCTCCCTTAGGAGGTAGTAAAGGTATACTATTTGTAGCGGAATGATCACTCCACAACACCAATTAGCTCATGGCGGACAGTTGCAGCTGACCTGCTCTTCACGTTAGCATACTGCGCTTTAAAAAAGCTCAAGGCTCTGTTATAATTGACTCAAAATAGATCTCCAATAGCCTCTGAAGTGCCTTAAACATTAAGGATGTAAGGCTTATAGGACGGTAATATTTGCCGCTTTTTGCCTTAGTTTCACAGCTTTGGGCAGAAAAAAAACTCTTGGCTACCCTCGGCTTTGTGGAATATAGGTCACAGTGATACTGGCTGCACACAGAGTACCATTGGTTCACCTAGGTTTTGAAGCATTACCGGGCTGACACCATCCATCCCAGGCAACTCAAATGAGGAGAAACTACTCATTACAGGTCTTATCTTTTCCATGTCAGTTAGCATACCGACGCAACACCTTGTGAAGGCAGATGTGTCATGCAGAGAGGTTCTTCTACTAGGAAGTGTGTTTTATGAGGGTGTTTAGGGAGTCTCGCGCCGTGTTCGTCCGTTGAGATAAAAAAATTATAAATTTTAATGAAAATGTGTGCTCTTATCTTTTTGTTCGGCTACTGTATAAACGGAAATTAATATTTATGGAAAAAATTCCAATTAATATTGAATGTTTGCTTATAGATGAAAGTGAAAGCGTTTCTACCAAAATTTTTAATGCGTAATACAAAGAAATGCTTATCATTCGTGGGTTCTATACATTTTTCAAGGCCGATAGTCTCAGTCACTAAAGCCTGACTTTAAGTAATATCATTATTTAGAATTTTATTTCTTACTAGAAAACCCGGCAGACGTTGTCCTGCCCTAAATTTGGCTTATCTGCATACATTTTAATAAGCTTTTTCCGTCTGAATCTGCCCTCCCCCCCTCTTTTCTTTATCCTAATCCTTTTATTCACTCCTCCCTCCGTCGTTTTCGCTTCACCTATCTCCATCTTCGTCTCATTCTATCTCTTTCTCAATCTCCTTCTCTCTTTTCTCTGCTCTCAATTCCTTCTCATTCTACTGCATCCCTTATTGCCTGTCCCAAAGGATGGTATGTATTTTATTCCAGTCCCAGTCCCAGTCCCACTCCGAGTCTCAGTCCCATTCCCACTACGAGTCTCAGTCCCATTCCTAGTCAAAATCCCAGTCCCAGTCCGTCTCTGGATAATATATTACTCTGTACTAAAGCACTCATCAACAGCTTTCATTTGATATCCATATTGTATAAACACTGTCTAGGCATTCACTGGCCCACGTTTTGGCCTATATCTCGAGACCCTAGTCACCCAGGGGTATGAAAATTACCCTCTACTAAAGCGCTCATCATCAGCTTTCATTTGATATCCATATCCTATAAACACATTCTAGGGGTACCCGGGTCTACGTTTTGGCCTATATCTCGAGACTCTGGCCGTCGATCCTGAATTCTTCGCTATAAACCGGAACCCGAGACCTTTCCAACGAATGCAAAACCGTGGAAATCGGTTTGGGCGTTCTGGAATTATAGCGTTAGGAAAGAAAACTCGACTTGTTTTTATATTATAGATTTTTATTTTTCACACTTCACTATAATATTAAAACGAAATGCAAATTTTCGTTGCCTTTGAAATTCGGCTTAAAAATTGCACATCGAACAACTAAAGACTCTCCTGAATTATAAAAAAAATGTCATAGTACCTCTAAATCGCGGGCCCCCTCAGAAACACGGATCTGGGGCTAATACCCCACCCCCCTTTTGTAGGGCCTAGTGATGTGCTATACTTGATATCATTCGCTATAATATTTTTTATTGATAAGCAGGTTGTTTAATTAAACACCAAGCAATTACACGGAAGTATATCCGCACCACCTGAAAATATGAGTGCCACCGCATATACTTAACATTTTATTATTACGTATAAACATATAACAAAATTGCAATAAAATAATATTGCGACTAAAAGCTGAGATACAACCTATTCTATCTTTCAAGTTGGGTCAAACTACACACCGGGTGTAAAACAAATTCAAAATCGGTTAATTAGTTTAGGAGCTTAGTTGCGCCAAACATAGTGAAACGTGATTTCTATATATTAAGAAGAAGATTAGTTAACAAAAAACAATATGCATTTTACAAAATTAGTTAAAATTTTTCATCTTATAATACTTCGAATTATTCTTGGAGACAGAGTGGCACCGTCAGATCAACAATACTCACCCCACTACCCACACGCTCCACTTGGTAGTTGGTGGCAGCTATGTTCGCTCGTTTTCCTTTAAATAATTGTTTGTCATTTTAAATAATTTATTTTTGTGACTGTTCTTAAGTGCAGTAGAATTATATTGTAAATAGGATTTTCTGTAGACATGTACGTCATGCACGAACAACCAAACACGCCCCTACTTATACAAATACATACACACTAACGCGTTAGGAAACAAACACCCAACCCAATAAGCACAAAAATGATACCAACATCTCTAAGTTTTAATTGCCGGGCCCAGATTGTATATTCCCTTGCCATGCTACAAAATTTGAGTAGAGCGATACTATTCGATGGGAGCACAAAAATTAATCATATATCGCACTCTTGGACAACTGCTCGTGTAGTTTTTCTAACAAAGGCGGTGTAGGTTAATATAATTTATAGTCAGTTATACGATGCACGGAATAGATTTGTACATAAAGTCCAACAAAGATGGAAAACCCTTCTCTAAAGTACATCATGCGTAGAGCAAAGGCAAGTCAGTAGACATGACACTGGATATGATGGTTACGAACTTAGAGAAAGCGTTGGAATATAAAAAGTACTTTTTTTGATTCGTTGTAGAAATTTCCGGGGCTTTCAACCATGTCTCTAAACAGTTGATCATGGAGAGTGTAAAGTGTGTTGAAGTACACCCAGCTCTTACCAAATGGATCGTCTTCATGCTTATTTACGGGAGTATAACTTTGCAATTGGTAGTTACTGCAGATATTGGTCAACAACCACTGCTCAGGCGGTTTGATGTGTGACCCTGCAATCTTACGGCTTACGCAGATGATTTTGAAGTTTTTTTAAGTGAATAATGCCTTAGAAAAATTAGCTCTTTGATGAATCAAGTGCTTCGGGTTATGCCCGAAGTACACTCGGAATGTATGAAAATCACTGCCCTGGGACGACCCCGCTTAGAAAAACTGTCTAAGGTATATTGTTTCTCCTGGACTTTGAACATACAACCTCGCTGTAGTAGGAAAATATGCTACTACTACACCAGGGCGGCCTCTTTGAGATAGCAATAAATAAATATTTGACACCCAATTAAGATTGGACATAAATGCTTATTGGGAAATACCTTGGTCTCTCAACATAAAACGTTTTCCCTCGGAATCACAAGCATACGTATATACTTACACACAACCAAACCCAGCAGAAAATCATGCTAGCCACTATGAGAATAACGGAGTTTAGCGGCAACGCTGCTTCAACATATTGTTTTATCTTGTCGATAAGTTTCCTGTATTTTATTACTTATTTATTTATAAACAAGGCCATTGGGACAAATTCGACATATCTGTGCCGCTGGTAAATAAATGCTACATAAACACAACAGAAAGACAAGCAGATTAAATAGAAAATAGTTACGTGTTCATAAAGACAGCAGCTTAGAATTACGATGATACTGTACAAACATCTACACAGCAATAAGGAGCGCATATGATAATAAATCAGTGGTCGGCGCGCCTTAGCTCAATTGAGCCGGACTTGCTTTACACATATCATTACTCTCCATCGTTCAGTCGTTAGCGCGACAGCAAGGAATAAATACTGCGAACGTCTGTCACACAAATGTTAACATTCCCAGTGAGAAATATTATAATGGTGAAACATAACTGTTAAGAAGGTCTATACGTAATTAACTCATGGTCTTGACATGTTCAGGGTGGATTGTTACTTTTTAAATTTGTTATAGAAAATCAGTATGTGTTTATACTTAGTTGAGCAGAGCTCACAGAGTATATTAAGTTTGATTGGATAACGGTTGGATGTACAGGTATAAAGGAATCGAAATAGATATTGACTTCCATATATCAAAATAATCAGGATCGAAAAAAAATTGATTGAGCCATGTCCGTCCGTCCATCCGTTAACACGATAACTTGAGTAAATTTTGAGGTAAATTGATGAAATTTGGTATGTAGGTTCCTGACCACACATCTCAGATCGCTATTTAAAATGAACGAAATCGGACCACGATTCGGAATAACCACGCCCACTTTTTCGATATCGAAAATTTCGAAAAACCGAAAAAGTGCGATAATTCATTACCAAACAGAGCTAAAACGATGAAACTTGGTAGATATGTTGTACATATTACACAGAATAGAAAACTAGTAAAATTTGGGCAATGGGCTTGGCACCGCCCACTTTTAAAAGAAGGTAATTTAAAATTTTGCAAGCTGTAATTTGGAAGTCGTTGAAGATATCATGATGAAATTTGGCAGGAACGTTACTCCTATTACTATATGTACGCTTAATAAGAATTAGCAAAATCGGAGAAGGACCACGCCCACTTTTAAAAAAAATTTTTTTTAAAGTAAAATTTTAACAAAAAATTTAATATCTTTAGAGTATATAAGTAAATTATGTCAACATTCAACTCCAGTAATGACATGGTGCAACAAAATACAAAAATAAAAGAAAATTTCAAAATGGGCGTGGCTCCGCACTTTTTCATTTAATTTGTCAAGGATACTTTTAATGCCATAAGTCGAACAAAAATTTACCAATCCTTTTGAAATTTTGTAGGGGCATAGATATTATGACGCTAACTGTTTTGTGTGAAAATGGGAGAAATCGGTTGAAGCCACGTCCAGTTTTTATACACAGTCGTCCGTCTGTCCTTCAGCATGGCCGTTAACATGATAACTTGAGCAAAAATCGACATATTTTTACTGAACTTAGTTCACGTACTTATCTGAATTCACTTTATCTTGGTATAAAAAATGAACGAAATCCGACTATGACCACGGCCACTTTTTCGATATCGAAAATTACGAAAAATGAAAAAATGCCATAATTCTATACCAAAAACGAAAAGAGGGATGAAATATGGTAATTGGATTGGTTTATTGACGCGAAATATAACTTTAGAAAAAACTTTGTAAAATGGTTGTGACACCTACCATATTAAGTAGAAAAAATGAAAAAGTTCTGCAGGGCGAAATAAAGAACCCTTGAAATCTTGGAATGTATTACATATATAAATAAATTAGCGGTATCCAACAGATGGTGTTCTGGGTCACCCTGGTCCACATTTTGGTCGATATCTGGAAAACGCGTTCACATATACAACTACCACCACTCCCTTTTAAAGCTCTCATTAATACTTTTAATTTGATACCAATATCGTACAAACATATTCTAGAGACACCCCTGGTCCACCTTTATTGCGATACCTCGAAGAGGCGTCCACCTATAGAACTAAGGCCCACTCCCTTTTAAAATACTCATTAACATCTTTCGTTTGATACCCATATTATACAAACGTATTCTAGAGTCACCCCTGGTCCACCTTAATGGCGATATCTCGAAAAGGCGACCACCTATACAACTACCACCACTCACTTTTAAACCTCTCATTAATACCTTAAATTTGATATCGTATAAAAACATTCTAGAGTCACCCAGGCTAAGGATTACTCCCTTTTAAAATACTCATTAACACCTTTCATTTGATACCCATATCGTACAAACAAATTCTAGAGTCAACCCTGATCCACCTTTATGGCGATATCACTAAATGGCGTCCACCTATAGAACTATGGCCCACGCCCTCATAAAATACTCTTTAATGCCTTTCATTTGATACACATGTCATACAAACACATTCCAGGGTTTCCCTCGGTTCATTTTCCCACATGGTTATTTTCCGTTATGTTGTCACCATAGCTCTCAACTGAGTATCTAATGTTCGGGTACACCCGAAATTAACCTTCCTTACTTCTTTTTTTATTATTTTAACAAAAGTCAAAGCAATTTCATTCTGGTCTGACTTTATTTTTACTCTACAAAAAATTACTATAGAATATTTAAAATTACTTAGCAAAGGAGTAAAAAAAAATTAACATGAATGAATCTTTATGTTTTTTTTGTAAGTAAGCCACATATCTTTTAAACATTCTGCACTTCTCTGGCTGCGGCAACAATATTAGTTTCGGAGATATGATGTTTTAAACAAGTTATCGCCACTATCTTTGCGCTATTTGCCGTGTTAAGCTGCTTTGAGCCAAGTTTCATGTGCATTTACATGTAATAATATCGGTTACCCTTCGAACGACTACAACTTGATTAAGATCCAAGTCCCCTAAGGAAATATCTCAAATATTTCTGAATCAAAAGTATAGTTTTCCAAGAAGTGTTTTTAATAAATGCGCGTTGGGATGCTCACGCTCTCGCTCTCACTAATACACCTACATTTAAATTTTTTCCGACTAGTCTCTTAACTAGACTGCAGTTATACAAGTAACAGCGAATATGAGATGCGTCAGATGAGAGAAGTAAATTAACAACTAATCGAGAAGGTTGTTCGCAAAAAGTATAGACCGTCGGATAAAAAGTTGAACGATTTAACTGAGAGTATAAAAGCGGCGCTGAACAGGTGATGGTCAATCAGTTTGATTTTAACACGTTGTATGTGACGTACGCAAAAAATTTTAGTTGTGAAGTTATACCCCCAGGGAAGTGCTGTACATATAAGAGCATTTTGTGTGCAGAACTTTTGAGTGTTTAGTGGTTCAAATGATAACAAAAGGTAAGTAATAATCTGTAATCTTTGAGATTCGCTACATTATGTATAAGGCACACTTTTTTGTTGGGTACAGAAGTAACAACTGCCAGCACCCAACAATCAAAGCTACAAACGAAACAACAAGCATAATTCTCAAGTGGACATTAGTAGAGGATAGGCAATTTTACTTTGTCACGCGCATTCATTGGGGCATATTTTAAGCTCATCATGGAATGCTTAAAATTGAGCTGCTAAAATAAAAAGATTTACTAAATTAAATAGTACAAATATTCACTCATTGCTTTCAAGCTTCATACATTTACTGCTACTTCTTCAACTTTCTGTTAACATTCTAACGTTGAACTTTACTTCACATTATTTTCTCTTTGTGTTTAAATTTTCAGCCAGGATGTTGAACAAAGCGAATTTCTAGATTGAAACTATGAAGAAGTTTGAAATACAAAAGCAATAAACAGATTAGTTTTGCTCTTCAGTACTAGTTTCGTTAATATTTTAGCTGCCCTTTGTCTTGTGCATCTCCATTCGTCGTTAATTCTTTTTAGCGTTTTATTGTTTTTTAAAATTGAATGTGTCGCCAAAGCTATTTCTGAAAAGTTGTTTGAAATTTTGAAATTTAATGCATAAAATATGAAGTCTTCAAGTTGTTGGTGATATCCAAAGAACTTTTAATATTTAATTTTAAATATGCCTGTTGTTGAAGTAAAGTTTATTTTGGTAGTGTGAGTAAGTGAACAAATTTTTTTTGTTCAATAAATAATGTTTTCTTATGCTAGATTTTGGATGGCCTCGACCTAGTGTAGTTCTGCTGCTGACAACAAAGAAAAGTTAGCTCATTATTGTCTTGTTGGAAATTTTCGCATGTACTCACCTTGACAATCAAGAGGATGGCCTTCAAAGCCCAAGAAGATCTTTCTATTAGTCGTTCCTTTTTTTTAAATTATTAAACGGCCCTAATTTGGGACACACTGCTCTTATTATTCCGAATATAGAAGTCTCACGAGGAGGCCTAACCGAAGTTTTACGGGAATGTCATTCTTCAAGCGGGTTATGGTTTCGGTACACTCGTGTACTAGTGCATTTTGGTACTTACCCTACACACCGAAACGAGCACCTTTACGACTACTCCATTGTTTAGGTCTTTAGACTTAAGTCTCTTTTAATGACAAACATGCCTCACAGCTATTTTTTTCGCTGGGGTTAGTCGCAGTTTTTTGGTCTGTGCCTCTTTTTGATCAGCGGAATCATGCAAAACACTTTAAGAAACATTTTTTGATCTTTTAACATCTCAGCGTTCACTGTCAAATCTTTAAAGAGAAAGATGAAAGTCTCATGCTTCGATTTATTTTCTTTTAACGTACGAAAGAAGCCATTTTCGATAGGTCGATTTACTGAGCAGTTACTTTGATTACATAGCCCCACAGAAAAAATTAGGATCTTCAACATACTTGACAAGTCAACTCTTTTTCTTTTTGGCTCGCTAAACACGAGTCCATGGTCAAAGTTCAAAAGTTAGTGCTTGCTGGAATAAAGCCTGTTGAAATCTAATCACGGATTTATGCTCGACAATCAAAACTCCATATGAGTTGACATGTCCATACCGTTGAATATCCCACTTTTTCTCTGTTTGGCGGTTTCATCAAACTATATTGGAGATTATCACTAAAGACAGAATCAAGTTTTGTTAGTTAGGGACTTGACAGCCAAAAGTGGCTTTCATTTATGGAAGGCCAACTAGTGAAGCATCATAACCTTCTTGGTTTAAATAATTACTATTTTAAATAAAAAATTTATCACATGTATCCTAGTTTACGATAGTACACAAGAAAGCTTCTTAAAGCTAAATTGATTTTGGGGGCATAGCATAGCATAACGCGAGCTTAAAGAGCTGTAAATGGCCGTAGAAGGGTGCCAAACAAAACATGTGTTCTGGACAAAAAAAATGTGCTAAACATGTCCAACGACAGTTTTTGATACAAACATTATGGTCTATTTTCCTAAGCGGAAAGATTTGAATAATGATAAGTTACCAGTTCCTAGGTTTTTGCAACACTTTGGCCAGGTCTAAATATATGAGCATTGTGGAAGTCTAATGTGTTTCAATCTTTTCTCTTTCTACTTTGCATGTAAGGCGTTAGGTACTATATTAAATATTTTTCGATAGCCGTAGAACACTTCGATATCACGTTTCAACAAAAATATAATCAAAATTCATTGGACAGTGAAATTAGTGGGACATGAATCAATTGAGTCAATATAACTATAGATCTGCTTGATGGATTACATGCAACTCCTGTCTCCTTTTGGTTTCTCCCAAACGGATCGGGACGTCTATCGTCAACTCAGCGAGTGTTGCACCCCCCTTTTCAACTCATCGGCCATTTCGTTACCTTCTATCCCTTTATGACCGGGAGCCCCGTAAAGATGTATGGACCGGCCTGAGCGACATTTTTCCAATGCCCGGATAAAGATTTAATATTAAAACGGGCACAACGAGATAGGAAGCTTAAGAGAATCCTCTCAAAATATCAGGCTGCATTAAGAATTATGCAGCGCTTGGGCTCAGTGGTTCACCAAACCAACGATGAGAGCGATCGCTAGGCATGGGCCAGACAGTGGAAGAATATCGAAGACAATTCATAGACTAAAGCTTTGCTGCGAACAACCCTCATTTTTGCAACCGCATCGAAGAGGACGAAGCCCTTGGAGGCATGAGGCAGCGATCGGCTGAACCTAACAAAATTTTTTTAAGAGGTGGAAGGGGGAGGTTAAACGCCCGAGTCCAATAACTAGGAGGTGAATTAGACGGAATGGCAGGAACCAAACCTCAAAGTCTGCAAAGCGGGTCGAAGAGGGAAATATAAGTAAAACCATGTACCTCAAAAGCTGTAATACAGGAAGAGGAAGGCAATTATGTCTTGAGAAGCAAAGACACGAGTATTAGTAAGCTAAAGGGAGATAACAATCACACTCCAGTTTACTCGATGAAACTAAAGGGAGCTAATGCCGAGACTCCGGTTTTCACCGAGAAGAAAATGAGCGAAGTTGCGAGGTAATCCCTAACTGTGGCACTAATAGATTGCAGCGTCCCCAATGGGCAGAAGTCAAACGAAAGGTGGAGATCCGTAAAATGAGAGCTGATTATGATCAAAATTATGCATGATGAATCAAACAGACAGCTACCATCCTTCGAAACAGCTGGATGGAGTAGTATGGTTAAAGTTATTATCTGCACCAATAAGGCGACTTTATAATGGCTGCAGAGAGTTATTCCAGACATTTAGAAATAAAAAGGCACAAGGTTGAAAGTGGGGGATATAGCATTTATCCCCGCCATACGAAAGGCCAAGGTTTGGATACCCCAAGTGGTGAAGGCAGAAGAAATGTTACAGAAATCGGGCAGCCTGCAAGATGTACTTTTTCTGAGTCAACAAACCCACCCAACCCTTTCCATTAATTTCGAACCATCCGTATACACGTGTATATTATGTTTTGCTATTTCTTTACCTTGCCAACAACCCTCCTGCTCTGTTGTGGACCCAATATCGCTTTCGAAGCTCAAGCACGGCACCATATATTCCGTTTTACCGATACTGCTATGGCCATAAGCCTTTCACTCAAGCTGCCCGAGCCCTTAAGCCTTGTGGCAGTTGCTAACGCAGCCATTTAAGCGCTGCATACCCCCTCAAGTTTTTTGCTATACGTACGCTGTGAGTGGTCAAAAAGTCTCTATAAGAACATTATGTGTGTGCATTTTTCAATTAATAATTTTTCCCCCAATAAATATCAAATTTTGCTACTTGGTTGACAGAACAAACACAATCATTAATATAAGCCATATTACTTTCAATAGCCGTGAAGTGCGGGCATTCAGTCGTATAAAATTAAATAATAATATCTATTACTTGCTTATTATTGGGAAAATAAATTAAAATAATAACCCACAGCCTTATTTGAGTGAATACCTCCAGCTGTGTCTGTTAATCCCACACTTTTTCTTCTTCAACAAACATGAATGCGTTGCATTAAATATAATTGTTGTTAATAATGCCAAGTAAATTCATCTTTGAATAGGAATGAAAATAAGACAGAAAAGCGAGACTCTTCAAGATTAACTGATTGATAGTAATTAATTAATATGCGTGCTAATATACCACGCCTATTAATTTATGTGGATAATAACAGAAGACAGACGGCTTCATATTACTTTATTCTTCTTATAGTGGTGCGATTTGCTTGAAAATACATTTGTACTTAGCCTTTGGGCTATGTTCTTAAAAAGATTTTAGTTGTGGGTATAGGCAAATGGAGAGGAAAACAGGGAATGCTAGGAAGACGGCCTACGGAGACAGGGAGATATAGCGGAGAGGTATAAGAAGAAAATTTCAGTAGTTCAAAACTTATCAAAATTATTTGATATAGTCAAGCACGGCACGTTACAGCAAGATATGGAATGGTCCTCCCTTCCTCCAAGTTTCCAAAGGTTGACCGCAAAGTATCTGTCTGATCCACAAGCATCGGTGCAATTCAGGAACATAACATCTAAACCCAGAAAAATGACCTTGAAGTAAGCGCTAAATTTATTTTTTCGCAAAAATTTATCTTGGTATATATTAACATATCGACAACTTTTCAGTAAATAATCGATAAAAAATCGCTAACTGTTTGATAGAAAATTTACAAGTTTTCGATAACATATCGCTAACTTTTCGATTGCAGATGGATTATTTCCGAGAGATAATCGACAGCTTTTCGATTATAAATGAATTACTTTTTCACATCATACCGATACATTTTTGATAGCAACTCCATAAATTTTTAATAAAGAATCGATAAATTTTCAATAATTTTTTGTCAATGTATCGATCAATAATTGATGTTTTCGATAATAAAAATGATAATTTTTCAATTAAAACCTATAAGTCCTCGCTAAATCGGCAACTCATTTGCGTACAAACTTTGCTACTAATAGCAAATATATGGCGCCTCAATAACACCTCGTTAACTCATCTATACCTCGTAAATGGCACACAATAACTTATCGATAAAAAACCGCTTACGCTACGATAAAAAATTTCTAACACACCCTTAATTTGCTAGCTGTTATCACTCATATCAAGTCTACCACGTACGTTGTTCCAACCTTAAGCTAGAATGACTACACTTACGCTTACTTTCTATATTCCTCATACAGCACACTATTCTCAGATACTATGCTTACACCTACCTGACCTTTACATTCTGGATTCAAGCATATCATAAGCAAAGATGTGTATACATCAAAAAACTAGATAGTGGTGGGTATATTTGACCGGACCCACTTACTTATATATCCCTTATGTTCGTAACTACAACTAATGGAGGTTTAATTTAGAAAGGTGCAATTGAAGTCTGAACTTCAAAAACAAGGTATCTGCTGGGAAGATCCAGGGCCGACATCCATAGCCTTAAAGCGGTCTGCACTGGTCACTGGAGTTTAGGCACGCATGCGGAAAAGGTGAGTATTCCGCACAATGACCACTGCAGAAGTTGTAAGGACATAGATGAAAAAGAGACTGTCGAGCACTTTCTGTGTAAATGCCAGCTCTAGCTAGAACCCGTTTAAGATCATTTGGGAGCCTTTTTTTGGAAGATCTAGGAAAATTAGCGGAAATGGGGATGGCAGAGATCCTTGGTTTTATAAGCTACACAGGTTGGTTGTCAAACATAACCATGTAGTACTCAGTAGGTTCAGACGAGTTTCACAGCATCAAAACGGCTTTTCGTTAGCTATTTGGGCGACCAGGATCGCAGCCATTATACCTACCTACTTACCCGAATTTCAGCTGTAACTTTCTAAACTTAAATTGAAAATTTTGATCTTCGTTTGCAACTTTCTGAGCTTCAACTATAAAAAGAGTTCCTTAAATATTATATTTAAATAAAATCTTCAATTATCCAAAATCCAACAACAAAAAAATATTTTTATTTTCTAAAGCTTATAAACGCTTGAAATTTAATTTAATTTTCCTCAATTTTTTCAGCATTGCTATGCAATTAAAATAATAAAAACACAAACTAAAATTGTTGAAATATTTTACAACAGCGGGCACTTATGTATGTATATTATATTGGGTCGATTTGTTAACCGATATGGCGCCACCGATTTTTCGATAGGATTTGGGCTCAGGAAAAAAAGTTCCACTACGCATACCCAAAAAAAGGATTTTTTAGGTTTTTGTCATGACCTACTAAACAAATTTTCATTTGATTGTAAAAATTTTACTTTTTTTTTTTTTTCAATATCTCTGATCGTCAAATTTTTTAGCGGACATTTTTGGGTGGGACAGGGTATACATATGAAAAGTTTTTTAGTAGGTCATGACAAAAACTTTAAAGATCAAAGTCGAAAAAAAAATAAGTAAGGAAGGTTAAGTTCGGTTGTAACCGAACATTATATACTCAGCGTGAGCTTCAATTGTACATTTCATTTCCGATAAATTACTTTTCTACATAACACAAAGCACCGACCGTTTAAAAAAAATTTCTCCCCATTTCTTCTTAAAACAAAACTTCATAAGTGAAATATTATTGATTCAAAACTATTATTATTCTAGTCTACGATCCTTTTAAATTTGTTTTATATTAAAGGGGGCGTGATCTTTAACCGATACCGTCCATTTTTACTAGAAATATTTCCTGCTATAAGGAAATTATGTGTACACAATTTCATTACGATAAGTTAATTTTTCTTCGAGTTATGGCTCCCGAAACATAGAAAATTGCTTAATCGAAAAATGGGCGGTGCCACGCCCATTTTTTTTTAATTTGAGGTATTTCCTATTTATTGTTATAAATCCACTTGGGAAATGAAATACCATTGATATAAAGCATAAAGCTCTTTTTAGCACAGATACTGCTTATTTTATTCGTCCATGGCCCTTTTAAATATCTTTTGTATAAAAGTAAAGTGTGTGCCATGCCCACTTTCTTTTTTCAAATTTTTATCAAGAGTCTCAATATCAGTGCACGTGTCAAATTTCAATATTCTAGGTGTATTATTTACTATTACACAATAAAAACAAAAAAAAAAATGAAAATTCGCAAGCTCAAAAATTATTTTTTTGGGTATGCGTCGTCAAACTTTTGTTCCTTAACTTTCACCCATACAAATCGACCCACCCTAATGCATATACATATGTACATACGTGTACATATGAACAGGCGTATGCTTGTTTGCATACATAGTATACACATATATTTTGTAATTACTTTGCTTAAAGCATCGCCTTGCTTATCCATTTTGCAAATGATAAGAATTCTCAAAATTTATATGCAGCACTTAGTTGTAACTATCAAAATTTAATTATGTTTATCATGTTATAGTTGTGTTGTGTACTATTACGTTTTGTTTAGTTCAGAGAACGCAAATAACAGTTCCCGAAAAATATATTTTCAATTAAAATAGCTATTTAATGATATTTTTTAATTCGCTCTTAAATGTCTGTAGTGCTATTTGAAAAGTTAAGTCCTCTCTCGACAAACGAAAATCATTCTCAAAAGTCACTTATATGTAGCCGTGCTGCTTTATGGTGCAGTTGCATGGACCATGGCAACGTCAGATGAAGCGGCTCTGAGAGTCTTCGAGAGAAAAGTTCTTCAAAACATTTATGGACCTCTACACTTTGGTGATCGCGAGTACCGACGAAGGTTTAACAATGAGCTTTACGAGCTCAAAGGAGACATCAACATAGTCCAGCGAATTCAAATGCAGCGCTCTTGACAAGAAAGAGTTTCCATCGGAACCAGGTATGGAAGCAGAGGTAGAGGGCGGCCCCCACTCCGCTGCAAGGGCCAGGTTGAATACGATTTAAACTCCTTTGATGTGATCAATTGGTGGCGGTTGGCCGAGAGAAGAAGCGACTGGCGGGCCTTGTTGGACGGCCATAACCGTTTAAGTGGTTAAGCGCCAATTAAATAAGTAAGTAAGTGCTGTTTTCGAATTATCGGATTTTTATTGTCTGTTTATGAACGTGGTGTGCTTTAATTGTGGAAGGGTTCTCGGTCTGTTATCGGATTGTTATAGGCGAGTTGTAGACGGTAAAGTAATTTTTTAACGAATAAAACTGTTATGGATGACTTGTGTCGAAAAAACATCAATTTGTTTTAAAGATCTGTTCGATTCTTTATCGAAAAATCATCGGCTTGCTATCAAAAAAATATCGATTTGTATACAAATATATGTATTGGTTATTGAAAACATTTCGGTTTTTTATCGAAAAAATATGAGTTTTTAATCAAAATATTATATACCGAATACATATTGATGTTTTATCAATAATATATCGAAAACTTCTCTATAATTATTATTATTATTATTTTATTTATTACGGCCAAAAAAGCCTAATTCATTGTATAGTACAATTTACAAAATTCTTAATTGTTTCTTAAAACTATTTCATTAAAAAGAAATTAGTAAATTCATTGTTTAACTAGTATTACATATTTAATTTTTTACGATATAGAAATAGTTTTTTTTTAAACTTAACAACGTTTTCACAGTTTTTTATCTCTGCTGGTAGTTCATTGTACATTTTATAGCCTACGTATTCTAAGGTTTTTTTGCGAACTCGGTTCTTACTTTGGGCAGTCTTAAATTTTTGCTACTCCTAGTTCCATAGTTATGGATCTCACGATTGACCTGTTACCAATCACTCATATAATTTGGTAACATTCCCTGTGTTATGTAATGTATAAACTTCAAAGAGTAATAACAGATTAATTGTTTAATACTAAGTCAATTTAGCATAGGAAGCATAATACTTTTTGATGTTCTATAAGAACATTTTAGTATCAAACGAATTGCTATGTTTTGCTATATTTGGAGCTTATTAATTAACGTATCATTTGTTACTAGTAGTATTGTTAGGCAGTAAATAAAATGTGGTTCTACAATTGATCTATATACTAACATTTTGTGATATTGGCTTATATGCTTACATGTCCGATACATAAATCCTATTTTCTGTGCAATTTTCTTCTCTAAATGATTCATATGTTCTGTGAAACTTAGTTTCTCATCACTTATTACACCTAGGTACTTCATTTGATCTACTCTTTCAATTGCATTGGTTTTTATTTTCAGACTAGATTGGATTAAGTTATTATGGTTCTCGGTAAATATCATTTACTTAGTTTTATCAATATTAAGTTTTAGCTTTCTACTGTACAGCCACCTGTATAAATTATTTAAGTGTTCTTGTATTTTCATGACAGCGCAATCTACATTTTTGTCACTAATGCTAACTAATGCATCATCCGCAAAAAGACTTATTTTATAATTTCTCAAGCAAGTTTTTATATCATTGATTTAAATTATAAACAATATCGGAGCAAGTACTGAGCCTTGTGGCAGCCCAATATTAACATCAACAACCAATGAAACTGCGTCTCCAATTACCGTCCTCGGCTTTCTGTTACTCAGGTAACTACGAAACCATTCCAAAGCTTTTCTCTTGATCCCAATTTTATCCACTAACTACAGCAATTCATTTCGATCGATTGTTTCAAATGCTCTCTTTAAGTCTAAGAAGCAAGATACTACTACCTTTTTATCAGCAACAGCCTCTTTCCACCCTGCAATTACCATGTTCAATGCTGTTTCGCAGGAGTGGCATTTCCTGAAGCCTGATTGCTCTGGTATGATTATATTATGATCGTCTAGCTATGCTACTAATTGCTTTTTCACCACTGTTTCCATAATTTTTCCATCAATAGGTAGGGTATTAATAGGACGCAGCTCGTCAGGTTTCATTGTGTTTTTTACTTTTGCCACTGGTATTATTGTCGATATCTTCCAGCAGCTGGGGACAATGCAACTATCAAACGATTCGTTTATAATGTCCTTATATAAGTGTGAAATGTACACCATAGAGTCCTTGATAACACCCTCTGACAATAGGATTTAACCGCCATGTTTGTTTTTAAATGATTTTGTTATGTTCATTATATCTTCTAACTCGATACTGGTGAGCTCAAATGTTGCTACCGAGTTGGTTGTTTCACTTTCATCAACAAGTTCAATTGTTTCAATGCTCTCATTGATTTGGATTATGCTCTGAACAAAGTAACAATTCAAGACACTAGCAATATCGTTGCTATTTTCTAGACATTCACGGTTAAATACTATTTTTTTAATATGCGCTTTATTGTCTGCAAGTTCCACAGCATCTTTCAAACATTTCCACATAGATTTCATATTTCCTTTATCAATAATCACTTGATCTTCCATGTGTTTCTTCTTTTTAAGTATTATAGTTTTTTTATATATTTTTTTAACGGCATTATAATCGTACCACTTATTTCGCAATTGTATATTGATCCTCTTCGCGTATGTCAACGTTTGCATGGTTTCAGACAAGATATCATTAAAAGCCTGAACCCTATTTTCTAACACTATATTAGATATAGAACTTATATCACGTATCCGCAGCAGATTTATCAGGTTCTCCGCGCTGTAGTTCTCCCAACAAACGGCATTAGCATATTTTCTGATTCTGCAATATTTTGAAGTAGGTATTTGAAAGCAGATTGTCTCATGATCAGATATTTTATATTCGCTGGCATATTCAATTTTGATCTGGTCATTTTTGGCAAATAGTAGGGCAGTAAGGGCTGTTACTTATAACACGTCGATATAACGTCGATAATATACCGCTGACAATGCGATAATAATAACAGCCCCGTAAATTCTTGCACTCGTAAATGGATTTTGCGGAATCCTACTAAATGATTCCCGAAATGACCATGATATGCACAGTTGTTAACTAAACTCCGAAATTATTTCGAAGTAGCTCCGGAATGATTCGAAATGATCACATAACGATCTCCGAATAAGCGCGACGTTATCAGGCCCTTAATGTTCGCTATCGCCATTCCAAAATCATCTCAAAATAGCACTAAAAAATCCTCAAAAAAAGCAAAGTAATACCACTCTAGTCTGAAAAAGTCCAGAAAAATTGATCCTTAAATTAGCTCAGAACAGTGCAGATATAATCTTAAACAAGTTCTGGAATTAGACAACCTCTGCATATCCCCATAATATACAATAGGGACGTAGTATGGTGTTTGTGGTATACAATTTGAGGAAAAACTTTAACTGCAAAAACTTGTAATAACATAATAAACTATGGATTCATTCAGTTTATGTGGAGTCCACACGACGAGTGTTAAATTTAGATTATATCAATTCTAACAGAGCATAAGGGAGACTTAATATTTCGGTAACGAAATAACAGTTTTAGAAAACCTCAGAAAAGAAAGCACATTACATAATCTCAGAGATAGATAGAAAATATTTGAAGATTAAAATTAATCACTGAAAAATACCGGAAATTTCAAATATAAGCATATCTCACTCAGAGAACCTTTGTGATTTTCGTTTGTTATCCGTGATAAAATGAATTATTTCTTCTGGTTTACCCTTAATGGTTTACCTTGGTGGCACAATATTCAATCTCTGGTTTAGTCGTGTTTTGCCACCCTGTATCTTATGTGGGTATTGTTGGTATAAATATTATGTACATTCTGCACAGCTTCGCTCATAATTACAAAACGTTAGTTTTAGTTATATAACGACAGTATTATTGTAGGAAGTACTACATAGGGGGTAGGAAAATGGTAATTACATACATTTGTCAGTTGATATTTGCACAATATGGAGATTTCATAGAGCTGGATAAACATACATACAATACGCAGATATATTTATGTGTGAAAAATACAAATTTAAGATATATGAGTGACTTAAAAAGAAGTAAGACCGAGACTGTCTGTGGCTGTTCTGAAGTTCATGAGTGAAAATGAATTCTTCTTATATTGTGGAATTTGCAAGAAGTAAAGTATACAAAAAATTTCAATTATAATAATCCTTTAGCAAGGATAGAGGCAATAACTTATGATATCCCAAACATTTTTCATATATGATAATTCCACTGGGAGTTGTGAACAAACTGCTTTGGTCTAACAGGGTATATAAGGTTAACGGTAATATCGCCAATTGACCTTATGAGCACTACAAATAACCACAAAGTCAATTAAAGTTAAGACAAAATCAACGATATTCACATTTTGACCATAATGATTTTCCAAAATGGACATAAAGTAAATTTTATTCTCAATTAAGGTAATTTTTCGTATTGCACACTATAAAAATAATAAAAAATAAAAAATAGATGTAAGGCGCGATAACCTCCGAAGAGATCTAAGGCCGAGCTTCTCTTCCAATTTTTATATTTTCGTAATATTTTCATACAGTGTTATATAAATATTTTTTTTTATTTTTTTTTTTTTAATTTTCGAATTCTGCGCATATTTTTATTTATTTTTACATTCTAGTGAAAAATCAAATAAAAAATTTTCCAATGAGGTTCTCTGACAAAAAAAAATTATTTAACTAGATATTCGGAGAAACTTTTGAATAAAGTCAAATTCTGAAAAGTCATACAGTCAATCGACCTTATGATGATTTGAAGCGTTTATAAAGCCACTTTATCTCATACCCATTTGAAGTTGTCGTAACGTCAATTGACATTTTGGACGTAGACCCTATATCACTCAAATCGTCTAACAAAAATATAATTTCAAAATAATTTATGATATTGCATGATATTTCGATCTGTCATTTTCTCTCCATGTAATTCTTTCTCTTCTTTTTAGCTTTATTTTTAAACTTACTTTTACCGTTTTTCTTCTTCTCAATATTGCATTTTCTAGTCTTCCTGCGTTCTTTTCACCGTTTGCTCGTGTTTCCCTTTTGCTATTCCCCCTATTTCGGTTTTATTTTCTTGTCAACTTCCCTTTATTTTCCATTTAATTTCAGGCCTTTTTTCCTTTTTCTTATCTTCACATTTCCCATTATTTACTTTTCTCACAGCTTTCAGCATTTTTCTCCCCTCCCTGTCACATCCCTAATTCCTTTTATCTCCTGGGCTTTCCCCGCTCGCAATCTATTTTTCGTGCTCGCTCACTTCCTTTCCGATTCCTTTTCGACTCGTTCATTCTGTTCTTTTCTCAAGACAATATCTACTACCTGTGTTCCGTCTTCCTGCAATATCCTTTTTATTTTCCGCAACATAGTATCGCCCTCTATTTTTATACCTTTCATGAAAATGAAATGGTATATTAATTTCGTCACGAAACCCAAAATTGTAAGTCCTTAAAGGAAAATAGATAGACCCACAATTAAGTAAACCGAAATAATCAGGATGAAGAGCTGAGTTGATTTAGCCATGTCCGTCTGTCCGTCTGTCGGTCAGTCTTTTGTATGCAAACTAGTCCCTCAATTTTTTTGAAATTTGGTGAGCGGATGTATTTGGGTGTCCGATTAGACATTTGTCGGAACCGGTCGGATCGGACCACTATAGCATATATCCTCCATACAACCGATTTTTCAGAAAAAGAGGATTTTGGTCATATCTTACTCAATTTAACAGATTGAAGCTTCAAACTTCACAATATACTTTCGTATGTTGCACATATTGTTGCCTGAAAAAATTGATGAGATCGGTCGTATATATAGTATATATCCCCCACAACCGATTGTTCAGATAAGAAACTTTTCGTTATGACTGCCCTATTTTAAGAGCTAGAGGCTTCAAATATCAATGAATGCTTACGTATATAGCATATATTGTTATCTGAAAAAATCATAAAGATCGGTGGTATATATAGTATATATATGGTGGTATATATAGTATATATATATAGTATATATATATATTTTCGCAATTTAAGCCCCATTTTAACAGCTACAAGCTTCAAATTTCACCGAATGCTTAAGTATATCGCATATATTGTTGTCTGAAAAAATCATAGAGGTCGGTTGTATATATAGTATGTATCTCATACAACCGATTGTTCAGATAAGGAACTTTTCGCAATTTCTACCCCATTTTAACAGCTGTAAGCTTCAAATTTCACAGATTGCTTGCGTATATAGTATATATTGTTGTGTCAAAAACTCATAGAGATCGGTGATATATAATATATATATGATGGTATATATATAGTATATATATATTTTTGCGATTTCGGCCCCATGTTAACAGCTAGAAGCTTCAACTTTCAACATATGCTTGCGTGTATAGCATATATTGTTGTCTGAAAAAATCATAGAGATCGGTGGCATATATAGTATATATCTCATACAACCGATTGTTCAGATAAGAAACTTTGCGCAATTTCTGTCCCGTTTTAACAGCTAGAAGCTTCAAATTTCACCAAATGCTTACGTGTATAGCATATATTGTTGTCTGAATAAATAATTGAGATCGGTGGTATATATAGTATATATCTCATACAACCGATTGTTCAGATAAGAAACTTTGCGCAATTTCTGCCCCATTTTAACAGCTAGAAGCTTCAAATTTCACCAAATGCTTACGTATATAGCATATATTGTTGTCTGAAAAAATCGTAGATATCGGTGGTATATATATTATATACCCCATATAAACCCTAATTTTTGCCCCTTTTTTACGGTTAGAAGCTTCAAAATTCAAAACATTTCATCAAATAGTTACGTTTACGTCATATATTGTTGAAATACGTGATTCGTAGTCATAGTTTTTACACCAGACCACAAAAAACCTGAAACTTTGCATCCTCACACAAAGTACCTACCTATTTTTTATTTTATATTTATCCTAAAAATCGTTTAGGTATGTAGATCTGTTCACTATATATTTCTTATCTTATACATCCCATTATTCGGAGATTACGAACGGGATAAGATTATTGTTCAGCCCCATTCATGAAAGATATGAAATCGTCGGCACAGCCGAAGACAGTTACGTTCTTACTTGTTCTTTCTAAAATTTCCTCTATTTTTCCATTTTCTGTCACTTGTATGCTCTTTCTTTGCTTTCTCCCTTCTCTCTTATTCTCCCTTTATATTATACGTCTTTTCATTTTTCCTTACCCCGCTACCTTGTTCTCCCAATCTCTTGCTCATTACCCCTCTTTTCCTTCCACTAAATCAAGTTTTGGAAATTTACTTTAAGTATTTGTGAGAATGAAACTAATTAGAGTCATCAAGTTTAACGAGTTGGGTCATTCGCTTTCACTCGTCCCATCATATACATATCTTTCTCTCTACACAACTCGCTCTCTTTGTACAAGCTTTGCCATATATTTCTTATTCCTGTTCTTTTCCCATTTGAATCATTATCCTTCAAATATTAAGCGTTTACCGAATTTCATATTATAGTGTGATCTGGGCGTATGAGCAATACTATGTGCCACCAAAGGAGGAGATGTTACTCATACAACACGTACCACCAATATTTTCCTATATTTTCTTATACTACATAGAGTGCTCATTTTAATAATATTGAACCTTACAAATTATTGATTAATCTCATTATCGGTAGAAACCATTATCATGTCACGCATTTCATGCCGCCGATTAAATGCAATTACATTGTCTAGCCGCTCCTTTTGGCCTTTTGCTCTAGACTCATTAATTTTAGTGACATAAATTTATTTCCAATTTAGATTTCAAAAGTAATATGCAAATGTATTAGAAACAAGTAAGGAAGGCTAAGTTCGGGTGCAACCGAACATTACATACTCAGTTGAGAGCTATGGAGACAAAATAAGGGAAATCACCATGTAGGAAAATGGACCTTGGGTAACCCTGGAATGTGGTTGTATGACATGTGTATCAAATGGAAGGTATTAAAGAGTATTTTAAGAGAGAGTAGGCCATAGTTCTATTGATGGACGCCATTTAGGGATATCGCCATAAAGGTGGACCAGGGCTGACTCTAGAATTTGTTTGTACGATATGGGTATCAAATGAAAGGTGTTACTGAGCATTTTAAGAGGGAGTGGGCCTTAGGTCTATCGGTGGACGCCTTTTCGAGATATCGCCATTAAGGTGGACTAGGGGTGACTCTAGAATGTGTTTGTACGATATGGGTATCAAATGAAAGGTGGTAATGAGTATTTTAAAAGGGAATGGGCTCTAGTTCTATAGGTGAACGCCTTTTCGAGAAATCGCCATAAAGGTGGACCAGGGGTGACTCTAGAATATGTTTGTACGATATGGGTATCGAATGAAAGCTGTTAATGAGTATTTTGAAAAGGAGTGATCCTTAGTTCCATAGGTCGACGCCGTTTCGAGATACCGCCATATCAAACGAAAGGTGTTACTGAGCAT
The DNA here is from genome assembly GCF_040869045.1 of Eurosta solidaginis. NCBI lineage: Eukaryota > Metazoa > Arthropoda > Insecta > Diptera > Tephritidae > Eurosta > Eurosta solidaginis. The sequence goes on from NC_090320.1 coordinate 262,642,344, forward strand.
TTTAAGAGGGAGTGGGCATGAGGTCTATAGGTGGACGCCTTTTCGAGATATCGTCATTAGGGTGGGCAGGGGTGACTCTAGAAGTTGTTTGTACGATATGGGTATCAAACGAAAGGTGTTACTGAGCATTTTAAGAGGGAGTGGGCATTAGGTCTATAGGTGGACGCCTTTTCGAGATATCGCCATTAGGGTGGGCCAGAGGTGACTCTAGAATGTGTTTGTACGATATGGGTATCAAATGAAAGGTGGTAATGAGTATTTTAAAAGGGAGTAATCCTTAGTTCAATAGGTGGTCGCCTTTTCGAGATATCGCCATAAAGGTGGACCAAGGGTGACTCTAGAATGTTTGTACGATATGGGTATCAAACGAAAGGTGTTACTGAGCATTTCAAGAGAGAGTGGGCATTAGGTCTATAGGTGGACGCCTTTTCGAGATATCGCCATTAAGGTGGGCCAGGGGTGACTCTAGAATGTTTGTACGATATGGGTTTGAAACGAAAGGTGTTACTGAGCATTTTAAGAAGGAGTGGACATTAGGTCTATAGGTGGACGCCTTTTCGAGATATCGCCATTAGGGTGGGCCAGGGGTGACTCTAGAATGTTTGTACGATATGGGTATCAAACGAAAGGTGTTACTGAGCATTTTAAGAGGGAGTGGACATTAGGTCTATAGGTGGACGCCTTTTCGAGATACCGCCATTAGGGTGGGCCAGGGGTGACTCTAGAATGTTTGTACGATATGGGTATCAAACGAAAGGTGTTACTGAGCATTTTAATAGGGAGTGGGCATTAGGTCTATAGGTGGACGCCTTTTCGAGATATCGCCATTAGGGTGGGCCAGGGGTGACTCTAGAATGTGTTTGTACGATATGGATATCAAATTAAAGGTATTAATGAGGGTTTTAAAAGCGAGTGGCCCTTAGATGTAAATGTGAAAGCGTTCTCGGGATATCGACCAAAATGTGGACCAGGTGATCCAGAAAATCATCTGTCGGGTACTGCTAATTTATTTATATATGGAATACCACTAACAGTATTCCTGCCAAGATTCCAAGGGCTGTTGATTTCGCCTTGTAGAACTTTTTCATTTTCTTCTACTTAATATGGTAGGTGTCACACCCATTTTACAAAGTTTTTTCCAAAGTTATATTTTGCGTCAATAAACCAATCCAGTTACAATATTTCATCCCTTTTTTCGTATTTGGTATAGAATTATGGCATTTTTTTATTTTTCGTAATTCTCGATATCGATAAAGTGGGCGTGGTTATGGTCGGATTTCGGCCATTTTTTATATCGAGATAAAGTGGGTACAGATAAGTACGTGTGCTAAGTTTAGTAAAGATATATCGATTTTTGCTCAAGTTATTGTGTTAACGGCCGAGCGGAAGGACAGACGGTGGACTGTGTATAAAAACTGGGCGTGGCTTCAACCGATTTCGCCCTTTTTCACAGAAAACAGTTACTGTCCTAGGAACCAAGCCTCTACCAAATTTCACAAGGATTGGTTAATTTTTGTTCGACTTATGGCATTAAAAGTATCTTAGACAAATTAAATGAAAAAGGGCGGAGCCACGCCCATTTTGAAATTTTCTTTTATTTTTGTAATTTGTTGCACCACATCATTACTGGAGTTGAATGTTGGCATAATTTACTTATATGCTGTAAAGATATTAACTCTTCTTTTAAAATTTGAATTTAAAAAATTTTTTTTTAAAAAGTGGGCGTGGTCGGTCTCCGATTTTGCTAATTTTTATTAAGCAGACATAAAGTAATAAGGGTAATGTTCCTGCCAAATTTCATCATGATATCTTTAACGACTGCCAAATTACAGCTTGCAAAACTTCTAAATTACCTTCATTTAAAAGTGGGCGGTGCCACGCCCAATGGCCAAAATTTTACTAGTTTTCTATTCTGTGTCATAAGCTCAACTCATCTACCAAGTTTCATCGCTTAATGCGTATTTGGTAATAAATTATCGCACTTTTTTGATTTTTCGAAATTTTCGATATCGAAAAATTGGGCGTGGTTATTGTCCGATATCGTTCATTTTAAATAGCGATCTGAGATGAGTGCCCAGGAACATATATGCCAAATTTCATGAAGATACCTCAAAATTTACTCAAGTTATCGTGTTAACGGACAGACGGACGGACGGACGACTGTGTATAAAAACTGGGCGTGGCATCAACCGATTTCGCCCATTTTCACAGAAAACAGTTAACGTCGTAAAATCTACTCCCCTACCAAATTTCAAAAGGATTGGTTAATTTTTGTTCGACTTATGGCGTTAAAAGTATCCTAGACAAATTAAATGAAAAAGGGCGGAGCCACGCCCATTTTGAAATTTTCTTTTATTTTTGTATTTTGTTGCACCATATCATTACTGGAGTTGAATGTTGACAGAATTTACTTATATACTGTAAAGATATTAAATTTTTTGTAAAAATTTTACTTAAAAAAAAAATTTTTTTTAAAAGTGGGCGTGGTCCTTCCCCGATTTTGCTAATTTTTATTAAGCGTACATATAGTAATAGTAGTAACGTTCCTGACAAATTTCATCATGATATCTTCAACGACTGCCAAATTACACCTTGCAAAATTTTAAATTACCTTCTTTTAAAAGTGGGCGGTGCCACGCCCATTGTCAAAAATTTTACTAATTTTCTATTCTGCGTCATAAGTTCAACTCATCTACCAAGTTTCGTCGCTTTATCGGTCTTTTGTAATGAATTATCGCACTTTTTCTGTTTTTCGAAATTTTCGATATCGAAAAAGTGGGCGTGGTTATAGTCCGATATCGTTCATTTTAAATAGCGATCTGAGATGAGTGCTCAGGAACCTACATACCAAATTTCATCAAGATACCTCAAAACTTACTCAAGTTATCGTGTTAACGGACGGACGGACGGACATGGCTCAATCAAATTTTTTTTCGATCCTGATTATTTTGATATATGGAAGTCTATATCTATCTCGATTCCTTTATATATGTACAACCAACCGTTATCCAATCAAACTTAATATACTCTGTGAGCTCTGCTCAACTGAGTATAAAAAGTTAAAAGTTATCTACATATGTATATTCCAAGTTCGTAGTGATATTAAAATGTCATATTTTTGCGTGTGAATTTATTCAGCTGTCAAAGCGGCTGTATAGTGAAGGTTTGCATTGTGTTAAAAATTAGCCCTTTTATGGTGACCATTAATTATGTAAAATAAAGTAGGCCGATATTCCAGAGGTCACCGAAATCTGATGGAGGAAAGTACTTAGCACATAAATGATGTTTAGACTAAAAAAATTCAAATGGTCAGAAAACTCAAAAAATGCTGTCTTTCTTGCGACAGTATATGAGAATACTTTCTGGATGATTTGTATAACCTCTAACTTTTAACTAAAAGCAGCGGTTGATAAGTATTAACATGGGGAATTAAAAGTTTGTGAAATGTGATTTGGCTTATTTTAGATCTAGCTGTTTGATGTAAACCATATTCAGTTCATAGATGGATAACAAGATTTATGGCTTCAGCCGAAATGCTCAAATATTTCATGAATGGAGCTAAGCGTTAATCTTAAACCGTTTTAAATACTTTTAACTAAAAGCAGCGGTTCATAAGTATTAACATGGGAAATAAAAAGTTTGTGAAATGTGATTTGGCTTATTTTAGATCTAGCTGTTTGCTGTAAACCGTATTCAGTTCATAGATGGATAACAAGATTTATGGCTTCAACCGAAATGCTCAAATATTTCATGAACGGAGCTAAGCTTTAATCTTAAACCGTTTTAAGTATGATATCTTTATATATAAAAATCACATGTCACATTGTTTGTCCGCGATGGACTCCTAAACTACCGAACCGATTTTGAATTTTTTTCCACCCCGTGCGTAGTTTGATCTATCTTGAAATATAAAATAGGTTATATCTCAGTTTATAGTCGCAATATTATTTTATTGCAATTTTTCTTATATGTTTATATGTAATAATAAAATGTTACGTACACGCACCGGCACTCACATTTTCAGGTGGCGCGGATATACTTCCGTGTAATTGGTTGGTGTTTAATTAAACAACATTCTTATCAATAAAAAATATAATAGCGAATGATAACAAGTATAGCACATTACCAGGTCCGTCGTGAGGAGGGGGGAGGGAGGGATGTTTCTGAGGGGGCCCGCGATTTAGAAGTACCAAGACATTTTTTTTTAATTCAGGAGAGTTTTTAGTTGTTCTGTGTGCAGTTTTTAAGCCGAATTTCAAAAGCAACGAATATCTGCATTTCGTTTTAATATTATAGTGAAGTGTGAAAAATAGAATTCTATATATATAAAAGGAAAAGCTAAAATATGTGATAGTTGGTCGCCGGTGTTTGAAGAGATGCGTCGGTCGATTTTGTTCAAACGTGAACCCAGGTACCCCTAGAATGTGTTTATAGAATATGCAGAAACAACTTAAAGCTGTTGATGAGTGCTTTAGTACAGAGTAATATATGATACCTCTGGGTGACTAGGGTCTCGTGATTTGGCCAAAATGTGAACCGGATACCCCTAGAATGTGTGGGTAATATGGATATCAAATGAAAGCTGTTGCTGAGAGCTCTAAAGTAATTTTCATTTTGATATTCGATTTAGTCACAGCAACGTGGCAAAACTGATAAATATGCATGCGAAGCCGAAACAGAGATATGAATTAATAATACCCATATACCTATTTACATATGTCCTATTCTAGTTGCCTGAAATTTGGTATATAAATTTGCCTATATTAGTATTTACGATCCTTTTTTCCGAGAAGTGGACCAGAGACGGACTGGGACTGGGATTAGGACTAGGACTCGGAGTGGGACTGGGACTGGAACAAAAGAGAGAGACTGAGAGATAGATAGAATGAGACGAAGATGGAGATAGATGAAGCGAAAAAGACGGAAGGAGAGGTGAATAAAAGGATTAGGAAAAAATGAAGAAGGCGAGGGTAGAGTTTGACGGAAAAAGCTTTTTAAAATGTATGCAGATAGGCCAAATTTAGGGCAGAACAACGTGTGCTGGGTCTTCTAGTATTACATAAAAAGAAAGGTGATGAACATAGATCGCATATTTGACAAATATTAAAAGAATAGTTGAACGCGATATATTCGATGCGATAAATTCTATGTATATGCCACCAAAATCTAAGATTTATTTAGAAAACAACCCTTGCCATGTAAAAAAGTGTTTGGTAAAATTTTAAGCTTTTAGCTGTAAAATTTGCGCAGAAATGTTGAAAACCTTCTTATCTGATTAATCGGTTTTATGGAATAAATACTATAAATACGGCCGATTTCTACAATTTTTCTGCCAATAACACTTGCCGTAAAAAAAGCCATGGGGTGGTAGAAGCATGCTTCGCTTACTACACCGAATATCCTGTGTTCAAACCCCGGGCAAAGCAACATCAAAATTTAAGGAACAAAGTTTTTCAATTAGAAGAAAGATTTTCTAAGCGGGGTTGCCTCTTGGCAGTGTTTTAGCAAACACTCCGTGTTGTGTAAGTGAAAACTCATCTGCCTTGTAGAATCCGTTTGGATGTGTCGTAAAATATGTATGTGTAAGACGAAAATATGTAACAAAAACACTTTCTGAAAAATCGGTTGTATGGGGGATATATGTATGCTATGGTGGGTCGATGCGGTCTGTTCCGACAAACATACTCACCAAAATGCATCACAATTGAGGGAATAGTGTGCGTTAAAATAGGCGGAAAGTCGGAGGTTGTCATTCTAAAAGGTGTAATTAAGATATAGAATGGTTTGAATGTTGTTGTATCTTATGAGTTACGTTGAGTAATGTTAAGATATAGCATATTATGTTATGCTAAGTCACTTAAGTTTTGTCAACTCGAGCAATGTAATGTTATGTTATGTTGTATTAAGTTTTTACATGTTGCGTTGGGATTTTTTAGGATATGTTAAGTAATTTTATGTTGTAGTTTTTATTATATGTTATGTTATGTTCTTTTTTGGTTTTTAATATTATTTTAAGCTATGTTACGTTATTTTATGGTATGTTAGGTTAAGCCATGTTATGTTATGCTATGTTGTGTTATGTTATGTAATGTCATGTTACGTTAAAATTGTTACTCAATGAGCAGGAATTTAAAATTTTTATATAAAACATTCTAATAATTTGAGGGACAGTTTTTCTTCAATTTATATACATTTCATGAAAATTAAATGGTATAATAATTTCGTCACGAATGCCAAAATTGAAATTCCTTAAAGGAAAATAGATAGACCCACCATTAAGTATACCGAAATAATCAGGATGAAGAGCTGAGTTGATTTAGCAATGTTCGTCTGTCCGCCTGTCCGTCTGTCTGTGTGTAATATTGCAGCAATATTATTGTCAATGGGGTCTTTTTGGTATGGTGGGACGAGTTGGGAGCACCCTACATTTCGTGTGGCAATTAAACTGTGCGTGGATACTCACCAGAACAATAAAGCACAAATTATAGAACACTGTATATAGGTTGACTGTGTATGATTTATTATTTAACAAAATACTTCAATCTTAATTTCAAAAATTTGATAATTTCATGTGCAACGTTAGATATATATGCCATGAATAAAATTGCAGGTCTGTATCCAAAAGAGTATGTATAAAAACGCGCCGGTATGCAGATTTTGATAAATTGCCAGTATGTATACTGTGAAAGATTGCCCGTATGTATGTGTAGAAAAGATTAAATATCTATAAGAGTTGCTGATGCCGGTAGCTGGCTGCATAACACCAACTTTGCTTTTCCACTATATCGTGCTCAACTGAGTTGAAACCATATTTTTCCAACTATGTCGCGTTCCACTGAATTGGAACCTTATTTTACCAACTGTGTCGCGTTCCACTTAGCTGGAACCTTATTTTACCAACTTTTCTGCGTTCCACTGAGTTTGAATCTTATGGTAGTGAAAAGATTAATGTACGCGTTACATATTTTACAGTCTGTTTGTATGCAAAGAAGTCCCTCAATTTTTGATATATCGTGATAAAATTTGGTGAGCGGGTGTATTTGGGTGTCCGATTAAACATTTGTCGGAATCGGTCGGATCGGACCACTATAGCATATATCCTCCATACAACCGGTTTTCCAGAAAAAGAGGATTTTTGTCACATTTGTCGGAATCGGACGGATCGGACCACTATAGCATATATCCTCCATACACCCGGTTTTCCAGAAAAGAGGATTTTTGTCATATCTTCCTCAATTTAACAGATTGAAGCTTCGAACTTCAACATATACATACTTTCGTATATAGCATATATTTTTGTCTGAAAAAATTGATAAGATCGGTCGTATATATAGCATATATCCTCCACAACCCATTTTTCACATAAGAAACTTTTCGTAATTACTGCCCTAATTTAAGGCTTCAAATTTCAATGAATGCTTACGTATATAGCGTATATTGTTGTCTGAAAAGATCATAGAGATCGGTGGTATATATAGTATATATCTCATACAACCGATTGTTCAGATAAGAAACTTTTCGCAATTTCTGCCCCATTTTAACAGCTAGAAGCTTCAAATTTCACCAAATGCCTACGCATGTAGCATTTATTGTTGTCTGAAAAAATCGTAGAGATCGGTGGTATATATATTATATACCCCATATAAACTGCCATTTTTGCCCCACTTATCCCTTATTGCCAGTCCCAGAGGGTGGTATGTATTTTGTTCCAGTCCCATTCCGAGTCCCAATCCCAGTTCCAGTCCTAGTCTCAGTCCCAGTCCTAGTCCTAATCCCAGTCCCAGTCCGTCTCAGGTCTACTTCCTGCAAAAGAGGATAGTAAATACTAATATACGCAAATATATATACCAAATTTCAGGAAAATCGAATAGGACATATGTAAATAGGTATATGTGTATTATTAATTCATGTCTTTATTTCGGGTTCGCATGCATATTTATCAGTTTTACCGGGTTGATGCAACTAAATCGAATATCACATCGAAATTTACTTAAAAGCTCTCAGCAACACGTTTCGTTTGATATCCATATTACACACACATTCTAGGGGTATCCGGGCCCAAATTTTGGCCTACATCTCGAAACCCTAGTCACACAGCGGCATACAACTTACTCTGTACTAAAGCACACATCAACAGTTTCAATTTGATACCCATAATGTAAAAACAGATCGTTGTGTTACCCTGATCCACGTCTTGGCCTATATCTCGAGACCCTAGTCACACAGCGGCATAAAATTTACTCTGTACTAAAGCACACATCAACAGTTTCAATTTGATACCCATAATGTAAAAACAGATCCTAGTGTTACCCTGATCCACATTTTGGCTTATATCTCGAGAGCCTAGTCACCAATAGGTATGAAAACTTCCCTGTACTAAAGCACTCATAAACAGCTTCATTTTCCTACCCATAAAGTAAAAACACTGTGTATGCATTCACGCGCCCACGTTTTGATCTATATCTCACTCATCAACAGCTTTCATTTGATATCCATATTCTATAAACACATTCTAGGGGTACCCGGGTCCACGTTTTGGGCTATATCTCCAGACCTTAATCGCCCAGGGGTATGAAAATTACCTTCTACTAAAGCACTCATCAACAGCTTTCACCACCGCGTGAGGTATACTTAACTTATGTGAGCCGATTATTTGGAGGTTACGAATGGGATAAGATTATTGTTCAGCCCTCTTCATAAAAGGTATGAAGTCTTCGGCACAGCCGAAGACAGTCCCGTTATTACTTGTTTAAATCAAGAGTATTCGCATTTAATATTTCTCACAATATTTACATTAACAAATTAGCTCGTAAAATAACCACACGCGACTGTAAAGTTGGGAAATCCACGGCAGTGACAATTTTTTCTATTTTTAAGAAAACTGCTTTAGTAACCAAGAAAAGGAAAATTGTTTGAATATTTAAGAAATTTACTTGTCCAGATTAAGGGAAGGATTTCTCTATCGAAATATCACAAACCCTTTTTCTTTATTTCAATTGCCATTTCCTCGCTTTCGCAAAGTACAGACCAACCATCAAACAGATAATCTAAAAAGACCTCATCGTACAGTACTAGACCCAAAACAAATATAAAATGATTATTGCCCAACTAAACACTTAGAGCTTTACAAATTGTGGCATAAGATACTTATGCTGTAGTACACTCGGAGAAAAACGCCGTTCTAAAATCCAGCACCACCGGACTCAATTCAAGTTTTTCATGTTCTTACTTTTCAAAACAACCGTGTGCTCGAACTGACACCATTTTCATGAAAAGAGAACGGCGGTTTTTAAAATAATTTTTTTAAATGTTACTTTTCCTTCAAATATTTTTTCATTCACTTATGTACAGATAATTCTCAAGCTTGGTATGAAATGTTTTAAGTATATATGCAGATTACATTTTCAAATAAAAATAATTTGTCAATAAGAGAAACATATGTAAAATTTTGGACATAAGTAAAATTTTTTTTTTTGTTCTAAATATAAAAATTATTTATGCCAAAAAAATTATTATTAATAAAAAACAAGTAAGGAAGGCTAAGTTCGGGTGTAACCGAACATTACATACTCAGTTGAGAGCTATGGAGACAAAATAAGGAAAATCAACATGTAGGAAAATGAACCTAGGGTAACCCTGGAATGTGGTTGTATGACATGTGTATCGAATGGAAGGTATTAAAGAGTATTTTAAGAGAGAGTAGGCCATAGTTCTATGGATGGACGCCATTTAGGGATATCGCCATAAAGGTGGACCAGGGCTGACTCTAGAATTTGTTTGTACGATATGGGTATCAAATGAAAGGTGTTAATGAGTATTTTCAAAGGGAGTGATCCTTAGTTCCATAGGTGGACGCCGTTTCGAGATATCGCCATAAAGGTGGACCAGGGGTGACTCTAGAATGTGTTTGTACGTTATGGGAATCAAATGAAAGGTGTTACTGAGCATTTTAAAAGGAAGTGAGCATTAGGCCTATAGGTGGACGCCTTTTCGAGATGTCGCCATTAGCGTGGGCCAGGGGTGACTCTAGAATGTTTGTACGACATGGGTATCAAACGAAAGGTGTTACTGAGCATTTTAAAAGGGAGTGGGCATTAGGTCTATAGGTGGACGCCTTTTCGAAATATCGCCATTAGGGTGGGCCAGGGGTGACTCTAGAATGTGTTTGTACGATATGGGTATCAAATGAAAGGTGGTAATGAGTATTTTAAAAGGGAGTAATCCTTAGTTCTATAGGTGGAAGCCTTTTCGAGATATCTCCATAAAGGTGGACCAAGGGTGACTCCAGAATGTTTGTGCAATATGGGTATCAAACGAAAGGTGTTACTAAGCATTTTAAGAGGGAGTGGGCATTCGGTCTATAGGTGGACGCCTTTTCGAGATATCGCCATTAGGGTGGGCCAGGGGTGACTCTAGATTGTGTTTGTACGATATGGGTATCAAACGAAAGGTGTTACTGAGCATTTTAAGAGGGAGTGGGCATTAGGTCTATAGGTGGACGCCTTTTCGAGATATCGCCATTAGGGTGGGCCAGGGGTGACTCTAGAATGTTTGTACGATATGGGTATCAAATGAAAGGTGGTAATGAGTATTTTAAAATGGAATAATCCTTAGTTCTATAGGTGGAAGCCTTTTCGAGATATCGCCATAAAGGTGGACCAAGGGTGACTCCAGAATGTTTGTACGATATGGGTATCAAACGAAAGGTGTTACTGAGCATTTTAAGAGGGAGTGGGCATTAGGTCTATAGGTGGACGCCTTTTCGAGATATCGCGATTAGGGTGGGCAGGGATGACTCTAGAATGTGTTTGTACGATATGGATATCAAATGAAAGATGGTAATGAGTATTTTAAAAGGGAGTAATCCTTAGTTCTATAGGTGGACGCCTTTTCGAGATATCGCCATAAAGGTGGACCAAGGATGACTCTAGAATGTTTGTACGATATGGGTATCAAATGAAAGGTGGTAATGAGTATTTTAAAATGGAATAATCCTTAGTTCTATAGCTGGAAGCCTTTTCGAGATATCGCCATAAAGGTGGACCAAGGGTGACTCCAGAATGTTTGTACGATATGGGTATCAAACGAAAGGTGGTAATGAGTATTTTAAAAGGGAGTAATCCTTAGTTCTATAGGTGGAAGCCTTTTCGAGATATCTCCATAAAGGTGGACCAAGGGTGACTCCAGAATGTTTGTGCAATATGGGTATCAAACGAAAGGTGTTACTAAGCATTTTAAGAGGGAGTGGGCATTCGGTCTATAGGTGGACGCCTTTTTGAGATATCGCCATTAGGGTGGGCCAGGGGTGACTCTAGAATGTGTTTGTACGATATGGATATCAAATGAAAGATGGTAATGAGTATTTTAAAAGGGAGTAATCCTTAGTTCTATAGGTGGACGCCTTTTCGAGATATCGCCATAAAGGTGGACCAAGGATGACTCTAGAATGTTTGTACGATATGGGTATCAAATGAAAGGTGGTAATGAGTATTTTAAAATGGAATAATCCTTAGTTCTATAGGTGGAAGCCTTTTCGAGATATCGCCATAAAGGTGGACCAAGGGTGACTCCAGAATGTTTGTACGATATGGGCATCAAACGAAAGGTGTTACTGAGCATTTTAAGAGGGAGTGGGCATTAGGTCTATAGGGGACGCCTTTTCGAGATATCGCCATTAGGGTGGGCCAGGGGTGACTCTAGAATGTGTTTGTACGATATGGGAATCAAATGAAAGGTGGCAATGAGTATTTTAAAAGGGAGTAATCCTTAGTTCTATAGGTGGACGCCTTTTCGAGATATCGCCACAAAGGTGGACCAAGGGTGACTCTAGAATGTTTGTACGATATGGGTATCAAATGAAAGGTGTTGAAGACATGAGCGATAACCTTATAGAGTTTGAGGATTAAAATAAATTTATATATATAATACATACATATTATCTGAAAAGAAAAATTATAATTATACTGAAATGAATTAATTTCTAATACTTACATTATAAATATTTACCTTTTACTTACCTTTGAAATATTTACCTATATGAAATATTTGCTTAAAATTACTTACCTTTATTCTATACTCACCCTTTTTGGAATACCATGTATATTTACCTGTTTGAAGAACCCTGTAAATAAGAAACATAATTACTGTTTAGCGTACACATATCTATGTATACCCACATACATATGTATGCTCTCAGCAAAAGAAGTAAACGGTCCAGTGGAATGTGCTGGGCCGTTGTAAAGTTAGTTATTCGCCATCAACCTAACTAATCACGCCGCTAAACTAAAGAATTATAATCGACTCAAAGTTAAAAGTGTCAATTGAAAAAATAAATAATTTATAATAAAGTTTGTAATTTATATTTAAACCTAAAGTGTTTGCGCGTTTATTTATTGAAGTGAAGGGCTTCTCTAGTGCACCCTACCCCATATAGTGCCAAATTATACATGGTCCTTTGGTACCATACAGTGAACTAGCGACCTAGGAAATAGTGAAAATAATAATTAAATATTAATTACATTGAAAACAATATATTAAAACACTAAAAACCGGTAGACGCGACGCGCTAACATATTAATCTAATACAAAGTGCTGAAAATATAAAAAGAAACAAAATTTTTAAAATACTTAAAAAATACATTACAAGTGCTGAAAACATAGAAAGACAAACAAAAGTTTCAAAATACCTACGATATATACATTATATTAAAAATTATTAGAAATAAAATAAAAATACAAATTAAGTGAGAAATATTAAAGAATACAAATATACAAGTACAGAAAAAGTAAAAGCAACAAAAGTGCATCCAATTTTACTGAGAAAGTGAGTGAGGTGAAGTGAAGAACGCAAACGGTGAAGCTACAGTGGCCAAGTTCTGAAAAAAAGACGGTGAAAATAAAAAAGGAATAAAAACCTAGAAATTATTAAAAAGAAAAAGAAGAGATATTATATAAAAAAAGTTGTCGAAAAACAGGAAGAAAAACAAAAGTTTGAAAATATTAAAAAAGGAAAGAACGTTGGAAAATAATACAATTTTTATAATAAAAAAAAAAAAAAAACGTGGAGCGCTTGTTGAAAAAAATAAAAATAAAACCAAATTAGACATAATTTACAAAAAAAAAAAACGATTTTCAAAGTGGTTTGGAAACGCATCCACAAAGTTTTTAATTTTTAAACCACGAGCAGTAGACCTGCAAAAGTGGTACCCGGCAGCAAAACCGACGCAACAACAACGAAGCAGTACTGCCGCTAGCGCAACAGCATCAGCGACACCGAGCGACAACAACAACAACAATCCAGCAACAGAAAAATCAGGTGGTAAAAGCAAATATGCCAAAGTAAGTACACCTTGCCCAAAACATATGCATATATAAGTGCAGCGGAATTCCCCTAAGCAAATAATCGCACTCATCTACGGTAAAGTTGACAGGATCTTGGAAAGAATCCGTACAAAACACCGCTTTGCGCAAATCTCTCTCATTTAATAAAATTCCGCTAAGCTCTTCTTATATATACATAGGTATATTGGTAATACTATCAAATTTGTGATTCTTACATATATCCATATATACTCATACCCATATCACATATTTACTTATATACCAATCCGCTGTAAGATTTGTCGGGTCTTATACTAGAATTTCCCCTTAAAATTTTACCGTATACCGTTTCTCACAGCCACCACAACAAATTTGCTCTCCTAGAATAAATTACTTTAGATATTGGTTGCGACTTACAAAAGTACAAAAGTTACATATATACACATATGTATTCGTCCCAAATCAAAAGGCAAACTCCGCCTTAAAACTGCAAAATATTTAATGCTGTTTCGGTCCCTGAAACATTCAAAGTTAATCAGCGCATTATTGACTCTCTCAATTCCTTTTAGGTGTACTTATTATAACACCATTTAATTTAGGTAATTTGCAAATTAACTCCGCCCAACACTATTTATTTCTGTTCGCTGAATATATATATTTGTATGCACATAAACATACTTGGACTTAGATGCGCTAAGACAAGTATTTCCCACCCTCACTTGTTTATGCAAATCCGGCTAGTCAAAAGTAGAGTGGCCCTCAACTTATAAAAAACAACTCAAAATACAGTGGGTCAAAAGAACTCAAATCACCCTGAAACTTTTGATACAATTTTAGAACCCCTAAATCAACTTCTTCCTATTGAATTAAATTCACAATGGGCGGCACAGGTGAAGAAAAACCACAATCCCTTCTACCCCAAGCACCAAAGAAAACAAGAGCGAAATCTCAGAGTGACGAAGAGGAAGCAGCAATCTTTAATAAAAAATTCATGTTTGAAGCCACAAGATTAGAGAAATTTTGCGACAAGTGGTGGAACATTGCGGAAACTGACCACTCGGAAGCTGGCCTCAAGACCTATCTGGAGCAACTAAACAAACACATGGCTTTGGTGGACATGGCGAATGAAAACCTTCAGATGAGCAACATTGAAGAGACAATAAGGAAATCGAGTGAGGAAAGATACGACCACATCAACGATTAAGGATTAAATACGAGACTACGGATAAATGAGATCCTCAGTAGTATTAGGCCAGCCCCAGAAGAAGCTAGCAGAACCGATCCGACTCCGCTAGCAACGCTCCCCCCTTCTAATCAACCCAATTATTTAAAGGTACCTGCATGTGACACAGAGGTCTTCTACGGAGGATATGAAGACTGGCCATCCTTTAGGGACATGTTCACTGCAGTGTACATTAGTCACCCCAAACTCTCTCCTGCCCAAAAACTTTACCATTTGAGGCAAAAAACCCGAGGTAAAGCAGCCCTCCTTATTAAAAATTACCCGCTTAATGACCAAAGTTTTGAGATTGCGTGGAATGCATTAAAGCATCGATATGAAAACCGCAGAATTCTCGTCGACAACCAGCTCAAAACCCTCTTTAATATCCAACCCGTAACCAGCGAAAATGGTGAACGCATACAATATGTGCAAACCACAATCAATAATTGCCTCTCAACCCTTCAGGCAAACGGAGTATCCACAGCTAATTGGGACCCGATGCTAGTATATCTCTGCTCCTCCAAATTGCCAGACGAAACCCTAGCTTTATGGGAGCAATCCCTCAACTCTCGTAAGGAGTTACCTCTTTGGTCCGAATTGGACCAGTTTCTGACTACTCGGTATGAGGTGGTTGAACGCCTAACCACATATAGGCCTAACAAACCAAAGCCTAATCAATCGAATTTCACCCCGCGGTCTTCTACTCCTACTAATAACTCGTTCCACTCAAGGAACAAGACACACTCATTGCACACTGACCCAAAAAGGCAGGCTTCGTGCAAATTGTGCAACAGTAATCACTCGCTGATGAATTGTGTCAAATTTAAAGAGCTCTCAGTTCAAGATAGAAACAAATTCGTAAGGGAAAACAGGTATTGCCAGAACTGTTTGGCTTACTCCCACTCAGAAAGACAATGCGGAAGCAGTTTCACTTGCGTTTACTGCCAAAAGCGACACCACTCCCTCCTACACTACTCAGCCAACAACCAAACGCAAAACAGCTCAAAACCGAAGAAAAATCTCGTCACATCTCACGTGACCATCGATGAAGAAAAGCCTTGTACCTCTCAACAAGCGGCATCGATGAACTCTGAGCTAGCAAAACAGCACGAAAAACGTACTCTCACACTTCTCTAGTAGTAGAGAGCGAACCTTGCTCCCTACAGCAAACATTCCCGTGTTACACAAAGGAGAAACCTTTAATATTCGTGCTCTTCTGGACCAAGGATCCCAAAAAACTTTTGTAACCTCTAGAATACAAAAGCTACTTGGTCTATCCGTTCAAAAGACCAATTACGAAATATTGGGAATGGGCGGACGAACAGTCCAGAAAGCAGATAAGGTGTGCTCAATCACCATATGTTCTCCAGATCTCAATATTAAAATCGCAACTAATGCGATCATACTCCCTCAACTGACGCAATTCTTGCCAACGTTTAAAGTCTCTTATATAGACCTCAAAGAGTACTCAACACTCTCTCTAGCAGACCCCAACTGTTTCGCGCCTGCCAAGATAGATATGGTACTAGGTAGCGACATACTCCCTCAAATACTGATTCCGGGCCTCAAAACCAATGTAGCTGGAAGTTTAATAGCCCAGAACACAATCTTCGGGTGGATATTAAGCGGGCCACTTAAGGAACAGATCTCAACATTCTCAACTCAAGTAGTTGAAACGCAAAAGGAGTTCCTCGAAGACCTACTCAAAAGGTTTTGGGAACAAGAAGAAGTGCCATCGGCTTCCTCTCTCAAAGACGATGATCTAATATGCGAAGAGCTCTACAAAAGTACCACAATCCGAAGAAATGATGGCCGCTACGTAGTAAAACTCCCATTTAAAGACTCGTTTCCCAACTCAATAGCTTTAGGGCACTCTAGACCCGCTGCTCAGCAACAATACCTCAGCGTAGAACGAAGCATTGAGAAAAAACCAGAGCTTCGAACGACCTACTCCAACGTCTTAGCGGAATACTTAACCCTAGATCATATGGAGCCCACAACCCCTCGGGAAATTATACGTGATGGAAAGTATTTCTCGTTTTACTTACCACATCATGCCGTACTCAAACCCGATAGTAAAACTACTAAAGTCCGAGTAGTTTTCAATGCATCCAAACGATCTCACTCCGGCATCTCACTCAACGACGTGCTTCATACAGGTCCCGTTTTACAAAATGATTTAATGGTCGTTATACTCAACTGGCGACTCTACAAATATGTATTTAACGGCGACATTGAGAAGATGTATCGGCAAATATATGTCCACAAGGAAGATCAAGACTTCCAACGAATACTCTTTCGTCAATTTCCTCAAAGCCAAGTAGAAGATTTTAAATTAAAAACAGTAACCTTCGGTGTTAACTGTGCTCCCTACTTGGCGATTCGCACCCTGCAGCAGCTCGCAGAAGACTGCAAAGCCGAACTCCCCCTCGCTACCAACGTTCTCCTGCGAGAGACCTACGTGGATGATATTCTCTCAGGCGGACATAACATACAGTCCATTCGCGAAACCATGACTCAGTTGATCGAAGCACTAAAGTCAGCAGGCTTCCCACTCAAAAAAATGACAGCGAACCACCCAGAAATATTGGAATCAATCCCCGAATCTGATCTTCTCGATGCGGACTTTCTAAAATTCCACGACTCAAGCTCCACAAAAACTCTTGGAGTACGCTGGAACGCACTCGAAGACTCCTTCTCTTATTCTTACAACCCCATATCAGACGCACACTCGGCAACCAAGCGATATATTCTCTCGTCCGTCGCGAAACTTTTCGACCCGGCAGGATGGCTATCGCCTATAATGATAGTAGCAAAAACTCTCCTGCAACAGCTCTGGATGGAAGGAACGGATTGGGATGAGCACATCAAACCCGGTTCACTTCTCAAATGGAAATCCTTTACGGAAGACCTCTCAGCAATTGGAGATATAAAAATTCCACGTTGGGTTCAATTCACCCCCAACGTGCCCACTCAGATACATGGTTTCTCCGACGCCTCTGAAAAGGCATATTGTGCCTGCGTCTACTTAAGAGTTCAACACAGCGATAACTCTATATCCTCTCACTTACTCGTAGCAAAAAGTAAAGTTGCACCCCTACAAACAGTGAGCCTTCCCCGATTAGAGCTCTGCGGAGCGTTACTACTCTCAAAATTAGTAAAGCATATTCGAACTTCGCTTAAACTCACAGGGAGCAACTTGACTCTGTGGGCAGACTCCTCCATAGTGCTGGCTTGGCTCGAAAAGCCACCACATACATGGAAAACCTATGTAGCAAACCGCGTATCCCAGATACTCGACAATGTCAGTAACGCAACGTGGCGACATGTACCCAGTGGAGAAAATCCAGCCGATATGGGCACTCGGGGATGTCGACCCCAGGACTTGGTCGACTGTTCACTCTGGTGGAACGGCCCAAGGTGGCTCGTACACTCCCTTCCTGACTGGCCGAAAGATAGCCATCATAATGACTCACCCCCAGAACAACGACGGATAGAAGCCCTGCACTCACTGGAAAATCATGACTTTCTGGACCGGTTTTCGTCATTTGCTCGAGCATTGAGAGTCCTCGCTTACATTCGTCGATTTGTCTCGAAGTCCAGGAAACAGCTGATACCCTCCACAATTCATCTCACCCAAGAAGAGATTCGTCATGCAAAGGTGCAGCTCATTGCGAACGCTCAGAAAAACCAGTATGGAAAAGTGATTGCAGACCTCAAAGCCGCAAAGTCTCTCGGAAAAGGAAGTGCGTTGCTCCCGCTCAACCCGGTCTTGGACGAAATGGGACTATTACGCGTAAATGGACGCCTCGCCTATGCAGACATTAGTCACAACGAAAAGCACCCTATAATCATACCCGACAACTCACGGTACTGCGCTCTCCTTTTGGACTTCCTCCATGCAACCTTACTCCATGCCGATGCACAACTTATGATCCGCATGGTCCAACAAGAATATTATATTCCCCGCCTGAAACAAAGGGTGAAAAAATGCATATTTCAGTGCAAGAAATGCACTATCTATAAGCAAAAAATGAAATCTCAAGTGATGGCCGCTCTACCACCAGAGCGCGTAACTTACTCACTGCCCTTTCATACCACTGGAGTAGATTTTGCAGGGCCTTTCCTCGTCAAAACGTCAACTCTCCGACGTGCATCATACGCCAAAGCATACGTCTGCGTTTTCGTATGCTTTTCCACCAAAGCCATACATCTCGAAGTCTGCTCAGACCTCACCACTGAAGCTTTCAAAGCAGCATTCGCCCGTTTTGTGGGCCGTCGAGGCATCCCCTCAAAGATTATGTCCGATAATGGTAAAACATTTGTAGGAGCCCAACGCAGCCTGCAACGCGAGTTTACCACATTTCTCCAGGAAGCTGCCGAAGACATCGTAAGCAAATATGCTCTCCACGGACTCTCATGGCAGTTTATCCCTCCGTACGCCCCCCACATGGGAGGATTGTGGGAAGCAGCAGTGAGAAGCTTTAAAATTCACTTAACCAAGGTTGCCGGAAACCAGAAGTTTACCTTTGAGGAGTTCAACACTCTCCTCATTCGCATAGAAGCGGTCCTCAACTCCAGACCGCTTTCACCAATGTCACAAGACCCCGACGATCTAAAAGCTTTAACTCCAGGTCATTTTATACGCGGTGCTCCCCTTCTGTCTATTCCTGAGCCTTACTGTGAGAACCTCTCTTTAGTGAACAAATGGCAAAAGCTAAAGGTACTGCATCACCAATTCAGCAAACGCTGGAAAACCGAACACCTCCAGGAACTCCACAAGCGATACAAATGGCAACGCCAAGAAGCCAACGTTAAGGAAGGTGACCTCGTCGTCATTAAAGACGATCTCTTACCACCCAACGAATGGCGGTTAGGCCGAATCACAAAACTTTATACTGCTCGTGATCAAAGTGTTCGCGTAGTAGATATCCGAACCGAGGGCGGAACTGTCACTCGCAACATAACGAAACTCTGTCTGTTACCCCCCGCCTAATCGTATTCCTCAGTTTTTATAGGACCCCTCATGATACCCGAATGTAATCTCTCCTCATCACACATACCCCCTTCTAATAAGGTTTCGACGATTCTTTCCAGATCCAAGGATTATCGGAAGTGCCGCCTCTGCTGCCGCATTCACTCACTTCGATTTTGCCGCGCTTTTCTGGCTATGACTCCAGACGAGCGCTATGAATCCGCAAAGGCGCACCGTTACTGCATAAATTGTTTAGCCACCTCACATGTAACGGGCGCCTGTGACTCTCCAACAAGTTGTCGTCGCTGCGGGCTAGCACACCATACTCTGCTTCACAGGCCCCCCCGCGCTCTATCAAAACGCTCGCCAAATCATGACCGCGAAACAAATCGACCTCCGAGGAATCAGAAACAGCGAACTAGCACGGCAACCAGGCCGAAGTCCACTACTCAGTCCCAGCGCAGTCGTGTAGAGAAGCCGCGCCAACCACGTCGTCCTATCCTCCAAAGGCGCCTTCGCGGCTTATTCAATCAAGCCAAGGAAACGCTGGAGGAGCTGCAGGATCTCATGCAGATCACCTCGCCCCAGGCCCGCCGGCATGTTGAAGACATGAGCGATAACCTTATAGAGTTTGAGGATTAAAATAAATTTATATATATAATACATACATATTATCTGAAAAGAAAAATTATAATTATACTGAAATGAATTAATTTCTAATACTTACATTATAAATATTTACCTTTTACTTACCTTTGAAATATTTACCTATATGAAATATTTGCTTAAAATTACTTACCTTTATTCTATACTCACCCTTTTTGGAATACCATGTATATTTACCTGTTTGAAGAACCCTGTAAATAAGAAACATAATTACTGTTTAGCGTACACATATCTATGTATACCCACATACATATGTATGCTCTCAGCAAAAGAAGTAAACGGTCCAGTGGAATGTGCTGGGCCGTTGTAAAGTTAGTTATTCGCCATCAACCTAACTAATCACGCCGCTAAACTAAAGAATTATAATCGACTCAAAGTTAAAAGTGTCAATTGAAAAAATAAATAATTTATAATAAAGTTTGTAATTTATATTTAAACCTAAAGTGTTTGCGCGTTTATTTATTGAAGTGAAGGGCTTCTCTAGTGCACCCTACCCCATATAGTGCCAAATTATACAAAAGGTGTAATGAGTATTTTAAAAGGGAGTAATCCTTAGTTCTATAGGTGGACACCTTTTCGAGATATCGCCATTAGGGTGGGCCAGGGGTGACTCTAGAACGTTTGTACGATATGGGTATCAAACGAAAGGTGTTACTGAGCATTTTAGGAGGGAGTGGGCATTAGGTCTATAGGTGGACTCCTTTTCGAGATATTGCCATTAGGGTGGGCCAGGGGTGACTCTAGAATGTTTGTACGATATGGGTATCAAACGAAAGGTGTTACTGAGCATTTTAAGAGGTAGTGGGCATTAGGTCTATAGGTGTACGCCTTTTGGATATATCCTCATTAGGGTGGGCCAGGGGTGACTCTAGAATGTTTGTACGATATGGGTAAATAACGAAAGGTGTTACTGAGCATTTTAAGAGGGAGTGGGCATTAGGTCTATAGGTGGACGCATTTTCGAGATATCGCCATTAGGGTGGGCCAGGGGTGACTCTATAATGTGTTTGTACGATATGGATATCAAATTAAAGGTATTAATGATGGTTTTAAAAGCGAGTGGCCCTTAGATGTATATGTGAAGGCGTTTTCGCGATATCGACCAAAATGTGGACCAGGTGATCCAGAAAATCATCTGTCGAGTACTGCTAATTTATTTATATATGCAATACCACTAACAGTATTCCTGCCAAGATTCCAAACGCTGTTGATTTCGCCTTGTAGAACTTTTTCATTTTCTTCTACTTAATATGGTAGGTGTCACACCCATTTTACAAAGTTTTTCCAAAGTTATATTTTGCGTCAACAAACCAATCCAATTACCATGTTTTATCCCTTTTTTCGTTTTTGGTATAGAATTATGGCATTTTTTTCAATTTTCGTAATTTTCGATATCGATAAAGTGGGCGTGGTTATGGTCGGATTTCGGCCATTTTTTATACCAAGATAAACTGAGTTCAGATAAGTACGTGGACTAAGTTTAGTAAAGATATATCGGTTTTTGCTCAAGTTATTATGTTAACGGCCGAGCGGAAGGCCAGACGGTGGACTGGGTATAAAAACTGGGCATGGTTTCCACCGATTTCGCCCATTTTCACAGAAAACAGTTACCGTCATAGAATCTATGCTCCTACCAAATTTAAGAAGGATTGGTAAATTTTTGGTCGACTTATGGCATTAAAGGTATTCTAGACAAACTAAATGAAAATGGGCGGAGCCACGCCCATTTTGAAATTTTCTTTTATTTTTGTATTTTGTTGTATCATATCATTACTGGAGTTGAATTTTGACTTAATTTACTTCTATACAGATATTAAATTTTTTGTTAAAATTTGAATTAAAAAAAAATTTTTTTTTAAAAGTGGGCGTGTTCTTCATCCAATTTTGCTAATTTTTATTTAGCACATATATAGTAATAGTAGTAACGTTCCTGCCAAATTTCATCATAATATCTTCAACGACTGCCAAATTACAGCTTGCAAAACTTTTAAATTACCTTCATGTAAAAGTGGGCAGTGCCACGCCTATTGTCCAAAATCTTACTAATTTTCTATTCTGCGTCATAACGTCAATCTATGTACCAAATTTGATCGCTTTACCCGCCTTTGGCAATTAATTATCGCATTTTTTCTGTTTTTCGAAATTTTTGATATCGAAAAAATGGGCGTGGTTATAGTCCGATATCGTTCATTTTAAACAGCGATCTGAGATGAGTTCCCAGGAATCTACACACCAAATTTCATCAAGATACCTCAACATTTACTCAAGTTATCGTGTTAATGGACAGACGGACGGACGGACATGGCTCAATCAAATTTTTTTTCGATACTGATGATTTTGATATATGGAAGTCTATATCTATATCGATTCCCTTATACCTGTACAACCAACCGTTATCCAATCAAAGTTAATATACTCTGTGAGCTCTGCTGAAAAAAATACATTCCCCTCCCATCAATGATCAAGCTCAAACCGTTCTTGAATTGAGAACGAAAACTGCTAAATCGACCACAAGGTGTTCTCGAAGCGTGAGGACTAAAAATCTTATTTAAAGCACAAATAGTGCTTGAAATGTGCACAGATGGTTCACACATCAATACCAAACTGGTCATAAAATACTAACGGTTTGCTTGGAAAACTGTCCTTAAAACAATCTCATCGGTCACGATTAAGAAAAAACGTACTTAACAGAAATTTGTCAACGAATGTTCTTAATTAGACTCAGCTGAGAAGGGCTCACAGAGCATATTAATTTTGTTCGCATAACGGTACCCCAAAATGGCATAAACTAATCGAGACAGATATAGCTTTCTATATATCAAAATGATCTGGGCGAAAAAAGAAATTCATTTAGCCATATCCGTTCGTCCGCCAGTAAACACGATAACTGAATAAATTCTGAGGTATCTTAATGAAATTTGGTATGTAAGTTCCTGGGAAACCATCTCAGATCGCTAGTTTAAAATTAACGAAGTCGGACTGAAACCACGCACACTTTTTCGATATCGAAAATTAGGAAAAACCGAAAAAGTGTGATTTTTCATTACCAAAGGCGAATAAAGCAATAAAACTTGGTGGGTGGGTTGACCTTATGACGCAGAATAGAAACCTATTAAAATCATGGACTATGGGCGTGGTACCGCCCACTTTTAAAAGAACTTAGTTCACTTGTTTATCCGCACTCACTTTGCTTGGTATTAAAAATGGGCGAAATCCGACTATGACCACACCCACTTTTTCGATATCGAAAATTTCGAAAAATGAAAAAAAATGCCATAGTTATATACCAAATACGAAAAAAGGAATGAAACATAGTGATAGGATTAGGTTTTTGACGCAAAATATGCCTTTAAAACCAACTTTGTAAAATTGGTGTGACACCTATCATATTAAGTAGAAGAAAATGAAAAGGATCTGCAGGGCGAAATCAAAAGCCCTTGGAGTCATGGTAGGAATACTGTTCGTGGTAGTACACATATAAATAAATTAGCGGTACCCGAGAGATGATGTTATGGGTCACTCTGATCCACATTTTGTTTGATATCTCGAAAACGCCTTCACACGTACAGCTAAGGGCCCTTTTAAAATCATCATTATTACTTTTAATTTGATACCCATATCGCACAAACACATTCTAGAGTCAGCCCTGGGCCACCTTTATGGCGATATCGGGAAAAGGCGTACACCTATAGAACTAAGACCCACTCCATATTAAAATACTCTTTAGTATCTTCCATGTGTGTCCTCGTGTAGCACATGTTTACCAACAGCTTTAAGCGATAAAATTGCAAAACTAAATTGTATATGCTATATACCCCAACTTAATGAAGGACACTTGCTAAAAACAAAAGTATTTCATTAGTAGTTATTTTGGGTTAGTAGCAAATGGTTGCAATGGCCCATATCTGTTGGGATTATAATTTGTTGGGCATAAAAGAGGAGAGCATGAATTGTGAAAAAAGGCAAGTTCATTATAATATACACGCACATAGCAGTTACTTACACCTCTAAGTTTTTGTTGTACGATTTTATATGAACCCGTCTGATAACTTGATGAAAATGATAATTGCCTAAGTAAATACTCTTGTCACTAATTAATGTTGTGGATGACCATTCAGAGATGACCGTAAATTTTGTTGGTTGCTGGCCTTTTTCATTAACATTCAGCTGTGTCATGTAGTTTGATTTTTAAATCCTGGTAAACCAGCTAAAATAGGAGACTCTTATCGTACAATGTCTCTCCTATCGCTAGTGGTCAAAATACTTGAAGCCATTCTGTTTCCCTATTTTAATGCAAATTTGTGTCTTGCCAATCATCAGCATGGCTTCCGAAAATTACATAGCACCACCACCACGCTAAACGCCATTAACACACAGAGAAATTGCGGATTAACTCAAACCCGCCAATATAGGACCGTACCCGTCACGTTAGACCGGTCAAAAGCTTTTAATATGGTCAACCACGGCACGTTACTGCTAGACCTGGAAGGGTCATTCCTTCTCCCAAGTCTAAAAAGTGGACCAAAAATTATATCTCTGGTCGGCAAGCATCGATGCAATTCAAGTACATAACATCAAAACCAAGGAGCCTTGAATAAGGGGTTTCACAGGGTGGTATCCTATCCCCACTTCTGTTTAGCTTCTACATTTCAAAGCTACCTTACCACCAGAAGGAGTCACTATCGTTTCCTACGCAGATGACTGCACAATAATGGCCACAGGCCCAAGCCCATAGATCGATGAGCTTTGTAACAAAAGAAACAGCTATTCCTTTATCTCACTAGTTCCTTCGCCCCGCGAAACCTGACGTTGTCATCGACCAAATCATCGGCGACCTTATTTGCAACATGGATGCGCCAATTGTCGCCCATATTGAACTTTCACATCGATGACATTACGCTACCGATTGTTTTACACCATAAATTCTTAGGTGTGAAGTTTGATCAGGATCCATTGCCGGCAGCACTTGCGGTAAAGACAAAAAAACGCTTATTACTACTTGTTATAAAACTAGTTATTAACTAATTTTGGACAGATTTGGAAAAGGACAATTTTCAAACACGCACTTATTATCTGAAGTAGATAGACGTAAAACATTCGCTTCATAGGTATTTTCCCTGTTAGTTGCTGATATTAGTAAGTTAGTACGAGTAAGCCACTGAAATATTAATATGCCTAGCAAGTAGGCCAAAAATGAGCCTATTAAATATGCGATCTCTATCTCTATTACATTTCTAGATCTCCTGACAACGTCTATATTATTTTGCGCTTAAAGCGGTTATCCATTCAATTGAGCGCAGCCAAAGATCTTGCAGCGGGTGCTTGACAGTGGCATATCAAATACAAAAGCATTTGGTGTTTTTACCAAATCACTTGCGAGGGGGGTCGCCCACTCAAAAAATCTTTTTTTTCATAGAAAAACTTGTTTTCAAATTTTTGATGTTGCTTTGCCAGGGATTTGAACTAAACCCCTTCGTAATGCTATACGAATTATGCTACCACTACAACACAGCGGCTCTAGAACACCTCTTTCTAGATCAAGTATCCAACCATATAGAATATGCCAAATGTACTTTTCTCTCATCTACCCCAAATAAACGACGTGGAAGTAGGGTTTAAATAGTTTATACCAATAGAGGGATTGAAGTTGAGAAAACCTATGAAAAATTTACAACAGAAATACGATCTAGCATTTATACTTATGAGTATCAGTTGATGGGATTCCAAACAACTTTTAACCTCTCTGAAATCAGATTCAGGACAAATAAAAGCGTCACCCTTTATATGAACTGCTTTACCTTTGACACTCAAGCGGTTTAGTTTTACTTTAAGATATAAGTATATTCATAAATTCCAGACAGACACTAAATACTTCAATGTTTTCGACAAATTCAAACAATGGCAACATAGGACCTTATGACCTACATATAACTGAGTGCGAGTGCTAAGGCATTAAAGACAACAAAGTCGCTCATGCACATATTTAAAGGGTATATTGAAGTAAACATGAAGACAGTGAGTAAACGTATATTTACATTTGAATGGATAATAACATATTTGCATAAGAAAATGTGTCAGTATGCGTTAGTGTGCATATATAAGTGGTATGTACATGTCTGTAACAACAAAGGTAAGTCATTTGATGACTTTCATTTCACTAATGCGCAACGACAGTGTTACAAGCAATGCATAATTAATGGGTGTAACAAGAAACAACTGACATTAGTACCAGGAAAACAACAAAAGTGAAAGAAAAGTGAAAGAAAAGTAAATAAACAAAGGAAAAGAAGAAGAAGAAGAGGTACCTGTGTGGGAGTTGCAAAAAGAGTCATTAAGCAAGACGCAAAAACAGCAGAATTTGTTGTGTGTGAACAGAAAAACAAATCACAAATGGCAGTTAATACACCAAAACAAAAACGTAGTTTATTTTCTACATACGCGAATACATAAATATTACGAGATACAAAAGGTGAAGTAAAGTGATAGCAAGTCCTATTTATACACAGACTAGTTTTTTAACTTAAGTCCAGACTATGCAAACGAACGGAAAAATTCCAAAAATTTTGGATTCCAATGTAAATGTATTCAAAACTGCCTGTATTATAAAAGGTACAAAGAAAACAAGTAAGGAAGTCTAAGTTCGGGTGAAGCTGAACATTGCATACCCAGCTGTACACTTGGAATACTGTTATTATTTCTTTTGTGTGCTTAATAGTATTACGATCAATCTTGCCAATAAATGCTACTTTGGACTAGGTAGGCAATTGAAAAGTAAAGTCCTCTCACGGCGAACAAAAATCATACTCTACAAGTCACTTATCGTACCCGTGTTGCTATATGGGGCAGAAGCATGGACCATTACAACAGCAGATGAAGCGGCTTTGGGAGTGTTCGAGAGAAAAGTTCTTCGAAAGATTTATGGACCTCTACGCGTTGGCGATGGCGGGTACCGAAGAAGATTTAATGATGAGCTGTACGAGCTATACGCAGACATTAACCTAGTCCAGCGAATTAAAATGCAGCGGCTGCGCTGGCTAGGCCATGTTATGCGAATGAAAGATGATGCTCCGGCCAAGAAAGTGTTTCTATCGGAACCCGCCTATGGAAGCAGAGGTAGAGGGCGGCCCCCACTCCGTTGGAAGGACCAGGTGGAAAACGATTTAAAGGCCCTTGATGTGACCAATTGGCGCCGGTAGGCGGAGCGAAGGAGCGACTGGCGCGCCTTGTTGTACGGCCATAACCGTTTAGATGGTTAAGCGCCAATTAAGTAAGTAAGTAATAGCATTACAAGGCTGCGCAATAATACATATACATATGGTTGTATTCTGAACTAATTTTTCTTCGAGTTATGGCTCCTGAAACATAGAAAATTGCCTAGTCATAAAATGGGCGGTGTCACGCCCAAAAGCACCGTCCGCTCGTGGCACTCGACCTGCCGAGTGGCAGCTACGGCACGCTACTCCAAGACATAGAAAGTGCACCCCTTTCTCCTTATCTAAAAAGGTGGACCTTAAATTATCTGAATGGTCGGCAAGCATCGGTTCAATTTAGAAACGATACCTCAAAGTCTAGTATAATTAAACAGGGGATGCCACTAGGTGGTTTCCATCCACGATTCTGTTTTACTGATTTCTACATATCCAAAGCTCCCTTCCACACCAGAAGGAGTTACCATTATTTCCTACGCCGGCGACTGCACAAAAAAAGATATTTTATAGAATGAATCGCTATCTCCCTTGTATTTCTGGTTTCTTCGCCTCGCGAGACCTGGCACTATCACCGACCATATACAGGGCTGCTCTGTTTAGGACGTGGAAGGAACAAATGGCGCAAATGTTGGACTTCACGGCGATGGTGTTCACGAGCTTATCTGGACCCAGAATAGATCGGATGATAACCACGCACTCTTTTTAATATATACGATTTTGGAAAACACAACAAAGCGGACTATTTAGTAAATAATACACCTAGAATGATGAATTTTTGACGTGTAGACTGATATTGAGATTCTTGATAAAAATTTGAAAAAATTTTTGGAAACGGGCGTGGCACCGCCCACTTGTGATAAAATAAATTTTACAAATATTATTAATACTTATTATTAAGAATTCATGAGCTTAACAACGGCTTATGATAGTTGTATATTCAATTATTATGTTTTTCTAAGAGAAACTGAAAAGAAAGAAAGAAACTTTTACTGGCATATTGCGATGGTACTATTTCGAAAACCGCCACGAATTCATCGTCAGGCAATTTCGTAAAGTTATCAAAGGTTTCACCGGCATTCGAACCGCGATTCGCATGATGAAACTGCAGTTGCCTTAACCACTAGGCTATCCTGCTTTTATTTGTCTCCTTGCTTAATTCAGTTTTTCTTATTTCAACACCAGCAACACAACTGAGACATTCTGCCTCAGTTTCTCTTATAAAAAGATAATAATTGAATATACAATTATAATAAGCCGGTGTTAAGCTCATGAATTCTTAATAAGAAGTATAAATTGAACACACCATTAAAACAAACAAACATAACCATTATTAATCATAACTCAAAAATCATTAAACCTATAGTAACAATATTCGACAGAGAGGTTACCTGTACTATATGGAACACTTTGAAGAAAAATTAACGAAATCGGTTAAGGACCACACCCACTTTAATATAAAAAATTTTTAAAAGGGTCGCGGACGAATAAAATAAGCTATATCTATGCAAAAATGAGCTTTATATGAATGGTGTTTCATTGGATTTATAACAACAAATAGGAAATACTTCAAATTTTTAAAAATGGGCGTCTCACCGGCCCTTTTATTACTTAGCAATTTTCTATGTTTTGGGAGCCATAATTCGAAGAAAAATTAGCTCAGAATAGGACCATATGTGTGTGTATTATTGCGCAGCCTTGTAACACTATTCAGCACGCAAAACAAACAACAACAGCATTTCAAGTTTACAGCTGGGTATGTAATGTTCGGTTTCACCCGAACTTAGACTTCCTTACTTGTTTGTATTTTCTTGGCAGAGCCAATTAGAGGCAGGGGTTGCTAAGCGTAGATATCATAAATCTTCGGCAAAGTAAAATAGTAAAGATGATATTATAATTCTATTTTCTTATGGTTTTATTTTATTTAAGCATAGAACGCATAACCGGGTACCCGGGAACAACTGTCACTAGAGCGTTGAACCTTCTAATCTAGGAAAATACAGTATTTCTGTATCGTTTTAGTTAATAATTTTAGGTTTTAGTTGAGGGGTTCCCCTGATATAAGTACCCAAAGTCGACACCTACGCGAGCGAATAACCGGGTACCCATCAAATATAACAAAAATGCATTTGTTTCAAGGCGGCCACCGTGGTGTGATGGTAGCGTGCTCCGCCTATCACACCGTACGCCCTGGGTTCAACTCCCGGGCAAAGCAATATCAAAATTTTAGAAATAAGGTTTTTCAATTAGAAGAAATTTTTTGTAGGGAAAATCAAGAGGAGCACGACGCAAATTGGAAGAGAAGCTCGGCCTTAGATCTCTTCGGAGGTTATCGCGCCTTACATTTATTTATTTATTTTTTATTTGTTTCAAGGATGTAAATTGTGAAAATGGATACGGTTTGTTCCGTATCAGCTGTGGAATGCCCCGCCTAGACTTAGCTCTGTGAAACCAAGATTAAAATTCTAAGCCAAGTTTACCAATTTCGTAAGGGTTTCTAAAATTCTATCTCAGTTGCGAAAAAAATCTAGCAAAGAAAGAAACATTTCTTTATGTTTGTTTCCCCACTCTACTTTAACAAATTTATAACCAGATAAAAGGATATTAGGCACAAGGAAATGAAGTGTATAATGTTCGTTCATTCGTACATCGTTGAGTTAAGCTAAATAAAGTGAGTGAAGTAAAGTTAGAAAACGGTGAAGAAAACGATACTTGATTTTCCTCCTCTATTAACCCGAGTTACCATTGAGCTGCTGTAAATTCAGCGGCCTGTATATGAAGCTTGTGTACTTGAGTGGACGTAGGTGCATATCATTGGCATGTATTTATTTGCTTGGGTTATACTTACACACTATTTACATACATATGTACATATACTGCATTGAAATAAGATACCGACTAACACGGACCTAAGATTGGAAAATTGTGTAAGCTAAGATGTAAAAAAAAAATTGTATAAAAGTTAAAGGAGTGAAAAAGGAGTTGCAGAATACAAAGAATAGGCGGCAAAAACTTACAAAATATATTTTTGTGTGGGTAAAGTGAGATAAATTTAAGCATAAATATCTGCAAGAACGCAAAACATTCAGACACACTTGAGACTTTTCAACAAGCGTGAAAACACTCTTAGAGCTATTACGTGAATGTAGGTGTAAGTATTTCAACTTTCATGTGGGAATATTAGCATGCAAATAGATATTGCTATTAGATCTAATTAGAACATATTGAAGGGCGTTTATTTGCTGTATAAAAATTAAACCTGAGTGAATTTTAAATCTAGCTTGATTATCTTAATATTCCTCTGTACGTGTGTTTGTGACTCAACTCCTCCTAAGTGTTTGACCAGATTTTGATGAAGTTTTTGCAATTCACGATTTGTTTCGTTTTCTTTCTTATCTTTCAGAGAAGAGAGCCACGAGTGGATATCTTCCAAAAAACACAATTTGTGTGGTGATTTGCTTGACATTCGGTGCAAACTTTGACAAACTTTTTACTCCTATTCTAAAAAATCGTATTTGAAGTGCGATTTGCTTGCGTTTATTAAATGAGGAATTTAACAAAAAAAAAAGTACAAAAAGTTATGGGTTAAAAGGGGGAAAAAGGAAAATAGAGAAGTTGAGAGGAAGAAAGGTAGAGAAGAAAGAAAGTGAGAGGGGAAGATAAAAAGGACAACTACCTAAAAACGGTGAGAAGAAGAAGAAAAAGCAGAGAACGGTTGAGGAAGAAGAGTTAAGTGGGAGTAGAATAAGTAATTAAAGAAAGTGAAAGTGGGAAGATTGGGAAGAAGAGGAGGGAGCAAACATGTAGATGAGGAGTGAGAGGCAAGACATTTCTTTTTCATTCGTGGAAGTAGGACTAGAAGTAGAGACGGGAATGGTAAGTGAAAGTATTACTGGGTGTGAATGGAAGTGGAAGTAGGAGTGGAAGTGGGAGTAAAAGTGGGAGTTGAAGTGGATGTAGGAAAAGGAGTGAAAGTGAGAAAGCCAAGAAACTTAGAGGATAAGATAAGAAGAATAGGAACCTAAAGAGAGGGAGGAGAAGAAGAAAAATAGAAGAAAGTTAAAGGGTGGTGATAGAAAATGGAAAGGTTGAGAAAATTAAAGGGAAAGATACGGTGGAGCAAAAGGGAGAAAACATCGGAAGAGGGAGGTAGATACAACAAATTTTTTTTTTCAGTAATGGAAGTAGAGCTGACGAGATCAACTGACTTTGTTGCCGTTGACTTTGTGGCACTCCTTCTTCCTCAAACTGATTTTGTATTGAATATAAAATTCTCTTTTGCCAATATTTTAGCTAAACGAAACTTACAAAAACCGACCGCCATCTCTGGGACTCGCTTTCTTCATTTGTTAACTTTTTCCTTTACCACTTAAATTTAGTGATGCAAAAATAAGATTTACGTATGAAATAATTTCAGTCAGTGATTTGCTTGCTTGCAAGGTTTTTCGAAGGACAAAATTAGGCACTGAATGTAGAAATTCACCAAAACCAGTTTGATTTCAAAACAAATTTGATAATGCCCTCTGTCGCTGCAATCGTGTGGTTTTTTGAATCATCATATAATTAATAGAGTTATCTTATCTTACTTTCAACTAAGCGAGTTAGGGGATTAGAATATACCTACGGTCGGTATGCCTATCGCAACGGGCGACTAAGATACCAAATAGATTCTAGGGTATGTGTAGCGTAGCCCTTTCCGGTTGCCAGCGCAATATATAGCCTCCCAAACCCAAATGTCAACCTCACCTATCCGTGACGAATTCTGTTTCATTAACAGCCAATGCTCTGGCGACTCCGACCTCCACATGGTACTAGGGGGTGGGAGTGCGTTATGGCCTAGAAGATCGCATGTGGACATAACAAATCGGTCCCTAGATGGCGGGCTTGGTATCGAAATGTACCGAATCTGCATTCGGCAAAGGATCATCAACATCGATAACACCCCAAGGTCATCGGGGAGTGTCCTTATCGCTACGACAACAAAAAGAAATTTTTGTCTGGACCTCGTTACTTAAGAGAGCTGGAGACTAAATAATAGAGATGCACCCTTAGCTGAAGTGAAATTGGGAGGTCTCATCCCGTTTTATTGAAACAAGGCATTTTTTCCGTGTTAACCGAAGTTCCTATCATTCCTATCATAACTGAAGAAATGCATTGTTTATCTTTAACAGCTGTTTCTCGCCATTTCTTTTTTGAACCATTAGCCACCTTTTCATAGACCGGGTCACATATAGTGGTGACTGTAAATGTGAGTGGCTATAAAAATATCGTTCCTACCGATAAGTGTAAGAAATGTTTAGACGCAATATATAGGAATTAAGCCTAAAAATCTTTTGTTGAAGAGTTTTTTTGGTGTATCGTGTGACGAGTGGATACACTTTGGGGTATAAACGCACTAAAAGCAAGTAAGGATGAGACTTTCTTGTAGGGAAATGGTGATATTTGAAGCTTCTAGCTGTTAAAATGGCAGAATTTACGAAAAGTTTCTCACCTGAACAGTCTGTTGTATGGAATACATGCTATATATACGACAGATCTCTACGATTTTTTTTTCAGGTAGCAACAATATATGCTAGATATATACGAAAGTATTTGATGAAATTTGATAAACTAACATAAGGACTGATGACACACAGACGGAGAGACGGGAATGACTAAATCAACTAATCGATCATTTTGGTATAGACACTGTGACGAATATTAGCAACACTAAGGGATACTGTCATCTTTAAACCAACACTAAGCAGTGACTTGTATGCACATCAATTAATCAATCATTCTGTTTATACATATGTCCATACAAGCAGCGGAGAGCAACGAACAAACACATGCATATATCTGAGATACTCCCAAAAGTAGGCAATTATTTGTGCAAGTATCACTCACATATACACGCGCATATGAGAAGCTATAAACATAGTTATAGCTGGTAATTTTATAGCTGATAATTAACTAGTGAATTCTAGAAAAAGAAGCGCCTAGAGATCGAAGAGTATAAAAGAGCGCAATCTGAGCAATCAGAAATGAGTTTGGTTTAAGCACGCTATCTTTCGAGAAGTAGTAGTATTGTGAAATACTTGAATAAAGGTCATTTTGCACTATTGAATTGTGGAGTTATTTATTCAACAGTTTAGTGATTCGAACGTTAGCAGAAGGTTGCAAATAAGAGGAATTGCAGTAAATTGGTTACAATACTTATTGGCAGGTCTTCTTCTTCCCCTTTAATACCCTCTTTGATTTTATGAATATTTTATTTTATTTTATTTTGTTTAATTAACTTTTACTTCAATTGGCTATAGATTTGTTGTCGAAAAGTTATCGATTATTTATCGAAAAATTTTCGATTACCGACAACTCGAAAATGCAGTGATAATTCTTATCAAAATTTTTCTGTTTTAAACTTTCGCTAATTTTAGAAAAAAAAATTATAAATTTTGCTACTGACTAACTCAAATGAAATCGCCATGCACATAATTTTGGTATACTGATTGGTAGGTCTTTTTCTTCTCCTTTAATACCCTCTCTTCGAATTTATGAATATTTTATTTTATATTATTTGCTTTAGTTAACTTTCACTTCAATTTTTTTTACGAAATAAAACATCTAAGGTCTTGAAAAAACAAAAATAAAATATTATACTTCAACAACTAAGGTATGACGTGGCTGAGTGTGTATGTCACACTTCAACCGTCGTAGTAGTGGGGGTTCAAATTCCACTCCCGGTGAAAAGGTTTTGAAGAGATTTACAAGGTTTAATCGAAACAGCTGTCGCCTTGTCCGTCCTGATGTCACGTTGTTTAAATTTTTCCCAAATTATTAAATAAATTATAAATTAAAAATTGCTTCAAATAAATGTTTTCATACATTTAAAGCAATGAGGTTTATCCCAGCTTAAACTTATACAAATAGACTACATTGGTCAATTCGTTGTAGTTCTAGAAATAGAACAAAAGCAACAACACCAAGTTTCTTTGAAACCACCTTATCAACGCATAACTTTACCACATGGTGACATACGAATTATGTCCAGTGCATAAAGAACAAGTAAGGAAGGCCAAGTTCGGGTGTAACCGAACATTACATACTCAACTGAGAGCTTTGGAGACAAAATAAGGGAAAATCACCATGTAGAAAAATGAACCTAGGGTAACCCTAGAATGTGTTTGTGTGACATGGGTATCAAATGGAAGGTATTAAGGGTATTTTTAGATCTATAGGTGGACGCCTTTTCGAGATATCGCCGTAAAGGTGGACCAGGTGTGACTCGAGAATGCGTTTGTACGGTATGGGTATCAAATGAAAGGGAACAACATTTAATTTTAATGAAAATTTCCGGCGAAACAACTTGTGATAAGTCTGGCATGACCCCCACTTGCATTCAAAATACCATAGCATGATAATGTGTGTAAGCAAAACAGTCAAGTAACCGACTGGCCCGCATGCCACAAACCCTTTGAGTGACCTATCATTTTGGAATGTTTTTTCCGCGAATTTCATTGATTGTGTGAGTGTACGAGTATGCACAAAGTCGAAGCAGTGCAAATATGATGTGGAAATGCTATGAATCGAATTCAAGTGAGAGCACGGCGAGAGTAGCAAATTTAATTTTCGCAAATTGTATAGGAAGCGCAAAGAATTTAAGCCAAAAGCAGTTAGTGGAAGCACTTACAGAGTAGCACCGCTACAGGAGTCCAATTATATGCCAGTTCATAGTGAAAATGTGGAGTTGCTGAATGTCGAAAAATGCTGTTAAACTGCAATACACACTCATGCATTCCTAGGTGAAAATATATATGCATGTATATATATGTACAATTATAGGGGGCGATAGGCAATGTGAAGTGATAATACTTAATAATTACGTATACATAAGTCAATATGTTAGGATAAGTGTTCATATGTTTTTATTTTTAAACCTTCGTTCGAAAAGCCTTGGTAGATTCGTTATTGATATGTAAGCATTTTTGGTCATGATATAGAGAAATCCAGAATATAAAATCAAGAGTAATAAAAACCTTTAGTATAGCGGGGGAATAATTTACTTGTCAGAGCTGAAATGAGCGAAATCAGAGAGCAGATCACTTATTATAAACTAACGAAGGCAGACAGTTTTATCGATCGATAATTCTATTGATGATATATAAAAGAATAGATGATATGACAAAAGACAAGAAGCCGTAAATGTAAAGAATATGAAACAGAAGAACACGTAGAAGAAGAAGAGCAGTATACTAAAAATGTCGCAAATGACTTTGACAATCATAATAATGAAGGTTGTGATTATCACCGCGGTTGCGAAGCCTACGAATATAAAGAAGAGTCAAGAAAAGCAAAGGAATGGAGATTGTAGGAAGGAAAAAATTTGACCAAGGCAAAGCCAGAAATGAAAGCGGGCGGCGTGTTTTTATTATATTTATTATAGAAGTCTCAACGGGTTGTAATCGATACATTTTTATGGTAACGGGTATGTTATATGTTTATCGGTTTGTTATCGGTGTAGTATCGACGAAGTGTAAACCAGTTATTGATTATCCAATTCAATTATCGCCGTGCTTTAATTTTGCTAACGATAGCAAGAAAGGAAGTATAAGTTCAGGTGAAACCGAAACATACATACCCAGCTGTACACTTGAAATGTTGTTGTTGTTTCTTTTGAGTGCTTAATAGAGTTATAAGGCTGCGCAGTAATACATATGGAGTATTCCATCCCATTTCGACCAATTTTGAGCCCGACCCCTTTAGAATTGGCTGATAGTTTTTCTTCTTTTTCTAGCTTACGAAAGACGTTTTTCAGAAGTTTTTCAAATTTTTTTATCCAACACAAAAAAAGTTATAAATTTAAAAAAAACACCGTTTTTGTTTTCAAAATGCTATAACTTTTTCAAAAATTGACCGCTTGGGATCTTTTTTTTTTTAATTTGTTTTTAAATGTACTTTTCGGAAAAAATTCAAAAAAATTTTTAAAATTTTTTTTTTTGTAATTTTTCAGTTTTTCGAGATATTTCGAATTTCGCCCTTTTTTTTCTCATAAAAAACTTCAATCAAGTCTGCAATCATCCCCACTAATCCCAGAGTGGGCCGAGAATGTATTTTTTTTTTATTTAACTGAAAAAAAAAAAAAAAAAACTTAAAATTTTTTTTGTATTTTTTCCGAAAAGTACATTTAAAAAAATAGTTTTTAAAAAAAATGATCCCAAACGGTCAATTTTTGAAAAAGTTATAGCATTTTAAAAAAGACACCGTTTTTTCAAAATATTTAAAACTTATTTTGAGTTGGAAAACGGTGTTTTTTTTTTTCAAAATGCTATAACTTTTTCAAAAAATGACTGTCTGGGATCATTTTTTTTTTAGAAAATATGGTTTTAAATGTACTATTCGGAAAAAATACAAAAAAAAATTTTAAGTTTTTTTCCAGTTAAACAAAAAAAAAAAAATTCTCGGCCCACTCCGGTTTTAGTGGGGATGATTGCAGAATTGATTGGAGTTTTTTATGAGAAAAAAAGGGCGAAATTCGAAAAATCTCGAAAAACTGAAAAATTACAAAAAAAAAAAACTATAAAAATTTTTTTGTATTTAATTAAAAAAAAAAAGATCCCAAACAGACAATTTTTGAAAAAGTTTTCAAAATTGGTCGAAATGGGATGGAATACCCCATATACATATGGTTGTATTCTGAACTAACTTTTCTTCGAGTTTTGGCTGCCGAAACATACAAAATTGCTTAGTCATAAAGGGGCGGTGCCACGCCCCTTTTTAAAATTTGAAGATGTTCCTATTTATTGTTATAAATCCACTTTGGAAATGAAATACCACTGATATAAAGCTCTTTTTTGCAAAGATATAGCTTATTTTATTCGTCCACGACCCTTTTAAAAATCTTTTATATAAAGCGGGCGTGGTCCTTAACTGATTTCGTAAATTTTTCTTCAAAGTATTCCTTATACTATAGGCGACCTCTCTCCCGAATTTTTGCACGAAAGGTTTAACGATTTTTGATTTATGATTGATAATATTTGTAAAATTGATTTTATCGCAAGTGGGTGGTGCCACGTCCATTTTAAAATTTTTTTTCAGATCTTTATCGAAAGTCTCAATATCAGTCCACACGTCAGTTACAACATCCTAAGTGTATTATTTACTAAATTATCAGTTTTTTTGTGTTTTCCAAAATGTTTTATATATAAAAGGTGTTCGTGGTTATCATCCGATTTCGCTCATTTTCAATACCAATCTATTATGGGTCCAGATAAGCTCGTGTACCAAATTTGGTGAAGATATGTCAATGTTTACTACGGACGGACATGGCTCAATCAAATTTTTTTTCGATACTGATGATTTTGGTATATGGAAGTCTGTATCTATCTCGATTCCTTTACACCTGTACAACCAACCGTTATCCAATCAAAGTTATAATAGCCTTTGTACAAGTGCAGCTGGGTATAAAAAGGTTACCGATGAATTATTGGTGAGATTGCAGTGTTGTCAGTATGTTGTCGAAATTTTGTTGACTTATTTTCTAAAATTTGTCGATTATTTATCGAAAAAAAGTAGAAGTTTGTCACCGGCGTGTTATCGATTTTTCTCTAAACGTTGTCATTGTTTATCGTTAGCGATTGTTTATCCAAAATTTCTCCATTACCGATAACTCGATGAAAATTTGGATTTAGACAGTTGTCCCTTAATAAACCAATACACAATGGATAATCATGATGAATTTTTTGCCAGTGAATTAATTCACAACTGTAAGCGGAGGCAGGGAGTCCTAACGATTACAATCGATTAACACACAAAATTAGCGCTGGTGGTTGATATGCTCAATTTCGAGTTAGAAAAGTGTATGAGAGTTAGGAGGTAAGAGCCACCAGTACCATGCACCTTCTTTTCCTTACTGCCATTTTTACTTCTGTGGTCTTCATTGAATATAATCTTACTTTATCGAGTTCGCTTAGTTTGCCGTTCTACTAAGCTGAGAAAGGTTTTTTTTCGAAAATGCTTTTCGGAGTATATATTGATATATTCAGCAGCGAACAGGAAAATGGCAGTTATAATTCTTATAATTTCGTCAATTAAATTCTTCTTTTTTAAACATTCGCTAATTTTAGAAAAAAAATATTAATTTTGCTACTGAAGTTTGGGAAATCGATCTCAATTGAAATTTGAAAATTTGACAAAGTTTTAGAAATCTTTCAAGCTTCTGAATGTTTTCAAATTTTTCTTTCAACGAAAAGTTATAAGTCCTTCAAATTTATTATTGATTTTTGACATTTTTTTTCCGAATGGTGATTCGGATTTTTTATTTTATTTTTTTCATATTAAAAAAAAGGTCTACGGATCCTTAGTACGGAAGAATATATAAAAAATGTTCAAATATCACTACAAGTTTTAAAATACCGATAACTTGAACTATGTGGAGTTCAAATTTCATGGACAGTAACCCCGTGGCCCGCATCAGTCGGATGTGGTAAAAAAAGTTAGTTTAACACAATGGGTAGAAGTATTTAGTAATGCCAACGTATTATGGTACTAATATAGTGGTTATTGAGAATCAGTACTCTCCTCAGTCAGCTTCAGACTAGAATCCTAGCATTATTGAGTTGTGCACCTTAGTCACTCTTTGCGTTTGACGCGGCACTCATATCAGGGGGAGGTACTTCTTGGATCACCTGGGAGTAGTGTTCACGTCTCATGCCACTTCTCGGATAACTTCCTTCTGCCTGATTAATGTTTAGAAAAATAAAAAGTTTCCCATTTTTGAGAAGGAATACCCACCGCTTACTATTTGGACTTCTTTGTTTACCCTCTATTAGGAAGAGGAACGCCTATATGGACTTCCCCTAAATCTATCTAAGAACATGTTTGAAGTTGTGCGAATTGTCCTTTTATGTTCAGACGTATATGAAACAGTTAAGAGTTGAGCTGTTCATTAAGCTGGTGAATGAAAGTGCCAGTCATAGTATTGTGCAATTAAATCGTGCTTGGTTGTTCACCGTCGGCCTCTGACGTGCTATTTGCGAGTGGTTGTTGGCTGTGTGGGGTGATGGCAAAATACTAACAGACCCGGTTGACGTTGTTCTGCCTAACCTTGGTAAATCTGCATAACTTTAAAGAAGTTTTGACATCTTACTCTCCCTCCCACTCCTTTTATCTTTTTTTTTTTGACCTTTTGCTCACTCCTTTCGCTGTGTCTTTTTCTTCCCCCAACCTTTTTCTTCCCTTCTTTTCGGTTTACCTCCTTTTCCTTTTTCTCCCGCGCTATTTATCCTTATCTCTCGATTTTCATCTAACTCTATCTATTTTTCAGACTTTTTCTCCTACCTTCGTTTTGTTTTTCTCTTGCATTTTTTATACTCAGCGTGCTTTGCGCACAGAGTATATTAACTTTGACTGGATAGCGGTTGGTTGTACAGGTATACAGGAATCGAGACATATATAGACTTCCATATATCAAAATCATCAGTATCGAAAAAAAATTTGATTGAGCCATGCCCGCCCGTCCGCCCGTCTGTCCGTTAACACGATAACTTAACTAAATATTGAGATATTTTCACTAAATTTAGCAAGCGAGCTTATCTGGGCCCAGTATAGATTGGTATTGAAAATTAGCGGATGATAACCACGTCCACTTTTTATATATATAACATTTTGGAAAACACAAAAAACCTGATTAATTAGTAAGTAATACACCTAGAATATTGAAGTTGAACATGTGGACTGATATTGGGA
Organism: Eurosta solidaginis; assembly: GCF_040869045.1. NCBI lineage: Eukaryota > Metazoa > Arthropoda > Insecta > Diptera > Tephritidae > Eurosta > Eurosta solidaginis. The sequence continues at coordinate 262,682,455 of NC_090320.1, forward strand.
CTCTTGATAAAAATTTGAAAAAAAGAAATTTTTAAATGGGCGTGGCATCGCCCACTTGTGATAAAATCAATTTTACACATATTATTCATCATACATTAAAAATCGTTAAACCTATCGTAACAAAATTCGGCAGAGAGCTTGCCTTTACTGTAGGGAATTCCTTGAAGAAAAATAAACAAAATCGGTTAAGTACCACGCCCACTTTTATATAAAAGATTTTTGAAAGGATCGTGGACGAATAAAATAAGCTACACCCTTGCAAAAAAGAGACTTATATCTATGGTATTTCATATCCCAAGTGGATATATAACAATAAAAAGGAAAAATTTAAAATTTAAAAAAATGGGCGTGGCACCGCCCCTTTTATGACTAATCAATTTTCTATGTTTCGGAAGCAATAACTCGAAGAAAAATTAATGGATCTTAATAAAATTGGGTCCACAAATTTTTCCTAATATTTCTTGAAAAAATGGAGAGAATCGGTTAAAGACTAAGGAAACTTAGATATAAAACAAATTTTTTTTTTCTCGGACGTTGTGGCAGCGCACTGCCCTCAAGTGGCCCGATGAAACCAGGCTAATCCTGGTTTTTTTTTTTTTTTTTTTTATTCATACATATTTTTTTTTTTTTATTTTTACTTTTTTTTTTTTTTTTTTATATCCTAATTCGTATTTATGTGTTACTTATAATTTTTTTGTTACCGAGTCTGTGAGAGGCAGTGGCTTCTTAAGGGCCGAGATCTAAAACCGCTCAGCTACAGAGAAACTCATCAGCTGAGAAATATAGATTCACAAAATACAATAGACTAAAAGTACAAATATAATTTTTTAATTATTAAGAGAAGATAGAACCGTTTTTTTATGGCAAAGGGCGAGTCCGAAACATCAATTATTCTCGAGTGAGAGTTTTATAATCTTCACGCAAACATAGAAAAGGTTCGTGTAGTTGGAAATTGCTTCTGCATTGTTTAAGGATTATAGGTTTATAATGCCTTGAAACTCGGCATTGAACATTCAAGTTTACTTCGTTCAATAGAAATGGGCTTGAAATCGATCCATTTAAAAGTCTAGCCATAAATAGTACACCTAGCATTTCGCTACGACTTGCAAGGGTAGGAAGATTTATTAGTTTTAATCGATTAGTGTAAGGAGGAAGATTATACGGAGAGTTCCATTGGAGATGTCTAAAGGCGAAAAGTAAAAACTGTTTTTGAATTGATTCTAGTCTATCCACATGAACTTGATAACGCGGATTCCAAATTATCGATTCATATTCTAATATCGGCCTCACCAATGATGTAAAAAGGGTTTTTGTAACGTAAGGATCACTAAACTCTTTTGCCCATCTTTTCACAAATGCTAAAACTCCTCTCGCTTTATTGACTGTGACATTAATATGAGGGTTGAAACTAAGTTAGCAATTCATTGTAACTCCCAAGTCGACAAAAACATCAACGCTTTCCAGAGTTTGGCCATTAATTGTGTAGGAAGCTGGCTGTATGTTCCCACGTAAAAACCACATGGATTTACATTTTTCTATGTTGAGAGGCATAAAATTCGCATTACACCAAGTAACTAAACGATTTAAATCCGCCTGGAGTACAGAACGTTCTGCAACCGACGCGTATGACTTAAAAAGTTTTACGTCGTCGGCATACATTAAAATTTTAGAATATTTTATAGTTGTGGAAACATCGTTTATAAAGATCAAAAACAGAATAGGACCGAGATGGCTGCCCTGAGGCACACCAGAGAGAACATCGATGACATTCGTACAAATTTTTTTTAAAAATGACTCTTTGAGTTCTACCGCAAAGATAGGAGGAGATCCAGCGAGTTAGGCCAGGTTGAAAACCAATCAATTCGAGTTTATAAATAAGTAATGAGTGGCGTACTTTGTCGAATGCTTTGCTGAAATCAGTGCATATAACGTCGGTATGATGATTGTTTCTAAACCCATTAAAGACGTGAGTTGTAAATTCAAGCAAATTGGTTGTGGTTGATTTGGCTCTACAATAGCCATGCTGAGAACTATCTATCAATGTAGAAATCGAAAATGTAAGGTGATTAGTAACGATTGCTTCGAAAAGCTTAGGGATAGCGGAGAGCTTTGCTATTCCACGATAGTTTTCAATAGACGACTTGCTTCCTTTTTTTTGGAGTAGGATAAGAAAAGATTCCTTCCAAGCCGTCGGGAAAATGCCATTTTTAAAGAGAGGTTAAACAGATCAGTAAGGGGCTGGTAAATGTATTCCGCACATTTTTTAAGAAAAGATGTTGGGATCAAATCGGGACCGTATTTGAAGGATTCTTTTAGGGTCTTTAGATGTAGTAGAACATCTTCAGGCAGCAAATGTGGGGTATATATTGAGTTACTAGAATGGAGCTCATACGAATAATTTGTAGGTGATGAATCAACCACAGCAGAGTAATTGGAGTGAAAGAATTGAGCGAAGAAGTTTGCAATCTCTTGATCGTCGTTGGAAATGCTATTTCTAAATTTCATGGCAGAAGGAAGTCCGTTAGTTCTGCGTTTAGAATTTACGAAATCATAAAAAGACTTCGGGTGGCAAATAATGTTTCTTTTAATTTAACTTATGTGAGCTTTATACCACTTTTTATTAAGTTCAAAATACTTATGACGGAAAATAGCATACTGTGCATAATGAGAATGTAAACCGGTTCTCTTATATAATTTGAGTAAACCAGGCTTGCACTGGTTCAATGTACGAGCATTTGCGTTTGGGCACATGTTTTTCAAATAAAGTATAAATGGTTTTATAAAATGTAAAACGTTTTCCTCTACATCCTCATTATATCGAGGCCAAGTTATCTCAGAAAGCTTTTTATTTAAATTGTTGAAATTAGTTTTGGAAAAATCAAAGCATCTGGTAGAGACACATGTTTTGTTAGTGCAGCCGATTTCGTTGCTTATGATTTCGTAAGTTATCTCAAGAGAAGGATGGTAAGCGTCTTCTGGCAAAACAAGAAGTTCACACCGATTTATAGAGAATTTAGATATGTCGTCAGCAAATGCTAAGTCTAAGAATTTTCCATACTTATTTGGAAAGAATTTGATCTGATTAAGGCAAAGATCAGTAATTCCATCCAAAAAGTCATTGTTATGCATCTTGGATGATACGGGGACAATATTGTGATCAACGGTATTCCAAGATATATGTGGCAGGTTAAAGTCGCCTAAAATAATCATTGAGTCCGTGGACTTTATCATCGAATTGACTGATTGTAAGAGTGAAATATGGTGCATATACACTGATAGATCAGAAGACGGTGGAATATAACAAACGGCTTAGTAAATATGACCCCGGTCTAGTAAGATTCGGATGAATTTAAACTCGATGGAATCAACTTCGGCTAAATTAATATCTTCAGACGCAATTGAAGAATGTACAGCTAGCAAGACACCACCTCCGGTCCTATTTAAGCGATCATTTCTATAGGTCTGATACTCACCACAAAAAATTTCGGAATTTAAAACATTGGGTTTCAGCCATGTTTCGGTAAAAGCAATAATATTATAGTTAACGTGAATGGTTTTCAAATATAAGTCAGTTAATTTAGTATTTAAGCCTCTAACGTTTTGATAGTAAATGCTTAAGCAAGATATTAAATTAAGTTTTTTGGATCGGAACTTTGAAGAGGAATTTTTGCTACATTTTGAGTAATCTCAATAGTCTTATGCACAAATTCGCGAACAAAAGCCCCTGGCGGCCAAAATGCGCTGTCCAAAAGTTTATCAAAATCTTCTGAGTAGACATCAATTCTAAATGAAGAAATGTTCCTTTCGTAATTAAATTTAAATTTTCTCAAAGTCATGCCGTCAGCCTTAATTTTCGAAGTGACATAAGACTTGATATCCTCAACGGAAATGCCTTTGTCAAAGCGAGATACAAAAATCGATTTTTGAGCGGGACTACAACCAGCTTCTTAGCCGGTGCTACTGAATAAGAAGTCACAGATTGAGAAGTTACAGTTTCAGAAGTTACAATTTGAGGCTCTAGGGTTTTTTCCGCGGCCTTAGAGGTGGATGGAACCACAGCTTACGGATTAGGGGAAGCCAAGTCTATGAGCTCCACTTGCGGAAGATTAATGTTCTGAGCAGGATTAAGATTCAAAGCGTTAGGTGAGTCTTCAGAGTGTTTTTGATTATTATCGCGGTTGTCTTTATTTCTATTTAAACAATGCGGTAACTCATCCAAACACTTGAAGGATTTGAACAAGCTATCGTATTGGTTGAACTTTTCCTTGATTATGGAAAACTCTTTAGCAATATCAGAAAACACATTTCGTGTTTGTCTAAACAATTTAAATAGGTCAACCTCAATTGATCTGCATTTAATGCATGACCAACGTACTCCCTTCTCCCCATCATTGACAGTGTCAACCACTCTAGCCGTCAGTCCCGCGCACTTTCCATGGGCGAGCCCATCGCAAAGCCATGATAAAAGATTTAAAAGTGTTGTAGACTACAATAATAGGCTATAACTTAGCAAAAAAAAGTTTTGAATCACGGGCTGTGCCAAGTCTATTGTAGAAAATTAGTTTATCTGAAATGAAATGTATTGAAGCTCACGCTGTGTATATAGTGTTCAGTTACACCCGAACTTAGACACCTTTACTTTTTTTCTTCTACATCCATTTTGGGGTATTAAAAGTAGATAATTTCCGATTATCAGACCATTAATTCTTCTCCGTTCCTGGAGAATGTCTTCTATAAATGAAAGGCGCGAAACCTCCAAATAGATTTCAGGTCGAGTTTCTCTTGCAACTTGTTTCGCGCTCATTGATTTTTTCTACAAATTGGAGGCAAGTGACCCATTTTGTTTTTATGCCAATTCCGAACGGCATCTGCAAGGCAGATGAATTTTCACCCAGGGCTTTTCATGGCAGAAATACAATCGCAGTGCTTGCCAAACACTGTCGATGAACAACCCGCTTAGAAAAATTTCTTCTAATTGAAAAAAATTGTTTGTAGAATTTGTTTGTTGCTTTGCACGGGGCGTGAATCCAGGATCCTCCGTGTGGTAAGCGGAGCACGCTTCTATCACACTTGATTAGTTTTTAATTACTCAGCTCATTGAATCGCTCTTCAATATATCTGTTTCTAGTTTTGGTTCCATAATTTCCTTATTTTATAGTTCTATGTGAATTATCATCGGATAAAACGGGCTCTGGGGCTCTGTTCGAGAGAAAAGTTATTTGAAAGATTTATGGACCTCTACGAGTTGGCGATGGCGAGTACCGAAGAAGATTTAACGATGAGCTGTACGAGCTATACGAAGACATCAACATAGTCCAGCGAATTAAAACGCAGCGGCTGCGCTGGCGAATGAAAGATTACGCTCCGGCCATGAAAGTGTTTCTATCGGAACCTGCCTATGGAAGCAGAGGTAGAGGGCGGTCCCCACTCCGCTGGAAGCGTCAGGTGGAAAACGATTTAAACTCCCTTGGTGTGACCTATTGGCGCTGGTTGGAAGAGAGGAGGAACGACTGACGTCCCTTGTTGGACGGCCGTAACCGTTTAAACGGTTAAACGCCAATTAAGTAAGTAAGAAACAGGTGAATTATATTAATATTTCTGTCAGTTTATGTTATTATTTTTATACTCAGTTGAGCAGAGCTCACAGAGTATATTAAGTTTGATTGGATAACGGTTGGTTGTACATATATAAAGGAATCGAGATAGATATAGACTTCCATATATCAAAATAACCAGGATCGAAAAAAAATTTGATTGAGCCATGTCCGTCCGTCCGTCCGTTAACACGATAACTTGAGTAAATTTTGAGGTATCTTGATGAAATTTGGTATGTAGGTTCCTGAGCACTCATCTCAGATCGCTGTTTAAAATGAACGATATCAGACTATAACCACGCCCACTTTTGCGATATCGAAAATTTAGAAAAACCGAAAAAGTGCGATAATTCATTACCAAAGACAGATAAAGCGACCAAACTTGGTAGATGAGTTGAACTTATAACGCAGAATAGAAAACTAGTAAAATTTTAGACAATGGGCGTGGCACCGCCCACTTTTAAAAGAAGGTAATTTAAAAATTTTGCAAGCTGTAATTTGTCAGTCGTTGAAGATATCATGATGACATTTGGCAGGGACGTTACTCCTATTACTATATGTACGCCTAATAAAAATTAGCAAAATCGGAGAAGGACCACGCCCACTTTTAAAAAAATTTTTTTTTAAAGTAAAATTTTAACAAAAAATTTTATATCTTTACAGTATATAAGTAAATTATGTCAACATTCAACTGCAGTAATGATATGGTGCAACAAAATACAAAAATAAAAGAAAATTTCAAAATGGGCGTGGCTCCGCCCTTTTTCATTTAATTCGTCTAGAATACTTTTAAGGCCATAAGTCGAACAAACATTTACCAATCCTTGTGAAATTTGGTAGGTGTATAGATTCTACGACGATAACTGTTTTCTGTGAAAACGGGCGAAATCGGTTGATGCCACGCCCAGTTTTTATACACAGTCGTTCGTATGTCCTTCCGCATGGCCGTTAACACGATAACTTGAGCAAAAATCGGCATATCTTTAATGAGCTTAGTTCACGTACTTACTTGAACTCACTTTATCTTGGTATGAAAAATGAATGAAATCCGACTATGACCACGCCCACTTTTTCGATATCGAAAATTACGAAAAATGAAAAAAATGCCATAATTCTATATCAAATACGAAAAAAGGGATGAAACATGGTGAGGTAATTGGATTGGTTTATTGACGCGAAATATAACTTTAGAAAAAACTTTATAAAATGGTTGTGACACCTACCATATTAAGTAGAAGAAAATGAAAAAGTTCTGCAGGGCGAAATAAAAAACCCATAAATCTTGGCAGGTATTACATATATAAATAAATTAGCGGTATCCAACCGATAATGTTCTGGGTCACCCTAGTCCACACTTTGGTCTATATCTGGAAAACGCCTTCACATATACAACTACCACCACTCCCTTTTAAAACTCTCATTAATACCTTTAATTTGATACCCAAATCGTACAAACTCATTCTAGAGTCACCCCTGGTCCACCTTTATGGCGATATCTCGAAACGGCGTTCACCTATGGAACTATGGATTACTCCCTTTTAAAATAATCATTAACACCTTTCATTTGAAACCCATATCGTACAAACGCATTCTAGAGTCAACCCTGATCCATCTTTATGGCTATATCCCTAAATGGCGTCCACCTATAGAACTATGGCCCACTCCCTCATAAAATACCCTTTAACACCTTTCATTTGATACCCATATTGTACAAACAAATTCTAGAGTCAACCCTTATCCTCCTTTATGGCGATATCCCTAAATGGCGTCCACCTATAGAACTATGGCCCACTCCTTCATAAAATATTCTTTAATGCCTTTCATTTGATACAAATGTCATACAAACACATTCCAGGGTTTCCCTCGGTTCATTTTCCTACATGGTTATTTTCCATTATGTTGTCACCATAGCTCTCAACTGAGTATGTAATGTTCGGTTACACCCGAACTTAACCTTCCTTACTTGTTGTTTTTGTTTTTATGTAACAACTAGAGTAGTTATTAAAATCAGTTTAAATTAGTTGCAATTTTTGCCCAAGAAGGCATTTCCTTGCTTTCGTTTTTGAAATAACAAAAAGTATCACAATACGGAAAAGTGTTGGCATTTATTGCCTACCGATAGTTATCGCGCTGAATATCCTTGCACCCGTACAGGTGTGACTTAATGAAGGTTGTACTTTGGGCAATATAAAATAGAATAGTTGACACAACAACAATAACTTCTACGATGTTAACAAATTTTACCCGGAAGTCCATACGTATACGTGAGTTATTGTGGAAATTAGAAGTATCTAAATGTAGTTCACTGCTATGGGTTAAAGTAAACGTAATATTCGCTTAGGTACACATTTTTATGCAAATATCAGCGAAAGTGTCAGAGTTTGTACATATGTATGTATGTTGGGTTAGTTGGGCGTAAGCAGAGTCAAGGATATGTGTAATTAAGGCTTTGCAAGTGGTCGACGACGAAGTGAATTTAATAGAGGTATTTGGTATTTACAGTTCACAATAATGAGTTGGGCAGTTCCAAACGGTTATTTCCCGGGCATATTTATTTGTTTGTTTATTCGGTTTTGATGTGTAAACATCTTTGATCATGGTATGAGAGAAAACAGAATGTGAGCGTTCGTGTCGTTAATACATGAACATTGTGTGGAAATAATGGAAAGCAAAGAAGGGTAAGGTTTGTTGTATGTGAGCTTTCAACGTGGTATAGGAAAGCTATCGTATTCTATATATCTATTCTCAATTATATCGATGAATTAAAGATTTTTTCAACGAGTTCTCGATTTACTGTCAACATGTTATCGAGTTTTAATTGAAATCAAGCACTTATCGAAAATTTATCGATATGTAATTCCAAAGTTATAGATTGGTTATCAACAAGTTATTGTATTTAATTATATATTATCTAAAAATTATTATTATTATTTGTTATCGTTACGATTTTCTATAGAAAAGTGTTGGAGTTGTTTTTAAAAATTTTTCAATTTGCTATTAAAAAGTTATCGATTATTTATAAAAAATTTACCTAAAATTTATTCATTAATTTTTTTATTTATTTCTCGAGAAGTTGTCCATTTGTTATCGAGGTGTTCTAATTATGTTATCAGATTATTATGGATTTGTTATCGAAAATCTATCGATTTATTATTAAAACCTTACTAATTTGTTTTCCAAGTTTTGTGGATTTGTTATCGAAAAGTAATAGATTTATGTGGTGTGCTTCCAATTTGTTATCGGCGTATTCTTGATTTAGTATCCCAAACTTATTGATTTGTTATCGAAAGGTTATCGATTTGTTTTCAAAGACTAATCGATTCTTTACTGACAGCATTTTGTTTCTTATCGGAGTGTTACCAAACTAATAGCGGCGTGTTACAAATTTGTTGACGACGACTTTCCGGTTTGTTATGAAATAGATACCGATAACACTTCGACATAAAATCGATGACACTTCTTTAATAATAACTATTGACTATAAAGCTCCGTCACGTATGCTGTTTTTTATATGGATGCATTTAGCTCAATCATATGCATTATGAGTAGATTGCACGTATTTTTATAGAGAACAGTAGATTGAGCTACACTGGCGCCTTCTGTCATGAACAAGTAGCCAACTTGCAAATTTTGTTGCAAGCAAAACATAAGAAGAAGAATTTGACATTCGCTTTGGCTATGGGTGCTGCCATACTTTGCAAGTGAAATTGTTTTTCCCACCAACATTTTTCACAGTTAAAAACTGCAACTTAACAGATGAATAGGACACAAATTGTGTTAAAAGATATATTTCTTGTATAGTGAGAATACGCCGCGACAATAACTTGGCGGTATCGCTTGTTTCGGCTAATGATCCGACGAAACTCTTCTCGAAATCCCATAACTTTTTAATTATGGTAAAGCTACCTTTGTTGTGGTTTAATTCAACAACTGGACGAGCTTTAGTAAATTCAGAAAAATTAGTTTTCTAGACGTACACTTGCATGTTTACATATCGAACTTTACGAGTACTTGGTAGTCACTCTTTTTTTGTGGATCATAAATGATAGCTATTTATGTTCTCAGTCCCAGATAAAAATTCTCTTAACTTGTAGCATCTAAAGCCCAATTGCAAGATTTAAAGAGTATTGGAAGTTTTAGAAGTTCGCCTTATTTGAAGCCTCGTTTGGTTGCAAGTCGTTAAAATTCGACAGTGTAAAGGACTTCGTATATAAAGCAACTACCCTTAGCAGCAGAGTCATATCAAACTGCAAATCATTTATGCCAGGAAGTACTACTTTGGACCATATAGACATTTGCAAAGTAAAATCCTTTCTCGATAGTCTTAACCCACGCTCTTCAAATATTCCCTCAATCCTGTTTCGATGAATGTCTCGAAATCATGAATGATATCGAAGGCAGGTTGGAGTAACTAGGAAAGTGTTTAAATGACGGTTTATGGGCCTAACTTTGCGGTCAACGGTGAGCTTGGAAGAAGGTTTAATATCAAGCCACAAGAGCTTTACGCAGACATGGGCATTGTGCAACTAATAAAAGTTGCAGGTTAAGTCGTGTTTGCGTGGGCTGACCTTTTTCATTATAACACGAAATATCCCTAAGTTTTCTAACAAAATTGTTAGAGTGGCATTTTATGATTTTGATGCATTTTCTGATTTTTTTTTTCTAGTTTATCATAAAAGTAGTCAGTATTTATAAATAAGTAAAACGCACGGTCACGTCCATGAGTAATTGTACTTGGCAGCGAAGCCTCTCTGCTACCACAAAACAAACACTAGGGCTGTCTTGAGATATCCCTTCATTTTAAATACTCCTATCACGTGCTCTTAAACCAAAACTGTGGGAGATTTTTCAATGTAAGTCTCTCAGGTTTTAAAAGATTTGTGCAAGCATTTTTATACCTTTCATGAAACTGAATTGGTATATTAACTTCGTCACGAATTTCAAAATTATAAGTCCTTAGAGGAAAATAGATAGAAGAAAATGAATAAGTATACCAAAATAATCAGAATGAAGAGTTGATTTGGCCATGTTCGCCTGTCCGTCTGTCTGTTTGTATGCAAACAAGTCCCTCAATTTTTGGGATATCTTGATAAAATTTGATGAGCGGGTGTATTTAGGTTCCGATTAGACATTTGTCGGAACTGGCTGGATCGGACAACTATGGCATATATCCTCCGATGTAACCGATTTTTCAGGAAAAGGGGATTTTTGTCATACCTTCGTCAATTTATCAGATTGAAGCTTCAAATTTCACCATATGCTTACATATATATCATATATTGTAGTGTGAAAAAAGCATAGAGATCGGTGATATATATATTATACACCCCATATAAACTATAATTTTTCCCCCCTTTTTTCGCCAGAAGCTTCACATTTCATAAAATACTTACGCCTACATCATATATTGTTGAAATACGTGATTCGTAGTCATAATTCTTACATGCAGACGACAAATGACGTGAAACTTTGCAACCTCACACAAAGTACATACCTCAATTTTTTTTTATACTAGCAGACCCGGCAGACGTTGTTCTGCCCTAAATTCATCAATCGGTCTCCTTCTCTCTTTTCTCTTCTCTCAATTTTGTCTCATTCTTCTTCATCTCTTATTGCCAGTCCCAGAGGGTGGTATATATTTTGTCCCAGTCCCATTCCGAGTCTCAGTCCCAGTCCCACTCCGAGTCTCAGTCACAGTTCTAGTCCTAATCCCAGTCCCAGTCCGTCTTTGGTATATTTCCCGTAAAAAAGCATCGTAAATAATATGTTATATACGAAATTTCAGGCAAATTAAATAGGACGTATATAAATAGGTATGCGGGTATTATTAATTCTTGTCTTTATTTCGGCTTCGTATTCATATTTATCAGTTTTGTCAGGTTGATGGGACTAAATCGAATATCACAATGAATCTTAGAGCTCTCAGCAACAGCTTTCATTTGATATTCATAATAAACACACATTCTAGGGGTATCCGGGTCAATGTTTTGGCCTATATCTCGAGACCGTAGTAACCCAGCGGTATAAAATTTACTCTGTACTAAAGCATACATCAACAGCTTCAATTTGGTACCCATAATGTAAAAACACATCCTAGTGTTACCCTGATCCACGTTTTGGCCTATATCTCGAGACCCAGTTACCCAGGGATGAAAATTATCCCCTACTAAATCACTCATCAACAGATTTCATTTGTTATCCATATTTTATAAACACATTCTAGGGGTACCCGGGTCCACGTTTTGATCTCAAGACCCTAGGCACGTAGCGAAAAAAAATGTAGACGTTGGCCGATTCACAGACCTACCCAATATGCTCACAAAATTTCACGAGAATCAGTTCAGACGTTTCGGAGGAGTTAGGCTTCTAACACCGTGACACAAGAATTTTATATATTAGAAGACTATCTTTAAAATCGCTTAAGTATGTACATTTCTTCACTATATATTTCATATCTTATCAGCCGATTATTTGGATATTACGAATGGGATAAAATTATTGTTCAGTCCTATTCATCAAAGGTATGAAGTCTTCGGCACAGCACAAGATCCCGTCCTACTTGTTTTTGTTTCAGATAGACACAGATGCAGAAAAACTTAATTCATAAATATAAAAAAGCATAAAAAATAATTCTTCTTTTTTCATGAAATTCAGAAGATTTGTTATTCCGTTTGACCCGAACGTAGATTGTTATTCCAGCAACTAAAACTCTTAATTGCTTTATATATATCAAGCAATTAAAAAGATGGAAATAATCCAAACCAGTTGACATAGTTTATAGAGCCAATATTTAAAATAAATTTTTATTGCAGCTTTATTTGCAATATTTGAAACTGGAAAATATTACCATGATGAAAAAAAAATGTAATAAAATATATGTATACATAAATGAATTTTGGTGATTTGAAAAATAATTGGAAAACATTTAAATATTTACACAAATTATTTGTGTAAATATCAACAAACACAGAGAAATGCAAAACTAATCTGCACTATTTTTAATCTTTTGCATAAATAAAAAATAAAACGTAAGAGTGCACATTTGTACATACAAAAATATCAATGTATATTAATTGCTTACGAAAAAAAAAATATTGGCCATATTTATAAAATCGATAGTTAAAAGCAAAATTTTTTTTCTGAAAATATTTCATAAAAACAGAATTTATATTTAACTATTACCTAAAAGCAACAAAATCCTGCAAGCCTTTTGTCTACAGATTAGAATGATTTTGCTGTGTCACGAATACAATTTTTAACAACCAACTAAGTTAAGTTTTAATGCGTTTCAAATATTGATTTAAAGATTAGAGTTAACATTTTTGTACATATTTTTTGTTTATTATTTATTAAAAGTATTGATATTTACTCAAATTGGAATATGACATATTATTTGCTGAAGCTTGTGCGTCACTTAGAGTATGTGGAATGAATTTTGCTGCATTTTTATTAAATTTTATATATATCCAAGTAGACACGATAGGCGTTGCTAAGCCCTAACTTAGGTATATCTGCATAACTTTTAAGCAGTTTTTACGTCCCACTCTTCCTCTTTTCCTTATCTTTTTATTAACTTTCCCATCTGCCTTACTCTTTTTCTGGATCTCTATCTCCCTCTCCGTCGTATTCCTTACTTCTTCTCCGTAGAATCTATCCATATCTCTCTTCCTTCGTCTAACTCTTATCTCTTTACCCTTCCCTCTTTTCTGTTCACTCTAGTTCTTTTAGTTCATCTCCATCCCTATTTCCCGCCCAGTCACAGTCCAACTCCCAGTCCCACTCCCAGTCCCAGTCCCACTCCCAGTCCCACTCCCAGTCCCAGTCCCAGTCCCAGTCCCAGTCCCAGTCCCAGTCCCAGTCCCAGTCCCAGTCCCAGTCCCAGTCCCAGTCCCAGTCCCGGTCCCAGTCCCAGTCCCAGTCCCAGTCCCAGTCCCAGTCCCACTCCCAGTCCCACTCCCAGTCCCAGTCCCACTCCCAGTCCCAGTCCCACTCCCAGTCCCACTCCCAGTCCCAGTCCCAGTACCAGTACCAGTCCCAGTCCCAGTCCCAGTCCCAGTCCCGGTCAAAGTCCCAGTCTCAGTGCCACTCCAAGTCCCAGTCTTAGTCCAACTCCCAGTCGGTCCCTGCTCCATTTCTCCCAAGAAATAGTCATAAATACTAATCTAGGCAAAGGGCTACCTATATTCCCAATTTCAGGTAAATCGAACTAAGAACAGAATGTGTTCGAAAAGATCGGCCTCTAGTCCTCTTCCCGAAAAAAAAGTATCGTAAATACTAATCTAAGCAAAGTACTACATATATATAAATTTCAGACAAATCGAACAGCAAATATAATTTGTTAGAACAGATCGGTCCCTGGTCCACTCCCTGGAAAGAAACTTCACAGGAACGATATCCTATCTTTCAAGTTGGATCAAACTGCACACGGTGTGCAAATTTGATTGAAATCGGTTAAATAGCTTAGAAGTCCGTCGCGGACAAACAACGTTATACGAAAATTATATATATGAAGATATAGACGTATATATCCTTGACGGAGCACTTATGTATTTTATAAATGAATAAGTTCACTACACTTCAGAAACTTAGGACTTCTTTATACTTAACATTTTTAATATATAAACCCACCTTCCGTTCAAGGCTGGAAGTCAAGAAGCCAACTGTTTCCTTTTCAAATGAAAACTCGTTACTTTGTTGGTGGTATTTGCTTCTGACATACACTCACAAATGCATCGTGGCTTAAAATTGTATCTAGCTGTAATATTGAACTGTGAAGAACTGTGCAACCGCTGATTACCGAAGGAGTGAAAAGCGTGAGATCGATGGACCGCATCCAGTTGCCGGAGTATTCGGTGGCCAGGCGGCGGAACGTTGGTGGTGAGCGGCGAGTTACAGCTGACGAACCGGTGGATAGGATTGGTGATTCGGCATTGCGTAGATGTCGAAGCGGCTAATCGATTCCGAAACAATAGCTGGTGGTTGGTGAAATCTACGTTCGGGAAATCGCAGCTGAGAAATCGGTGTATCCGTGGGTTTTGGGCAATATAATTGGGAATTGGCGATGCACAGATGACAATGAATCGCAGCTGTCGGAGCGGTGGTTGTATAGCAAGGTTACTTATGTAGTTGCCTGGTCCCGTAGGTACGTGGTCGGGAAGGGTAGGCGCACCTGTGTCTGAGAGAAGAAGGAGGTAGGAACTAAGTTTCTTCACACCCAATCTCCAGACAGATCAAAATGTTTTGGGCGACCAAGGTCACTTGTTGATTAAAAGTGGCATACCTGTCGAAGGGAATTACATCTATACAGGCAGTGTTTGCGATACAGACGTACTTTATTGTAGGTCGCGCATTCGATTGTTTATCTAACGCAAGATGTTTCTTTTTAAATATAAGTCGTTATTAACAGTTTGAGAAGTTTACGTACTCACGGTTAGGCGAAGCGCGAATGAAATCATTTCCACTGATTATTTGCTCTTTGCCTATATATTCTCATTGACTTGCTGATCGCTGTAACAGTGGGCCGTTTGGGTTGGTAACCATATGAATATCGGGCGGTGATGGTATGGTGAATACTTGTGATGCTGCTGAAAGCGGCATTACATGTTTTAAAAAAAAGTTTTGCAATTGAATAAAAAAACACACTTACATTAATTAAAGAATTATTGCTTGAGCTATAAAATAACAAGTAAGGAAGGTTAAGTTCGGGTGTAACCGAACATTACATACTCAGTTGAGAGCTATGGTGACAACATAAGGGAAAATAACCATGTAGGAAAATGAATCGAGGGAAACCCTGGATTGTGTTTGTATGACATGCGTATCAAATGAAAGGCATTAAAGAGTATTTTATGAGGGAGTGGGCCATAGTTCTATAGGTGGACGCAGTTTAGGGATATAGCCATAAAGGTGGATCAGGATTGACTCTAAAATGCGTTTGTACGATATGGGTATGAAATGAAAGGTGTTAATGAGTATTTTAAAAGGGAGTAATCCTTAGTTCCATAGGTGGACGCCGTTTCGAGATATAGCCATAAAGGTGGACCAGGGGTGACCCTAGAATTTGTTTGTACGATATGGGTATCAAAAGAAAGGTGTTAATGAGTATTTTAAAAGGGAGTAATCCTTAGTTCAATAGGTGGACGCCGTTTCGAGATATCGCCATAAAGGTGGACCAGGGTGACCCTAGAATTTGTTTGTACAATATGGGTATCAAAAGAAAGGTGTTAATGAGTATTTTAAAAGGGAGTAATCCTTAGTTCCATAGGTGGAAGCCGTTTCGAGATATCGCAATAAAGGTGGACCAGGGGTGACACTAGAATTTGTTTGTACAATACGGGTATCAAAAGAAAGGTGTTAATGTGTATTTTAAAAGGGAGTAATCCTTAGTTCCATAGGTGGACGCCGTTTCGAGATATCGCCATAAAAGTGGAGCAGGGGTGACCCTAGAATTTGTTTGTACAATATGGGTATCAAAAGAAAGGTGTTAATGAGTATTTTAAAAGGGAGAAATCCTTAGTTCCATAGGTGGACGCCGTTTCGAGATATCGCCATAAAAGTGGAGCAGGGGTGACCCTAGAATTTGTTTGTACAATATGGGTATCAAAAGAAAGGTGTTAATGAGTTTTTTAAAAGGGAGTAATCCTTAGTTCCATAGGTGGACGCCGTTTCGAGATATCGCCATAAAGGTGGGCCAGGGGTGACTCTAGAATTCGTTTGTGCAATATGGGTATCAAACGAAAGGAGTTAATGAGTATATTAAAAGGGAGTGGGCTTAGTTCTATAGGTGGACGCCTTTTCGAGGTATCGCAATAAAGGTGGAACCAGAGGTGACTCTAGACTTTGTTTGTGCGATATGGGTATCAAATGAAAGGTGTTAATGAGTATTTCTATAGGTATTCGCCTTTTCGAGATATCGCCATAAAGGTGGACCAGGGGTGACTTTAGAATATGTTTGTACGATATGGGTATCAAATGAAAGGTGTTAATGAGTATTCTAAAAGGGCGTGGGGCTTAGTTCCATAGGTGGACGCCATTTCGCCATAAAGGTGGACCAGGGGTGACTCTAGAATGATTTTGAACGATATGGGTATCAAATTAAAGGCATTAATGAGAGTTTTAAAAGGGAGTGGTGGTAGTTGTATATGTGAAGGCGTTTTCCAGATATCGACCAAAATGTGGACCAGGGTGACCCAGAACATTATCTGTTGGATACCGCTAATTTATTTATATATGTAATACCTGCCAAGATTTTAAGGGTTTTTTATTTCGCCCTGCAGAACTTTTTCATTTTCTTCTACATAATATGGTAGGTGTCACAACCATTTTGTAAAGTTTTTTCTAAAGTTATATTTCGCGTCAATAAAACAGTCCAATTACCTTACCATGGTTCATCCCTTTCTTCGAATTTGGTACAGAATTATGACATTTTTTTCATTTTTCGTAATTTTCGATATCGAAAAATTGGGCGTGGTCATAGTCGGATTTC
Source organism: Eurosta solidaginis (assembly GCF_040869045.1). Classification (NCBI taxonomy): domain Eukaryota; kingdom Metazoa; phylum Arthropoda; class Insecta; order Diptera; family Tephritidae; genus Eurosta; species Eurosta solidaginis. Next base: position 262,699,534 of record NC_090320.1, read on the forward strand.
GTTCATTTTTTACACTAAGATAAAGTGAGTTCAAGTAAGCACGTGAACAAAGTTCATTAAAGATATGTCGATTTTTGCTCAAGTTATCGTGCTAACGGCAATGCGGAAGGACAGACGGAAGACTGTGTATAAAAACTGGGCGTGGCATAAACCGATTCCGCCTATTTTCACAGAAAACAGTTATCGTCATAAAATCTATGCCCGTACCAAATTTCAAAAGGATTGGTTAATTTTTGTTCGACTTATGGCGTTAAAAGTATCCTAGACAAAGTAAATGAAAAAGGGTGGAGCCACGCCCATTTTGAAATTTTCTTTTATTTTTGTATTTTGTTGCACCACATCATTACTGGAGTTGAATGTTGACATAATTTACTTATATACTGTAAAGATATTAAATTTTTTGTTAAAATTTTACTTTAAAAAAAAATTTTTTTAAAAGTGGGCGTGGTCCTTCTCCGATTTTGCTAATTTTTATTAAGCGTACATATAGTAATAGGAGTAACGTTCCTGCCAAATTTCATCATGATATCTTCAACGACTGCCAAATTACAGCTTGCAAAATTTTAAATTACCTTCTTTTAAAAGTGGGCGGTGCCACGTCCATTGTCCAAAATTTTACTAATTTTCTATTCTGCGTCATAAGTTCAACTCATCTACCAAGTTTCGTCGCTTTATCTGCCTTTTGCAATGAATTATCGCACTTTTTCGGTTTTTCGAAATTTTCGATATCCAAAAAGTGGGCGTGGTTATAGTCCGATATCGTTCATTTTAAATAGCGATCTGAGATGAGTACTCAGGAACCTACATACCAAATTTCATCAAGATACCTCAAAATTTACTCAAGTTATCGTGTCAACGATATATTATGATTATTTTGATATATGGAAGTCTATATCTATCTCGATTCCTTTATATATGTACAACCAACCGTTATCCAATCAAACTTAATATACTCTGTGAGCTCTGCTCAGCTGAGTATAAAAAGAACAAAATCACGCTTACGCACATACATATACAACTATTAAGTGATTTAACTAAACTTCTGGCTAATTCGATGAACGTCGACTAAAATCTTCTTCAAGCTAGCACATTTTTTGCTCTGTTAAAAAGCTCTGCAAATATCTGTGCTCAGCAAAACTTATACATGCGTCTAATGGTTTGCCCATCTCTGATGCGTGGACGCGTCCAGTATTGGGCAACTCTTAATCGCCGCCGAGCTATCAATATATGATATATTCATGTTACTGCAACTTCAGCAAGCTTCCTCCAAAAATTCTGCTTATTTCTTTACGGCTATAATTTCCGCATGAAAGACGCTGCAGTAATGTGACAGTCTGTAATCCTACTTATTTCTGGAGCGACACAGCAAACTTCAGTGCCGACCTCGTTCGTTAATTTGGAACCACTTGAAAGCAAAGAACTATAAAAAAAATGTATTTAATTTAAAAAACAATTTAGATTCAGTTAAATTTTTATATTTGCCTCGAACGCCGGTTCAACGTTATTTGCAAAACACTTTTTATATTTGTTTCAATCTTGTTTAAATAATAAAATTAAATGAATTTCTGCTGAACAATATTTGCATAAAATTTATTGACTGAATAATCGTTGTAGATAATCAACAAAAAGATAATAAAAAGAATTTAGTGGATCATTACAAAATTACTGTTTAAAGAATTTATTGTTTTTTTTTTTTACATATAAAACCTTTTTTATTGCTAAGCAATTAAGTTAAGTGAGTTTTTTAGATTTATTTGCATGTAGGATAATACAAAATTCAGTTAACTGCTTATATCCATTTAAGCATAATATTTTCAGTAAATATTTGATATAAAAATACACATATGATGAATTTCATATCAAAGGCTGAAAAAACGTACATTTTGAACACGACCCCCTCAGAATTTGATGCAATTTTGCATGGGGTTACATCTTTCCCACCCAAACACAACCTCATTTTTAGGAATTGCATTTTCGAAAAATGGTGGGCGTGGCAGGGTATCGAAATATCCGAAAATATTAGAAAAATGACGATAATAGGTCGTTTTAAAGTGTGATTACTACGGAATGGCTTTACCGATTTCAAAGATCTTCATACCATTAGAAAGGTATTGAAATAAGCTTTCAAAAAAATACACTCTAAAAAATTTTAGTACACTGAAAAAAAATTGTTTAAATAAAATTTAAAACTGAAAAAACACTTCAAAGATCAAGCGATTTTGAAAAATAAAATTTAAGTAAATGCATCTCTTGGTTAATTTCTGATATTTTGATATCACGCGTAAACTAATCAACCGATCTGAAAAATTTTTATACCATAAGAAAGGTATTAAAATCACCTTTGAAAAAATACTTTGCAAAAAATTTTTATTCCAGTGGGGTGCACCCCAGCTTACATCAAAACAACGGCTCGAATACTTCACGTACAAGGAAAAGGTCGGCGGCTCAATGTACTTGAGAACATGGAGATATACAAGTTAAAAACATTTGACGGCAAGATAATAAACGAACAAACCAACACCAGCTCTGACGAAATATTTGAACCCTTAAAACTAGTTTACAAAAAACAGCACAAGCCAGAAGGTACAGCAACCAAACACGTAACAATGAACAAGCAAAAACGAAAAATTTACCAAACGGCAAAAATCACCGATTTCTATCTACCTCAACCTACCGCTTAGCTAACAAGCGGTATGTCTAGATAACTACAAAAACAACCCTTGGAAAAGGTAACAATTCGGACGTATCAATACCGCGCATACACACACGCATATTAACGTTACCTACCACGGACACATAGATTGACATTACCTGCCACAGCACCCATGGACTATAAAAAACAACACAACGGATAGACACAGACCAGAACGAAACTAGGCATTGATATGGAATCAACTAATAAATACAGATGTGTGAAGCTATCAAGAAAATGTTCCTCTCAACTTCGAAAAATTAGCTTAAACGAAGCAGCGCTGATATCTGAGCATTTTCCAGCAGTATCCCACATTAATCGTTGCCGTATTTGCGAAAGTTGTCGCTTTAAACTTAAGGATGCTATCAAGATTGCTGATAATCAGCGTTCTACTGAAACGGAAAGTGAAGAGGCTTAAGAAATCTTGACTAGCGGTGAATTGTATCAAGAATATAAGGAAGTTCCAACATGCAGCAGCTATACTAAATCACTCGAACGCAACGAACTCGTCGACAATATAAATAAGCATGTTATTCCTCATCTTGGAAGCCATCCATCGCCAATGAAGCGAAAATATTTAGAAAGGGATTCATACTGCAAAAAAAAACACAGCAAATTGCGCAAAGTATTTCGGATTCACTTGGAGGTGGTTCACTGTCAGCTTTATCAGAAGACCTAAAGAAGATCAAAGCTTACGACGAACAAATTTTGGAGAACATGAAATATCAAATCGAAAACTGCTCAAATAATGTGGATAAGCAAAAAATATTATCTCTATTACCAAACACCATGCAATCTAAGGAAATTAAAGACATTTTTGGGCATAATTTATCTTACGAATTGATAAAAATTAGCAAAGATATACAAAAAAATAAAACAAAGTTTTCGGACGTCAAACGCTCTAGCATGGACAGGCGTAGTTTACCTGAACAAACTAGTAAGTAAGCACATATTCCGAAAGTCAGCAGTATGAGCTGCGCAAAGTTGTATATTAATTTTAAATAAATAAAAATGAAAAATTAACTTTATCAAGTGTATGTCTATTTATTGTGCGTGTCTGGAAAATTTGATAATACGATTATTGTTCGAATCTATTAGAATACTTAGTCATAGTATCTGTATCTGTATAACTTCCAAAGTATAGCTAGGTATCATTTTTGTCACACAATAATAGCAAAATAAAAAAAAGTTAACAAGAGATGGTTTTACTTATACATTTTTTTAAAAGAAAAAACAAAACACCACTCTAGTTTTTATATTAAATCGACCTTTCTAAAAAATTTTTTTTTAAATCGCTTGGTCTTTGAAGTGTTTTCCCAGTTTGAAAAAAAAATGTAGAAAAAAATTAAAACAATTTTTTTTTTTTAGTGTAATATAGAATCTTTCCAGTATATGTTTTCAAAGGTGATTTTAATACCTTTCTAACGGTATAAAAATTTTTGAAATCGGTTGATTAGTTTACGCGTGATATCAAAATATCAGAAAGTAACCAAGAGATGCATTTACTTAAATAAATTAAAAAGAAAAAAAACACCCTTCTAGTTTTCAGATATGTTATATATATTAAATCTACCTTTCAAAAAAAAATTTTTTTTTTTAATCGCTTGGTCTTTGAAGTGTATAAAAATTTTTCAAATTGGTTGATTAATTTACGACTGATATACAAATATAAGAAAGTAACCAAGAGATGCATTTACTTAAAAAAATTAAATAAATAAAAATAAAAAAATAAAATATATATATAATATATATATATATATATAATAAATAAATAAAAAAAACCCATTTTAGTTCTCAGATATGTTATATATGTATATTAAATAGACCTTTCTAAAATAAAATTTTATTTTTCAAAATCGCTTGATCTTTGAAGTGTTTTTTCAGTTTTAAATTTTATTTTTTTTTTTTTGAAAGCCCATTTCCATACCTTTCTAATGGTATGAAGATCTTTGAAATCGGTAAAGCCATTCCGTAGTAATCACACTTTAAAAGTACCTATTATCATCATTTTCTAATATTTTCGGATATTTCGATACCTTGCCACGCCCACAATTTTTCGAAAATGCAATTTCTTGTATTTGGGTGGGTAAGATGTAACCCCATGCAAAATTTCATCAAATTCTGAGGGGGTCGGGTTCAACGCATATTGGATTTGATATGAAATTCATCATATGTATGTACAAAAAAGTAAAAACTGGTACACGCAACTACTTACTTACTACTTACTTAATTGGCGCTTAACCGTCTAAACGGTTATGGCCATCCAACAAGGCGCGCCAGTCGCTCCTTCGCTCCGCCAACCGGCGCCAATTGGTGACACCAAGGGAGTTTAAATTGTTTTCCACCTGGTCCTTCCAACGGAGCGGCGGCCGCCCTCTACCTCTGCTTCCATAGGCGGGTTCCGATAGAAGCACTTTCTTGGCCGGAGTATCATCTTTCATTCGCATAACATGGCCTAGCCAGCGCAGCCGCTGCGTTTTAATTCGCTGGACTATGTTGATGTCTGCGTATAGCTCGTACAGCTCATCGTTAAATCTTATTCGGTACTCGCCGTCGCTAACGCGTAGATGTCCATAAATCTTTCGAAGAACTTTTCTCTCGAACACTCCCGAAGCCGCTTCATCTGCTGCTGTCATGGTCCATGCTTCAGCCACATATAGCAGGACGGGTACGATAAGTGACTTGTAGAGTATGTCTTTTACCATTTCGAAATTATGGCTGCCAACAGTAGCGTGGTTGCCAAGGCTAGTATGAGCTGACTCTTTGCTCGATGACAGCAGGTACTTCGTTTTGTCCTCATTCACCATCAAACCCATTTTTACCGCTTCTTTTTTCAGGGCCCGTATTACGTGTTACGATCCGTGACTGAAAACCATTTTCACACAAGCAATAACTATGCAACTGTCAAACTTTTTTTAAAAATTATAATAAAGAATGGATTTAACGAGTATTATTTGTCGCTAGTTCAAATATCTCATTAATTCGATTCACCTTTTAAGATCTATTGCGATTTAAAAAATGAGTTTCGATCACGGATCGTAACACGTAATACGGGCCCAGCTTAGAGTAAGCAGAACTGACAGCGCGGGTGTTTAGACCGATGATATCAATGTCATTAGCATATGCCCGTAATTGCACGCTTTCATAGTATATTGTTCCAGTGCGGTTAAGTTCTGCAGCTAGTATAATTTTCTCCAGCAAAAAATTTAAGAAATCGCACGTTAGGGGGTCACCTTGTCTGAAACCCCGTTTAGTTTCGAACGGCACGGAGAGGTCCTGCTCAACGTCATTTTGCACAGCCGTATAGGTTTTGCGGGGAAACCAAATTCAGACTTAGCGGCATATAGGCAGCTCATTTTCGTGCTGTCGAAGGCGGCTTTAAAGTCGACTAAGTGGTGATGTGTGTCGATTCACTTTTCACGGATTTTATCCAAGATTTTACGCATTTTGAAAATCTGGTCGGTGGTAGATTTACCAGGTCTGAAGCCGCACTGATAAGGTCCAATCAGCTGGTTCGCGGTGGGCTTCAATATTTCGCACAATACACTTGAAAGGACCTTATATACGATATTAAGAATGCTGATTCCACGATTGTTGGTACATTTTGCAGTATCCCCCTTCTTGTGGACTGGGCAAAGAACACTTAGATTCCAACCATCGGGCATGTACTCGACCGCCCATATTTTTCTAAGAAGCCGCCGTACTTGAATAGTTCCGCAGGCAATCGATCAGCGCCCACGGCCTTGTTGTTTTTCAATCTGGTTATTGCTATTCTAACTTCGTCATAATCGGGCGGGGGGACATATATTCCACCATCATCGATTGCGGGATCGGGTTTTTCATGTCTGCGCGGTGAATTGCTGCCTCCATTTAGGAGAGCAGAGAAGTGTTCCCTCCATAATCTAGGCACTCTCTGGACATCAGTTACAAGGTCGCCGTTTTCGTTCCTACAGGAGTTTATCCCGGTCTTAAAACCTTCCGTCTGTCGCCGTATTTTTTTGGTAAAATTTTCGGGCGTTATTCCTGGTGGCTAGCAGCTTAATCTCCACGCACTCACGCCTTTCTGCTTCTGCTTTTTTCTTCCTGAAAAGGCGCCTCGCTTCCTTCTTCAACTCACGATAGCGTTCACACACTCCTCTTGTCGCGCTCACTTTTAACGTAGCACTGTAGCCGGCGTTTTTTCTTTCGGTTGCAATGCGGCATTCTTCATCGTGCCAATTGTTTTTCCGTGGCCGCCGGTAACCAATTTTTTCCTCGGCGGCAGTATGAAATGCTTTGGAGGTACGCAATTAAATAAATAAATAAAAATTAAATAAAATATCTTTGATTTTTTTTTAATTTATAACGCTTCCTTACTGTCACCTGTCAGGTGTTTATTTCGCACCCAAGCGGGTTACGAGGCAAAGAATATACCCGCGGTAAAAGGCGACTAAAATACCAAATTGATTCAATGGGTTGTGTAGCGCAACCCCGCAATATATAGCTTCTCCAACCCAATTGTCAACCTCACCTATAAGTGGCGAATCCTGTTTCATTAACAGTCGAGGCTCTGGCGACCCCAAACTCCTGATGGATCTAGGTTGTGGGAGGGCGGGATCGCCTACAAGGTTTTATGTGGCCATATCAAATCTTTTCTGAGATGGTCTACCTTTATGGTGGTTGTTACCGAAAAGTACCGGATCTGCATTCGGCAAGGACTACCAACGTCGATAACACTACGCGGCGACTACGGGGAGTGTTTATTGCTACAACAGCAACAGATATATATTTCTCACAATGAAACGCTGTTAACTTTGGTCCACCTTGGAGAAGATTTTTTTAACTCCACCTGAACTTGATATATAATGTAGGTTATCAACTGGAGAAATGTATTGGACATTCATTTGAGAACTAAGCTTCTCTCAAATGTTAGAGAATAATTTGAGAATGACCATGGAGATCAACTCGAGAACTATACATTTGAAAAACTTCTCAAAATTTGGATAGTGATTGGAAAATGATGTTGGATATCAGTTTCAGAACTAGATAAAGCTGAGGAAATATATTTTCGGTGTTTGTTGTGTAAACAAAATCCAGCTGTTGCCGTATCTTAAAATTATCTAGATAATAAAAAACCCATGTTATCCTACAAAAAATCCTACTCCAAAGTCGACCTTCAACTGTGACTGCAAAACTGCTCTGTAGTTTAACTGAAGTTAAAATTTGATAAGAGTATAAGCAAACTTAGTTTAAGCTTAGCCTAACCAACTGCTGAAAAACCGGGCCTTAGAAATGAGATAGAGCATAACAGCGAATGTAAATATGTGGATATTCAGTTGCTTGAAGCTAAAAATTAAAATTTATTTAATGGACATTCTAAACTATTTTATTCCAAGCAGACTTTAAACTCACCATTCTATACTGGGGTGTACAGAACAGTTTGAAACAAGGCGAGGCACGGCCTATGGACAAAAGGTTGACGACAAAGTGAAAACGAGCAGCGTCGCCTTAATATAAAGGTAGAAGGTTTTGTAAAATATTTCATATCCGAAAATTGTAAAAGCTGTCAGAGTGCCAGAAACGTTTAAGATTTGTAAAATACATGAAAAAAATAAACTGATTCTTGCCTAGCATAGCTTATAGCAATCACTGTGTCGTCAAACTAAAAGCTTTAGTGTTTCGAAACTAACAAATCACGTAATATATAAATCCGATAAGCAAATGTTTCAATGATTACAGTACGTTTTCGAACAGGAGGGAGAATGAGAGGAAATAAAATAGGGACTGTAAGAAATGAAATGTGTATAAAAGTCTGAAACTGCTTCTAAGTTGTCTCGATAGTCTTCTTTATATCTGTTGTATAGAAGTTTGGATGTGGGTATGCCTAGACGTTAGCGTTTGTGGAGATTCTCAAAATTGTAAGTCCTTTAATATGAAGCGATAGACCCACCATTAAGTATACCGAATTGATCAGGTTTAAATTTTGGTTTAATTTAGCCATGTACATCTGTTTTTTCAAACGTAAACTGACCCATCAATTTTTGAGATGTCTTGATGCAATTTTTTAAGGGAAGTACATTTAGGTGCCCGATTAGACAGATTTATGGGAACCAACCAGATTAGACTACTATAACATTTATACCCGATACAAACGATTTTTCAGAAAAGAGGGTCTTTTATAAAATAATACTCAATTTATTGAACAGAAGCTTCAAGTTTCAATTTTCGCTGCTTTCTTAAATTCAGAAAACAAAAATTCAGATACACATTTTTTCATAAAACATTAGTAACAACCCTTTTTTTCAGAAAGACAAAACTCAGATGTCAAAATGCATAAGTAAAAGCTCAGAAGGCAGATTTAAGAAGTCAAATCTCAGAAGTCGTCTTTCAGATGTGATATTTCAGAAGTCAAAAGTTAGAAGTCAAATTTCAGAATGAAAATTTCAGAACTAAAAATTTAGAAATCAAATTTCTGAAGAAAAAATTCAGAAAGTAATTACACGACAGAAAAAACACTAAATTTTGCTCAAAACTCACAAACATTTATTTAATTGGAAAATCGTTCTTGCGTTTATCTTTTTCAAAGTTACAATACTAAACAAAAGCTAGTCATAGTCTCATATTTTTTCTTGCGTTTTCGATATGTCTCGTCTCTAACTGAAAATTGCTGCAGTTTTGATTCTGCTATTACATGTTCGTTTTTTATTTTATTTATGAAATTAAATATGTTAGGGTGTGTCCCAAACGCACTTCGAATGGCGATATGCCACCCTTCGACACAATTATTGGTTCGTGCTTCACCCAATTTTGTGATGTTATACATATTACACAATTCGATTAGATATAACGCCTTCTTTCTTTGTTACTCTGTTTCACACAATATAATCAGACAGCAAGAAAGCATACAATTTTGCGCAAAATTTGATTACTTTTTGAAATTTACTTCTGAGTTTTGACTTTTTAAATTTGATTTCTGAATTTTAACTTCTGAATTTTTGTTCTCTGAATTTTTTGGGGTAACCGGACATGGCACAAAATTTTGTCTGAAAAAATCATAGTACGCCGAGAGGCGAACCCGCTTAGAAAAATTTTCTTCTAATTGAAAATACTTGTTTATAAAATTTTGATGTTGCTTTTCTCGGGGTGTGAACCCAGGACCTTCGGTATGGTAGGCGGAGCACGCTACCATCACACCACCGCGGCCGAAAAATCATAGTCATCCGGCGTGTATATAGAATATATGGCATAGAACCGATATCTGTGTTATTTTCGGTTTACTTGTTTTAATTTTTTTCGACGACCTCAGAAATATTGTCATAACATTTCTGGACTCTTTTCGGAAGGATTTCGGAACTACATCAGAATCATTTCATGATTAGGTTTGGGAATATTTTAAAACAACTTTTGGTATAATTTTGGGAGTGCTTCGCTTTCGATTCGAGATTTTTTTTTTTCGGTTTGTTTATGCATAATTTCGGGACCATTTCGGGCTTGTTTTCGGTATGATTTCGTTTTTACTTCGGAGCTATCACTGGATCAATTCGAGTTGTTTTTAAACAAATTCGAAAAAATATCGGAGTTATTCACAAATCATTCCGTCAGGATTTTCGAAATAATTTGGAAATATTGTCGGGATCAGTTTACGGTTATATAAAGAGCAGATTTAAACTATTTCAATATTATATTGGAAAATTTGCGCTGCTGTTTCGGGATCATTGCAGGACTATTTGAGAAAGCTTAAGTATTACTCTAAAATAATTTGTGTTACCGTTGCGACACTAATTCACGACTTATTAGAGATTGTTTTTGGTTTGCTACAGGCACCGCTTTTGAGATAATTTTGGCAGATTTTTGTTTAGCTTTGATCATACGCGGGCAAATTCAGGATTTTTGATTATTTTGGATATGTTTTGAAGATAAATTAATTTTTTAAATTTATTTCGTGTAGTTTTAGGGATAACTACAGAGTATTTTCTCTTAAAACTCTTTTATATTTAAATGCATTAGATAAAACAAAGGATAATAAGCAGGTATATTTTGATAATTTTAAATACCTCATCTCACCAAAAATCCCAAGCATATTTTGAGTTTTTCATTAACGAATTATAACAACATCTCAGTTACTTGGTTACATAATTGATTAAGGCTAATACAATTTCCTTTAATTTAATAATTACATATGTTATCTACATGTTGTAGTAATGTTCGAAACAACATCTGAGCATATGAGAGCAACACGTGTTTGTATCAAATTAGGTTTACATACATATATGTATATATATACACATACATGTGTCAGTAGGTATATATTCTTAGGCTGCAGATAGAAAGTTTTATTTGTAAGCGAACACCCTTAATAGGCCTAACAAACACAAATTACATTAATTAAAGTAAGTAAATATCAGACCAAGTGTTGAGAAATTTTCGTACAAATGTATGTATGTAGAGCTAACATTAGAAATTAACAAATACATGCACGCGTAAGTAGGCGAAGCCAAAATTGTTTGGGCGGAAGTGTGTGAGTATTTATTTGCATAATAGTGATGTACAGTTCCGGGTATTTTGAATAGAATTCAGATGCGAATGGTTATTTATTCTTTATGTGAAAGCTGGAATGGAATACAGCTTTGGAACACAATTGAGGTTGAATATAAAGCCATATAAGAAATACTTTTTAACCTTAAAGCCTATCAAGTATCAGAGTCAAATTTGTTGCTAACGAACGTGGGTTTACTTGGGCCAGCTTTGACGTTTTTGAATTCAATTAAATTTTCTCACACTCTAATTTGTTTTGACTTAATTAAATTCTCGGTAACTTTGAAGACTAATATTAGTTTTTATACCCATTGACAGACACAATCAACTTAGCGTTACTATCGAGACCTTACGCCGTTTTCGAATTTATGGCTGCGTGTTCATGACTCAGCCTTACAAACGTATGTATACAAATTCGGAAAATTATAACCAAGCAGCATTTCTAAGTGTCGAAGACCATATGTAATACAACAATAAATTAACAAAGTTACTCTTATCAGTAAAAATACGTGAGTTCTAATTAATGATAGGCAATATATTAAGCACTACATGTTAGGAACTCGAATTTTGATGCGATACTTTAACTTATCGATAATTTTAACACTCGTTGCCGATATTTGATATTCGATTACTTTGATTGCCATAATTTTTTGTATCGATTATTACAAACACAGTATCGTATCAAATTTTTGGTAACAAATGGCGGTAAATACGCAAGTACAGAGCAAAGCGACTAAGGAGAATATTCTGTTTGTTTCTGCTACTCCAATATGTTTCGAGAATCGTCCTATATTAAACCCGAATTGCAAAGAATGCTTTTCCACGTGCTTCGTTTTCACTGATGAGTTAAATTTTTGATTAGAGTAAGATCTTGCTACGCAAAGTATATAGACTTCAAACAAAGCTAAATAAACAGCTCTTCTGACAAATTTGTAGTTCTTGGCAGAGCGTTCTTTGTGAATCCTATCTTATTCCAACACATACTTGACACATTCAAAGACACAGTGAGATCTCATTGCATTATTAATACGCACACTTGTCCTGTCAACTCAAGATCAATACTATCAGCACCAAATCCCTTTAATACGATATTATCGGGTACTCGATACTTGAAGAGTGATACTTGATCATATCGATATTTTGCTTTCGATATCGTGTCTCTACTGCCCTCTGGCGTCATATAGTAGATGAAGTAAGTAAGGATTGAACGAGGGAACTACAAAGCATATTTTATGTTCATGTCCTGAACTCGCCACATTAAGGATACAGCTATTATGAGCGACAACCTCTTACACTCAGAAGCAACAAGTAGGGTATGACGCGGTATCTGCAAAGAAGACGGAGTTATATTTTACCCTAGATCCTGATTTTTTATGCAATTTTTTAATTTTTACATGATACTAAGGCTAACAAATTGTTAGATTTTATATTCGTATGTATTCGTATTCAGTTTTTTTTTTTTTGTGTACAATAAATACAGACGAGGGTTGATACCCTTTCATTAATTTGTAGGTATATCGAGCGTTTCATGGGAAATTGTAAATATGTGCCGGTTTTCGTATTGCCCTCTTTATTAAGTTTCAATAAAAATATGTTTGAAATATATCACACTACATTGCACTAAGGAAGAAAACAATTTAAAATTGGTACCAACAATAAGAAAATAAAATCTAATAAATTTAATATTCAATTATATCCGACCTAAATTTACTTAAAGTACATATTTTCATACTTGAATATTAAATATTTATAGGATATAATAAAATTAAAATTTAGGAACGGAAATTCATTTCGATTTCATCTTACTCAATGCAACCAATAATCAGATGACGTATATTTGAACGATTTTCCGGGTTTCGATACAAACCGGTTTCGACGTTGTGCCATCACCAGTGTCGATTTTCGTTCTCAACAAAATCGTTCCAATATATGTACATCATTTATCCACCCTGTCGGAAAATCAACAAACCAAATTAAGTCAATAATCAGATGCTATTTTGCTGTCCCGTTCAATCGAATGCTTATTTTCGATTTTATATGTTTGTAATTCAAAAGGAAGTTTACATTTTTGTTTACATATATACCACACAATATTAGTGCACTAAATAATTTGTCTGATGGGATACCGTTTGCCTTTAATTATTGACGAGCCGGACCCGTGCTCATATCAAATATCAACAGAAATCGCTGCCATCTGGCGAATGTTAGCAACGGCCGGTTATGCAGTGCTTTTTTTACAGCGTTTTTTTTACGCGCAAACGTAAACATATACGGGTGTAAAAAAACACCGCTAATAGATAATATTTGTTTTGTACTAACCGGTTGCAATCGTAGAATGCTTCTTGCATACTCTTGTATTCATATATTTTAATTCCAATAATTTAGTAAATTAACAATTATTGCTGTTGTAAATCGTGTCAGCGAAATTAGTATCGAAATAATAACACATGTTTCTTTAGTATTTATGAAATAAACATTTGTGTGAAGGTGGACATGTATACATATTAATCTGGGTCGATTTCTATGGACGAAAGTTAATCTATATCGCGCCATCGATTTTTCGATAGGATTTGGGCTCAAAAAAGTAAGTTTCACTACTCATACCCAAAAAAATAATTTTTGAGCCTGCAAAAAAAATCGATTTTTCGATCAAAATTCTTCTAAATCTCCATAAAAGAAATTTTTCTTTTACAAAAACTGCATTTACCAATTTTGCATTTGCCAATTGACACGAAAATAAAAAGATGATAAAAAAATTTTAAGGACTACCTTTATATAAATGGACCAAAAAATAGAAGGCAATTTTTCCCTTAATACAGACATTGTCTTGTTGAATTTTGACGAAAAACTGTAACTATAACTCTTGTAAAAGAATTTTGGGATTTAAAACTATATAGGTGGAGCTCAATCTTTCAATTTAAGGCAAACCATGTACTTGGGATTAACTAATTGATTATTTAAATTTAAGCACCTTTAAAATTTTAAATCCAAAAATTTTTAACAAGAGCTATTGTTAAAGTTTTTTAGTCAATATTCAACATAATATTGTCCGTATTAAAGGAAAAATTGCATTCTATTTTTTGGTCCATTTATATAAAGGTAGTCCTTAAAATTTTTTTATCATCTTTTTGTTTACACTTGTTTAGTTCTGCCTACAAAAAGGCATTTGGAATTTGGTTCTGACTCACGGCCCAAGTTTCAGGTCTCTAGCTCACCGCAAAGTTACCTAAAAACCGATCGCAAGATTCCCTCCGTTTATAAGGGATTTGCAGTTATCTTGACTAGCGCGTCACCTAGCGGAACTTTGTTTTCTATAAGTTTCATTGTCATCAGGCCTCTAACTAAGTGCCAAGTTTCAAGTCTCAAGGTAACCGGGAAGTTAGTTAAAAATGGATTGACAGATTCCCAAATCAAAATTAATTTTCTTAATATATCGATCCATACGCCACCTAGCGAAATTTATTTTATCAAATATTGCATTGTCACCGGGTTCTGACTCACGGCCTAAGTTTCAGGTCTCTAGCTCATCGGGAAGTAACTCAGAAGTCGATCGTAAGATTCCCTGCGTTGTTTCAGGGACTTTTTCGTTTATCTCAATTCGTCTGCCACCTGGCGGCATTTTGTTTTCCAGGAATTGTAGTGCCATCAACTCGCAAACTATGTGCTAAGTTTCAAGTCTCTGTATCACCGAGAAGTTAGTTAAAAGTCGATCGCAAAATTTCCATTTTAAAATTAATTTTCTGTATATCTTGATCCGTGCGCCACCTAGCGGATTTTTTTTCACTTGCATTGTAACGTCTCCCAGGTCTGAACTATGCTCAAAGTATCAGGTGTCTAGCTCAACGGGAAGTTATCTAAAAAAATTGTTTCGTGGGTCAAAAATTTGTATGTAAATGAGGGGACACACATGAAAGCGACTTAATATAAAGTTATAAAAAAAAAAAAACATAAAAAATGATTTGGAGCCTTGAATATGAAAAAATGCATAAAAAATCGAAAAAATCTTTGAAATTTTGCAGGCTCAAAAATTATTTTATTGGGTATGCGTAGTGGAACTTTTTTTTTCCTGAGCCCAAATCCTATCGAAAAATCGATGGCGCGACATATGTTAATAAATCGGTCCAGTCTAGTAAATATACCATGAAGTGGAATCAGTAACTAATTTATGGCTCAGAACCATACCTTAAGTACCAAATAAGTACTGATACGATTGAAACTGGATTTGACTCTGAACTTTAGATGAACATATGTTCAAAAATAATCTAATCTGAATCAAGATACCAAATTTTGTGAAGATATCACAATTTTTGTTGAAATTTAAGCAGAGACCGACAAGGTGAATGGGGCTTCTCATTTTATCATGAAGATTTTGAACGCAAGCATTCAATTCTTTGAATACTTTAAATATTGTTCGGGACTAGTTATAATTAAATATTGCCCTTGATGATCACAAACTTGCTCTGTCAAATTTTTTAGCCATCTAATACAATGCGCACTGTCCAGCGGTACCTCCAACACGTTTGTACTGAATGCAAAATGTACTCAGCCTCATGATACTGAAAATATAAATTAAACATTTATTGTTAAAATAACTTTTGCAGTTCGTTGTTGTTTCATCTCTCTCTTCTATACTAATGGTATATATCATAAGCAGCTAGAGAATTTTTAACATGAGTAAATTGGTAGATATTTGTCAAGCAAACTCAAGAGTTTTACACTTTTTGGATTTATTTGCAAATTTACATAGCAATTTGATATGAATAGGTATATACTTATGTACTTTATACTTATAAAGGTTTCTACGCACACACATTTAAATTATCCCTTGCACCCAGTCATAAACACACACACACGAACTTCGACAATATTGACGCAATTAATTGAGCGTGACTTATCTAAATTTTCAGATGAAAGCGTTAAAAGCTTCCATGTGCTTGCTTTTTCCTCGAGAATGTCAACGCACTTGTCTCCTTGTCACTCATATGAATTCTTTGTTTTTTCATAGAAGTTTTATGTTGAAAATCAATAACGAATTTGAAACCTTACTTCTGGTTTATAATATAAGATGGTTGCATATATACAGAAGGTCATGGTTGGTGATTAGCTTGTCATGAGAGCTGTTCTGTGAATGGAAAATTTTATTAATAACACAGTAAAACAGAATTAGAAATTTTTCTTATAACAGAGTATTATAGTATTTTGAAAGTCATTTTAGCTGTATAAACTGAAAATCTAGCAGCTAGGATTAATTTTTTAGTTGACAAAGGGGGCGCCTTTAGTGAAGTTAAAGAGCTACAACTTTAGTGTCTCTAAAAGTATTTCTCCCTGCACAAGGCTTAAAAGTTCGCGTTACCACTTCAAATCTCCCCAATTAGTCCTCTCATAGTCTTTTTTTTTACTCTAGAAATTAAAATGTTCTGCACATATATATATCCACAGGGTGCACCATCATTTGGCAACTTCTTGATGCCTCCGGAAAACACGTGAAAATGTGAGGGAAGGAGAATAAATTAAACAAATTAACAAATGACGAAAGGATACCTTGTTACCAGTTTAAATCATTGGCTGTGTTGGTAAGAGTGCTTCTGGCTTAGTCGTTGATTAACGAGCAACGACGTAAGTTGTATGCACGCATGTAAGCTTGCACTCAATTGATAATTCGTAAAAACATTATGAAATATTATTTCTTTGATTGAATTCAACAAAATCCTAAAACAAAATACATTAATAACATTAAATATATTGAAACCTTCTGTTGAGTAACGAAATGTAATTATAAAATGTGTCAAATCAGCAATAATAATTTTTTCACTGACAACCTCTGGTCTAAAGAAAAAAAACAATACATTTTTTGTTTGTTTTGTTAGATGGAAGGGGAAAATGTTTTTTACACTAACCGGATTGTTAAGCTTCGTTGCTATAATCTGTACCAGAGAGCCTCTCCTTAAGCCCAAAATCCCATGGCGCGCGCTTTACATTATTTCGAGTACGAAAGCGCGTTACGTTACTACTCCTTGGATACTCTCATGTATTTACTATCCCCATCCCATCCGTTACTTTCTCAGCTTATCTTATGAATTACACTGCCCGTGGTAAACCGCCTAGTGTTACTTCCACTCTTCTCCGTTGCTCTCCGAAGTGATCGCATTAGAAAAAGCTTTGCCGTGGGTCGCCTATAAGCCTACAATATTGACAGTTATGGCACCTTGCCCAGTGAAGAACTGTCTGAGGTAGAAGTCGGCCGTCCCATGTGGCCGCTCCAACCATAACTTAAGCGCGGAAACCATTTCCCTGGTCCATTTGTCGGATAGATTCTTTACGCGCCTGTACGGCGGCAACATCTTTGGCCACTTCTCCTCGAAAGTGATAAATTAATTACCTCTCCTCAGCGAGAATGTGTACCGGTATGGTTCTCTCAACGACAAGGAGTACATCTGCGGAGACCGTGCATTAAGCTGAGGCAATTCTTAGCATCTTTCTGCGTTGGACCGAGGTTAAAGCTGCTCAGTACTTCCGAAATTTCGCTACACAATTACTTTTTGTAAATGCGAAAGCATCAAAAAGTAGTCAACTGTAAATTAGAAATTATTAAATAAAAATGCAGATACCTCATATGTGATTGCGAATAGTCAGTTGTATACTCTTAAATCCAGAAAATTGTATCTTATCACCGCTATATTGAAAGTACTGTTGCCACAATAATTGACAATATCATTTACTTGATTAACCACTAAAAATAAATAAAGATATTCTGGCCTGTTCTGAATTCCGATTCCGATCAATTTTTTCGGAATCGAAATGGATTGGTGTTCTCAATTTCGATTCCGACCAAAAATTATCAGTTTGAAAAGTATTGCCTCTGAGCAGTCGGAATGAAAATTAATTGGCAGATTATACACAAATGTTGCGATATTTGTCTTTCAAATAATTTTTTTTAAATTCTTCATTTTATTTGGAAGAGTTGTGTGTATTTTTTTGTTTAAATTTGAGTTAAATTGGCATAATAAATCTTTCTTTAAAAACTTCTATCAAGAAATCTATTAGGCAAACTAATCGATGCTGATCGAAATGAAGTCGACCTGTTCTGAACTCCGATCCAGAGCATTTTTACGATTCGCACGCAAAATAGCACGTCTTCTTGCGTCTGCGCATCAAAAACCATATCTGCAGGCATTTTTTAATTAAAATAAAATTTTATGATACTTAAACCAAAACACATAAGCAAAAACAGCTGATTAAACTGGTTACCGAATCGGAATGAAAACGATTCGAAATCGACTTCGAATCGATTTTTTACAATCGGAATTGAGAACACGAAATAGAAATCGAGTCGAAATCAATGTCGTTTTACTTTTCATTCCGAGTCGGAATTCAGAACAGGCCTGATTATCTGCAGATGTTTTCCTTAACCTTAGTGTACTTTTATCATCTGCTATTATTACTAGCTTACTTAAGGATTTCGAAAGTGTAGGTACTTTGTCGAATTATGTGTATTTTTAAGAACTGCAGCCAGAGAGTATACCACTGTATTTCAATGCAACTTCCTGATATGTTGTGTTGATAACAAGGGAGTGAGACAGAGAATAGAGTACCAAGAGAGAAAAAAACGACACAAGTAATGCTTAGGACTCGGAGAGTAAAACAAACGATTGCTCAAGAAGATTCGGGGTGTAAAGGCTGTTAAATTCAATCAGAGAAAATAATTTGAAAGGGGTACGGATCATAAAAAGTAAGAGAGCCAACCCACAGTACCGTGTAGTGGTCAACCTAACAGACCTGGAAAGTGAGGCGGGAGAAGCTTGCCGAAAGTAGTTCAAGCGCTTTGCTGCGTTAAAATCTCGAAACAACAACAGAACCCAAGCGGGTTAGGGTGTCAGAATATACCCGCGGTAGGTATGCCTCTCGTAAGAGGTGACTAAAATACCAGATTCAAGGGGCTGTGTAGCGCATCTCTTCAGGTTGCCAGCGCAATATACAGCTTCTCCAAACCCAATTGTCAACCTCACCTATTCGCGGCGAATCCTGTTTCACTAACAGACTAGGCTCTGGTGACCCCAAGCTCTTCATGGAACTTGATGGTGGGGCGGGGGGGGGGGGGGGGGGGGGGGCGGATTTATGGCCTGAAGGTTTAATATGGCCATATAAATCGTTGCCGAGATGGTCGGGCTAGCACCTTAATAGTGCTGTGTTACCGCAGCGTACCGTATCTGTATCCGGCAAAGGACCATCACATCGATAACAGTCCCCAAATCCTTCGGGGAGCAACCCTATCGCTACAACAACAACAACAGGAGGAAGCTTTAAACGGCAGAATGAAAGAAATACGTAGAATTTTTGGTATGGTACTAGATTGATTCCTTTCTGCTGCCGCTTGTGCTTCCCTCGAGAAACAACCAGCTCATCCTGTACGTATCTCACGTTGCGAACTTTTCCATGCATGCTATAAGTAGACTCTCCGGCAGTCTGGCTGAGTTAGTTTACGAGTACTTGACAAATCAGTTATAGCTTACTTAACTTTTCTAATTTTGTACGCTCTTCAAGGGAACCGATGTTGCAGTGATTAGATAATGAAATCAAATTATGTGCAAATCAATTTAAGCTTTTTGTCTATTCAAATATATTTTCGTAAGTACAAAACTTTAATAAATCAACTTCTTTACTTCCTCCGTTAAAGTGTTATGAAACGCTTGTATAATACGACTATTGAGACCAGTTAAGCATTATAAATTTGAGAGCTATTAGCAGCAGTTAACAGAAGCAGCTAATTTTGGCAGCTAGAACGGCAATCTATCATAATTTGCAATTCAACAAATTAAGTTATATATTTGAGTATATACTATAAGAGCTAATGTAAATCCCTTAGTGGCATACATATGAAATATTTTGGAAGATGGAATACCATACATACATTCAACTAGAACATACAAAACTACCCAGTAGTTAATGTCAACATAATAAGTGACCACAATGCTTTCAGTATGCGGCTCTACAAGAAGGAAACAATAAGTGAACCTCCCTCCGACTTGTAGCTCTACAATGGCTGAGTATTCTTATATAATAGATTACGAGGACGAAGTGGAACTTCTGATAAAGCCTCAGCACAAACGTGGCATGGTTTACGAAATCCTTGAGCGCAGGAAAATTCTCTTTAGGGATTATGCTTCATTGGAATACCTGAGAGATGTATAAGGATAGGATAGGTTAGGTGGTAGCTGCCCTGATAAGGATAGCTCACTTGGACAACACGAAGGTCCGTTGTGATACCACATACACCAAAAATAACGGTGACTTAGATCTAGCTACTTAGAGAATCGTTGGGTAGCAACTATAAAGCTCCGAATGATACAGATCTCTACTTTGGATATAACCTCGGGAGATCCAAGTGAGTCGCGACCGAAGTACTTTCGCCTAATTCTGACAAAAGCTGGACAATCAAGCATAAAGTGATTTGGTGATTCCACCTCGTCATCCTCTATACAGCTGCAGCAGGATGGAGTTTCCAGTATATTGAGACGTACCGCATGGATACCCATGGGAAAGTGCCCTGTCAAAACCCCAATGACCATTGATAGGTGAGCTTTAGTGAACCCAATTATTTCAGCAAACCTCCTGCCATCCACTTTTGGCCAGAAAGATCTTGCTACTCTGCAAGACGTGGTATCCGCCCAACGTTTGCTGAGCTGATTCGAGGCCCAGCTATGGAGGAGCAATCCACAGGTGGCCAGCGGGATCCCGCAATCCCTACAGCCATCTTCATCCGGTTCAGTTGTACCGATGCGGGCTAAGAGATCCGCTTGACAGTTACCCAGGATATCACTATGGCCCGGGACCCAGAGGTCAGGCACTCCCAGACCACCCTCGATCGCACTGTAGTTGAGCGCCGTCCGTTGCACTGAAACTAACATTTTGGAGGTGCTCGCCGTGTTCACTGCTTTCCACCAGACTAGAACCCCATATAGCAGAATCGGTTTGACCATCATCTCATAAAGACAGTGTACTATTCTTGGCGAGAGTCCCCATCTCTTCCCGATAGCTCCTCTGCAGCAGTACAAGGCAATGGCGGCCTTCCTGGCCCGATCTTCCACATTGGGTCTCCCGGACAGTTTCTTGTCCAAAACAATCCCCAAATATTTAACCCTATCAGAAAGTACCAACGGTACCCCTCCAATCGAGGGAGTTCTGAAATCGGGCATGTTATATCTCCTTGTGAAAAGGACCAATTCCGTTTTTCCCGGGTTGACCGCCAATCCACATGATTTAGCCCACCTAGCCACAGTATCCAGGCAGCCCTGCAGAACATCGCGCAGGGTGCCCAGAAATTTGCCTCTGACTAGGATAGCGAGGTCATCTGCATAGGCAACCACCCGACAACCATTGGCTTCCAGCTCCACAAGAAGCTCGTTGACTACCACAACCCAGAGGAGAGGAGATAGGACACCCACTGTGGCGTGCCCCTGCACACCTTCCTCTTAATTATGGCCCCTCCCCACTCCGCTGCGACAATTCTGCCGCATAGAAGTTTGCTAATAAATTAAACCAGAGCCGCCTCTACTCCTAAGCCCACCAGAGCTCTTTCGATTGCCCCCGGTAAGACATTGTTAAAAGCTCCCTCGATGTCTAGAAAGGCACCCAGAGCATACTCTTTGTGCTCTATGGACCCCCCTATTTGCTTTACAATCGAATGGAGAGCCATTTCCGTCGATCTGCCCTTGCAGTACGCATGCTGTAAAGCCAACAGTAACCCCCGAGGTATCCTTTCCCGTAGGTACAGGTCAATCAACCGCTCAAACGTCTTAAGAAGAAACGACGAGAGACTGATTGGCCTGAAATCCTTAGGTGATACATGAGAGCTTCTGCCGGCCTTCGGAATGAAAATAACCCTAACCGTGTCCCAAGACTTCGGGATATAGTTAAGCCTGAGGCAGTTAGTATATATGATGGCCAACCAGCGGCAGGAAATCCCCAAACCCCTTTGAAACTGCGTAGGAATGATTCCATCCTGGCCCGGAGACTTATAGGGCTTGAACGACCCTATAGCCCAGGTTATTTGACTTTCCCGTATTGGAATGGCAGGCACTTCTGCATGGCCAACGACCGCCGACCATGCAGGCGAAGATCCCTGCGCAACTGGGACATCGGGAAAATGATTGTCCAGTAAAAGCCGTAGGGACTCCTCGCTACTCATCGACCAGTCCCCACCATCATCTCTCAGATATCCCAGAGGAGCGGGGTTCCTAGAGAGTATTTTTCTAAATCTCGCGGATTCATTGCAGCCTTCTACGTTTTCGCAGAAGCTTCGCCATTCATCTCGCTTGGCTATCCTTATTTCATATTTATAAATCCCCAGACTCACCTTATAGAGCTCCCAGTCCGAGGGTAATTTACTCCTCCTGGCTCTGTTGAAGAGCCGCCGACTGGACGCTCTTAGGTCGTCAAGAGAATCCGACCACCAGGGCGGCTTCCCTTCCCCCTGTAAGTTTTCAATGGGCCGGACAGCTGAAAGGCGCTATTGCTTGCCGAGGTGAAGTTTTCCACCAGAACGTCTACCTCAGATTCGGACAGGCCCGAACTAATGATAGGCACCGCAGGCAGTAGCTCTCCCAGCTTCCTACAATACAAGTCCCAGTTAGTACTTTTGGGTTCCTAAAAGATATTTTACCGGGACGTTCTTCGTTCACTGAGAACTGAATATATCGGTGATCAGAGAAGGACTGCTCGTTGAGAACCCTCCATCCAGATATCCGACCTTCCAGTTCTCTACTAACCAGGATGAGGTCCAGGACATCCTCCCTTACCGCAGTAATAAAAGTCGGGTCATTCCCCCTATTACATATACAAAGTCCCTCATCTACAATAAAAGTAAATAAAGACTCACCTCTAGTGTTGGTATCCGAGCTTCCCCAAATGCTATGATGGGCATTAGCATCGGCACCATTGATCACGCCAACACCTCTCCGCCTTGCTTCAGCGGTGATTTCACCCAGTATCGCAGGTGGTGGTCCCTCTACGTCCCCGTGGCACATGTACGCTGAGACCACCCACATTTCTTTACTTCCTCGCTCGAGGCAGACCGTGGTTACGTCAGCATTGCTGAAATTAGAGGGAATAAAAGCTTTAAACTCTTTTTTAACAAGCACACAGGATCTGGGCCTACTTGCCTCCCCATGCACCAAGGTGTTGAATTTTCCAGTCCTTAATCCAGAAATCTTACTGCCGTTACTACTCAGCCACGGCTCCTGTACAAGGACTATATCCACTTCGCCTTTTTCAAGGCAGAGCAACAAATTTGCGGAAGCCGTCTTAGAGTGATGAAGATTGATTTGACGGATTTCCTTCAAAAGCGCTCTTCTTCCGCACCCCATCCTTGGCGTGTTCGTATTAGTCTTGTCCATTCTAAAAAAGCCCCCCCTCAAGGCCGCTATCCGGAGCCGATTGTGTAGTCACCCCTTAACGGTCTCGTGGTTATCTATGCTACGCAGGGAGGCCACGCGAGGGTTGACGCATTACCTTATGAGTAATGCGTTCAGAGCCAGACCGGACGCGAAGCGGGAAAATCTTCAACCGCACCTATACCACCAACTTAACGGCGCCGGAGCCGGAACGTACCTTGAGGCCCGCCACGGTTTTAACGGGACGTGGGCAGGTGCAGCATTAGCCTACCAGCCATTTCGGTAGGGTTTCACCCCGACCTACTAAAGTGGCAGAATACCGCACCTACCAGCCCAAAGTCAACAAGTCCAAATTTAATGTCAAATCAAAGCCCTAAAGCAGTCCAGTTCGTCACCGTTGTGTACCGATCTTGACTCTTAAAGAGTCCTCCCTCCCCTGAGCTCGGCACAATGACTCAGGGCGTGCAGGTTTTATCGAGTTGTCCTCTCTAGATCCGCCATTATCAGTAGAAGCAGAGGCACCTCGTGCAGGACGTGAAAACTAATCACGCGTGGCATTCGTCACTATGGCCGGTCTAAGACTGAAAACAGTCCCTGATCCAGAGCCTGAAACCACTTATGATATCCAAGCCAAGTATCTTAGCCAAAGTTTGGCCAAATGTGATGGGAATTCATAAAGGACGCGGACTTTCCGGATTTCCCAGTTGTGTAGGAATCTACTTCGCCACGTTTGATTACCGATAAAAGAGTTGCCATCCATCCCTTTGGGAAGAACCAACTTTCGGATGCCATTACGTAGCAAAAGTCTGCAGTGAAAGAGGGTGCATTTACCTAGCAATTTCAAAGATCTTTAGATATGTTCCGCAGTTGCTTGATTTCCCTTTACGTCCCCTTCTTCTCCTTTCTCTTCTTTGGCGTGCAATCGATGATGCTGGTCCCCCACCGAATATTGATCAGGTACCTTCAGGAAACCAGCCCGACTATCACGGTAACGATTTTATAAAACTGATTTGAAACTTTTGGGTCATCCTTCCATTAGGATAAGCTTTGCCTATTTGTAAGAGGATTTGCAAGGACTATGTGAGGTTGACAATTGGGTTGAGGAAGCTTTAAATACTCCCGCCCTTCTCCCTTTTTTCTTCCTAACGAAATAAAGATATTATAGAATATTATCGTACTCGCACTAAATGCAATGATTTATCGGCACCAGTTGATATCGTGACAAAATTGTAGCACGAGCGACAGTAAAGTTATGGGTTCTATATGTTCCGACTTCATCCCTGACACCATAAATAAATGTGCGCCGGCCTGCGCTCCTGTGGCCATAGCAACCAATTTTATTCCCCCAAGCACGGAATAGGGTGGGCACTATGCAACGGGAGTGCAGTGAAACTGCCTTATACTGCACCAGCTCGAATTCGATCTGGGTACTGTAATAGGTTAAACTCTTACATATCAAGAATCAACCCCGACATAAAAAATGCATGTCCTGCTTGCAATGTGTCTCCACATGACAGCAACCATCTCTTCAACTGTACTGGAACCAATGCTTCTAACACCTAACACCCCTCCCATTATGTTCCACACCTGTTGAAGAAAGTTTCCTTGGACTTCGGTTAGAGCACATTGATGACAATGATTGGTCATACCTATTGGACTGGGCGAAGCGCTGCTACAAAAACAACAACATCAACAACAACAAGTGAATAAGGATGATGCCCTAACTAACCCCAACATCGATGGTATCAAATATTTTTGAATAAAAAAATTCTGAAGATATCATAACTTTGCTAATCCACTTTTCCGCTGATTCTGGATAGGTGGGTCACAAATCATCCAAGCAAGCGCTAGGCTAAAACCATCTCAACCTGGATATTGAAGTTTACTTCGACTGATAGATGGAGCGATTCGGGTTTATTTAGTTTCATATATTCTTTTAATTGAAGTGTTAAGAAGGCACTTCAAAATTGCAGTCCACATTAATTTGGACAGCCCTAGCTCTGTGAGCTTTATAACGGACGTTGAGATGTAAGAGATCTAAATATCTTGGTCAACGGTTTCGAACCTCCTTACGAAATATCGAAAATGAGTACTTGTTAAATTTTGTTTGGACTAACTCGATACTTGTGAAAAAGATTTAATCTAAAAACTCGTCTTTTAATGAAGCACTTCGCTGCAGGGTATACAATCTTTCCATTTCACGCAAATAGTCACGTATATTATGGTAAAGCATTCCTTTATTCAACAGTTTGATGAATGTGTCAGCTTTATATGTATTAGTTGCGATTTCTTATATTTTTGTACGCTACACAATGAATTTTGATTCCACTAAGTTAGGCAACTACTTGCCACCACAGGCTTACAATCACATATACAGTTTATACATTAATAACAGTTGAGTGACATAAATCCTTTTCACAACTAATTAGTATTAATTTTCAGCTTCATTTCAATCTGCTGCCTTAACATTGCTTTCATCATTCATTCACGGATGGTTAACTATTTACATATATACGTAGATAAGTGCCTCATTTACTTACAGATACACATATCTACATGTTTTTGTATTAAAATGTGTTATTTGTTTGGATAATTGTACAAATGCATATGTTTATGTAAGTCAATTCCATTTATAACCATGTTTCATTTAAAAAAATGTTGTTAATATATTTCAAGGTAAATGCATTTGTTGAAGGGTAAGCAATTTCGTGGTAATCTATTTGCATTATGTATGTAACCTATTTTCAATAAATATGTAGTTACTCGCTTCAATATTCAAAGTCGCGTTTATTACTTGAAACACTGAATATGTAAGCGGCGTGGTAAAGTAAATGGTTGGGTGAAAAGGGGGTTCTTTTCTTTTCTTTTCTTTTATTTTCTTTTCTTTTCTTTTATTTTCTTTTCTTTTCCTTTCTTTTCCTTTCTTTTCTTTTCTTTTATTTTCTTTCTTTTCTTTTCTCTTCTTTTTTTATTTTCTTTTCTTTTCTTTTCTTTTCTTTTATTTTCTTTTCTTTTCTTTCTTTTCTTTTCTTTTATTTTCTTTTCTTTTCTTTTCTTTTCTTTTCTTTTCTTTTCTTTTCTTTTCTTTTCTTTTCTTTTCTTTTCTTTTATTTTCTTTTCTTTTCTTTTCTTTTCTTTTCTTTTCTTTTCTTTCTTTTCTTTTCTTTTCTTTTCTTTTCTTTTCCTTTCTTTTCTTTTCTTTTTCAAAGGAGGAAGCATCGCTAGCCTCAAAGTCAGTTTGGGGACTTTAACGGCACTAAACCTCCTAGCGTCAAAGTACCATTCACCGAGATACTAACTTCAAGTACTCCGTCGGGAGGTAGGCTGAGCCCTAGGGTCTACGTCTGTTGGAGTCACGTTGCAGTTCTTCCGAATTCGCTCGGCATTTAATGAGCTGGGCCTAGGACTCACATCCGCGTGTGTCAGTTTCTTCCCGCCCGGTGTCCATTATAAAACAAGTATTTTTAATATGAGAAGAGCTCGCGCAGCGGTTCAGGTTCCACTACAACAAGGGAAACCTTACCAGAAACAACTAGTATGGGGATTATTAAGAAAAGCTCCATCGGCTTCTTGGCAGTAACAACAGTTATTGTTTTATCATCGGTTTGTTATTGATAGCAAATATTCATCGCCTAGTTATCTATCGGTTTGTTTTCGGCTTATTATTACCGAGCCATCGCTGTCTTATTAACCCCTTGTAGGATTGTAATTGCCGAGTTACAGATAATTCATTGCGCTTTCGTCGATACTTGTTTCATAACTAACCGAAATCCATAGCACTCGAACAAAAAATTGGTAAGAGTGCGATAGTGACTCGATAAATTTTCGATATAAGATCGATGATGTCTTGATAATTAATAAATAATAAATCGAAAAATTTTCGAAAACAAATCAACAACATTTCTATAAGAAACTGATAACATGCCGTAACAAATTGGTAACATTCTGATAGTTTCTTGGTAAAAAATCGCAATATTTTTGATTAAGTATCGAGCACTTTTCAATAATAACAAGATAACGTTTCGAAAGCGCATCGAAAACAATATCGATTATACGATTATAAAAATTCGTTAACATTTCGACAACAATTCGAGAATTATTACAAACACAACTTACAAACAAAACTTATTGAGAACATAGCGATAACTTTTCGAAAAATTATGGCTAAGCTTTTGACAGTGAATCAATATTAAACGGACCACTGGTCAATAATAAATGGATACCATACCCACAGCTCACCGATAACATACTGGTAAGTCATCGACAGCAAATATTTCGATAGCAAATTGATAACACTCTGTCCGGTTTCGGTACCAGCTAGGTTTTGCACTTCTAATCTTTCCTTTCTCACCAATACTTTTCTTTCGTTTTGTTGTCAATAAATAAATGCAAGGTATCTAACCTTCGACTGGATTTAAGGCCTAGCTTACCTAGGGGACCTAAATGTCGTATGCTGACTCAGAACGACATCTGCAAGGCAGATGCATTTTGACTGAGAAGATTTCCCTGGCAGCAATACACTTTTTTTCTAATTTAAAAATCTTCTTTCTAAAATTTTGTTGTTGCTTTGCCCGGGGCGTGATCTTCGTTGGGTTAGGCGGAATACGCTACTTCAACTCCATGGCTGCCGCCATTCATTTTTCTTGTCGTTATACATCAATCGCCGTTTAAAAATGAAGTTCCAACTTAAGATTACTCATATCTTTCGTCGTTTTAAAACACCATTCACTTGGTGATGTCTTTGTATTTCGTTCAGTGAATTCATTGGCTTGCGCTATTTATCCTTCATCTTAATCTTTTCAATTTAATTCAACAATTACAATTTTCATCCCGCTGTTGCGACTAAATGCAATGTTCACGTTGGTTTGGTTGTAGACAAAATGGGGTGATCTTTATTATTCTTCTTCACATATACATATTACACACATATTAGCAAATGTCAATCAATAGGAAGTGTTCGGATAGTATATTACACGGTGTTCATATTGTATGCAATTTGGTATTAATATCCAACAACCCTTTTCTTAAGCTTTGTATACCTACTTATTATACATTACATTTTGGAATTCATGAAATTTTTAAACTTGTATATATATATTTATGTATATCCTTATATACTTAGTATTTTAAGAGAATGAAAATTAAAAGTATTAGATATCCATTTCAACTATACCAGATTGAATGCTACGTTAATGAATACAATAAAGAATATAATTTTGTTATTTTTTTCGCATTGCCTCGATGGCTTTCTGCTTGCTACTTCTTATAGGCATTTGCCTAGCTTCGTTTTCCACCTCCTCTTGAGGTTCACTTGATACGGGTTCGCCATGATCCTCCATGCTGCCCGACTTAACTTGAGCAGGGCTAGCCGGTAATTCAACACCCGGTTCGTTGCGAGAAGCCTCTTCCCCACACACGAGGTCGGCATTGCGGATCTGGTCGAGGTGTCGTTTTATTGAGCGGTTTTCGTTCGCTAGCATTACTATGTAATTACGCGGACCTAACTTTTTCTGTACGGTGCCTGGTGACCAACCAGCCTTGTTAGGATTCGAGTAATTTCTCACTATTACGTTCTGGCCTACGGTGAACGTGGTATCGCGCTTACCTCTACAGTTGTTAACAGCGGTTTGTTGGTTCGTTTTTATGACGTCTCTTACCAATGGTGGTTTGAGAGCGCTAAATCTCGATTTTAGCTCCCTTCCTAACATCAATTTTGCGGGGGACTCATTTGTTGTACAATGTTTAGAAATCCTATAGTCGAACAGAAACCTGTTCAATACATCATCAAGGCTAAAGTTAGCTTTGCCTGCAAAACTTGCTACTAAAGATTTTTTTAACGTTTTTACGAAGTTCTCCGCTTGCCCATTAGTGGCTGGGTGGCCAGGTGCCGTTAGCACATGTTTAATGTAGTTTTTACTCATGAAGGTTTTAAACTCCAATGACGTAAACTGCGTTCCGTTATCGCTAACTAGCGTGTCCACCAAACCAAACCTACAAAACACTTCGCGCAATTTACAGATTGTGAAAGCACTAGTCATTTCTTTTGTTTTAAAAACCTCCACCCATTTCGAAAAGGAATCTACTATTATTAACAGCTGAAAGCCTCGCACTGGTCCCGCAAAATCCACGTGTATACGCTGCCATGCCGACTCCGCTGCCGCCCAGGGCATCAAACTACTTTTTTCAGGACTGGACAGTACTGATTGACACGATTGGCAAGACTTTATAAGAGCCTCCACGTCATTATCTATACGCGGCCACCATATATACGAGCGAACCAACGCTTTCGTCTTTACGATGCCAAGGTGTGAT
Organism: Eurosta solidaginis; assembly: GCF_040869045.1. Classification (NCBI taxonomy): domain Eukaryota; kingdom Metazoa; phylum Arthropoda; class Insecta; order Diptera; family Tephritidae; genus Eurosta; species Eurosta solidaginis. Next base: position 262,729,441 of record NC_090320.1, read on the forward strand.
TGATGAAAGGATTCCAGAATTTGCTTCTGCAACTTTTTTGGTATTACCGTCCTGTAACCCATAAAACGCACCCTGCCTCAACACTTAGCTCTATCCCTTTTGTCCGAAATGCCTCAAACTCTTTGCCTTTTAAACCTGAAACCGTACCCTCTTGAACACTTTGCATCACTTTTGACAGCACCGGGTCTCTCCGTGTCTCAATTGCCACCTGTTTGTAATTTAACTCCGCTGAACTACAATAATTAATAAAAGTTGACTCTGATGACACCGCTGAAACACTCGTTTGCGAAATTCGCGATAAATTATCTGCGTAATTAATAGACCCCTTGACGTATTTAATTTTATAGTCAAATCCTGATAATATCAACGCCCAGCGCTGTATTCTGGCCGCGGCTATGGACGGAATACCCTTATTCTCGCCAAACAATGTGAGCAACGGTCCATGGTCTGTTTCCAACGTAAATGATACTCCCAGCAAGTATTGTCTTAACTTGGTCACACTAAAAACAATAGCTAGGGCTTCCTTTTCCATAGCACTGTAGTTTAGTTCAGCCCTGTTTAAAGCCCGTGAAATAAAGGCTATGGGTCTCCTCACTCCGCTGTCATATACGTGCGATAACACGCCTGCTACCGCGGTGTTACAGGCATCTGTGGTCAAAATAATTGGCAACTTAGGATTAAAATGCACCAGCACTTTATCTGACCCGATCTCTGTCTTTAGCGTATCGTACGCTTCTTGACACTTCTTGTTCCAAATAAAGGGAACGTTTTTCTGTAAAAGCTTATATAGCGGAACCATCTTCTGTGCGAAATTGGGTATAAACCTTGAATGGTAGTTCACTAAACCAATAAAAGCGCGTAATTGAGGCACTGAATTAGGTTTCGGGGCGTCGAGAACGCATTGCACGCGTTCTTTATTTTCTTTTAAACCGTCCGCGTCAATATCGAAACCTAAATATGAAATTTTACTTTTAAAAAACTCGCATTTGTCAACATTTAGTCGCAATCCTGCCGCCTGAAGTTTCCCCAATACGCGTTTAAGAGTCAGAACATGTTCTGCGAAGTCTTTGCCGGTAACGGTAATATCGTCGAGGTAACAAAGTACATTCGGAATACCTCTTAACAGACCCTCTATAGTTTTCTGAAAAATGGCCGCCGCGGTTTTTATGCCAAACGGCAACCGCGTCATCTTAAAAATACCTTTATGCGTGCTCCAAGTACAAATCTTTTGTGACTCTTCATCCAGGACTAGCTGATTGTACGCATTAGACATATCTAGCTTAGTAAAAAGTTTCCCACCCTGCATTGACGCAAAAATTTGGTCTATCCGGGGTAATGGGTACTTAAAATCTTTAAGGAAACGGTTTACGGTAGTTTTGTAATCCCCACAAATTCTTATTTGACCGTTCTGCTTTAATATGGGGACCAACGGCGTACCCCAATCGGCACTATCAACTGGTATCAAAACACCCTTTCCGACTAAATCTGCTAATTGCTTTTCAATGGACTCACGCCAAGCCAGTGGGACTGTTCTAGGCTTGCAAAATACCGGGTTGCACCCTCTTTCCACCTGTAACTTGACTACGGTTAAATTACACTTGCCCAACTCGCGACTGAAAACTTCAGCATATTCGCTTTTCAACTGGTCCAAAACTCTATTATACGGCTCTACATAATTAACGTTATTAGGCTCGGTAACCGAACTACGCAGTTTCAACTCAAAACCAAAACTACGCAAAAAATCTCGTCCTAACAAGGTTGGTCGATTTGTGTTGGTCACTATAAATTTTCCGTTTACACTCCGCTCTCTATAACGAACTGTAGTAAGAAACTCACCGATAACATCGACCAATTCACCACCGTATCCCGTGTATGAGGTTGAGCATTTCCGCAGCCATTTGCGATCGAAAAATTTATCAAAAATTTTGATTGACATCAAGGAACACGGCGCACCCGTATCGCACAGGACGACAAGCCGATAACCACCTACTTCGATTGCAACTTCGTACTGGTTACCACCTTCTCTCCGATCTATATGTGAAATATTAAAAACAGAGTCGAAAGTATCATAATCTTCTTTTACATTTACAAATTGTACGTTATTTTTATTAACCTGGCATACATTCGCCAAATGGCCCACCTTGTTGCAGGAGTGGCACACGCTATTACGATACCTGCATTTGCTTGATTGGTGATTTTTCCAACCACAATGCGCACATGGTGTCTTCTTCATACTTCCAACGTTGTTGTTTTTGCTGCTGGAATTCGCACCGGTTCTTTTTCCGCTACGCCTGCCTGGACTGTTGCTGCTGTTGTCGTTGTTGTTGTTGTAGTTACGGGAATTTTGCACTTGTGACTTCACAAAATTAACCTCATTTTTTACAGCTAATTGCTGAGTAATCTTCGACTCCATCACCAACGCCTTCCTTAGCGCCTTTTCTATCGTTATCTCTTCGTCCTCTTCGCAAAATTTCTCGAAAATTTTTTCTGGCAGCTCAACGACAAATTTATCTAGAATGATTTTTTCTAGGGCCGCCCCGAATTTGCATTGCAACGCCAATTTTTTAACTTGTGCGTACCATGCTGCTACCGTTTCGGTGTCGGCTCTTCTTGCGGCGTAAAATTTACGTCTTTCATGAAATAAAATGACGGGGGGAGTAAAATGGCGCTCCAAAATTGTGCACAACTCCTCGTACGTTTTTTCGCTGGGAAGCTTCGGGCTGCAAACGCTATGCAAAATTCCGTATACTTCCCCGCTAATATTCCTCAGTAGGGCCGAAATCTTCCCCGTTTCTTTCGTGCACTCAATTTCTAACAAGTGCAACTCCAACCTTTCCCGCCATATTCGCCAATTGTCTGCTACCGAAAACTCCACGATATTCGGAGTATAAATCATTTTGGTGGTGGTTGCCGTCATTGCTGCCCCTCCAGTCATATTTCAAACACTTGAATTGGTTTTTCTCCCGTTTTCTTAGTTTAAATAAAATTTTAAGTCCAATTTTAGCTTTTTTTTCTTTTTTCGTTTTTTTTTTTTTTTTTTTTTTTTTTCTCGTCGCCACTGCAATATTCACGTTGGTTTGGTTGTAGACAAAATGGGGTGATCTTTATTATTCTTCTTCACATATACATATTACACACATATTAGCAAATGTCAATCAATAGGAAGTGTTCGGATAGTATATTACACGGTGTTCATATTGTATGCAATTTGGTATTAATATCCAACACTAAATATTTTCTTATTTTGCTTTCTGCACTGACTGGCATTAAGTTCACTCAACATGTTTATTAAGGTGGAACAAAAAAAATTTTTTTCCCCTTTTGGAATGGTGAAAATATTGTTCTGCACATCCGAAAAGATGGCTTGTAAAAACTTTAGCTTTTTGCTTTAATATTTAGAGAAGTCTTATCGTAACTTCATGTAGGGGGAATCTGACACAACTTGAGGCAGAACTTTAACCTCGCATACTTACATAGCAAGTCAAGTTAGCAAACAGTTGTGAAGACCTTTTTAGTAGACCCTTTAATTTCCTATAAGTGTATGTATAGATAGTAACTAGAGTTTTAAGGATTAGAGTTCTGATATACTTTTTAAAAAAAACTTGGAAATATCCCATATGATTTCTATCGAAAGTTTAAATTGCTATAAGGCATTTCTATCTTTTCAGTATTCTGAAAAATATTTTCTTGATAGCTAAAGGATACACATTTTTATACTCAGTTGAGCGGAGCTCACAGAGCATATTAACTTTGATTGGATAACGGTTGGTTGTACAGGTATAAAGGAATCGAGATAGATATAGACTTCCATATATCAAAATCATCAGTATCGAAAAAAAATTTGATTGAGCCATATTCGTCCGTCCGTCCGTCCGTCTGTCCGTTAACACGATAACTTGAGTAAACTTTGAGGTATCTTGATGAAATTTGGTGTGTAGGTTCCTGGGCACTCGTCTCAGATCGCTATTTAAAATGAACGATAACGGACTATAACCACGCCCACTTTTTCGATATCGAAAATTTCGAAAAACAGAAAAATTGCGATAATTCATTACCACGGATAAAGCGATGAAACTTGGTAGGTGGGTTGAACTTATGACGCAAAATAGAAAACTAGTAAAATGTTGGACAATGGGCGTGGCACCGCCCACTTTTAAAAGAAGGTAATTTAAAAGTTTTGCAAGCTGTAATTTGGCAGTCGTTGAAGATATCATGATGAAATTTGGCACGAACGTTACTCCTATTACTAAATGTGTGCTTAATAAAAATTAGCAAAATCGGAGAACGACCACGCCAAATTAAAAAAATTTTTTTTAAGTCGAATTTTAAAAAAAAATTTATTTTTTTACAGTATATAAGTAAATTATGTCAACATTCAACTCCAGTAATGATATGGTGCAATAAAATACAAAAATAGAAGAGAGTTTCAAAATGGGCGTGGCTTCGCCCTTTTTCATTTAATTTGTCTACGATACTTTTAATGCCATAAGTAGAACAAAAATTTACCAATCCTTGTGAAATTTGGTAGGGGCTTAGACTCTAGGACGGTAACTGTTTTCTGTGAAAAAGGGCGAAATCGGTTGAAGCCACGCCAAGTTTTTATACACAGTCGCCCGTCTGTCCTTCCGCTCAGCCCTTAACACGATAACTTGAACAAAAATCGATATATCTTTACATAACAGGAGTTGCATGGTTGCTATAGATGGAGCATTCTCGGATCCATTCATTGCTACATCTGGTGTGCCTTAAGGTAGCATATTAGGTCCTTTATTATTCATCTTGTTTATGAATGATGTTTCTTTTTGTTTCAACTCTTCTAGATTTCTCTTATATGCTGATGATCTTAAAATATATTCTGAAATAAGAGACTCGCGTGATTCATCGGCGCTTCAAAGTGAACTTAATAAATTCTTAGATTATTGCGCTTTGAAGAGGCTTTATATAAATATTAACAAGTGTTTCAAAGTAACTTACTCTAAAATGGTTAAGCTTTGGATACTTGCTATTGGTTGGCGGACTCGTGCCTTAAAGATCTTGGCGTGTATTTTGATAGAAAACTAAATTTTACTACTCATTTAAACTACATAATTACAAATTCTTTTGGAACTCTTACCTTTGTGAAACGCCACTCTTCTAATTCAGACCCATATAACTATAAGCTTTTGTACTCGGCTTTTGTCCGTTCTAAAATGGAATACGCAGCTGTCATTTGGAGACCATACCATTCAGTCCACATAAATCGTCTGGAGAAAGTCCAAAAGTGCTTTGTTCGTTTTGCTTTACGCTCTCTTAACTTTACTGAACCGATTCCGTCGTACGTTGCTCGTTGTCGATTAATTAGTTTGGTATCGTTATCCGATAAGAGAACGTTATTATCGGTTACATTTATTTTGGATCTTGTTTGTGGCAAGATAGATTGTGGCAGGATAGATAGTTAACTTTAATGTGCCCTGCAGAAATTTAAGGAATTTTGTTGTTTTTCTTGTTGTACTTAACAGAACAATCTATGGTGCTAACGCTCCCTTGAATAGAATTATGTCTGATTACAACTATTTCTCAAATTTTCTGGATTTAGATTTTACGTATACCAAATCGGTTATACAGTTCAAACTAAAAACCTATTTTTTAAGTAATACTTAATTTACATTAGTTGTACTATATTCTTAAGTGTCTGCTGTATAATACACATACAAGTAAATAAATAAATAAATAAACTAAGTTCACGTACTTACTTGAACTCACTTTGTATCGGCGTAAAAAATGCCGAAATCCGACTATGACCACGCCCACTTTTGAATATTTACAATCACCTGCATTTTTCTTACTTCCGCTTTTCTTAATTCCCTACAAACATAATTTCCACTCACACTCTCTTCTTTACTTTAAAACCCGCTAGCTTTTGTTGCATTACAACGATTTCCTTACATTTCACTTGCGATAATGTCCTGTTCGGCAATGACGCTGCGGAATTACTGTCGGATACAAGTTCGTTACTACAAATTTACGCGTTCCTTCCCACCATTACATAGTGTCACTCAACAACAATTTTCTACTTCCCTTTTCCCTCGCTGAATAACTTTACACTTATGTGCGTATATACACTAACGCACCCACACCTGCGCACATACAAACATACTTGTGCACCCTTGCCAATTTGCTATGAACAGTTTTCGATTTGTTTTCCTTTTACTGCTTCCGTTTCTTTCATTTTAGTTTAGTTCTTTAGCTCCTTCAATTCTATATTGCGCTAATGGCTCCTCGCCTTCGCTATCAAGTACACCATGACAACGAATTCGCGCACTAAAGCGACATTGATTGGATTGCAATTGTATGGGAATTAAGCGTTGTTGTCGATAATACATATTTGTATTTGCTCTGTGTATAAACCGTAACGTTTCTACCTTCACACGTACGTGTTACAAATGCAGACGACGACGTTTTTATTCACTTAATATAGAGTTGTTGTTGTCATATTATGTGTATTTATTCTAGAGATTTGTATGTGAGAGCTGTGAGTGGGGGTGGCTAAAGCGTTGTTGATGATAAAAATTACAGGTATTTGCTCAAATTAAGTGATTAAAGTTTACGTTGCCTTAGATTATTATTTTTTGTTTTTTTGCCTAACGCTTACAGTAGAAAATCGCAAGCAAAGTTGGATTGAAGTGAAATTTTGCAATGCGATTTTAACAGAAAAAAAATTTTTTCTTTGCTACAAAGTTTTTAATGTCTTATTAGTGATTTACTTTGTGCGTGAAGGTAATCACTTCATGCGCTTCTTTACGAGATAATACGTTTTAGGTTTGTATCAAATTTCTATAATGCAAAATATTACCAATTACGTAGTTACTTACTTAATTAATTAATCGGCACTTAACACTTTAAAGGATTTATGCCCGCAAAAATGTCACCATAGATGCATCTTCGCTATGCTATCTGCGCCAATCTTAACACCAAGAGAATTTAAATAGTTTTCCACCTGATCCTTCCTGCGGAGTGGGGGCCACCCTCTTCATCTGTCTCCGTAGGCGGATACTTGAAAAAAAACTTCCTCAGGTGGAGTGTCATCTTTCATTACTTAAAATGGTCAAGCTAACATACCGCTATATTCTAATTCACTAGAATATGTTTGTGTCATAAAACTCATCGTCAAATCTTCTTCAGTACTCGCCATCATCAATGCGAAGAGGTGCTTAATTCTTTCGAAGAACTTTTCTCTTGAACACTCCCAGAGCTAACTCATCTGATGTTGTCGTGGCCCATGCTTATGCAACATAAAGCAGAACGGGTTCGATTAGCGATTGGTATAGTAAGATGTTCGTTTGCCGAGAGAGGACTTGACTTCTCAATTGCCTACTTAGTCGAAAAAGCATTTATTGGCATATGTGGTTCTTCGCTGGATTTGAAAGCAGATGTTATGTCGCCGATGTTCAGGGCGATGGTGTCAATGTGGTCGCCGTACGCTATCAATTGTACGCTCTTATAGTATATTGTTTTAGAGCAGTTAATTTCTTCAGTTGTATTATCTCTCCAGCATCAAAGTAAGAAAATCGCATGATGTGAGGTCACCTTGTCTTAAACCTCGTTTATATTCGAACGGCTCAGAGAGCTGCTTCCCAATGTCGGCTGAGTTGATATGATTGTACACAGCTGTATAAGTCTTGTGGGGAAAACAAATTCAGGCATAGCGGTATATTGGCAGCTTCTCTACACACTATCGAATGCGACTTTAAAATCGACAATGAGTTGGTGTCTGCCAGTTATTTTTTCGCTCGTTCTTTTTTTTTCAAGATAAGGTTCAAACAGCCAAAATACGGTGGGTTTTCAAACCTGCACAAAATACACTTGACTGGACCTTATGTGCGATATTTTTCAACACAAAATATAAAGTAAGGAAATTCAGAAAAAGAACAGCAAGAAGGGGAATGAAAAAACAAAAGCAGGGAAGGGAAAAGAAAAGCTTAGTCGTCAAAACAACTGGGCGGCGTATCTTCAGGTTGTTATTGCAATGTAAATGGTTTGTTTAAAATGAGTTTCGGTTCGCTATCGACGAGATATATGCTTTTAATCCATAGGTATAGACGAGTTGTCGGTTCGTTATCGAAGTTTTATAAATTTGTTATCAAAGTTATCGAAAAGTTATGCATTTATTAATAACGAAAATTTTTCCCTAACTTATCGATATGTTAGCAAGATTGATCGATTTATTTTCGAAAAAGTATCAATGTATTATCGAAAAGTTATCGATTAGTTATCGAAAAGTTGTCGGTTTGCCGATTCACCAAAAGGAAAATGCTAGTCCTCTTTATACATATTATATCTGCTTGGAAAACGGATGATTATTGAGACATTAAGCTGTTCGGAGAAAACACTCGAACCAGCAGTGCAGGTAATTTAGACCCGCCGGTGTTTTTTCGTTAACTTTTCTTCTCAGTGCCTAGAAAGGCAAGAATATAAGAAAATATTATGATCTCTGAACTTTTTATTTACAGGCAAGTATCATTTTTCATTGAAAAATAAGTGTAATTATTCAAAGCAAAAATGAGGTGATATACTTTACTTAATAATACTTTTACTTTAACCTTTCGCTTGTCACCCCTCTCTGGGTGCCTAAAACTTATTGGCCGCGTGTGTACGTATGTATGCGATTTCACCAAAAATACCTAAATTATATCGTTCATTATGGAAGGCAAGCACCCTATTTCATGATAGAGAGTCATGTGAAAGCATTTATTTAAAAATTTCGACACTTTACTTTTCCAGCTTTGAACATGCAAAAATATTTGGATTTTTGATTAAGCAATAACAAATTTTTTTTTGGTTTGACCGTAAAGCTTAACATATACCAATATGTTTGATACGAAAAAATGGAAATCGCATAAATTTACATACATCTAATGGAATATTTGAATGTTTGGCTTTAGGCTTAAAGTGCTAATATATGTTCATGCTTGTATGTATGTGTGTATTTAGGCGAATAACTTGTTTAACAAACTCACCATTAACATGCTTTTATTTGACACATATACGAGTATATGAGTGAAACACTTATTATATACTTGCTGTAATCGTGGCCCTTGTAGCCACGTCACTGATGAGGTGTTGAGGAAGGAGAAGACCTTCACTGAGTTGGGAGCAGATTTGACTTCGCTTGGTGCTCCCAATTGACAACTGTTATAGCAAAACAGGGTTATCTGAGCGCACTGACTCAACATACTTCATTTTTATATAAAACTTCAAGAAATGCTGTATTTTGAATTTTGGTAGATCTTGCAGATCGCGCCCGGACACATATTTAGCTTACATTTGACTCCCTCTATTCTCATTCCGTACGAAAAAGTACAAAAACTTAGTAAAATATGAACAAACATCAACTCGACCCATATAAACGTTTGAGATAAAAAATTTAGTAGGAGGTAAGAGTGGAGCAAAATACGTCGATTGGAAAATAAGTCTGAACATGAAGTTTATTTGTTCATGCTATGCAATGTCACTTACTTACAAAAACTTCAGGAAAATCGATGAAAACTAGTTTAAATCACAGTCAACGTTCATCGTGCTCAAAAACAAAGTTGATGAGTACTAAGTACTGGTGAAGCTTGATATGTGAAAATATAGTTTTCCTCAGATAATCGTTTCGTTATCGGCGGGTTCTCGTAACGATATCAAATCGATATATTTTATATAAAAATTGATAACTTTTTAATAAGAAATCCATAACTTTTGGTTAACGCACGTTTTTTGCAAATCATCAACTATTTTTCAATACTTAATTGTTAACATATCGACATATTTTTTTATAAAAGATGGATAAATTATAGATAAAAAATCGAAAAATTTGCGATAAAAAGTCGATAAATTTTCGTCAACATTGCGACAGCTTTTCAAATAAATAATAGATAAATTATTCCATAACAAATCGGTGTTTTTTGATATTAATCCAATAACTTGTCTATAAAAAATTGATAACTCATTGGTAATATAAAATTTCGATAACAATTCATCTATACCTCGTCGATGATATTCTTTTTACAAACGTTTCCTTTTTTTCGTCTCTTCTCTTTCTTATTTCTCTTTTCCTTTCCTTTGCATTCCTTTGCTTTTCTTTCATTTCTTTTTTTTTACTATTCTGCTTTGCCTTGCCCTGCCTTGCTTTTCTTTGTCTTGTCCTGTTGTCTGATTTCTATAATGTTCTCACATTATGCTTCCCTTGCCAGGACTTGCTTTGCTTTGCTTTGCCTTGCCGGGGTTTGATCTCCAGTCTGATTTCGCCCCTATCAATTTTTCCATGCACATTGTTCCCACATAACGCTACAGTGTAAGTACTTTGCTTATGCTTATATTCTGTATTACTCAATACAACATACCAATACCATACACGACGCCTACGCTAACACATTCTGTAGTACCCACCCTATAAATTGTATCAATAACACACACTTACTGATATCCCATATAGCATATCTACCACTTACAAAGACTGAACTCACGCTGAGAAAAGATGTTGACACCTCAAAAAATTATAAGCAGTAGAAAAAGGACGTGCAGGGTACGATATAAATAAGCAGAAAACCTCCTGACACACAGAAAGATGGCATTTCGGACCAATCTCAAAATTTCGGAAACGCAGTTTAAATCATAATATCTTATCTTATAACTTTAAACGAGCAATTCTTGTATATTCGTATATTTGTATGTATATTTAGCCGAACGTTGTCGGGAACGGCTCAACCAATTTAAATGAAATTTGGCACAGAGATAATGTATCATCGTCAAAGACTTTCTACCTAGGTGTTGCCACTCAGAATGTTTCACAAGGTTGCCACCTATTCGAAACAAAAAAAATTGCATGAAATATGCCGATATGGGTATCAAACGAAAGGTATTTCACTCCGCATAACAATAGGGACATTTTTGAGTAGGGTTGCCACCTATTCGAAATTAAAAAAATTGCATGAGATATGCCGATATGGGTATCAAACGAAAGGTATTTCACACCGCATTACTATAGGGACATTTTTGAGTAGGGTTCCATTTAGGGTTGCCACTTATTCGAAATTAAAAAAAGTTGCATGAGATATGCCGATATGGGTAGCAAACGAAAGGTATTTCACTACGCATTACAATACGGATATTTTTGAGAGGGTTGCCACATAGGGTTAGGATAGTTAAACGAAATAGTACTCTACTTACTCATATTCTATTAACGCTTTAAAGGAGAACATTAAAGTTAAAAATTTTCGTAAAAAAATCTTACACATGATTCGACTTAACTTTCTATTCTAATTAAAAATTTTTTCAATTAAGAAAAAATGTATCATAATAATGATAAAATAATTATTGTTAGGCCTTAAGCTCGATTCAAACTCGCGATCTTACAAATCAGTAGGCCGATATAACAACAAAAATTGTTAATTTTCTTAATTTCACATACGCTTATAAAATTGAAATGCAATATCAAGGCACCGTGGCAAATTCTAGCAAAATGTATTTAAACGCATATTTTTGACAAATATGAAATAAATACTTGCAATTTCTCACAGATTATTATTAGAAAGATTTCTCACCATAGCAAAAAGATATCTCACCATAGTAATTTGCTACCGTTGAACACCAGAGGCATATGTTCAATTTGAAAGCGACATCTAAACATTTAACTACATTTAATTAAACTAACTGAGAGTTGTCATTGGTGAAATTTACAAGTTTTTGGAATGTAATAAAATTGTGAGACTTTCATAGTGTATAACTAAAAAAATTTTTGAAATTAATAACTCGGCGGATGAAGATACTCGACCTAAATAACTTAGTTCTCGATTTGTAATAACAATCCCTTATACTATAAGCTGGAATTAACCATTTCAAATTTTTCATTCCAGTTCATTTTGCGGTTAGTGTTTGATATGTTTTTGAAATCTATATTTGAGGAAATCAAATATTGGTAAGTAAGAATATATAATACATGTACATATAAAAAAGTTATGTTTGATTAATGCTGACATGTAGAACAAAGTATGTTATGCGGCACACTCGAAGATTGCGGTGCAAAGCTCGGTCTCCCAGGTACTTATATTAATAGACCTTACCAAGGAGCGCGCCACTTGCTTTCTAGCAGTACATCTAGCCAGGTAACGCTAGGGACGTCTGACAAGCATCATGCAAGATAGTATGAATCATACTTTCGAGGGCTGTAGCCCAATGTTATATAAGTTATCGTATATAAAAGTTATCGAAAATTTGTTTAGAATTATTGAAAAGGTGCAGATTATTATCGGAAAGTAATCAATATATTTTTAAAATCGATCGGTTTGTTTTCGAAAAGTTATCGATTTATGATCTAAATGCTATGCGTATTATCGTATTTTTGGATAAGTTATCGACTAGGCGTTCACACTTTCAGCTTTTTACAGTATATAAGGCGTTCGTCAATGAGTAGCCTCTTTTATGTTTGATATTGATTTTTGCTAAGTAAATCCCCACCAACACGTATACATTTTTAAATAACAAAATAAGACGTCCTCGTATTGAGTCCTGTCTTTATAGATATATATATGACATACATTGTATGTATATTATATAACTCCCACATGAAGTGCCTTAATGTTATTTCATAATCTACTGGTATCTCGAAATGGATGTTGTTGTTGTTGTAGCATTGTTTCGCCCCATCCAACAGGTGCGACTGATCACAAACTGTCATCAATGTCCTCTAACGGTAGTCAAAAGAAACTTCCTGTTTCAACAGGTTAGGACCATAATGAGAGGAGTGTTAGAGGCGTTGGTTCCACATTACAATTAAAGAGATGGTTGGAATCATGTAGAGAAATATTGCAAGCAGAGCATACATTTTGTATGTAGGGGTTGATTATGGATAGGTAAGAGTATAACCAGTTACAGTATCCAGATTGAAGTTGCGCTAGAGTGACTCGTGTTTCCCTGGGGAGTGTGCGTTCCTCTTCCGCAAGTTTTGTGTACTGTTCTTTGAGTACTGGATTTACCGGGATATTCCCGGCATAAAGGTTCAACGCCTGTTTGCGGCGTTCACTGAGGACCTGCTTGTGTTTCTTTGCTTCATGCGGCTGAGTTCTCAGGTGCCGTATTTCCTCATAATGCTTACGGAGGTAACTCGTTAAGCCCCTGGGCGGTATTGGGTCATCAATCAGATGCCTGTGGGATGCCCAGATTCCTCGGAATTCCGCAGGAACTTTTTGGTTAGCATCTCATTTCTCTCCCTGATGGGGAGTGCTCTCGTGTCATTATGTAGATGGTGTTCTGGGGACATAAGAAGACACCCCGTGGCGGTTCTGAGAGCAGTATTTTGTGAGGCCTGTAGCTTCATACAGTGAGTAGTTTTTAGGCTTGGCGACCATATAGGGTACGCGCAGCATGCAATCTGCTGGCCAATTGCTTTGTAAGTAGTACTGACCATTTCTTTATCTTTTCCCGAAGTACTGCCAGCAAGAGAATTGAGGATTTTATTACGGCTCTGAATTTTCTGTACAATTGCGGCTGTATGCTCACCAAAATGTAAAAAACTGGAGAGATCAGGGAGGTAGCCGTTTATTCTGTTGCAAAGCTCATCGATCTGTGGGCCCGGGCCTGCGGCCATTTTTGTGCAGTCATCGGCGTAGGAAACGATGGTAACTACTTTTGGTGGCGAAGGTAGTTTTGATATGTAGAAGTTAAACAAAAGTGGGGATAGGACACCACCCTATGGCACCCCTGTTTAATTCTTCTTGGTTTTTATGTCTCTTTTCTGAATTGCACCGATACCTGCCGACCACCCAGATAATTTTTGGTCCACCTTTTAAAACACGGGGGAAGGCTAGATCCTTCCAGGTCTTGCAGTAACGTGCTATGGTTGAGCGTATCAAAAGCTTTTGATAGGTCTAGCGCCACGAGTACTGTTCTTTGGTGGGGTTTTGATTTAAACCGCAATTTATCTGGGTGCTAATGGCATTTGGCCCGGTGGTGGTGCTATGGAGTTTCTAAAGCCATGCTAATGACAGGCTAGCTGCAAATTTACCTCGAAGTAGGGGAGCAAAATGGCTTCAAGCTTCTTGCCTACTGGCGATAGGAGAGATATCGAGCGATATGACTCTCCTATGTTAGCTAGCTTCCCAGGCTTTTCGGGAATGACAAAGCTGGAAAGAGGCAGGTTGAACATATGTGCTTAATATTTGAAACCCTCTTTCCCTATGCTTTTAAGCATCGGCATGGCTATGCTGTCTGGTCCCACTCTTTTGGATGGTTTGGCCTGACCGGTGTCGTCCTCAACCTCTTTGGCGGAGATGGTAATTGGAGACGTGTTGAATTTATGTTTATGTGCGTGTCTGTTGGCCCTCCGTCTATCTTTGTCGACCGTAGAATGCATTATGTATTGTCGGTAGAAAGCGCTCGCGCATTTTTTTCGCATCCGGCAACACTTTGTCGCCAAAGGCGATGGAAATTTTGTCATTGTGCCTAGTCGGATTCGATAGGGAATTTACGGTGGACCAAAGTTTACCTACACCGGCAGAGAGATTACAACGGCTTAGGTGCAAAAAATTTGTCTGATCGGGACAAATTTATTTGCTTCTGCTAGCTGATCAGTTGGCCTTAGCTTCTTAGTGTTTATAAAGTGGTTCTCAACTAGTTTATTTGACTGTACTGTAGCAGCTCACTTAAGTAGCTAACAGTAACGTTTATGTATGTATGTAATCTCTAAAAATATATAGTCCTTTTGAAATATGAGCTGAGCTTCCTCTCTACTCAAGAAGCAAAAACTCATTTGTTTGCTTGTAAAAGTTTGTGTATTTGTTGAGAAAAACTGAAATCATAAATCATTTCTCGATAGACAATGAAACAATAGGATAAGTTGAATGTGAAAGTGGACTTGGCATATGCTTAGGAATACCAGTGTATAAGAAATAAAATTACTATGGGCAAAACAATAAGGAGAACCAAGGATATATGTAAGTTGGTAGATGGGCCCTAAGAGAGCAAACAAAAGATCTATTGTCTCCATAGTGTCCTTGAAAATATTGAACGTATTTGAATAAGACACACATAAATCTATACACAATGGTGTTTTTGTGCTATATCTGAATACATTCAGAGGTTTATATATAAGTATCTAAATACCTACCTGCATATGGATATATGTAAGCATATTACTGCTTTCAATATATATTTATGTAAACAAAATGCTCTTAGCTTGAATTACTAACAAATTTTGTGTTTTTTCTTACCGTGGCATTAAATTTGGATAACTTCTGATCGCCATTCACCAAGAAATGACCAGGGTGATTCTTTTGTATGTGATTTAAGCAGTTCACTTTTTCCGGTTGCTTGCGACCCAGCTTTCTCTTGTTAGCCACTAAGCATCTGTTTGGTAGTGAGCTGGTGTGAGTAGGTGACAATCCAGCTAAGCCACTACACAATTGTTTTTTTAAGGCATAGCTGGAGAACGCCATCAGCAGCATCTTATAACCATAAGGTGCGGCTTTCAGCAGGCCCCTGTCTCGGAAAAAGTTTCTCGCTATATAAATGGGTATCATAAATGCCGCATCCCCGCTGAGCGGGTTTTGCGCTGAGCTCAAGTCACGTCATGTTTAACCAGACCCCCAAATTATTATAATAAAAATGCTACTCAAGCCTTGGATTATTTACAATGATGACCTCGACAAACGTTTAAAAGCCTAATCGAATGCACTGATTTTACGTTCCCTTAATGGAATTGGTTCTGATGTCCGGCTGGTATATGTACTCGTGATAAGAAAAGATGTGATCACCGTCACTCAAGAAATGTCGTGGACGAGGTTGGGACATTAACTGGAGTGGCCTTCCAAATATGCACCGCTTTGGTATTAGAAATTTGCTGCGACAGAGACTTTAGCATCAAATACAATTACTCCTGTGGACGAATGTTTCACCACCCTTTGCCTTAAATACAAATTTTTTAATCAATAATTTATCTGCGAACAAGCACCGACGAGGTACAATAAAAACCCCAGTAAGGGGGTTAGAATATACCCGCGGTAGGTATGCCTGCCGTAAGACGAGGCTATAATAGGGGTTGTGTAGCACAACACTTTCAAGGGTTTCCAGCGCAATATACAACTTATCCGAACCCAATTGTCAACCTCAGCTATCCGTGGTGAATCCTGTTTCATGAACAGCCGAGGCTGTGGCGACCCCGAACTACTCACAGATCTAGGAGATGGGTAGAAGGAATGGCTTAGAAGGTCGCATGTGGTTATAACAAATCGTTCCCGATATGGTGTGGTATGGTACCGGAACGTATCATATCTCCAAAGACCATCAACATCGGTAACACTTCCCTAGGCCTTCGGGGAGTTTTCTTATCGCTACAACAACACCAACAACAACAACCCCTGGGGACGAACATTTCTCCACTATTTCCATTATATACAAATTTTTCAATAAATCATTTATTTTCGAAAAAACACTCACCGAGTAGAAGAAAGACGAAGTGAAAGACGCATTCTACAAGCGCCTTGAATGTACATACATACATACGAGCGCTGCCTCGTCATGACATAAAAGTCGCGATTGGTGACATTAACGCGAGGGTGGGCAAAGAGGTGTTTTTGACTCCACGAACGGAAAGTTCAGCCTATACAAGAAAACATTTCCTAATCGGCGGAGGCTGATCGACTTCGATGGTCCTCGAAATATAATCATAGCCATCCCTCGATCGAAAGCATGTAACCTCAACCACGTTGTGATAGGTGGGCGGGATGCATACAGTATTTTAGACAAACGCACGATTCGAGAATCTAACATCATCGTCGCAGACGAAATACAAGTCCAATTCCGTTCGGCTAAAAACAAAAAACTGAAAACACTATGGCAACAGATTTGCAGTAATTATGCAACTCGACTATCACATCTGCTCTCTGAGCGCACAAGTCAACATCGTGGAGAGCAAAAGCAGTGGGAGCATATCTCTAAAGCTCTTTGTACCGCCGCGAACGAAACAAATGTACCACAGGTCGTAGCCTGCAGGGCTACGGTTAAAGTGAGCGCAAGAAGAATAGTGTGTGAACGAAAGTTGGAAAGGGATGCGATATAAGGGATACAGAAAGAAAAAAGCAGAGGAAGAAAGACGTCAGCAAGAGACAAAAGGTTTTCCTTCACATTTTTATACTCAGTTGAGCAGAGCTCACAGAGTATAATAACCTTGATTGGATATTGGTTGGTTGTACAGGTATAAAGGAATCGAGATGGCACTACACTACCGACTGTCGTACACCCAAAAATCTTGGGTGTGAAATTTGATTAGGATCTATATTTTGGTTTACATGCAGCCGCAATTGTACCCAAAATCCAGAGCCGTAATAAAATCCTCAAATCGCTTGCTGGCAGTACTTGGGAAAAAGACAAAGAAACGCTCATTACCACGTACAAAGCAATTGGCCTGCCGATTGCTTGCTACGCGTCCCCTAATTGGTCGCAAAGCCTAAAAACTACTCACTGGAAGAAACTACAGGCCTGCCAAAATACTGCTGTCAGAACCACCACGGGCTTTCTTCTTATGTCCCCAGGATACCATCTATATAATGAGGCGAGAATACTCGCTATTAGGGAGAGAAATTAGATGCTAACCAAACAGTTCCTGTTGAATACCCAGAAAACTGGGCATCCCATCAGACATCTGATTGATGAGCCAACACCGCCTAGGGGTTTAAGGAGTCATCTCCGTAAGCATTATGAGAAAATACGGAACCTGAGAACTCAGCCGTATGGAGCAAGCCAACACAAGCAGGTCCTCAGTGAACTCCATAAATAGGCGTCGGACCTTTATGCCAGGAATTGCGCGGTGAATCTAGTACTCAAAGAACAGTACCCAAAACTTGCGGAAGAGGAACGCATACTCCCCAGGGAAACGCGAGTCACTCTAGCTCAACTTAGCTATGGATACTGTAAGACGCTAAAATCTTACTTATCCAGAATCAGCCCCGAAATACAAAATGTATGCCCGCTTGCAATGTGTACTCACATGACAACAACCATCTCTTTAATTGTAATGTGGAACCAACGCCTCTAACAGCCCTTTCATTATGGTCCACCCCTGTTGAAACAGCAAGTTTCCTTTGACTCCCTTTAGAGGATATTGACCTGAGGCGAAGCACTGCTACAACAACAACAACAACCACTTGTGAAAGTGTAGACTCTGGATGAAATAAGCGAGCGGGCAGCTGTGAGTACAAAAGCAGCGGAACTTAAGGAATAGTCAATAAATTTGATTTGAAAATTCTTGCCTAAGATATAATAATATACAATATATTGGTACAACATACCCAACACTTTTGCTAGGTTTCCGCTTCTTGATTTGGAATTGGGTATTCCTCTGGACATTTACTGAATTAATCCATAACCACCAGTACGTATTTATTTCCGCGGTTACTAGTAAGAAATTGTGAACCAATTGGCCATGACTTCATGTTTTGGGCTCTTTTGCTCAGATGGAAATGTTGCAGTTGGTCATCCACGTGTTCGTGATTCCAAAATGACCTCCGTTTGGACAGTTATATAACTCACTGAGAATGTCAGGGATCCTTTTACTTAGGACAATTATCAATTTCATCTCACCACCATTACTTCAGTGCAAGCAACCGGAGGTCAATTGTTAGCTGTTCCATTGTGGCCAAAATGATTTTGTACTTGATTGGTCGTTTCGTTCTAGCCCTTGCATCACCAATGTCAGATCTAGATGTTCTTGCTCTGTTAATTTATCAATGTCCCATTTACCCGTCGATGTAATTGACGTCAGCCGTTGTTAGTTTTGTTACAGAAACTAAATTAATGCCGTTTTGCCTAAGAAAAACCAGCACTTAAACTTTCAGAATTTCGTCGTTTTATAAATATTTTTTATTTAATTTTTTGAAATTGATGAAGTAAAGCGACTTTAATAACTTCACAGAAAACATTTAGTTATAATTCTACCACTTAAAAAAAAAAACAAAACACAGAAAAATTTACAAAAGCCTTGTGATTGTAAATAATAAAGCAAAAGAAAAAAATACCCACCAGTGGGCACGCTTAGCAATAATTTATGCTTTTAGCCTTAGGCCCAAAGAGAACAAAGCACATTACGAACATATTTGATTATTCAAATGGCAGACTTTAGTTGTCAGCAGTATTTATTATGATAATAGCAAAGATATTATACAACGATAAGATGTTTCAATGAAACTACAACAAAAAATAAATTAATCATTTGTACTCAAATTTCAATGGCAACGGCGGTAGTACAATCAGTCCTCAGTTACTCATAAAAGTTAAGTTTTTATTATATTTGGTATTGGAAAAAAAAAAAAAATAAAACAT
Source organism: Eurosta solidaginis (assembly GCF_040869045.1). NCBI lineage: Eukaryota > Metazoa > Arthropoda > Insecta > Diptera > Tephritidae > Eurosta > Eurosta solidaginis. The sequence continues at coordinate 262,748,773 of NC_090320.1, forward strand.
TTGTAAACAATTTTATTTTTGCTTTTCAGGATTTGGATTAGCGTGTGTATTTGTGGAATTATCGAATTCGAATTATAACATTAAAAATATGCTTGACTTCAAAGATAAAATTAATAATACGTATATTTATGACGATGAAAGAATAATTTCTTTCGATGTTTTATCACTGTTTCCTAGTATTCCAACACAACTTGCACTTGACATTATACGAGAAAATTGGACCATAATAGAAAAATTCACTAAAATACCTAAGAAAATCTTCATGGAAATTTTAAAGTTCTGCATTGAAGAGAACAGATATTTTAAATTCAACGACATTATTTATACACAACTGAGAGGATTACCAATGGGATCACCAACGTCACCAGTTATTGCAGACATTTTAATGGAAAAGTTGCTGGATAACAGCGTGGAAAAATTAACAATTAAACCGAGGCTACTCACAAAATATGTTAACGACATATTCGCAATAGTCAATGAAAATGAGGTACAAAACACACTGGACGTATTAAATTCTTTTGATAGACATATTAAATTCACTGCGGAACTCGAAGACGACGGAAAGTTACACTATCTCGACTCAATTATAATAAGACAAGGCAATCAAATCAAGTTAGTGCGGTATAAGAAATCAACATTATCAGGACGCATCATTAATTTTCATTCGAAACATCCTAAGACAATGATATGTAATACAGCAATGGGCTGTATAAAACGAATGTTGAATATATCGGACGACACTTACCACAATGAGGTTAAGAAAGAAACAACAGTATTATTAAAAGATAATGACTTTCCGGATAATATTATTAAAACTTTAATAAGAATAGCTCTTTCAAAAAAAAAAAATGTGAAAACTAGATCAGAGAAAGCGAAAATATTTAAATCTGTAGTTTATGTACCTAAACTATCAGAGCGCCTTGCAAAATCTGATTGCTATAATAGTGAGGAAATAAAATTAGCCCACAAGCCAATCAACACATTAAAATGGATTTTCAATCGTACGAAATCGCTAATACCAGAAACAGAAAAAAGTGACGTTATATACAAAATACCTTGCAGAGGTAATGACAAAGAATTATGTAACAAGATATATGTGGGTACTACGAAATCAAAATTGAAACACGTCTCGCACATCACAAAACTGATTTTAAAAGTTGTAATCATACAAATAACCACAAAACAGCAATCATGGCGCACTGTGCCAGGGAGGCGCATACTCCGTAATTCGACGACGCTTCAGTTATCCAAAAAGAGAAACAAGGAAAAAGAGATATACATTGGAAATGTTACATATAGTGAATACACCGACGGACATACGTATGAACTACAAAACAGATATTGATAACACAGCGCAAGCATACAGACACTTGTTAATAAAAAAGAAACAGTTTAATACTCCTCGTTATACAGTACGAATGTGAAATAATGTAGGTATCAAGTGTTTTGATTAAAATATAAAATTATTGTTTTTTACATTAAATGTTTTTATGTTTGTTGTTAGTTCGCCCTTGAAGACGATTACCGAAGTGTAATCGAAATATATTGGTACAAAATATAAACACCGACCTCGAGCCAGCAATCATTTTAAATCATTGTTTTTAGTTGCTACTCCAGAGCAGCAGTGAATTATATGTTTTGCTACTGCTCCGGCTCTGAATACGAACAGATTAGATTATAGCGTCAAGGCATTGCAAAAAATGTTTTAATAATGCTCGTCGCCGCATATAAGACACGTCGTGATAGCTATATCGAAGAAAGCAAAATATTAACTAAGACCGATTTTTTTGAAGCAGAGCGGTAGGAAAGATAGGAAATTGTCTTCGATGGATATTTTCGCGTGTTTTCGGTCCCCAACACCCCCACCATAGAACTGGGCTCCTATCGCGATAAACGAACACGTAGCGAAAAATAATTTTACTCAAACGATAAATATGAAAGTGTCAAAAAATTCGTAAAAATTATAAGTTACTAGCGGCCCGGTACCTGCTTCGCTACGTATAAAGTGAAATATTAAATCAAACTCATTTATTACAAAAAAAATATATTTTATTATTTGCTAGCTATTTTAAAACCTAACCCAAAACATTTGGATAAACAATATTTTTTGTTTTCCATTTTGAGCATGAATAAAGAAACGAGGGTACGGGGGCACCGACTCTGGAAAAGACAACATAAAGTTGGCCATGTGAAAAACTCGATTCCTCCAAATTCACACCAAAAACGTTAAGTGTTTGCCCTTGGGCTTTATTGATGGACATCGCAAATGATAAACGCATAGGATATTGTAATCGTTTGAATTCAAAGGGCATATCAGTTGGAAGCTTAGGGTTACGCGGTATTAAACAAACTTCTCCTTTTGATTTACCAGTTAAGATCGTAGCTTCAATCAAATTTGGCAATAAATTTTTCACTGCCAATCTGGTGCCATTACACAGTTTTGGTGGATTAATATTTCGCTATAATATAATCAAATAACCCACTTTGAGATTCAAACAATGCGGTAACATACCAGCCGGTTCTAATGAATTTAAAAATTCGATTGGATAATTCAATGCCTCATCTTGATTCATAGCACTGTCAATTGATTTATATGGCGTGACTACACCTGGGAGTTTTGCTGGAATTTGAAAATTAATGACATTGATATGAATGATACTCGGTGCTAAAATGGCGCGTTCTCACAACCAATCATGATTTCTGTAATTCTGAAGAATATTTGGAAAAACACATTCAATCAATTCATCTATCGATTTCGTAATTATACAAAAATTGTTCGGTACAGTGATCAATCCATTGGTTCTGTCGATTTGTATTTTGCCATACCAATTTCTAACAATTGTTTTGAAAACTCATGGGCAGCTGGATCTTTTTGTAGGTGAATACGCATATTAATGTTCAGTGTCAATTTTTGTACATATCTCCAAAAAACTGATGACTTCAAGCAGGCATTTATTTCATCAGCGGGAGTTGATCGAGGAATGAAAGGCAATGTTTGTCGAAAATCCCCTGAGAGTAATATCAAAGTACCACTAAAAAACTGTTAACTACCACGTAAATCCTGCACTGTTCGACTAAATGCTTCTAGTGATTTTTTATTCGCCATTATACACTCATCCCATAAAACAATTGACGTTAATCGCAGAACTTTTGCCATAGCAGAATTTCTTGAAATATTGTAAGTTGGAGTTTCAGTCACCTGTACATTCAATGGCAATTTTAATGCAGGGTGTGCTCTCCGACCACCTTCTAATAATGTAGCAGCAATTCCCGAAGATGCAAGTGCCAATGCAATTTTCTGTTCGGATCGAATAGTCGCTAAAATCAGTGATATAACGAATGTTTTGCCTGTAACACCAGGTGTCCAAGAAATATAATCCACCTGCATTATTGGAAATGGCTTGCATGATTGTGTCATATACATGTTTTTGCTGAATATTCATTTTGATTATATTCGATTGTACAAATAAACGCAAATCATTGGAATTTAATTCCTGCTCACGTTGCAATTCACGATCAAACAGATCATGCATATCACGATTGGGTGCGATCATACCCAATTGTACTAATATTTTATTTGCAATCGTTAGAGACATATCTTCAATTATTATCAAGGCTTCGTTGTATATTTCCAAAGTTATCAGCAAATCAGGGTTTCTTGCACAAAGATGCATATGAATTAAAATGTCTTCTGCAATATAATGTTTATATTTGTTCCATGACTCAAGTAGATTTGATGGCATACATGTTGATAATATAATGGCAAATAGCATTTGTATTTGTTGAGGATGAGCCGAAATAGATGCATCATGAAGTGTTGAATCCTAATGTGAATCATCCTCCAACAAATGCAAAAGTTGGCATGGTTCATGGTATGTTTGACACAAATGACCGTTGACTGTTCTCAATTCTTGAAATGATTTTGGGCCATTCACGTTAACTAATAGCAATCTCAAATAAAACACTCAACATTGTTCGTATGTACTGTATATATTCTCCCAATTGCGTCTGTTTGGAAAATGCCAGGATGTTCATGAACTGCTGTTCCATGTTTACGTCTTTGTAATTTTTTCGAAGACACATTCCACGTGTAATACTGAGGCACTTCAGAATATAACAAATTTATCGCAAATGTATCAATTTCGCATAATTTGAAAAAAGCTGTTAACGTAGTTGTTTGTGGTTGTGCTGCTCTTTCCTATACATATGCTAAATTAAAATAAACACGTTGACTATTCTCAAGATGTAAAGCCAAGTGAACAATCGCAGGAAGTCTTTCGTGCACTGGAAACGACATAATCCTCCAGACAGCTTCATTGCTACTAATATAGCGCCCCATTTGATACTGAGTAACTTCATCATTTGTATTATCACCAGCAACACCGAAAATTGCCAAATTTCTCCCTTTATTTACATACTTGCAAATATATTTAATGGATTTGACAGAACTACAATATTCCGCATTTATATGAGCATTGAATATTTTCGATAATAATGGAAAATACGGAACCACCCAACGATTATCAACTTCAACTTCCTGGTTATGCATTCTAAAGGTTGCCGTTTTGCCATTATCATTAGGTGATCTACGTCGATACAACGGATATCCGTCATTGCCCGTTATTGTGTCTGAAGTAAATTGCCTTGTGTATCGTTTCGAACACTTTTCATCAATCATACATGGTGAATTCACATTTAGTTCACAGCACAGTCCATGTATCATGTTTTTAACGACAACTTGAAATAACTCAGGATCAGCAGTATAATCAGGTATTTCAGCTGATATAAGGTTATCGATTTGATCCGGAGTTATTTTATGTATTAGTATATGCGCGTGCGGCAATCCACTTTTCTGACATCCGATGGAGTACATATGGCAACCCACCTCCCCAAATACATGTAATTTCACAATTAAATGCATAACTGCTTTACATTTTTGCCAAAAAATACGCGCAGTAATGTCATGACGATCGGTTGTCGACTGTCCTGCAAATAAGTTGTTTTTGATGTAATCCCACTGCGGATTACATGTAAATGTAATGAACAGATCCGGTCGACCGTATTTTCGTACATAACACATTGTGTCTTATGCATATTCGTTCATATTCCGTGGGCTACCAATTTACGAAGATGGCAATATAGTTAAACGTCCGATGTCATTAATATTAGCATCATTCGCTGTCGCATCTTGCAAATGAATATATTGTTCAGATCTTAATTTTGCTTGTTTGAAACGAATAAAATTAAGACGTTCTGTTTCTATTTTGGCACACATTTCAGTGATGTACTGATGATATAGTTTACCACATCTCAAGATATAATTTTGTTCTTGTGGACGAACAATCAATCAATACGAATAAAAATTCATGGCAGTAGCTTTTTTCTGTATATGTAGACCTTAAAAAAAGTGCAAAATGTGACTTAAGAAGTTTATACAAATGATGAAATGTCAACACGCTGAAAATATTATTTACCTGTTCGTGAATCAATCATTGGTATATTGATATGGTAGCCATCGTCACCTCTCCAATGCAATATTGGGTATTGTAATGCGTCGTAACTACGATGAAGTTCCGAAACACGTTGCAATTGCTCATTTCTGCGATGAAGTATAATATCACGGGATTGAAACTGATCACCAAGAATTACAATTGCAACCTCATCAATTGTCGGTTCATGTAATCGCCTTTCATGTTCTCTAAAAGGTGTCCTATCAGCCCTTATTACGATTTTGTGATTATCAGATGGCATACAATCGAGAGCAATTTTTAACAATTGAACTAATGCGTTATGCTGATGGAAAAACCCTTTTAACCCACAAATAATTCTCGTCTTGTATTCAAAGCAATTGCACAACATTGATCCAATTCACGATTTTCATCACCAATAAAATAAATTTGCAAAAATTTATAATCAGCGTCGGGGTATGGCAATAATGAACCAGCTTGATTATAAATTTGGCCCTGAATCTGCAACATGTATGCGATTTTAGGTATATGTTGCATAATAATTTTTAAAACTATAGAATACTTTTATGATTCAGATTGATTGGGGCAATCCTGTTTAAGTATTTGCTTTAGAAGTCGGCATAAAATTATCTCTAATAATGTTAGTAGCACCAAAAGAAGTCATTTGAAATGCCGAATTGTATTGTTCAATATGACTCAAAAAGTGCTTCGAATTTTCAGAAGTCGCAAAAATTAAATGAAGACAATGGTTCGGGTGGAGTTTCTAATGCTGGCAATCTGACTTTGCCATTAGCACAACACATGTCGGGCGTTTCACCTGCAAATTTAGTCGCATCACAATGTGGACATATTGTGTCCATTATTCCAATATATCCATACATACTGTAATCAATCTGACTGTTGTAATTAAAAGCAGCACGCATAATTTCAGGTACAACAGATCTATTTCGTACATTACGTTCACGCTGCGATGCATTAGCTTGTGCTCGTTCATCTGGAGTCTGTGGTCGCCTTTGTAATGCCGCAGCATTTGCATGACGCGTTCGGCGACCTATATTTCCTCGTGTGGGTCGTGGCATTTTTCTTTCAACTAAAAAGAATAAATTAAATTTAAAAAAATATCTACATTAATAGTGGTACACCATATGTTTTTTCAAATAAGGAAACACACATGTATTCGTGTAATTCACTTCAACAGTTCAAAACTTACCGTTTTTTGCTCGGAAATTCGCTTTGCCCTATATTTCTTCTTTTCACAAATTCACAAAAACTTCAATAATTATTAAAGAAAAATACCATTTGCATTTTTATGTAATAATATGCACCCCGGTAATTTCGGACACTACTGAACGTATTGGGCTGCTTCGTTTATTCTGCTAACGAATGGTGTTGAGGCCAAAGAAAACGCTCCAGCGATGTTTACACTTCAATGTCATTTATTCTCCTAATTTGAATTTCCTTAAGGCTAAGAGCCAAAGCTCTATATACCTATCTATACAAAATATTCGTATATTTCTCTATGCAAAAAAACAAATGCTCCGTAATATTGTTCGATGTCTTTTCAAAGCCTACTTTGTTTGCCGATCTGCCTGCTACATACATACATGTTGATATAAATATAATGCAAGTAAGTTTGTAGGTGGGAATAATAAGTAAGCTAGTTAAGGTGAAAGTGCATAAATTTTTAGAGCGAAAGAGCGTAGCTAAGTAGGTAACAAATCGTTTAGTAAATGATTAAACTATTATTGACGTATGTATGTTAATATGAAAACGTATAATCCGCTGGCTAAGTGGGATGGATCTTACCAAACAAATGGGTTTTTGATGTGTTTTTCAAAATAATTGCACCATACATTGAGCGCTTTTTAGCACTTTTATGTAAAAAGAAGATTATACTGTTATGTGATTGAATATACCATTTTAACTGGTTGTAGTACAAAAGTATGCAATCTCTCAACCTGAAGGCGAGTTCCCAATTGGTTTATATCTCGAGTCCTTATTTACCCAGCGAAGAGAAAAGGCCTCTTTTAATTAGCATTGGATACTCATGTGGTTCAAACACGTCCTAGAGTTATCCGGGTCCACGTTTGAACGTAGCTTAAAAATTTGTTTTGGATAGGTGAGCCCGTTCTTGAGTTATAAAATCACAACGAAAAATGGCATTCATTTTTATATATATATACTCAGGATCTAATGAGTACATTTAGCCACCATTTCATATAATTCTCTAATCCGATTAACCATTACAGAGCTATTGCGAAAAATCGGTGCTCAAAGATCTCATGTCAGTCGATTTTCTTTTATCACATTATCGAGCATACTTTTCATCATAGAAAGATTCTAAACGTCTCTAGACGTCTCTTTTATTTTTGAATATTTATAAAGCTGAAGATATTTTATGACCACAAAAAGGGTAGGAAATATTGTAAGTAACTTTGATTTTTGAACACTTTTTGACTTTCTTAAAAAAATATTACTTTTTCCCGAAAGTTTTGTATGTTTACCTATGTTTTCTTCACCGGAGCCGGCTCGCTCGGAAAATTGTACTTGAGGACACTATATTTCAAACACATCATTCCAAGATTTCAATATCTACCAATCGATCAAATTAACAAATTTTAAACAAAGAAGAAAAGTTTGTTACCTACATGGCGTATACGTAATTTCTTTGTATGAACACTTCATACAAAATCGAGGTTTGATTTGGAAAATCTAATAATCGTTGAATCGCTGGGATTCTTCCAACAACACAAGTATACACGGTTTTGTATCTAGGCAACTAAAAGTGGTTTTTAAGACAATTTATGATGCTGAATCCGATTCTTCATTCCGTTTTTTAAGATTGATTCTAGTTTTTAATATAGTCAATAAATTCATTTTTAAAGATTTTTGTCAAAAAATATTCATTTTATTAACTTAAAAGTAACAAATCAGTAATGAAGACTGGTGGAACTTTGCCTTTTGTATTGTTTAGTATCTGTTTCACGTATTAGAGTTCAACGGTATTCGCTCAGCATGCCGTCATCCCATAATCCTTGGTATCGTCTTTCAATGTTGGCTAGATCTTGGTGTAGCCGCTCTCCTTGTTCGTCGCTCGTATCACCAAAGTCTTCGGGAAAAAACCGAGATGGGAATGCAGAAAATGCATCTTTAAAGATATTCTAGCTCCAATATTTCGATAATTTTCCAACATATCGCCAGTAATTTCCTTAAACTTAGTGATTACCAAGTAAGTGGTGAACGATATTTTGAAAAGATGCCAATGCGGCTGCTTCATCGGGCGTTAAACATTTTATAAACTTTTTATCAGCCATTAATTTTATAACATCAGGTCCGACAAATATTCCTTCTTTGATTTTTGCATATGAAAATTTAGGAAACAACTTGAATAAATAGTGAAAAGCTGGTCCTAATGCTTTTTCGAAGTTCTTTATAAGGCCTAGTTTAATGTGAAGAGGTGGCAGGAAAATGTCTTGTGAATTTACAAGTGTTTCAGCGGAGAAGTTTTGCTGTCCAGGCTCATATTGAGTACGACTTTGCCATTCTTTTCTCACATAATGATGTTCAGTTGCGCGGCTATCCCACAAGCATAAAAAACAACAAAAACAGTTTGAATCAACTTTGCAACACTGTCTCTGCGTTTTTATTTGCTCTAATCACTTATATTATTTTACAGTTACAGTTGAAATGACTTATCAAGCAGTGCTCGAATGCTCCATTAATCGAATTATTCGAATATTTTTAAGAATCCTAGTATGTATGTAATATAAAGGAAAGTTCAAAAACCTGCGTTCATTGTTGTCGCACAAATCAACCAGCTCTCTGTCATGCAGACAAGAGCTCACCATAGTTGTTTTTAGCATTTTTATTGTAAACATGACTCATTTACTTGCTTATCTCTAATACAATGCGTGATATTTTTGAATTTCCTACCAAAAATTGCTAATTGCGCACATTTTTAGAATTCTTGTTTTACGTTAATTCTGGTTGCATTTATGGGCGTGCTTACGTGAGAGTAAGTAAATGAATGGCTTATGATTAATTGTCATTTTCACAAGGGTTGGTTTAACCTTTGGGTGGCAGCATAACAACTGAGCAATAAACGTACACATATGTAATTATATATGTATTATGAGACATATTACACTAATTTCATATGCAATTTCAATTGTGAGGACAACATCAATTGCAATGAAGCAATTTTTTTTAAAGATAAGTTATTTATTAATGATTTTGTCACAGTGACTCAAAGTTTACATTAAATCACAGTGACAGCTTAGATGTAATCGCAATTATTAACTTATTTTGACAGAATTTCAAGTTCGTTCGCAACCCGATCAAAAAACTTGAGATAAAAAACAGCCACACGCATACATCGTAGCCAGGAGAGAATATGAGATGTACAACGTATATTATTACGCAGCCATACACACACATATACATAGAAGACAACAGTGAATAAGAGATGCTAAGCTAAGATAAATAACATATTACTCAGACTTATACACACACATCTATAGAAGAAAACATTCAATACGAGATACGGAAATGAGGAATAACTAAGAAACTTCTCGCGAAGGCTGAACGTGCAAAGTTCAGACATTGGGGGAAATATGTAAACGAGATAGCAAAGCGAATTAAAGTAGTAAGAGCTGAGGAATACTGACTCAGCTTGATTTTAACACGCTATATGTGAAGTACGCAAATACATTAAATTACGATTAGCTACTACCATAGTACTGTTCTTTTAAAGGAGCATTACAAATTCAGAACATTTGTGTTTATATATTTGACATTTCGGTGCTTCGAACGAAAATAGAAGGCGCATAATTATCTTGCATTTCTTTAAATTCGCAACAATATTTTCCTTTTGAGGGAAGTGATTGGTATTATAAATAAATGCAACTGTCAACAGCATTTTATACTCAGCGTGCTTTGCACACATAGCATGTTAACTTTTATTGTATAACGGTTGGTTGTACAGGTACAAAGGAATCGGGACAGATATAGATTTCCATATGAGTCAATCCATATGAAAACGTCTAACTCAAAAATCTGGCTACTCTCGGGTTTCGCTCAAACTTTGAGGGACACTTCTTTGGGGTCCTAAAGGAACAAATTGACACATTTAATTTCTTTATTTATTTTTATAATATTCACCATATAGTTGAAATCACTGGGCTAAACTCAAGTAAACTTGATATACAAATTTTGTTGCATAGTATTTAATTTTAAGCAAATGAAAACAAATGCTTGTTGTAATCTTTGAAATTCAGGCACAATCATTTAAAATTAAATAAATTTTTTATTGACGAGTTATTCTTATTACTGGAGGTTATTGAATTTATGTGTGCGCTTAATATTTTTATATAAAATAAATTAGTTAAAACAACGATTTTATTTTTAATAGTGCCATATGATATATTGAAAGAAACAGAGGGAAAAAATTATAATTTGAATATGAAAAAGCAAACAAAGTTTTATGGTCAAAATTGAATTTAAAGCATACAACAATGTTTTCATTGCATTAAAATAATAGCTGCTAGTTTTTTGTACTCGTAAGCAGTTTGATACTTAAAAAAAGTATACAAAATTTAAATTGATTTTCATGCACAGTGCTGTTGACAGCAGCGACCATAAAAAGCGCTGGCAATGTTTTTTAGGTTTTGCCTCGAAATGCGTTTGTCTCAACTCGATTCGAGTACATCCAGCTAAGTTAATTTGCGGACTGGGCTCCTCGTAATGGGGTCTAAGTATGTGAGACCACAACGCCTGTAAAAGAAGGAAAGCGGCAGAGTAAGGTACTATCACCAACGCTTGTCATCAACCAGTTACTGAGGCGGTGCGACAAAGGACCACTCAAACTAACATTGTATGCCTATGAAGTTTCAGTCGTCATAACCAGAATATGTCTCTGATAGATCAGCCGCTTCGTTATGTACATTCCCGGGCTCTGGAGTAGGGGGTTAACCGCCAACGGCAAAAAATTGATCTAGTATTATTTGCTAGGAAATATAAGCTCTCTAGTTCGACTAAGCTTAAGCTTGGAGGGGTAACACTGCAAGAAAAGAACAGCAAAAAATATTTGGGAAATATACCATACAGAAAGTTGTCGTTGAAATTCCATGTGGAAAAAAGAGAGTGAAAAACACCTCCGCAGCACTGAATGCATGTAATAGGCTGCTAGGATGCCGGTGAGGCTTAAACTTTTATTTGGCATTTATGGCAATTTTCAACATGTTTGGTGAACAGTCACAAAAAAAGGACCCATAACAAGAGAATATAGGGTTGCAGTTAATCAAAGATTAGCAAAACTGTGACCTTAAAACCTACCCCAGGAGCAGCATTTAATGTGATTCTGCATATTCCGCATGTAAACCTAATGGCCTAAAACAAAGCGTAAGCAACTTTAACAAGGTCTTAAAATATCGGTGTAGCTCGAATGTAGACCTTATTTTCATAGCAGTATAGGATCATCATATGTATTAGAACTCGTCTCTAAGAGCCGACGTAGGAAGTGCGAGTGCAGAAAGAAATTATTGAGCACGTTCTATGTTCATGTCCTCGCTCGACACAGTTGCCACATCTCAAGGCAGCAATTTAGCCAAGTTCTAGAAAACTTCTTTTATTCGCCAAGGTAACGAGGTTATGCTATATCATAAGTCCCTGTACCTAATTATGAGCAAGGCAAGTAGATGTTATAGAAAGCACAGCAATAAAGGGCGCATATTATTTAGGCGTAAGCACACATACACATAGAAGGCAAGAGTGAATATGATATGCAGCGGTGTACGCGGTTATAAAGGGCGCATACAACTATAAGTAAATTTTTGATATATGTGTATATTAGGGCGGGTCGATTTAAAAATCGCTCATTGCTCTGTAAAAACCGTATTCTAGGGATAAAAATAAGAAACTTTGCGAAGGAACCATACCTCTAAAACGAATTCTGGTGTCCCCCAATTTGGGTCGAACTTTTGGGTAGGGGCAAATTTTGAAAAATCCCACTTTGACCCATTTAGAGTGCTCCAATCGAGTCCAAATGTATGACCGACCCCCACTAACCTTGGAGGCCCGACCCACCGATGCCAGTGGCACACCCACTGGAACCCCCCTGGGGGTTCACCACACAAACATTTCAAATTATTTTATTGCAAATTTTTTTATTTGTTTATACGTAATAATAAAATGTTACGTATATGTAGTGGTGCACCTCTTTTCAGTTGGTATGTGTTTGTGCTGATTTTTTCATGTAAAGTGCAAAACCGGCGATTTTTTGAAATGTTTGTATGGTGAACCCCCAAGGGGGTTCCAGGGGGTGTGCCACTGGCATCGGTGGGTCGGGCCTCCAAAGTTAGTGGGGGTCGGTCATACATTTGGACTCGATTGGAGCACTCTAAATGGGTCAAAGTGGGATTTTTCAAAATTTGCTCCTACCCAAAAGTTCGACCCAAATTGGAGGACACCAGAATTCGTTTTAGAGGTATGGTTCCTTCGCAAAGTTTCTTATTTTGATCCCTAGAATATGATTTTCACAGAGCAATGGGCGATTTTTTCGCGTCCCCACAAATCGACCCAGCCTAATGTATATAACCTAATAAAATATGAGATACAGAAACGAGAAATAAATAAGCAAATATTCGAAAAGACTACTTGTGAAAAGTGTAGAATCCGGGAGAAATAAGCTAACGAGGCAGCGTAACTTAAGGAATAGTCAATATATTTGATAGGAAAATCCCTGCCTTACTTACAATATAACTCCATTGGTACACCATAGCTTGCAACCCAATACTTCTGCCAAGGTTTTCGCTTCTTAATTTGGAATTGCGTATTCCTATGGCCATTTACTGAAATAATCCATTACTATCAGTACATATTTTTTTTCCGTGATTAGTAGTAGCAAATGGACCAGCGACATCCATGGCGATCCTTTAAAATTATGAACCAATTGTCCATGACTTCAAGTTTTGGACCCTTTTGCTGAGATGCAAATGTTGCAGTTGGCCGTTTGGACGTTTTCGTGGACTATTATTTTTTCCATAATTGCGTTTTACCTAAGAAAAAGAAGGATTTAAATTTTCATTATTTCACCGTTTTACAAATATTTTTTTATAAAATTTTTTTTTTGTAATTCTTGAAGTAAAAGGACCTACAAAACTTTTAATTATAACCTTACCACATAGAAAAACCAGTAAAATTTACTTTTGTGATTGCAAATAATATTTCAAAAGAAAAATACCCGCCAGTAGGCACGTTTAGCAATAATTTATGCTTTTAGCCTCAGGCCCAAATAGAAGAAAACACATTACGAACATATTTCATTATTCAAATGGCAGACATTATTTGTCAGCAATATTTATTATGATAATAGCAAAGATATTATACAACAATAGGATTTTTCAATGAAATGACAACAACAAAGAAATTAAAGTAATCATTTTTACTCAAATTTCAATAGCAACGGCGTTGATATAATCAGTCCTCAGTCACTCATAAAAGTTAAGTTTTTATTATATTTGGTAATGGAGAATAAAAAAAGACATTTGTAAACAATTTTATTTTTGCTATTCAGGATTTGGATTAGCGTATATACAGTAGAGCCTGTAATATTCGATTAGTCGAATATTCGCATTATTCGAATGCTCTAATATTCGATTAGTTAAAATCGAATAATCGCAGCTGAGCGACTATTCCAATGTGCAATTATATACATAGTTAAGCTTAATTCAAATTTCAGAAATAAGGTTTTTCAATTAGAAGAACATTTTTCTAGGAGGGGTTGGCCAACAGCAGTGTTTGGCATGCGCTCCGGGTGTATTTCTGCCATGAAAAGCTCTCAGTGAAAACTCATCTGCCTTGCAGATGCCGTTCGGAGTCGGCATAAAATATGTAGGTCCCGTCCGGCCAATTTGTAGGGAAAATCAAGAGGAGCACGATGCAAATTGGAAGAGAAGCTCGGCCTTAGATCTCTTCGGAGGTTATCGCGCCTTACCTTTTTTTAAGCTTAATTCATATAAATTAAATGTTTTTCATTTTAGAAAACCAGTGTTTGTATTTGCTATTCCAGTGCGGCATTAGCAATGACAAATATGCTTTGCTACTGCCCCGGCTCTGAATATGAATTGATTGTAGATTTGAGGAATTGAAAACAAGTTATATTAATGCTTTTGGCCGCATATAAGATACGTCGTGATAGGTATATCGAAAAAACCAAAGTATTAACTACGACCGATTTTTTGAAGCAGAGCGGTAGGATATATAGAGCATTGTCTTCCGTAGATATATCGTCGTCTTTTCGGTCACCCCCAGAAATTTATAGGAACTACTTTTGTTTTCATTTCAGAATGATTGAAGGTACTGTCAGCATAATTTAGGTACTATTTCCTGGCTTTTTCGGTGTAATTTTCAGGCCATTTTTGGCTCTTTCTCTGATGATTTTGGTGACTATTTCACGGCACTACCGGTGTCTTTTATGGGTCACCCGGGTGTAGTTTCGGAATGGTTTTGAATACTATTTCGAGGTCGTTGCATAATTTTTGGGATATTTAGAGATCTTTCGAGGACTATTTTGTGGTTCTTGCGTGGTCAATTTGAGGCCAATTTGTATGTAACTTGGTCACTGATAACCTTCAGGTCTTCTTGCTATACGATCACTTACCGAAAAGTAGTTTCACTGAAACGATAAATATGAAATAAAAATTAGAAAAAGTTCGTAAAAATTACTAGTTATTAAGGACCTAATGAGAACTGTTAGGCACCGTATATATAGTTCTCTAATCCGATTAATAATTTCAGTGTTATTGCGAAAAATCGGTACTCAAAGATCTCATGTCAGTCGCTTGTCTTTTATCTTATTTTCGAGCGCACTTTTCATCACAGAAAGATCATGTATGATACATTCTAAAAGAACGGACGTATCTTTTATTCTTGCATTTTTATAAAGCTGAAGATATTTTATAACCACTACAAGTTTACCAATTTCGGGTTTTGATCATTTTTTGACTTTCTTAACAAACTATTGATTTTTCTGAAAGTTTTGTATGTTTACTTATGTTTTCTTCACCGGAGTCGGAATGCTCAGATAATTTTACTTGAAGATAATATTTTTCAAGCATATCATGCCAAGATTTCAATATCTATTAATCGACCAAATTAACAAATATTCAACAAAGTTGAAAAGTTTGTTACATGCATGGCGTATACGTAATTTCTTTGTATGAACACTTCATACAAAATCGAGGTATGATTTTGAAAATTTAACAATGGTTGAGCTTGGATTTTTCGAATAATCTCAATAAATCAACAATTCGAATAGTAAAATTCGATAAATAAACGTACAAGAATTAAAAATCGAATAGTCGAATTCTCGATTAATCGAATTATTCGAATATTTTTAACAGCCCTAATATGTATGTAATGTAAATGATTTTAAAGTTCAAAAGCCTGCGTTCATTGTTGTCGCACAAATCAACCAGCTCGCTGTCATGCAAAAAGGAGTTCACCATTTTTATTGTCAACGTGAGTCACTTACTTGGATATTTCTCTTACAATGCGTGATATTTTTGAATTTTCTACCAAAAATGGCTAATTGCGCACATTTTTATATTCAGCTGAGCAGAGCTCACAAAGTATATTAACTTTGTTCGCATAACGGTAATCCGTAACGGCTTATATTAATCGAGATAGATATAGACTTCTATATATCAAAATGATCTGGGTGACAAAAGAAATTCATTTAGCCATGTCCGCCCGTCCTTCCGTCTGTCCGCCCGCCTTTAAACACTATAAATTGAGTAAATTTTGAGGTATCTTGATGAAATTTCGTACGTAGGTTCCTGGGTGCTCTTCTCAGATTGCTATTTAAAATTAACGAAATCGAACTACAACCACGCCCACTTTTTCGAAAAACCAAAAAAGTGCGATAATTCATTACCAAAGACGGATAAAGTGATGAAACTTGGTAGGTGCGTTGGCCTTATAACACAAAATAAAAAATTTGAAAAATTTTGGACAATGGGCGTGGCACCGCCCACTTTTAAAAGAATATTTTTACAGTATAAAAGTAAATTATGTCAACATTCGACTCCAGTAATAATATGGTGCAACAAAATACAAAGATAAAAGAAAATTTCAAAATGGGCGTAACTCCGCCCTTTTTCATTTAATTCGTCTAGAATACTTTGAATGCTATAAGTCGAACAAAAATTTACCAATTCTTGTGAAATTTGGTAGGGACATAGACTCTATGACGATAACTGTTTTCTGTGAAAATGGGCGAAATCTGTTGAAGCCACGCCCAGTTTTTATACAATGTCGACCGTCTGTCCTTCCACTCGGCCATTAACACGATAACTTGCGCAAAAAATGATATATCTTAACTAAACTTAGTTCACGTACTTAGCTAGAATCATTTTATCTTGGTGTAAAATATTGCCGAAATACGACTATGACCACCCCCACTTTTCCGATATCGAAAACTACGAAAAATTAAAAAAATGCCATAATTCTGTACCAAATACGAAAAAAGAAATGAAACATGGTAATTGGATTGGTTTATTGACGCAAAATATAACTTTAGAAAAAACTTTGTAAAATGGGTGTGACACCTACCATATTAAGTAGAAGAAAATGAAAAAGTTCTGCAGGGCGAAATCAAAAGCCCTTGTAATCTTGGCAGGAATAATGTTCGTGGTATGACATATATAAATAAATTAGCAGTACCCGACAGAAGATGTTCTGGGTCACCCTGGTCCACATTTTGGTCAATATCTCGAAAACGGCTTCACATATAAAACTAAGGGCTACTCCTTTCTAAAACCCTCATTAGTACTTTTAATTTGATACCCATATCGTACAAACACATTCTAGAGTCACCTCTGGTCCACTCTTATTGCGATATCTCGAAAAGGCGTCCACCTATAGAACTAAGGCCCACTACGTTTTAAATAATCATTAACACCTTTCATTTGATACACATGTCACACAAACACATTCCAGGGTTACCCTAGGTTCATTTTGCTAAATGGTGATTTTCCCTTATTTTGTCTCTAAAGCTCTCAGATGAGTATGTAATGTTCGGTTACATCCGAACTTAGCCATCCTTACTTGTTTGAATTGTTGTTTTACATTACTTTTTGCTGTCCTTACGGGTATGTTTAAGCCAGAGTAAGTAAATGAATGGCTTATGATTAATTGTCATTTTCACAATAGTTGGTTTAACTTTTGGATGGCAGCATATGTAATTATATATGGAGTATAATATATATTACACTAACACAAGTGAAATATTACATTGTGAGGAAACTTCAATCGCAATACCATTTTTTAAGTTACAGATAAAGAACTTATTAATGGTTTTGTCGCAGCGACTGAAAGTCCACATTAAATCACTGCGACAGCTTATATGCAATCGCAATTATTAACTTATATTAACAGAATTTCGAGCTCGTTCGCAATCACCGACCCTGTTAAAACTCTTTTCAACCCAAATAAAATTAACCAAAGGACACGCGATTTTTGTTGTGACCTACAAGCACTAGATGCCGCCGTTAACTGATTCCGGAAGATATTCATTAACTCAAGGTAAGCATATGAAACAAATAACAGCCACACGCATACATCGACATAAAAGCTAGGAGTGAATATGAGATACAGAGATGTACAACATATTTTACGCAGACGTACACACATATATACATAGAAGGCAACAGTGAATATGAGATCCTATGCTGCTCTTAGCAATATAGAAAAAATATTACTCAGACTTATACACACATATCTATAGAAGGAAACATTCAATGTGAGATACGGAAAAGAGCAATAAATAAGCAACTATTCGAGAAGATTGTACGTGAAAAGTCTAGACCGTGGGAAAGATAGATGAATGAGATAGCTAAGAGAATAAAAGTAGTGCAAGTTAAGGAATACTGACAGCTTGAATTTAACACGCTATAAGTTCATTGAATTGTGAAGATCTACTACCATAGTAGTGCTGTTAATAAGGAGAATTACATATTGAGAACATTTGTGTTTATTTATTTAACAGTTCGGTGTTTCGAATGAAAACAGAAGGCGCATAATTATCCGGGATATCTTTAAATTCGCAACAGTGTTTCGTTTTGAGGGAAGTGATTGGTATTATATGTAAAAGCGCATGTGTCAACAGCATTTTTCTTCATAAAACTGCCAATTTTAAACCAAATGCACTAAAAGCGAACGTATTATGTTCCCCACTACAGCCGAATCCGAATTCGAACACCAAACGGGCCTAATACAATGTCCATATCAACTTTATAGGATATCGGCATACCCTTTCATTCCTTAAATCAGTGCTATATCACCTTATTTGGGCATGATTTAATACTGCCTGCCCCAGTTGAGTATATTTTCTTAATAATCTTGCACAGAGTGAAGTTTATCAAATTAAATGTGCTGTCTGGAGGAAAGCCGAAATCTGTATAGATTCTAGAGTGCATGCATTAGAAAAGCCCATAACATATACACCAAATCATCTCAGTTTTGTAAGCGACATCCACCGGATGTATATGTATCTGTATATCAGTCAATGCCTAAGTACATATGCAGGTGCTGTGCTAAGGGTATCACTATACCAAATATCGGTGCCCATTGCAGTGATATTAATATTTTGAGAATGCTCACGAGGGTCCAGTGCGTTCCAACAGACCAGCAAAATTTGCTTGATTTAAATCTGGCCAATACAGTTTACATTCCTTAGTGAAATACTTCAACTGTCGCCGAATTCTCGCTGCAGCAGTACAAGGCAACATGTATTTTCCTATCTCATTCCTTAACAGTAAAACCCCAATATAGTTTGCTATATAGAAAACATAGAAAAAAATGGCGTAGGTACAAAGCGCTCGTAAAGTTAAAAGTATAGAACATACAAATGTACGTCTACGAAAATAAAGTCTTCAGATTTATCTAGGGCTTTTTCAGGATATATGAAGGTAAAACATAACAGAGGATGCTTTACCAGAGACACATAATTTCGGGCTATTTGAACAGAGCCTTGTCGGCGACAAGATATTTTTTTTTTTTGTAGTTAGCGGGTGAATTAAGCTTAATTATCTTCGAGCTATATTTTGCTTATCGGCTTTTTATGCAAATTGACAAAAGTGAATCCATAACTTTTTAACAAAAAATCTATTTCCCTCATATAAACTCTATCACAAACACTTTAAGGTATCGCTTATATTCTGTATTCCCCCATACAGCATACCATTTACAAGCATATCCCGTAGCCTTACATTGACTTTGCTCTTGCTTCTACATAGATGACTCCGTGTAGTTAGATGAGATGTTTATATAATCCTTTGATATTAAGACCGAGCTTTCTTCCGATTTGTATTTTCCTGCTTTTTTAATTTTCCCTTACAAATTGAAAACACGGGACCATAATGCTGTATGCCGACTCCGAACGAGATTAAGAAATTTTGTAGCTCCTTTGCCCAAAAAATCGCTTATACTGTATCATAAGTATAACTTATTCCCCTACTACTCCTTGGCTCATTTAGAAACATCATCAAATTATTTTAATAACAATTCAACTGAATTATTCATACGCATTAAGAAAAAAGGAAGCTAAAGGCTTTTCACCATATAATCCTTTCTATTTCAATTGCTACTTTTAGTGCTTCAGTTTTAGCTTAAGCCACTAACCGCTATCATCAAGTGACAAGAGCTTTACCCTTGTGAGCATTTGTGGCCATTACCAGCACGTTTTTGTGGTGGCATCTAAAAAAAAAAATTATTAAACCCTTAAGCAACCATTTATGTACATAATGCGTTTCTTAACTGACCGTAGCAACGTTACCACCCAAGTGACCTACCAAAAGACCCACTTAGATAAAATGGTGAGCACAATTGAGAGAAAAGGTGAGGTAAGGTGGATTTTCAGCAGATTATCCATGCACACGAGTGAAAGTGCACAGTTTTGTGAGTGTGCATATGTGTGTGTGAAAATAAGTGTAGACTGAAAAAGGTAAATATCAAAATTCAATCGTTGAGCTTGAACAAAAATAAATACTTAGTTTTCGGTCGGCAGGAAAGGCACGTAACATTTAATTTTTTTATTCATATGCAGTTTACGTATATATGTATATATGCGATATGTGTGATCTCATTAAATGGCAGATAAAAAATGGCTTTTTATACTCAGCGTGCCCTGCACACAGAGTATATTAACTTTGATTGGATAACGGTTGGTTTTACAGGTATAAAGGAATCGAGATAGATATAGACTTCCATATATCAAAATCATCAGAATCGAAAAAAATTTGATTGAGCCATGTCCGTCCGTCTGTCCGCCTGCTCGTTAACACGATAACTTAAGTAAATATTAAGATATCTTCACCAAATTTTGTGCACGAGCTTATCTGGATCCAGAATAGGTTGGTATATAAAAATGAGGGAAATCGGATCATAACTACGCCCACTTTTTATATATATAACATTTTGGAAAACACAATAAACATGACTATTTGGTAAATAATACACCTACAATATTGAAATTTGACATGTGGACTGATATTATGACTCTTGATAAAAATTTCAAAAAAATTTTTAAAATGGGTGTGGCTCCGCCCACTTGTGATAAAATCAATTTTACAAATGTTATTGATCATAAATCAAAAATCGTTAAACCTATCACAGGGAGGTTGCCTTTACTATAAGGAATGCCTTTGAAGAAAAATTTACGATATCGGTTACGAACCACGCCCACTTTTATATAAAAGATTTTTAAAAGGGTCGTGGACGAAAAAAATAAGATATGTCTTTGCAAAATAGAGCTTTATATCAATGGTATTTTATATCCCAAGTGGATTTATAACAATACATGGGAAAAACTTCAAATTTTAAAAAATGGGCGTGGCAGCGCCCCTTTTTATGGCTAAGCAATTTTCTATGTTTCGGGAGTCATAACTCGAAGAAAAATTTACATATCGTAATGAAATTGTGTACATATATTTTCCTTATAGCAGAAAATATTTCTAATAAAAATGGACGGGATCGGTTAAAGACCACGGCAACTTAGATATAAAACAAGTTTAAAAGGGTCTTAGACTAGAATAATAAACTAAAAGTTAGCAAAAAATAGTTTTGAATAAATAATATTTCACATATCAAGTTTTATTGTAAGAGGAAATGTGGAGACATTTTTTTTTAAACGGGCGTTGTCACGTATTATGTAGAAAAGTAATTTATCTGAAATGAAATGTACAATTGAAGCTCACGCTGAGTATATAATATTCGGTTACACCCGAACTTAGACAGCTTTACTTGTTTTTTCATAATATTAATATTTAATATCAATGTCATAAAATGTAATAGCTTTATAGCTGAAGTAGTGCAGGTGGCAAGTATTCTGAATTTTAATAGACGATGAGATTTGGTGGAGACATGCATTTGCCTCTATGTGTCTGTAATATAAAACAATTTTTATATTTTAGCTTTTTGTTCGTTTCGGGAATTGGAATTATTTTATTAGGGCTAACTCATTGTGAGTGTTACATTCATTTTCTTTCGAAATAATGCTGGCAGCTGAGGTCTAGTGAAACGTACCACCATACACAACGTTATACTCTATCACAACTATGGCACGTAACTACTTTTATAAAGATGTCATGAAAATTCAATAAAAGGCATTATTAAATAATAAATATTTATTAATAATTTTTATTAATAATTTTAAGTAAATATTAAGTATTTTACATCTTATCCCTTCTGTTACGTCAAGGTCATTTGGTGACCTCGCGTATGAAGCAAAATTCCATCTAAAAATCCTAAAAAGCAAGGTTTAGACTAATGCTATAACTGTTAGTAAACAAACGTACGTGGTCCACAATAAGCTCATTCCGTGACCAGAGCTGTTGTTCTGAGCATAAAAAGAAATAATCATATAAAAAATAATAAAAATTATACAATTGGATATCATAGATCATTTAGGACATTTAGGCGATTTTTTTTCTTATTTATGATACAAGGATTTTTTTTTATAAGGACCTATGTTTTCTATGCCGATATCAGCTGGTTAAGGAGTCGTATTATAATAAGGAAAACTTTTCATTGCAGAACA
Source organism: Eurosta solidaginis (assembly GCF_040869045.1). Taxonomy (NCBI): domain Eukaryota; kingdom Metazoa; phylum Arthropoda; class Insecta; order Diptera; family Tephritidae; genus Eurosta; species Eurosta solidaginis. Next base: position 262,771,336 of record NC_090320.1, read on the forward strand.
CACGCGCAGGGTGTGCAAGCTCACTTCCAAGAGGTGAACCGGCTTAAAAAACTAGTTTTAAATGTTTTGATATTAATACTTCCATTAGCTGAACAAAGGACCTTCGGTTTAGTAATCCAGTATTCTACGTATATTTCATGTCCATCTTGTCGCAGAAATATCGATATATAATCAATTAAACCAATAAATCATAACAGCTGCATCAAAATTATAAAATTTTTTACCAATAAGCCTTGCAAAGAACAACAAGAAATACGAATGTCGAAAACTGTAACTGAGATTATAAAAATTTGATCAGATGTACATACATAGAAAATATAGGGATGGTGATTTCGCGAACTTTACATCACATGTAGAAATTTTTCTTTAATTAATCTACATGACTTTTAAGAAGTTTTTATCTCTTACTCCCACTTCCACTTTCTCTTTTACTATTCCCTTCATTTATCTCCTTCTCTCCTTCCCCTCAAACTTTCTCTTGTACTACTCCTTTTATTACTTCTCCATTTTGTTTCCTCTTCCTATGTGTTGCTCTGCCTCTTCGTCATATTTTTTTCTTTCTCCTCTTTACATGTACTCATATTTTTCAGTTCGCTATCCTTCTCCATCACCCGCGAACCTTATCTGACTATCTATCCATACGCCAATCGCTTCGGCTCTGCTACTAGTACGATAATGGTGGATTCACTTCCCAATATTTTTCGCTAATTTCGCAATCATAAGTCGCTATCATACCACCGCTACTTATCACACCACCTCAGAGCTTTGAAGATATATATATGTACTATTTTCCCTTATGAGCTTTTTGGGGAAAAAGACCACAACCATCTACACCAATTTAAGATCACCAAAGAAGAAAACAACTTTTGCAGGATTAGTTAGACGATTAGTTGAACATGTTCTTCTTATTTACAAGGAATTATCACCGTCCCAGCGTTTAATGCGATTTTGCACTATAATGAAACCAGAAGTAGAAAAGTAGCGTCATAGGCGAAAATCTGGCCCAAAAGATTGCGCGATCTTTTATTCAAAATTTTCCTAAACTTAAAGTTGAAAAAGTTCTTCTCATATCAGTGAGGAGCTAGTTGGGCCAACTGAACTAAAGTACAGCGAAAACAATAACCTTAGCTAAGTAAAAAGTATCTTTATGACCATTTCGGAGAAGAGAGATGGTCATAATCTCAATTTAATTCACACTGCAACCATTTGAAATTTAACGTTTTCTAACGCTCATAACTTTAATTGACTTTTTAGTCTTTTGAAGTGGTCATAAGGTCGATTGACTGACCGCTGACCTTAATTCCGCCTTCGTTTTGTTCTCCCGTTTGCCACTTTCTTACTTAGGAAAGCTTCTGCCCCCCCCCCCCCCCCCCCCCCTGACACTTCAAGCCGAAAACGTTTGTATGCGTACTCTATCTTAATACAGTTGACAGAGTCAAGTCATTTGTTCTTTCTGCTACTGACTGAATATCAGGTCATACTATAATTATATAATGTTTATATTCAACTTTGCTTTATTGTCATTGTAGCCCGCACCCCCGTCTTCAATGTGATCAGTCCTAAAGTGTTTGAATAAATTTAGCATATTTCTTTAAAGATATTTATTTAAAGAGCGAATATTTTGTATTCAAATTCACGCAAAACAACAACAATACAAACTTCTTTTAACCACTTTAAACCTATTCACTATTTCAGCAAGCAAATAGAAATTAGAGATATGGTTCCACTTGCTGCAGAAACCAATGTAGGGGAAGCAAAGTCTAACTCAAGCTAAGTCGAATAAATGTCTGTGTGTGCGTGTATGAGAAGACGTAAAAAAAATTTCTGAATTTCTTTAGCTCTACTGAAATAAACTTAACTATATTCCCACTTTTTCTTCATACTTACGGCATTAGTTTTGCTTAATTCCTCAATTTATATTCAGCTACCATAATCGTTAGCCCACTACACAGTGAAATTGTACTAAGTTTAAGGACTTCAGAGTGCAGCAGCAATAGAGAAGTTGGTGGCTCAAGAAGAAAAATACTTCAGATCCTCACTTGAATAAAAACAAGTAAAGGTGTCTAAGTTCGAGTGTAACCAAATATTATATACCCACCGTGAGCTTCAATTGTACATTTCATTTCAGAAAAATTAGTTTTCTACATAACACGTGGCACCGCCCATTTAAAAAAAAAATGTTTCCACATTTCCTCTTACAATAGAACTTGATAAGTGAAGACCCATTCATTCAAAACTATTTTTTGCTAACTTGTGGCTTATTATTCTAGTCTACGACCTTTTAAATTTGTTTTATATCTAAGTGGCAGGGGTCTTTAACCGATCTGGTCCATTTTTGCTAGAAATAATTTTTGCAATAAGGAAAAAATTTTATTGCGATATGTTAATTTTTCTTCAATTTATGGCTCCTGAAACATAGAAAATTGCTTAGTAATAAAAGAGACGGTGCCACACGAATTTTCAAAAATTTTAGTGTTTTCCAATTTAATGTTATAATTCAATTTAGAAAATAAAATTCTATTGATACAAAGCTCTTTTTCGTTAAGATATAGCACTTTATTTTCGTGTACAACCCTTTTAAAATTTTTTTATATAAAATTGGGCGTGGTCTTTAAACGATCTTGTCCATTTTTTCTAGAAATATTTCCTGCTATAGGGAAAATATGTGTACACAATTTCATTACGGTATGTTAATTTTTCTTCGAGTTACGGCTCCCAAAATATAGACAATTACTTAGTCGTAAAAGGGCGTTGCCACGCCCATTTTTTAAATATCAATTTTTTCCTATTTATTGTTATAAATCCACTTGGGAAATGAAATACCATTGATATAAAGCTCTTTTTTGCAAAGATATACCTTATTTTATTCGTCCACGACCCTTTAAAAAATATTTTATAAAAAACTGGGCGTGATCCTTAACCGATTTCGCTAATTTTTCTTCAAAGCATTCCTTATAGTAAAAGCAACCTCTCTGCCGAATTTTGTTACGATAGGTTTAACTATTTTTGATTTATGATTAATAATATTTGTAAAATTGATTTTATCACAAGTGGGCGGTGCCACGCCCATTTCGCTCATTTACAATACCAATCTATTCTGGGTCCAGATAAGCTCGTGTATAAAATTTGGTGAAGATATCTCAATATTTACTCAAGTTATCGTGTTAACGGACGGACGGACGGACGGACATGGCTCAATCAATTTTTTTTCGATTCTGATGATTTTGATATATGGAAGTCTATATCTATCTCAGTTCCTCTACACCTGTACAACCAACCGTTATCCAATCAAAGTTAATATACTCTGTGTGCAAAGCACGCTGGGTATAAAAATATATGTACATATGTATATACTTTTAGAGGAAAAAGACATTAGTAATACACATATTTGCATATATTAGCCTGAGTCAATATTTTCATATTAAAACGTAAAAACTTCTCATCTCACAATATATGTTCTAAAGCGCTGTACCTCAATCTTTGTCATAATCAACCCTTTTACCCATATAATAATATATTGAACGTAGGCTCAGATAGGGCGTTTTCCGACAAAATTTCAGAAAGGAATTTTTTGGTAAAAGTCTAAGGTAGGGCGTTTTTCAAACAAAATCAGATGTAGCTTGTTTTCTTAACGTTTTCTGAGATAGAGCGGGTTTGAGTCGGCAGTCGAGTTACGGTTATATTCTATAACTCGACTGCAGGCTAAGATCTGTAGATCTTTTAAGACAAAATATAACTCAATTAAAATAAACACATTTCGTTTGCAAAAAAAAAATTGATTTTATACGAAAAACGTTTCACTTGTTTTGGAAAAGCTTCATTTGATTTGAAAAAAATTTAGTTTGACTTGAAAATGTTATAACTGACTGTGTCGTCGATGAGGTTTTATTGTTATTTGTTCATAACACACCGAAGATTTGTCGATAACACGCCGATGACATAGTGATCACACTCTGATTAAAATAAAACCTTTTCCATTACAAATTGATACGTTTTTAAACGGTTTTCTTTAGCTTGACTTTGTGTGGCGGCCGTTGTTTACGAATTGTGTGATTAAAATTTAAGTAACTTCCCGATAAGCTACAAGCTTGAAACTTGAAATATAGTTTAGAACCCGATGACAATGCAATGATAAGAAAAAACACCGATAGGTGGCGCGTGGATCGAAACATTTAAAAAAATCGTATTTGTGGGCCGATTTGGTTCATATTTCGAACACATAATACATACATGAATAGAAAGCGAACTGTGAAAAAATCGCCGCTAAGTTGCGCAGGTAACGAAGTATTCAAAAAAATCGTATTTGTGCTCCGATTAGGCTCGAATTTGAAACACATGTTACATACATGAATAGAAAGCCACTTACGAAAAAATCGCCGCCAGATAGCGCAAGGATCGTTATATTCAAAAAAATTGTATTTGCGGTCCGATATGGCTCATATTTGGAACACATATCACATACAGATATATAAATCGCTTTTTGCAAAAAAAAAAATTTCGCTAGGTGCGGCAAGGATCGAGATATTCGAAATAATCGTATTTGTGGTCCGAATATTACATACAGTTAGGAGTGACATGAAAATACCCTGTAGTTCGAGGAGGGACAAGCACCAATTCAAGTAAAGTCTTTGTAATAGTTATGTATTGAGGACTTAGATTGTAATAAATTGTCAGGAAAGAGTCCTTGTAATAATGGGTCAATAAATGAATTAAATAGAATGAGAAATAACAGGCAATTAAATGAAGACTAAAAACTTGAAAATAATATTATTAAGAAAAGTTTAAAAGTTTACAAACGGAGAAGATTACTAGATATGTTTCTGAATTTCACTTATTCATCAGCTAGCTGCTCGAGAGCTGAGTATTGAACTCGAATCTTCAACTTCCATACCAGTGCAAAGGCACTTTAACCACTCAACTATATGAATGCCCTGCTGCTCGCCCTGCAATTGGTCTCTAAGTATTGCCTTTGGTTTTATTCCTTTTTATGCACCATGTAGGTACATATAATTCTATATGCTCTGAGTGTATTCATTTTATAAATTTTATTTGTTAATATATAAAAAAATGTATTCCTAATATTAACTATGATATTTTATTAATTGGACCCCGAAATTCAAATTCAGCCACATCCATAGCTTATAACTAACTTTTGAAATTTACAAAAAAAAATCCTTTCACACTGTACGCATTGTTATGCGTTTTCTTTTAATTATTTGTCTTACCCTGATATCAATATATACATACGTACGAATGTAATTACTTAAAGATACTTTATACAAATAAAAACATATACATAGGTAAATAAAATTGCAAACACATACACAATTACAAGCATAATTGGATTTTTTTACAACTTTTATAAACTTTTTATGAATAGATCCTTCCAAACACACAATCGCATACAGAGAGACCACAAGCACACATATATTCTAATAAATAAATTTATGCATAGAAATGTATGCGAACTTAAAGCCAATACTGAACTTTCTCATAATCGTTGAGCGCTGGTTGCGGTGCAAGAAAAATAAAGAAACTTTTACTTAAATTTCCAGCTTCACTACAAAAATATTTCGATATAATAGCTAGTAGCTAGCTTCTACACTAACTCGGATTTTCACCAACACCAAAACTATTAGCTGAATAACGGCCATCCATTCCCTGCAGCGAAATGTACCATTTTCGCACTAGAGGTCTAATGATTTCATTCATACTGGTGCTAATTGGATGCAGAGTGGGACGGTTAGCAGGAATTCTTAAAATAAAAGTGCTTTAGCAATTTAGTGCTGAGAAATTTGTAGATATTTAAATTAATCAATCCAAGGTTACGATTTTCACGGAACCACCCACGACAGAACCTGTTACGAACGCATTGTTAAAAAGTTCTGCAAAAAAAGACAATTGCAATATCGTATCACAATTTTAAAAGTGTCAATTGAAAGACCTGCGAAAACTAATTCAAACTAAAGATCCTATTATTTTACCACAGTCATATTATCTAAAAACAGTGCTACAATAATTTCGAGTCATATTGCTTACAATCTTTGACATTGAGTAATTGATGAAACGAATATTTTTCTTCAACATATTGTATTCGCAAATTTCGAAGCAGCGGTGAAACATCAAAATTACCTGTGATGACGAATTTAAGTAAACTCACTTTGGATTTGTTTAGTTTTAGATGATTTTGGCGCTGCAGGGTTATCAACAAGAGTCGTTATGGAGTCCTTTGACGCTAAATTTTTACAATGAATATAAAAATTTTTTAAAATATTTCTATTACAGCGCCACTCAGCTAGAAGGAGATGGGTTTGTCAACAAAAAAAAGTTCGCCCTATAAGCAATGATGGCACTGCGCATAGTGGGCACTGGACTTTGGCGGTTGAAAAGCTTGTAAGCTTGTATGGAGAAAGCACCGTAAAAATGTTTTTTTTTTTTTTATCCCTGTCATCAAAAATTCACTTGTGTTACAAGACTTACATTTTGCTGAAATTACCCTCCAAACCAAGAGTGGATATGAACTTTAGCAATCATTGACTCATTGGTCTTAAAAAGTAGGAACAAGAGTTGAGGAATTTTGTTCGGTGACAAACCGATTCGACCTTTGGTGACATGGGATTTTTCGTGTGCGTGTGAGCTATTATCTTGCAGCGGTTGCATACTTTTAAACGCAAATAAAAGTTTGAACTTCAATGACCAGGGTTGTCAGACCATCCATTAGATCATCCAAAACCGTTTTCCAAATACCCAAAATCACCAAAAAGGCCCAATTGTCAAATTTTGTATTGAATCTCATTTGTAAATTGCATCAAAAGTGAATATAATATACATTTCTTAAGAATAAAGTAAAAAAATTACAACAAAATAAACAAAAATAATACTAACACAAAAAAAAAACAAGTAAGGACGGGAGTGCCGAAGACTTCATACCTTTCATGAATGGGGCTGAACAATAATCTTATCCTATTCGTAATCTCCTGTATAAGATAAGAAATATATAGTGACATACCTAAACTATTTTAAGCTAAATATAAAAAATGGCAAAAAAACCCCTTAACCGAACGATCGGTTGTATGGGAAATATATTATATATAGCTCCGATCCAAATGATTTTTACAGGAAATCTTCTATGATATATTATAATAAACATCACCAAGTTTAACGTTTTTATACTCAGTTGAGCAGAGTTCACAGAGTATATTAACTTTGATTGGATAACGGTTGGTTGTACAGATATAAAGGAATCGAGATAGATATAGACTTCCATATATCAAAATCATAAGGATCGAAAAAAAAAATTATTGAGCCATGACCGTCCGTCTGTCCGTCCGTCCGCCTGTCCGATGATATAATAACCTGAGTAAATTTTGAGCTATCTTGATGAGAACTCATCTCAGATCGATATTTAAAATCAGCAATATCGGACTATAACCACGCCCACTTTTTCGATATCGAAAATTTCGGAAAACCGAAAAAGTGCGAAAATTCATTACCAAAGACCGATAAAGTGATGAAACTTGGTAGGTGAGTTGAACTGATGACGCAGAATAGAAAATTAGTAAAATTTTGGACAATGGGCGTGGCACCGCCCACTTTTAAAAGAAGGTAATTTAAAAGTTTTGCAAGCTGTAATTTGGCAGTCGTTGAAGATATCATGATGAAATTTGGCAGGAGCGTTACTCTTATTACTATATGTATGCCTAATAAAAATTAGCAAAATCGGAGAACGACCACGCCCATTTAAAAAAAAAAATTTTTTAAAGTCAAATTTTAACAAAAAATTTAATATCTTTACAGTATATTAGTAAATTATGTCAACATTCAACTTCAGTAATGATATGGGGCAACAAAATGCAAAAATAAAAGAAAGTTTCATAATGGGTGTGGCTCCGCCCTTTTTCACTTAATTTGTCTAGGATACTTTTAATGCCATAAGTCGAACAAAAATGGTAGCGGATTAGATTCTGGGACAGTAACTTATTTCTGTGAAAAAGGGCGGAATCGGTTGAAGCCACGCCCAGTTAACGACGTTAACACGATAACTTGAGCAAAAATCGATATATCTTTACTAAACTCTGTTCACGTACTTATCTGAACTCACTTTGTGTTGGTATAAAAAATGGCCGAAATCCGACTATGACCACGCCCACTTTTTCGATATCGATAATTACCAAAAACGAAAAAAATGCCATAATTCTATACCAAATACGAAAAAAGGGATGAAACATGGTATTTGGATTAGTTTCTTGACGCAAAATATAACTTTAGAAAAAAACTTTGTAAAATGGGTGTGACACCTATCATATTAAGTAGAATGAAATGAAAAAGTTCTGCAGGGCGAAATAAAAAAACCTTGAAATCTTGGCAGGAATACTGTTCTTGGCATTATATATATAAATAAATTAGTGGTATCCAACAGATGATGTTCTGGCTCACTCTGGTCCACATTTTGGTCGATATCTGTAAAACGCCTTCACATATACAACTACCACCACTCCCTTTTAAAAGCCTCATAATTACTTTTAATTTGATACCCATATCGTACAAACACATTCTAGAGTCACCCCTGATCCACCTTTATGGCGATATATCGAAAAGGCGTCCACCTATAGAACTAAGCCCCACGCCCTTTTAAAATACTCATTAACACCTTTCATTTGATACCCATATCGTACAAACATATTCTAGAGTCACCCCTGGTCCACCTTTATGGCGATATCTCGAAAAGGTGAACACCTAAAGAACTAAGGCCCACTCCCTTTTAAAAAGACGCATTAACACCTTTCACTTGATACCCATATCGTAAAAACAAATTCTAGAGTCAAACCTGATCCACCTTTATGGCTATATCCCTAAATGGCGTCCACCTATAAAACTATGGCCCACTCCCTCATAAAATACTCTTTAATGCCTTTCATTTGATACATATATCATACAAGCACATTCCAGGATTTCCCTCGGTTCATTTTCCTACATGGTTATTTTCCCTTATGTTGTCACCATAGCTCTCAACTGAGTATGTAATGTTCGGTTACACCCGCACTTAATCTTCTTTACTTGTTATATTGGAAATTAAGGGAGAAATTGCTAAAAATCTTTCTATCTGAATAGTCGGTTGTATGGGAAATAACTATATATATCTCCGATCAAAATATTTTTTCAGGATATCTTCTATGATATATTAGAATATATATCACCGAGTTTCACGTTTATACTTTCTAAATTGCGGCAGGAATGACCTAAATCGTCTTATCTGAAAGATCGGTTTTATGGAGATATATGTTATAGTGGTTCGATCCTGCCGGATCCGACAAATGTTTAATATAATACAAAACTACATCCTTGTGCCAAATTTCATTGAGATATCTCAAAATTTGAGGGACTAGTTTGCGCTAAAACAGACAGACGGACGGGCAGACGGACGGAAAGGCGGATGAACAGGCGGGCATGGCTATATCAACTCAGTTCGTCGTCCTGATCAATTCAGTATAATTAATGGTGAGACTATCTTCTATATTTCTCAACGTAACAAACATCGGAACAAAGCTAATATATCATTTCCAAGGTATACTCAATAGAATAAAATAAAAATTAACAAGTAAGGACGAGACTATTTTCGGCTGTGCCGAAGACTTCATACCTTTCATGAATGGGGCTGAACAATAATCTTATCCCGTTCGTAATCTTCAAATAATCGGATGTATAAGATAAGAAATATATAGTGAAAAGATGTACATAGCTAAACGATTTTTAAGATAAATATAAAATAAACAAATAAGGAAGGTTAAGTTCGGGTGTAACCGAACATTACATACTCAGTTGAGAGCTATGGTGACAACATAAGGGAAAATAACCATGTAGGAAAATGAACCGAGGGTAATCCTGGAATGTGTTTGTATGACATGTGTATTAAATGAAAGGTATTAAAGAGTATTTTAAGAGGGAGTGGGCCATAGTTCTATAGGTGGACGCCATTTAGGGATATCGCCATAAAGGGGACCAGGGGTGACTCTAGAATGCGTTTGTACAATATGGGTGTCAAACGAAAAGTATTAATGAGTATTTTAAGAGGGCGTGGGCCTTAGTTCTATATGTGGACGCCTTTTCGGAATATCGTTATAAAAGTGGACCAGGGTTGACTCTAGAATGCGTTTGTACAATATGGGTATCAAACGAAAGGTGTTAATAAGTATTTTAAAAGGGAGTGGGCCATAGTTCTATAGGTGGACGCCATTTAGGGATATAGCCATAAAGGTGGACCAGGGGTGACTCTATAATTTGTTTGTACTATATGGGTATCAAATGAAAGGTGTTAATGACTATTTTAAAAGGGTGACTCTAGAATTTGTTTGTACGATATGGGTATCAAATGAAAGGTGTTAATGAGTGTTTTAAATGGGCGTGGGCCTTAGTTCTATAGGTGGACGCCTTTTCGAGATATCTCCATAAAGGTGGACCAGGGGTGACTCTAGAATTTGTTTGTATGATATGGGTATCAAATGAAAGGTGTTAGTGAGTATTTTAAAAGGGCATGGGCCTTAGTTCTATAGGTGGACGTCTTTTCGAGATATCGGCATAAAGGTGCTCCAGGTGTGACTCTAGAATGCGTTCGTACAATATGGGTGTCAAACGAAAAGTATTAATGAGTATTTTAAAAAGGAGTGGGCCTTAGTTCTATATGTGGACGCCTTTTCGAGATATCGCCATAAACGTGGACCAGGGGTGACTCTAGAATGTGTTTGTACGATATGGGTATCAAATTAAAGGTTTTAATGATGGTTTTAAAAGGGAGTGGCCATTAGTTGTATATGTGAAGGCATTTTCGAGATATCGACCAAAATGTGGACCAGGGTGATCCAGAACTTCATCTGTCGGGTACCGCTAATTTATTTATATATGTAATACCACGAACAGTATTCCTTCCAAGATTCCAAGGGATTTTGATTTCGCCCTGCAAAACTTTTTCATTGTCTTCCACTTAATATGGTAGGTGTCACACCCATTTTACCGAGTTTTTTTCTATAGTTATATTTTGCGTCAATAGACCAATACAATTACCATGTTTCTTCCCTTTTTTCGTACTTGGTATATAATTATGGCATTTTTTTCATTTTTCGTAATTTTCGATATCGAAAAATTGGGCGTGGTCATAGTCGCATTTCGTTCATTCTTTATACCAAGATAAAGTGCGTTCAGATAAATACGTGAACTAAGTTCAGTAAAGATATGTCGATTTTTGCTCTAGTTATCAACAAAAAACCGCTGTGGTGGCTGAATGGTTATAGCAGCGGAGCCTAAACGTTGCCGATGAAGGAATTTAGCAGTTCCCGAAATGGATCTATACAACGAGCTTTGGCAGTTGTCTAAATTTTTTCTTTCTTCTATTCTAATTTAAAAATTTTTTCAATTAAGAAAAAATTTATCATAACAATAATAATGATAAAAAAATTATTGTTAGGCCTTGAGCTCGATTCGAACCCGCGATCTTAAAATCAGTAGGCCGATATAACAACAAAAATTGTTAATACATCCCAGAGCACGGGGAAAAAAGTGTCAATAAAATATGACAATATGGCAGCATTGCCAACAAACAAGTCCAATTTTCACAGCCATTCTGCAACAGATGTCGCAGTGTTGTGAATATCAATTGGCGCGAACCAGAATAGAAGTAGAATTAATGAAGACAAACAAAAAACCGCTGTGGTGGCTGAATGGTTATAGCAGCGGAGCCCAAACGTTGCCGATGAAGGAATTTAGCAGTTCCCGAAATGGATCTATACAACGAGCTTTGGCAGTTGTCTAAATTTTTTCTTTCTTCTATTCTAATTTAAAAATTTTTTTAATTAAGAAAAAATTTATCACAACAATAATAATAATAAAAAAATTATTGTTAGGCCTTGAGCTCGATTCGAACCCGCGATCTTAAAATCAGTAGGCCGATATAACAACAAAAATTGTTAATACATCCCAGAGCACGGGGAAAAAGTGTCAATAAAATATGACACTATGGCAGCATTGCCAACAAACAAGTCCAATTTTCACAGCCATTCTGCAACAGATGTCGCAGTGTTGTGAATATCAATTGGCACGAACCAGAATGGAAGTAGGATTAATGAAGACAAACAAAAAACCCCTGTGGTGGCTGAATGGTTATAGCAGCGGAGCCTAAACGTTGCCGATGAAGGAATTTAGCAGTTCCCGAAATGGATCTATACAACGAGCTTTGGCAGTTGTCTAAATTTTTTCTTTCTTCTATTCTAATTTAAAATTTTTTTCAATTAAGAAAAAGTTTATCACAACAATAATAATGATAAAAAATTATTGTTAGGCCTTGAGCTCGATTCGAACCCGCGATCTTAAAATCAGTAGCCCGATATAACAACAAAAATTGTTAATACATCCCAGAGCACGGGGAAAAAGTGTCAATAAAATATGACACTATGGCAGCATTGCCAACAAACAAGTCCAATTTTCACAGCCATTCTGCAACAGATGTCGCAGTGTTGTGAATATCAATTGGCACGAACCAGAATGGAAGTAGGATTAATGAAGACAAACAAAAAACCGCTGTGGTGGCTGAATGGTTATAGCAGCGGAGCCCAAACGTTGCCGATGAAGGAATTTAGCAGTTCCCGAAATGGATCTATACAACGAGCTTTGGCAGTTGTCTAAATTTTTTCTTTCTTCTATTCTAATTTAAAATTTTTTTCAATTAAGAAAAAGTTTATCACAACAATAATAATGATAAAAAATTATTGTTAGGCCTTGAGCTCGATTCGAACCCGCGATCTTAAAATCAGTAGGCCGATATAACAACAAAAATTGTTAATACATCCCAGAGCACGGGGAAAAAGTGTCAATAAAATATGACACTATGGCAGCATTGCCAACAAACAAGTCCAATTTTCACAGCCATTCTGCAACAGATGTCGCAGTGTTGTGAATATCAATTGGCACGAACCAGAATGGAAGTAGGATTAATGAAGACAAACAAAAAACCGCTGTGGTGGCTGAATGGTTATAGCAGCGGCGCCTAAACGTTGCCGATGAAGGAATTTAGCAGTTCCCGAAATGGATCTATACAACGAGCTTTGGCAGTTGTCTAAATTTTTTCTTTCTTCTATTCTAATTTAAAATTTTTTTCAATTAAGAAAAAGTTTATCACAACAATAATAATGATAAAAAATTATTGTTAGGCCTTGAGCTCGATTCGATCCCGCGATCTTAAAATCAGTAGGCCGATATAACAACAAAAATTGTTAATACATCCCAGAGCACGGGGAAAAAGTGTCAATAAAATATGACACTATGGCAGCATTGCCAACAAACAAGTCCAATTTTCACAGCCATTCTGCAACAGATGTCGCAGTGTTGTGAATATCAATTGGCACGAACCAGAATGGAAGTAGGATTAATGAAGACAAACAAAAAACCGCTGTGGTGGCTGAATGGTTATAGCAGCGGAGCCCAAACGTTGCCGATGAAGGAATTTAGCAGTTCCCGAAATGGATCTATACAACGAGCTTTGGCAGTTGTCTAAATTTTTTCTTTCTTCTATTCTAATTTAAAATTTTTTTCAATTAAGAAAAAGTTTATCACAACAATAATAATGATAAAAAATTATTGTTAGGCCTTGAGCTCGATTCGAACCCGCGATCTTAAAATCAGTAGGCCGATATAACAACAAAAATTGTTAATACATCCCAGAGCACGGGGAAAAAGTGTCAATAAAATATGACACTATGGCAGCATTGCCAACAAACAAGTCCAATTTTCACAGCCATTCTGCAACAGATGTCGCAGTGTTGTGAATATCAATTGGCACGAACCAGAATGGAAGTAGGATTAATGAAGACAAACAAAAAACCGCTGTGGTGGCTGAATGGTTATAGCAGCGGAGCCCAAACGTTGCCGATGAAGGAATTTAGCAGTTCCCGAAATGGATCTATACAACGAGCTTTGGCAGTTGTCTAAATTTTTTCTTTCTTCTATTCTAATTTAAAATTTTTTTCAATTAAGAAAAAGTTTATCACAACAATAATAATGATAAAAAATTATTGTTAGGCCTTGAGCTCGATTCGAACCCGCGATCTTAAAATCAGTAGGCCGATATAACAACAAAAATTGTTAATACATCCCAGAGCACGGGGAAAAAGTGTCAATAAAATATGACACTATGGCAGCATTGCCAACAAACAAGTCCAATTTTCACAGCCATTCTGCAACAGATGTCGCAGTGTTGTGAATATCAATTGGCACGAACCAGAATGGAAGTAGGATTAATGAAGACAAACAAAAAACCGCTGTGGTGGCTGAATGGTTATAGCAGCGGCGCCTAAACGTTGCCGATGAAGGAATTTAGCAGTTCCCGAAATGGATCTATACAACGAGCTTTGGCAGTTGTCTAAATTTTTTCTTTCTTCTATTCTAATTTAAAATTTTTTTCAATTAAGAAAAAGTTTATCACAACAATAATAATGATAAAAAATTATTGTTAGGCCTTGAGCTCGATTCGAACCCGCGATCTTAAAATCAGTAGGCCGATATAACAACAAAAATTGTTAATACATCCCAGAGCACGGGGAAAAAGTGTCAATAAAATATGACACTATGGCAGCATTGCCAACAAACAAGTCCAATTTTCACAGCCATTCTGCAACAGATGTCGCAGTGTTGTGAATATCAATTGGCACGAACCAGAATGGAAGTAGGATTAATGAAGACAAACAAAAAACCGCTGTGGTGGCTGAATGGTTATAGCAGCGGAGCCCAAACGTTGCCGATGAAGGAATTTAGCAGTTCCCGAAATGGATCTATACAACGAGCTTTGGCAGTTGTCTAAATTTTTTCTTTCTTCTATTCTAATTTAAAATTTTTTTCAATTAAGAAAAAGTTTATCACAACAATAATAATGATAAAAAATTATTGTTAGGCCTTGAGCTCGATTCGAACCCGCGATCTTAAAATCAGTAGGCCGATATAACAACAAAAATTGTTAATACATCCCAGAGCACGGGGAAAAAGTGTCAATAAAATATGACACTATGGCAGCATTGCCAACAAACAAGTCCAATTTTCACAGCCATTCTGCAACAGATGTCGCAGTGTTGTGAATATCAATTGGCACGAACCAGAATGGAAGTAGGATTAATGAAGACAAACAAAAAACCGCTGTGGTGGCTGAATGGTTATAGCAGCGGAGCCCAAACGTTGCCGATGAAGGAATTTAGCAGTTCCCGAAATGGATCTATACAACGAGCTTTGGCAGTTGTCTAAATTTTTTCTTTCTTCTATTCTAATTTAAAATTTTTTTCAATTAAGAAAAAGTTTATCACAACAATAATAATGATAAAAAATTATTGTTAGGCCTTGAGCTCGATTCGAACCCGCGATCTTAAAATCAGTAGCCCGATATAACAACAAAAATTGTTAATACATCCCAGAGCACGGGGAAAAAGTGTCAATAAAATATGACACTATGGCAGCATTGCCAACAAACAAGTCCAATTTTCACAGCCATTCTGCAACAGATGTCGCAGTGTTGTGAATATCAATTGGCACGAACCAGAATAGAAGTGGGATTAATGAAGACAAACAAAAAACCCCTGTGGTGGCTGAATGGTTATAGCAGCGGAGCCTAAACGTTGCCGATGAAGGAATTTAGCAGTTCCCGAAATGGATCTATACAACGAGCTTTGGCAGTTGTCTAAATTTTTTCTTTCTTCTATTCTAATTTAAAATTTTTTTCAATTAAGAAAAAGTTTATCACAACAATAATAATGATAAAAAATTATTGTTAGGCCTTGAGCTCGATTCGAACCCGCGATCTTAAAATCAGTAGGCCGATATAACAACAAAAATTGTTAATACATCCCAGAGCACGGGGAAAAAAGTGTCAATAAAATATGACACTATGGCAGCATTGCCAACAAACAAGTTCAATTTTCACAGCTATTCTGCAACAGATGTCGCAGTGTTGTGAATATCAATTGGCACGAACCAGAATGGAAGTAGGATTAATGAAGACAAACAAAAAACCGCTGTGGTGGCTGAATGGTTATAGCAGCGGCGCCTAAACGTTGCCGATGAAGGAATTTAGCAGTTCCCGAAATGGATCTATACAACGAGCTTTGGCAGTTGTCTAAATTTTTTCTTTCTTCTATTCTAATTTAAAAATTTTTTCAATTAAGAAAAAGTTTATCATAACAATAATAATGATAAAAAATTATTGTTAGGCCTTGAGCTCGATTCGAACCCGCGATCTTAAAATCAGTAGCCCGATATAACAACAAAAATTGTTAATACATCCCAGGGCACGGAGAAAAAGTGTCAATAAAATATGACACTATGGCAGCATTGCCAACAAACAAGTCCAATTTTCACAGCTATTCTGCAACATTTGTCGCAGTGTTGTGAATATCAATTGGCACGAACCAGAATAGAAGTGGGATTAATGAAGACAAACAAAAAACCGCTGTGGTGGCTGAATGGTTATAGCAGCGGAGCGTAAACGTTGCCGATGAAGGAATTTAGCAGTTCCCGAAATGGATCTATACAACGAGCTTTGGCAGTTGTCTAAATTTTTTCTTTCTTCTATTCTAATTTAAAAATTTTTTCAATTAAGAAAAAGTTTATCATAACAATAATAATGATAAAAAATTATTGTTAGGCCTTAAGCTCGATTCGAACCCGCGATCTTAAAATCAGTAGGCCAATATAACAACAAAAATTGTTAATACATCCCAGAGCACGGGGAAAAAGTGTCAATAAAATATGACACTATGGCAGCATTGCCAACAAACAAGTCCAATTTTCACAGCCATTCTGCAACAGATGTCGCAGTGTTGTGAATATCAATTGGCACGAACCAGAATAGAAGTGGGATTAATGAAGACAAACAAAAAACCGCTGTTGTGGCTGAATGGTTATAGCAGCGGAGCCTAAACGTTGCCGATGAAGAAATTTAGCAGTTCCCGAAATGGATCTATACAACGAGCTTTGGCAGTTGTCTAAATTTTTTCTTTCTTCTATTCTAATTTAAAAATTTTTTCAATTAAGAAAAAGTTTATCATAACAATAATAATGATAAAAAATTATTGTTAGGCCTTGAGCTCGATTCGAACCCGCGATCTTAAAATCAGTAGGCCGATATAACAACAAAAATTGTGAATTAAAAAAAATTTTTTTTTAAAAAGTGAGCGTGGTCGTTCTCCGATTTTGCTAAATCATGATATCTTCAAAGACTGCTAAATAACAGCTTGCATAACTTCTAAATTACCTTCCTTTAAAAGTGGGCGGTGCCACGCCCATTGTCCAAAATTTTTCTATTTTTCTATTCTGCGTAATAAGTTCAACTAACTTACCAAGTTTCATCGCTTAATCCGTATTTGGTAATGAATTATCGCACTTTTTCGATTTTTCGAAATTTTCGATATCGAGAAAGTGGGCGTGGTTATTGTCCGATATCGTTCATTTTAAATAGCGATCTGAGATGAGTGCCCAGGAACCTACATACCAAATTTCATCAAGATACCTCAAAATTTACTCAAGTTATCGTGTTAGCGGGCAGACGGACATGGCTCAATCGAATTTTTTTTCGATACTGATGATTTTGATATATGGAAGTCTATACCTATCTCGATTCCTTTATACCTGTGCAACCAACCGTTATCCAATCAAAGTTAATTTACTCTGTGAGCTCTGTTCAACTGAGTATAAATAAAATTAAAGAAAAAAACTTTTTTAAAAATAAGCTTTTATTATTGGTTAATAAAATTAACTAAAAAGTAAACAATAAATTGACTCTAAAGAAATATAACACTTTATAAGTTCATTGTAAGCTTTAAATTTAATTAGGCTTTTTCCTCTGCGACAAAAGAATTCTATATTGTACATAATTATATATTTTTAACATTAAAACTTTACACCTAAATTATTAAACCTTACAGTTTATATCACAGTTCTAATTGTTCTAATAAAAAACGTGTTGAATTTTGATGGTATAATTAAGAACATTTAGGATCTCCTTTTCTTGCTATCGCAATGTAACACGCTTTTATTAGAACAATTAGGACTGTGATATAAACTGTAAGGTTTAATAATTTAGGTGTAAAGTTTTAATGTTAAAAATATATAATTATGTACAATATAGAATTCTTTTGTCGCAGACGAAAAAGCCTAATTATCGTTAAAGCTTACAATGAACTTATAAAGTGTTATATTTCTTTAGAGTCAATTTATTGTTTACTTTTTAGTTAATTTTATTAACCAATAATAAAAGCTTATTTTTAAAAAAGTTTTTTTCTTTAATTTTATTTTTTACTTTTTAGTTCGTTTTATTAACAAGTAATAGAAGCTTATTCTTAGAAAAGCCTTTTTCTTAAATTTAATTTAAATAGGAATGTTTTTAAATTTTTAGTAGGGTAAAATATTGTTTAAATTAGTTACGTAATCTTTACTTAGTTATTTGTAACGTTTCTCATTCTATCCATTTCTTTTAATGCATCAACTTACTTTTTAGTTAATTTTATTAACCAATAATAAAAGCTTATTTTTAAAAAAGTTTTTTTTCTTTAATTTTATTTTTTTCTTTAATTTTATTATATCATAATCCGAATATATTGGGGCATATTCATAATCGAAATAAAATGTGACTAAGTTTATTTTTGACAGAGAGCGCATATAAAATTGTGTCAAACAGTGTTAAATAACTTAACTTTGCCTATGCCGCGTTCAGTTTACAACTACTTATTGCAGATCTCTCATCTGTGGGTTAAATCTGTTTTAAAATAAAATTCCTACTTTCGCTTAGCTAAAATTCCATCGCCAAAAATCTGTAAAACAAAATCAAGTGCGCAGAAAAGTATGCAACACTTACCGATAACAGCCTAACGGCGTTAGCGTTCGTTGTATCACAGAATTTTTACACTTTGAAAATGACGGCTGTTGTTTGCAAGGTTGCATTCCTTTGAGTCTTCGTTTTCACCATCTGGATTAACAAAGTCATGAGCCTGGACATTCGTGCAATTTTAGTGATGTAAATTGCATGGCGCCAGCGCCAATGCGGTGCCAGCTCAATGGTAGCTCATTGACGAAATGACTCCAATCGAATTTTTGACGCTACTTAGTAGGGAGTGCGTAGTACATTTCACTTGCGCTATTGAGTGAAACGACTTTTGTATGTCAGGCACGAGTTTGGTGTTATTGGCGCTACTGGCAACGATGACACTGAGCTGATGGCGGTAGCGCTGGTAGTTCAGCTTTTGAATCAGAGAAAGAATTGATGACCCGTGCAAATTATTATGGCTTTGGCCGTGTAAATTATTATGTTGTATTTGCACCAAATAAATGCTGCGGACATAACAACCGGAGTCATTTTTGAGTTGTATATTTTAAATTTAATGCACAATTAATATGGGTGTGTTTGAGCGGCCAAATAATAACAGTAGTATTGCTAAAGTGCTGCTAAGTTGATGGAATGTCGCTAATTTCCTAGCGATGATCAATAGATTGTCAATATTTCGTTCAACGGACAGGCGAAATTGCCACATCTGCTCAAATTTTCAAAGTTTTTCCATTCTTGATTTAACTTAAGCTGTTATGCCAATATTTTTCAGCCAGCTTTTTTCAAATAGGTCATTTTTCCAAAAGCAAAATAAATTACAGAAAAGATTACAGAGTTAAACAGCCTTAAAAATTCAGCTATGTTGGTTATACACAGAACTACAACAGAGGGTTGTGTCTCGGCGTTTCGCAAGCGTTGAGATTCACCACGCGTGAAACGCGTGATTCACCACGTCCAAATATCACAATCCACGGATAGGTACCGGCGGGTTTGTATGGGACTTAGGCTGTTATGCCAAAGTAAATACAAATCTTTACCGATAACTGTGTTGTCGATTAATTTATCGAATTCTAACAAAGTAATATTGAATTCTCATCGGAGTTATACATGTGTGCAAAATTTCAGCTCAATCGGACACCGGGAAGTGTATCAAATTTAACTTGCAAAATTCCATTACAGACAACAAAAGTGAAACTAAATAAAAGCTTATAAAATAGGTAGATACTTTGTGTGAGGATGAAAATTTCAGGGTTTTTGAGGTCTGCGTGTAAAAACTATGACTACGAATCACGTATTTCAACAATATGTGACGTAAGCGTAATTATTTCATGAAATTTGATGAAGTTTGAAGCTTCTAGCCGTAAAAAAGAGGAAAAAATTAAAGTTTATATGGGGCATATAATACATATACCACCGATCTCTATAATTTTTTCAGACAAAAATACATGCCATACACGTAAGCATTTGGTGAAGTTTGAAGCTTCAATCTGTTATATTGAGGAAGATATGACAAAAATCCTCTTTTTGTGAAAAATCGGTTGTACGGAGGATATATGCTATAGTTGTCCGATCCGACCGGTCCCGACAAATGTTTAATCGGACACCCAAATACACCCGCTCACAAAATTTTATCAAGATATCTCAAAAATTGAGGGACTAGTTTGCAAACAAACAGACAGACCGACAGACGGACATGGCTAAATCAACTCAACTCTTCATCCTGATTATTTCAGTATACTTAATTGTGGGTCTATCTGCTTTCCTTTAAGGACTTACGATTTTGGGTTTCGTGACGAAAATTAATATATCATTTCATTTTCATGAAAGGTATACAAATTGGGATTTAAGGTCAAAATGACAAAAAGTATATTTTAAAAGTTATTAAAATATAAATTGCTTACGATTAAAGTAAAAAAAATACAACAAAATAAACAGAAATAATACTAACACAAAGAAATAAAATGGCTTAAAAAAATAAAAATAAATATCTTGATGTTGGGATTTGTGGTGAAAATGGGAAAAAGTTAATATAATATAAATTCCTTTCTATAAGAGTAAAACAAATACAACAAAATAAACAAAAATGTTGCTAACAACAAAAAAAAAAAAATAAATAAATAAAATATAATAAAAATAAATAAAAAAAAAAAAATTTTAGATGTATGATGTTCCGATTTAAGGTTAAATGCTAAAAGTGGGTAGTGCTGATTGGCAAGGAGACCTCGCAGTTGTTTTCACATAATAATTTGATCTAATTTTTAGTTCATTTCATTTTGATAAAAAAAAAGTGTTTATGAACTTCAAATTCACGTATTTAAAATAACAAACTCATATCATTAAAACTTATATGTTTCAATTATTCTTGTTCTTAACTCTTTGCCTTTTCTCACTTTCTTACCTCACATTAAATTTTGCTTATATGTGTCTATATCCTTTCGTTGAATTAAATCGAGCCACGT
The DNA here is from genome assembly GCF_040869045.1 of Eurosta solidaginis. NCBI lineage: Eukaryota > Metazoa > Arthropoda > Insecta > Diptera > Tephritidae > Eurosta > Eurosta solidaginis. The sequence goes on from NC_090320.1 coordinate 262,792,639, forward strand.
GCACGTCTAAACCTTTATTTGTTATTGTAAATCGCTTTGCAAATTTTCGCGAAAATATTTTTTTCAATAAGTGACGGTTGTTAACAGCTGCTGGTTGCTACGGTGATGATGATGGCTATACTGCTGGTGATGCTAGATTTTGATATCAGTAATCGTCGTACACATGTAACACCAAAACAACAACACAAAAAAACCTAAAAGAATATTCTAAGCTCTAACTGCTAACCAACGTCTACTACACGTACTACGAACTACGTTAAAGCCGTCTGCATAGATATGCAAAGTTAAAGGGATAACAACTGACATTCATTCATTTCTACGTATCTATGTACGTACAACCACGTCACAAATAGTTATCATAAAAATTTTCAATGTTTACTTTACTTAAATTTTTGTTTTAGTACTATTTCAAAACCTTTCAATACACCCACCGACCTTCGCTTTATGTAGCTCGTATTACCAAAGCCTATCGTGCATGGGGCAGGGTTAGTGCTGGAAGGGAAAGTAGGCTATTTTTTTGTGTTGCCTTTATAAATATTTTCATTCTTCAGTGAACACATATTTACGCTTGTTTTCCTTTTCCGCACAGGCGCGATAATTCGATAAAAAGGAAAATACCAGCAAACCCACAAAAAAATATAATAAGTAATTATCATTAATCAAGAATTTGAAAGCAGGGTTACTTGCTCTCTTTATTTTAAATACCCTATATTTTTTTAAATAAATATGGTTATGAAATAAATCCTAAAATATCGGGAAAATAATTTGGGGATAAGGCGAAAATGATCCATAGATTGCAAAATAACCCAAAAGTGTCCATAAAACAATCACAAAATGAATCGGTCTTCAAATCATCCCGAAATTGTTTCGAAATGACAATCCATGAAATATTTCAAAACAGTACCCAAATAGTCTCCAACTGATCCAAAATACCCACGAAATAGCCTGAACTAAACCAAAGAAAGATCTAAAATGATAACAATGAATAGTTCCGAAACTATCGCAAAATATTTTTCACCAAATAATCTTTTAGCGTTTCCCAAAACTTTTCCAAAATTGTTACACGAGAATCTTTGTGAAACATTAACTATATTGGGACCAATATTAGCAACTCTATACATCACTATGCTACTATTAAATAAATGCACAACAATAGCAAAGTAAGCGGCCACATATATGCACATGTAAACATCAAAACAAGCCGACACACATACATGTAAACCGCAAGTTAAACCCAAGGAAAATATTTCACATGCATATATGTAATAGGCAGCTAAGAGCAGAAGTTGTTAGTCACACAGACACACACGCATATAACTAGAACCCACTCAGCATTTAGGTGATTAAGTTTTGAATTTCCCTACATATCAATACAATTTGATTACTCTTTCTGACTAAATAATGAGTTATCATACAATTCAACAGAAGAAATAATCAAATATGAATACTTTTGACGATCAAAAACTGAAAATCATATTTCGATCACTTTTTGGAATTATTTTTGAGGTCCTTTGATGATTAAATTTTTATATTTCATAAGAATCAACAAAAAGAATAATCAAATATGCTTACATTTTGATGAACAAGAACTGAATATAGTTTTTCAATCACATTTTGGAATTATATTTGAATCAAATGTGTTTACTTTAGGTGATCAAAAATTTATAATCATTTTTAATTCAGCATTCTGAATCTTTGTGAATATACTTGTTGCCTGAAAAATGAAATAATACTTGATAAAATTTTACTTTTCATTAAAAATCTTATTTTTTTACATACACAGACTTTTTCAATCATGAAGCTCGGAAAAATTATATAAAAATTTTATTATTTATACAAAAGTAATTCTTCGAGCCAAAAAATAATGTAAATGCTGCTCGTGACCGAAGATTTCCCCAACAATTTCTCCAGCTTCGGCTTCCCAGAAAATACATAATGGTTGTACAATACAAAGGTTGTGAGCTATTTAAACCCCAGGTAAGTGACACGGCTTCAACATCCCGTATCGTGTCCGTATTTTAAGATATAGACGATAATAGCTGATGTTGGATGTTGCGTATATCGATCAAGTTCGTTTGCGAATTACCTGTGGTATAATAGCTCACCTCCGCAAACTTTCCTCCCCTGATGAAATATGATTATTATGTAGTATCTTATTTTGTATGAGATGTGAAGAATTAATGCATGATAATCGCATCCAAAATAATTAAAAAATCTCAACCAAAACGATTGAAATATGATCACGATTACGATCAGAAAATGACTGTGAAAAGCTGTCAAATATTACTTTAAAACAATTAAAGCTCAATTTTACAATGGTATCAAATATGAATAAAAAGCGTTTCCAAATAGGAATCATAAATGAGTGTACAAGAATAATCATATTTAAGGCACATTTTTCTCCCGACGATGCATTAATTTTCGATCAGAAAATGCTTTTAAATTTAAAAGTTTTTAATAATCTTGGGGTATGGCATTTAAATATTTTTTGATGAAAATTTTCAAAAAATGCTGACTGGGAAGAGGAACGTAAATTTCAGATACGTAAAGGCGAAATAAATAAGCAACTGTTCGCGAAAAGTCTAGACCTTAGCAGAAATGGCTGAGCGAGGTATCCGAGAGTATAAAAGCTGCGTAAGCTGAGAAATAAGAGTCAGTTTAATTTTAACACGCTCTTAGTGAAGTAGGCGAGTATTGTAATTGTGAGAATGCATTAAAGTGGTAAATAAAGGAGATATTGCTATGCTAAATATTTGAGTTATTTATTTGACAGTTCAGCGATTCGAACGAGAGCTGAAGGCGAAAAATAATCAGAATTTCCCAAAATTCGTTACTACATATAATTAATGTGAAAATTTTAATTCTTTGTATGTGCCTTAACTATGTAGGTGACATTTTGCAAACCGATCACTACTAGTACGAAAGCAATTGTGAATTTTTTTTGTTTTTTTTGAACAAGAACCTCAATTTCAATCTTTGAAGAGAATTTATGAATAACCTTAAAGTATTACCGTAACACTTCTTGAAATAATTTCAAAATGATCTGTTGTTATTTAAAAAAAGTGCCGAAAGCAATCTCAAAATTATTTTAGAAACAATCCCAAAATAGAAAAGAAATAATCTCGAAATCAATCCCGAAACTATTAGTAGTCAATCTCGATATAGTCATAATATTAAACTATTTCTGCTTTTTTTCGAAAACAATCACGAAAAGATTTTGAGTCCCTAGTCATAACGAAAAATATGCGTTTTGAATCCCGAAATAAACTCCAGTTTCCCCAAAATGCATTTTAAAAACAATATGAAAAATGTACCGAAATGGTTTCAAAAATATATCGAAATAGTTTCTAAATAGTCTCGCTGGCTCCAAAACAACCCAGAAATAGTCTTCCAGCGGGTAAGGGGGTCAGAATATACCCCTGGTAGGTATGCCTGTCGTAAGAGGCGACTAAAATACCAGATTCAAGGGCCTGTGTAGCGCAACCTTTTCAGGTTTCCAGCGCAATATATAGTTTCTCCAAACCAAATTGTCAACCTCACCTATCCGTAGCGAATCCTGCTTCACTAACAGGCGAAGCTCCGGCTACCCCAAGCTACTCATGAACCCCAAGCTCCTCATGGAACTTTGGTGTGGGGAGGGAGGTATGGCCTGAAGGTTTAACCCTAGAACACATAACCGGGTGCCCGTGTGTCCAGTTGCGATTTTAAACTACTTTAGTGAGAGAACCACTGTCACTAGAGTGTTGAAACTTCTAATCTAGGAAACAAAAGTATTTCTGTATCGTTTGAGTCAATGCTTGCAGGTTTCAGTTGTGGGGTTCCCCATTTATAAGTTACCAAAGTCAATACCTACGCGAACGCATAACCGGGTACCCGTGTACCCTTCAAATATATAACAATTTATTTGCTTTAAGAGGAAATTTTTATTGCGGATTGTAAAAATATATTAGAAAACATGAATCTTTAAACAAAAAATATTATATTTTATAGACATATACTAATTTTTCTGCTCGCAAACGGTGCAGATAAAATTTTTCACCGAATGTACAAGGCACCTTGGTTTCTTGCAGTTGCTGAATGCTTTTCGCGTTTTCTCTTTTCGTTTGGGGGTTTCAGTATAATATAGGTAGCAGGATCCAGTTACCGGGTTTCTCGAGCTTGTCGCAGTAAGTAAGTAACTCACTGATCAGCACAAAATCTGTAATAATTTTTACTTATCAATTTTGTTACTGTGCAAAACTTGTAAGTGGGCACACGGGTACCCCGTTATGCGTTTGCGTGTTATTGTTTGGTTGTGCATTCTACGGTAAATGTGGCCATATAAATCGTTCCCGAAATGGTCGGGCTAGCAACTTAATGGTGCTGTGTTACTGGATCTGTATCCGACAAAGGACCATCACATCGATAACACTCCCCAAAGCCTTCGGGAGTAACCTTATCGCAACAACAACAACAACAAAAAGATAGTTACAAAGCGGTCCTCAATTATTTCTATGTCAAACATTTTTCCTAATAATTTCCAAATCGCCCTGCTATAATTTCAAAAACAATATGAAAGTTATCTCGAAATGTTCCAAAAATTATAAAAAAAATAGTTTTTAAATAGCCTCAAAACAATTCTTAAACTGTTTCGAAAACAGTTCTGAAATTATACCGAGATAAAAACAAAGTTGCGGAAAAATAGCCTTGAAAAGATTACTTACAATATTGATTTCTCTATTTAATTAAAAATACATGCTTATTAGGGTGGGTCGATTTATTAACCGATATCGCGCCATCGATTTTTCGATAGGATTTGGGCTCAGGTAAAAAAAAGCTCCACTACGCATATCAAAAAAAATTATTTTCGAGCCTGCGAAATTTCATCGATTTTTTATGCATTTTTTTCATTTTCAAGACTCCAAATCATTGTTTATGTATTTTTTTTTCGTGTCAATTGGCGTAGTCCCAAATGTATTCATGCGCTAAAGACGATGGAAAATGTAGTTTTTTGAAAAAAAATGTCTTTTATGGAGATTTAGAAGAATTTTTAAAATGAAATTTCTCAGGCTCGAAAATTATTTTTTTGGGTATGCGTAGTGGAACTTTTTTTCCTGAGCCCAAATCCTATCGAAAAATCGATGGCGCGATATCGGTTAACTTTCGTCCATACAAATCGACCCACCCTAATGCTTATATTGCTTTATACATTTGTTTTTGTTATTGATATAAGAGAATAATTACATTAAAAAATAGCAAAAAACAAGCAACACTTAAAGATCAATTGCAAAGCGAGCAGCGGGGCATTCATAGGCATCGGCATTTAAACATTCATACTTTAGTTTGATATTTCGAGTTCATTACTCAGCTCCCGAGAATCTAGCTGATGAAGAAGTGAAATTCAGATACATGTCCAATCAATCATCGCCGTTTGCAAACTTTGTAATTATACTCAGTTGAGCAGAGCTCACAGAGTATATTAAGTTTGATTGGATAACGGTTGGTTGTACATATATAAAGGAATCGAGATAGATATAGACTTCCATATATCAAAATAATCAGGATCGAAAAAAAATTTGATTGAGCCATGTCCGTCCGTCCGTCCGTCCGTCCGTCCGTCCGTTAACACGATAACTTGAGTAAATTTTGAGGTATCTTGATGAAATTTGGTATGTAGGTTCCTGAGCACTCATCTCAGATCGCTATTTAAAATGAACGATATCGGACTATAACCACGCCCACTTTTTCGATATCGAAAATTTCGAAAAACCGAAAAAGTGCGATAACTCATTACAAAAGACAGATAAAGCGACGAAACTTGGTAGATGGGTTGAACTTATGACGCAGAATAGAAAATTAGTAAGATTTTGGACAATGGGCGTGACACCGCCCACTTTTACAAGAAGGTAATTTAAAAGTTTTGCAAGCTGTAATTTGGCAGTCGTTGAAGATATCATGATGAAATTTGGCAGGAACGTTACTACTATTACTCTATATGTGCTAAGTAAAAATTAGCAAAATTGGATGAAAAACACGCCCACTTTTTAAAAAAAAATTTTTTTAAATTCAAATTTTAACAAAAAATTTAATATCTTTACTGTATATAAGTAAATTAAGTCAAAATTCAACTCCAGTAATGATATGATGCAACAAAATACAAAAATAAAAGAAAATTTCAAAATGGGCGTGGCTCCGCCCATTTTCATTTAGTTTATCTAGAATACTTTTATTGCCATAAGTCGAACAAAAATTTACCAATCCTTCTCAAATTTGGTAGGAGCATAGATTCTATGACGGTAACTGTTCTCTGTGAAAATGGGCGAAATCGGTGGAAGCCACGCCCAGTTTTTATACACAGTCCACCGTCTGTCCTTCCGCTCGGCCATTAACACAATAACTTGAGCAAAATCCAATATATCTTTACTAAACTTAGCCCACGTACTTACCTGAGCTCACTTTTTCTTGGTATAAAAAATGGGCGAAATCTGACTATAACCACGCCCACTTTATCGATATCGAAAATTACGAAAAATGAAAAAAATGCCATAATTCTATACCAAACACGAAAAAAGGGATGAAACATGGTAACTGGATTGGTTTATTGACGCAAAATATAACTTTGGAAAAACCTTTGTAAAATGGGTGTGACACCTACCATATTAAGTAGAAGAAAATGAAAAAGTTCTACAAGGCGAAATCAACAGCCCTTGGAATCTTGGCAGGAATACTGTTAGTGGTATTGCATATATAAATAAATTAGCAGTACCCGACAGATGATTTTCTGGATCACCTGGTCCACATTTTGGTCGATATCGCGAGAACGCCTTCACATATACATCTAAGGGCCACTCGCTTTTAAAACCCTCATTAATACCTTTAATTTGATATCCATATCGTACAAAAACATACCAGAGTCACCCCTGTCCCACCCTAATGGCGATATCTCGAAAAGGCGTCCACCTATAGACCTAATGCCCCCTCCCTCTTAAAATGCTCAGTAACACCTTTCGTTTGATACCCATATCGTACAAACATTCTAGAGTCACCCCTGGCCCACCCTAATGGCGATACCTCGAAAAGGCGTCCACCTATAGACCTAGTGTCCACTCCCTCTTAAAATGCTCAGTAACACCTTTCGTTTGATACCCATATCGTACAAACATTCTAGAGTCACCCCTGGCCCACCCTAATGGCGATATCTCGAAAAGGCGTCCACCTATAGACCTAATGCCCACTCCCTCTTAAAATGCTCAGTAGCCGCTTTCGTTTGATACCCATATCGTACAAACATTCTAGAGTCACCCTTGGTCCACCTTTATGGCGATATCTCGAAAAGGCGTCCACCTATAGAACTAAGGATTACTCCCTTTTAAAATACTCCTTACCACCTTTCATTTGATACCCATATCGTACAAACACATTCTAGAGTCACCCCTGGCCCACCCTAATGGCGATATCTCGAAAAGGCGTCCACCTATAGACCTAATGCCCACTCCCTCTTAAAATGCTCAGTAACACCTTTCATTTGATTCCCATATCGTACAAACACATTCTACAGACACCCCTGGTCCACCTTTATGGCGATATCTCGAAACGGCGTCCACCTATGGAACTAAGGATCACTCCTTTTCAAAATACTCATTAACAGCTTTCATTTGATACCCATATCGTACAAACACATTATAGAATCACCCCTGGTCCACCTTAATGGGGACATCTCGAAAAGGCGTCCACCGATAGACCTAAGGCCCACTCCCTCTTAAAATGCTCAGTAACACCTTTCATTTGATACCCATATCGTACAAACAAATTCTAGAGTCAGCCCTGGTCTACCTTTATGGCGATATCCCTAAATGGCGTTCATCCATAGAACTATGGCCTACTCTCTCTTAAAATACTCTTTAATACCTTTCATTTGATACACATGTTATACAACCACATTCCAGGGTTACCCCAGATTGATTTTCCTTATTTTGTCTCCATAGCTCTCAACTGAGTATGTTATGTTCGGTTACACCCGAACTTAGCCTTCCTTACTTGTTTTTCTCTAATATCAATAAACAAAACGATTGAAAAATTTAGTTCGATAACAATACCGAAATAACTTCGAGTACAATTCCGAAGCGATACAAAATATCGAAAAAAATTCCGACATAGTTCTGAAATGAACTGACTCCAATACGATTTCAAAACAAATAAAAAAGTTTCCCGAAATAATATAAAAAATTATATCGAAATATTCCTTGTGGATCGAGAAATAGCAACCCAATTGTTGCTTTCAAGAGTCTAAAATTTTGAATAAATTCATACTCCCAATTAGTAATTTTAATTGTCGTATTGATTTCTTCAGTGTTGATATTGACTTTAAGCAATACCAGAAACATCGTTCGTATTATATTTCTCATGATAGTCATTCCGAAATCACAATCAAATTTGAAGCGATGTTGTCGCTAATCATCGTCCTACGCTTAATTTTATTTTAATTTCATCCAATTAGTGCTTAACTGTGACTTATTTTTATATATTTTTCAGGGAAGATCCATTTTCTGATTAGTGCAAGCTTGGCATTAGTCGTAGTAATCAAATGTTATAAAACTCGAATAAGGTGAACATTTTTTATGTGGACCACGAGTTTGTTGAAATGTGTCGCCTTCAGCCGAATGTGTTGTCACTTTACAGTTGGATTTTAGTTTTTCTTTCAATTTTGTGTTGTCTTTTGTGTTTACTTTTCAGATTTCCACCTGACAGAACGCAGATCTGTTTACATAAATACATTCCTGTATAGAAGGACAGAGCGATGTAGTGAGAAATTGTTGAAGTTCCGTAGACGCAAATATAGATTTATGTATTCGATGAACGTCAGCGCATCACAGTGGCCAATTTGGCTTCGCTAGCGGCATTTAATTAAAATTTTCAAATTTGAAAAACCGTTAATATTTTTTTAACAATCGATAACAAATACATTCACTAGATTTGTATCGATTTTTAAAAGCTCAGCTTACAGCTGATGAACAGCTGTGAGCTGTCAAAGTCAGCACATGTTTCTGCAAGTGTTGTGCAAAATATTTCCGCCTTTTTGATCATCGTTTTCGTATTCGTGTTAAACTTGCAAATTTTATTATTTTCATTAAAAGTTCTATTATATACTAACGCCAAGGTATGTATTATATAAAAAAAACGGTGGTTGTGATCTGTGTATACTTATGTTATTTATAAAACTTAATCGTGTTTAATTGTATTAGCAACTCGCCCATTGTAACGTACACCTGTTTTTCGTGGAGTAGAACTTTCAAAATTCACCTAGATTCAGTGTTAAATTTTCCTATATGTGTAAACCATTGTGTATCCAAAATGTCCAAAATGAACTGCGGGTACCTGCGAGCCTTCAATTTATTGTACTTTTTAGGCAAAATGTCTGTGTCAAAACGCACCCTTTTTTTAATATGGCATGAAGAAGCGATCCCCACCAAGAAGTTTCTCGCCGTAGAAAATTATGTTTTTGGTACCGTTTTGAGTAAAATTACCTATACTCAGAAGGAGCAGTGCAAAAATGGAAAGAAACTGCGCAATTTTGTTAGTAGGCTTATCCAAAAGTGGAAGGCCTGTGGCAGAAGTAAGGTGTTTTTCGAAAAAATTAACCAAGAATGGCTAGATACACCATTGGTATTGTTGGAAAAAAAAGCAAATGAAAATATTGGACGGCCGGAAAAAGAGCTTTCCAAGTGCTGCAGAAAAACGCAAGTCAATAAGATGTCAGGGCTTACAGAGGAAGTGTCATGTGAAGGATTGTTGGTAGCTGCAAGCTGCAGTTTATATAAAGCTGGAAAGCGCAGTGCTTCCAAAGTTGTAGAAATGGTAAATGGCGATGAGGAGTTTAGCGGAAAGGTAGTACAAAATATAAACAAACCAAAGCCCCTTCCATCCAAATTTTCGGACGATAAAGCGCTTGCGCTATTTGTAGATCTTGGACATACCAGATACACTTGGAACTTGAATAAGAAAGCAGCAAAAAACCAAAACGCCGATATATATCCATGCTACGAAAAATTACGCTTCGCCAAAAAAAAGTGCTATCCTAGTGACATTACAGTCACTGATTATTATGCTGAAGTGCCACTACAAAGTCTTGTGGACCATACAATAAACAGGATCATGGAAGCACACTCTGAAAGTTTTGAAATCCCATCTAGAAGTAATAATAACACCCATTTAACTGCTGTCTAGAAATGGGGTTGTGATGGCAGCAGCGGCCATTCCACATATAGGCAAAAATTTAACGAATGCGAAGGAAACATGAGAGACCAATATTTATTTTCAATTTGTATTGTACCACTGCAAGTGCAGAACGGACCGACAGTTTTATGGAAAAACAATCGACCTTCATCTACACGATACTGTCGACCAATCAAAATACTTTGCGACAAGGAAACGGCGGACCTGAGTCGCAGGGAAATTGAAAATATTAAGAGCCAAATATTAAATATTGTACCAACATATGTAAACTCATTGATTATTGATCACCAATTTCACATGACCATGCTTGATGGTAAAACTTTCAGCGTCATTTCAGAATCTTCTTCGAAAATATGCGGAATCTGCAAGGCAACACCGAAAAATATGAATGACTTAAATTTGGTGAAGAGCTTTCCAATTAAAGTGAACCTCTTTCAATATGGGCTATCCAGTCTCCACGCCTGGATAAGGTTTTTTGAATGTATTTTGCACATATCCTATAGAATACCAATAAAAAAGTGGCAAACTCGTGGTACTGACAAGGATATTGTTGGACAAAATAAAACAAATATACAGCAGAAGCTACGAGAAGAAATGCTTTTGTTGGTCGACATACCAATGGCTGTTACTGGAAATACCAACAACGGAAATACGGCAAGAAGTTCTTTCAACAACCAGATTTAGCCGCTAGTATAACTGGGGTGAACGAAAATTTAATATATAGATTCAGCGTCGTCTTACGAGCACTTGCATGTGGATACCATATAAACACGGAGGCATTCAGACTTTACGCAATGGAAACTGCCGAAATTTTTGTTACTTTATACCCTTGGTTTTACATGCCCTCGTCCGTTCACAGAATTTTAATTCATGGAGCAGACATAATCAATCATTTTTCGCTTCCAATTGGTATGATGTCCGCGGAAGCGCTTTAAGCCAGAAATAAAGATTATCGGAACATCCGTGAAAATAATACCAGAAAAAATTGCAGAAAAAATACAATGGAAGATATAATTAACGCTCTTTTTGTTTCTTCCGATGCGTTAATATCTTCATTGTCCAACGGCTCATCAATTTCCTATTCCAGAAATATTAGTTTCGATAAGGAAGTTAAAAGTTTGCTTATAATGCATCATTTTGAAGATGATTTCTCTGAATCTGATACTGAAGAATCTGATTAATATTTCTTTTATAATATGGTTTCTCTTTGAGTTGACAATTTTTTCTTATTTTATATATGAATATATGGTGGAAAATGTTTATTGAATTAAAAACAAATTAAAAAATTAAAAAAAAATTAAAAATTAAAAATTAAAAAAAAATTAAAAATAAAAAATTAAAAATTAAAAAAAAAAAATTTAATTTTTTTTCCAAAAATTGTTTGTTTTTTTTCTGAATTGAGAAAAAAAAATTTTTGAAGATAATTTCTTTACTTTGGAAGCTATGAATAAAATGCCGCTAGCGAAGCCAAATTGGCCACTGTGCGCATGCTAAAAGAGGAAGCGAGACGCCTTAACAAAAAAAGGAATGATAGAAGGGCATGAGAGTTAGGGGCTTGAGCTTGAGCAGGGAAAACTATTGTGAAATCTACAAACATTTGGCAAGAGACGAAAAGTTTTAAGTCCTGTAAAAACGAAAATGGCAACTTGAAATTGAATTCCAGAAAGCACCTGGATTATTGAAGGACCACTTCACTGCTCTCTTATGTAGAAACAGTGATGAACCGCCCAAAGATGATAAACCCGAGCTCATAATTGATGATGACAGAATAACAGTCCCCAACCAGATTACGACAAAGTCAGAATCGTTAAAACCACATTAAAAAACAATGAAACCGTGGGCGCTGATGGATTGAAATTAAAATTCGGTGGCGAGAAGAACGAGTCCATGCTTCGTGATTAGAAGAAAAGTATCCTTTTCCAGAACACAAAGAAGGGGATCCTGCAAATGGCGCCAAATATCATGGAATTAGCCATCTTGGGATCGGATATAAGGTCTTTTCAAGCATGTTGTATGAAAGACTGAAGCATGCCGTGAACCGATGGTTCAACTTTATCATACCTGGTAAATCTATCGTCGACCAGATTTTCACTATACTTGGTAAACCCCGTGAAATAAGAATTGACACATATCACATCTTCGTCAATTTTAAAACCGCTTTCGAGAGTACGAAGAGGAGCTGTCTATATGCCACTATGTCTGAATTTGGTTTCCCTGCAAAACTTAGACGGATTTGCAAAATGACGTTGAACAGCACCAACACCTCAGTCAGAATTGGTAGCGACCTCTCCGAGCCGTTGGAGACTAAACGAGGTTCTAGACATGGCGACCCCTATCAAGCGATTTCTTTTATTTGATGCTAGAGAAAATTATACTAGCTGCGGGACCTAACCGCTTTGGAACAATATTCTAACACCAAACTGGTAGAAAGAAGCGGAAAAGTTGGGTTGGTGGTGAATGAGAACAAAATGTATTACCTGCTGTCATCGAGCAAAGAGTCAACGCACTTGAGCCTTGGTAACCACGCCACTTTTCGCAGCCATAGTTTCGAAATAGTAAAGCATTAACACCAACAGCGGCATCTGCTCTGAAATCCAGCGGAGAATCACTCTTGCCAATAAATGCTACTTTGGACTAAGCAGGCAATTGAAAAGTAAAGTCCTTTCTCGGCAAAAGACTATCATGATATCATAGACCAGCGAATTAAAATTCTGCGGCTGTGTTGGCTAGGCCATATTATGCTCATAAAGAATGACGTGGAAAAGGACCAAGTGGAAAATGATTAGAGTTCTCTTCATTTGACCGATTGGCACCAGTTAACCGAAAATTCGTAACATATCGAAGGCGCTTACTTCAGCCGTTTTCATATTTGCATTAAACGTCCATTATATTTTAGTACACTGCAAGTTACTTCATCATTCTATGCCTTCTTTTAATTTACTTAAATAAAACATTTATGACTGCAGCGTTGCCCTTAACATGGCATTATATTCACCTACATTGGTTTCTTCTTTACATTGTCGCTGTGTTAACAATGACTTTCACATCAAAGTAAATTTGAACATAATTACATACCTATACTATTGCATTCTTAAACCTCAAAAGACACAACTACATATGCAGTGTGCAAATCATCTTTATGAGTAGCACTTCCTATACTCAAAGCTTCTTTCATAACCCTTTTGTATAATGCGTTGTTCTCTTTATGATTTTCCATTTAGCTTTACGGCATTTTTATTCAACATTTGCAATTTACTATTTGCTATTCGCCACTCGCCTTACTTCCTGCTCACGTTTTCGTTTTTTGCTTATTTCTTAGTGATATACGCTAATTTTTTACGTAGAATGGGTGGTATTATATCAAAGATAACTTGACGCCATATACATCTGACTAAATTGGGGCCGCGCTTTTTCCAACAAATTGGACAGACGAAGCCTGCCTATTTTATGAGCACTTTCAACTCAAAACTTTTAAATTTATTAAATATTTTGGGTAAAATTGATTCAACGTGTCTTCAGGACGGTTAAAGCGACAGCTGTTCGATTATACCTTATGAATCTCTTTAAAGACTTTTTCTGAAGTGAGATTCGTTGCTAAAAAATGTTTACTGAGATTCTTTTAATGGCAGCAGTGTATTCGGAGTGTTTGCCAATCACTGTTGCTATTTTGATATTGTTTTTTCCGGTACTTGAACCTTGAACCGTTGGTGTGGTGTGGAGTGTCATCGATGTTGATGGTCCTTTGCCTGATGCGGATCCGGTACGTTCCGGTACCAAGCACCACCATCTCGGGAACAATTTTTTATGACTGAGGGGGTTTTATATGGATATTATCTCATGGTATGGGCCAATATTGAAGGTAAGTGTTATTGTAGGTATAAGTCATACACTATAGCTTAATGTAGGAACAGTTTACAAGGCAAAGAAGAATCAGACAGCAAATCAGTTAATGGAAACGAATGAAGGCAGAAAAAAAGTCAACGATATAAAAGAGAGGAAAGAAAGTAGGATGGAAGAGAACAGGACAATGACATTGTCGATAATGAATGAAATGTATTGTAGAGGAAAGGAAAGGAAAGATGTGAACTGAAAAGCGCATTGAAGTCAAAACCGAAAACCAACGGAATGTTTTCAATTTGTTACCGAAGTGTTAACGGTTTGATATCGATCTGTGGGAGTTATCGATTTCTTATCAAAGTATTTTTTATTTGTTATCGATAACTAAGATTTCCGAAGGTATATAACTTTTTATATAAAATATATCGATTTTTCAAGGAAAATTTCACGAAAAGTTTTTCGTTTTTTTTTGTGGTGTTATCAATTTTTTACCGAAAAGTTATGGATTTGGTGTCGTAAACATGTGAAAAAGTTATCGATTACTTATCAAAAACTTTATCGATTTATAATAGAAAACTTACCATTTTGTAAGATCGCGGGTTCGAATCGAGCTCAAGGCCCATTTGTTATCGAAGATAAGTGTCACTGCCAAACATGTTTCAATTGCTAGTATGTGAAGGTGCAGGGGTAGCGGTTTTAGGAGCACATTCAGTGTATCACGACCTTAGTGAATCTGTAACCCGTCCGAAGGGAGCTCGCTGCACCATTTAAATGTTTTTAGTATTACAATGTTTGTCTATTTTTGGCCACCATAGTATAGCCCCATTTGTTAGCATTGGTCTGACGAAGGTCATATAAAGTCACATCATGAGTTTGGGCTTCAGACACAAGTCTATACGTAATTCTCATGGACCGGTCAGTTTAACCTTACCTAAAATGGGATTCAAAGTGTTGATAAAAAGCTCTGTAGGTTCACAGTGTTCGAAGGCGAAGTTTAGCTGACCCCTAGTTTCTCATGCAATAAGAAAGTGGTGGGCTGGGGCGGAGTGGATAAAATGTGCAATGTGGTTTTATAGTTATTATTATTATTGCTAGGTTTCGATGCATTTTATTTAGATTTATTGCGCTTATATTTCAGCCTACTCCTCTATGTGAACGCCTTTAATGTATTTAAGTTCAGGTTAAAGCTTTCGCTAAGAGATACGCCACTTAGATGAGTTTGGCTAATACCTTCGTTGCTGGTAGTATAAACCATTTGGGATGATTTTTCCCTGGGCATTCAATTCAGTGTTGTCCGAGCTGCTTTTTCTACCCAGTTACTTATAATTTCCCTAATATGTGCTCTTGTGAGTCCACAGTAGAGCTCGGGTCCATAGAATACTGCTTTAGTACCGAGCTTGGCTGGGTAGTCTGCCTGTTCATTGCATGTGTACATTTTAAATCTTTTCCAAGATGGTCGGTGTAGTAGTTTAAAGGTGCTTGTAACAGGAATGTACCGGATCTATATACAGTAAAGCTCCATCAATATAGATGGCACCCCCTAAAACCTGCGAGGAGTATCTTTATCGCTTAAACAACAACAACAACCTACTCTAACTCTATATATATTGAATTATACGTGTAAATCCAGCGACGAAGTGTATGATGTTGTCCTCAGAGCAAAGCGCGCTGTCTTTACTGTTTTATACTTTTTTCTGGTATTCAATAGCCTTTACTTACTACCTAAATATAATTTGCATATTTATAGTTTTCCATCATAATTTTTTTCTATTACTTATAACGTCTTGAGGCATACTGACGTCAGTAAAAGAAATTGTGGAAAATTATTATTTAATGAGCGTAATAAAGGCACAATGCTGTGCTTTGTCTCATACTTTTGTTGTTATGTTACTCATTTTCCAAAAAATACATATTTTCTGCTACTTATTCCTCTTATATCATTTGACATGAGACTCGGAGCCTTAAAGACTCATCGATGGCGTTGGTGATTCGTTGTTGACTGCCAAACGCCTAAAAGTAGATTATGCAAAACAAGTAAGGAAGGTTAAGTTCGGGTGTAACCGAATATTACATACTCAGTTGAGAGCTATGGTGACAACATAATGGAAAATAACCATATAGGAAAATGAATCGAGGGTAACCCTGGAATGTGTTTGTATGACATGTGTATCAAGTGAAAGGTATTAAAGAGTATTTTATAAGGGAGTGGGCCATAGTTCTATAGGTGGACGCCATTTAGGGATATCGCCATAAAGGTGGATCAGGGTTGACTATGGAATTTGTTTGTACGATATGGGTATCAAATGAAAGGTGTTAATGAGTATTTTAAAAGGGAGTGATCCTTAGTTCCATATGTGGACGCCGTTTCGAGATATCGCCATAAATGTGGACCAGGGGTGACCCTAGAATTTTTTTGTATGATATGGGTATCAAATTAAAGGTATTAATGAGGGTTTTAAAAGGGAGTGGTGGTAGTTGTATAGGTGGTCGCCTTTTCGAGATATCGGCATAAAGGTGGACCAGGAGTGCTCTAGAATGCGTTTGTACAATATAGGTATCAAACGAAAGGTGTTAATGAGTATTTTAAAAGGGAGTGGGTTTTAGTTCTATAGGTGGACGCCGTTTCGAAATATCGACCAAAATGTGGACCAGGGTGACCCAGAACGTCATCTGCTGGATACCGCTAATTTATTTATATATATAATACCACGAACAGTATTTTGCCAAGATTTCAAGGGTTTTTTATTTCGTCCTGCAGAACTTTTTCATTTTTTCTACTTAATATGGTAGGTGTCACAACCATTTTACAAAGTTTTTTCTAAAGTTATATCTCGCGTCAATAAACCAATCCAACTACCATGTTTCATCCCTTTTTTCGTATTTGGTGTAGAATTATGGCATTTTTTCATTTTTCGTAATTTTCGATATCGAAAAAGTGGGCGTGGTCATAGTCGGATTTCGTTCATTTTTTATACCAAGATAAAGTGAGTTCAGGTAAGTACGTGAACTAAGTTCAGTAAAGATATGGCGATTTTCGCTCAAGTTATCTTGTTAACGGCCATGCGGAAGGACAGACGGACGACTGTTTATAAAAACTGGACGTGGCATCAACCGATCTCGCCCATTTTCATAAAAAACAGTTAACGTCATAAAATCTATGCCAATACCAAATTTTAAAAGGATTGGTAAATTGTTGTTCGACTTATGGCATTAAAAGTATCCTAGACAAATTGAATGAAAAAGGGCGGAGCCACGCCCATTTTGAAATTTTCTTCTATTTTTGTATTTTGTTGCACCATATCATTACTGGAGTTGAATGTTGACATAATTTACTTATATACTGTAAAGATATTAAATTTTTTGTTAAAATTTTACTTAAAAAAAAAATTTGTTTTTAAAAGTGGGCGTGGTCCTTCTCGAATTTTGCTAATTTTTATTAAGTGTACATATAGTAATAGGAGTAACGTTCCTGCCAAATTTCATCATGATATCTTCAACGACTGCCAAATTACAGCTTGCAAAATGTTAAATTACCTTCTTTTAAAATTGGGCGGTGCCACGCCCATTGTCAAAAATTTTACTAATTTTCTATTCTGCGTCATAAGTTCAACCCACCTACCAAGTTTCATCGCTTTATCTGTCTTTGGTAATGAATTATCGCACTTTTTCGGTTTTTCGAAATTTTCGATGGAAGTGGTTATAGTCCGATATTTTTCATTTTAAATAGTGATCTAAGATGAGTGCTCAGGAATATACATACCAATTTCATCAAGATACCTCAAAATTTACTCAAGTTATCGTGTTAGCGGCTGACGGATGGACATGGCTCAATCAAATTTTTTTCCTATCCTTATAATTTTGATATATGGAAGTCTATATCTATCTCGATTCCTTTATACCTGTACAACCAACCGTTATACAATCAAACTTAATATACTCTGTGAGCTCTGCTCAACTGAGTATAAAAAAAATGAAAATACAATGTACTAACAGCGTAATATGTAAATGAAACGCGTGTGAAGTAGTATGTGGTGACTTGTTGTGGCATAATGATTGAAATAGAGTAGACAGAGAGAGAGAAAGAGAGAGAGAGAGAGGAAAATAATATTACAAAAGAAAGTAAAAAGCCATCAAAGATAGAAAGTCCAGTAGTTAGAAATTATTACGAAAAGCAGGGAAGGAGATGTTGGCGATTCATTTCAAATTGCCAATATGCGCTCATAATTCATTTTTTATGCGCCTCTTTACGTTTCCTGTTTATGCTTTTACTGAGACTCATTTTTCTTTACAAACGCGCTTCTTTTTCTATTTACCATAACAAATGTTAGCGCAGAAAGGGACACTTTCGATGCTAATGAGCGCACGCTTATGAAAAAGTAGAGACAAAATGATATGAAAAATAAACTAAAGTAAAAGGCGGAGAAAGAAATAAAAATGAGAACTCAAATGAATAAAGAAAAAGCGTGGAAACTTACAAATATGTTTGTGATTTATAAACAACTGCATAATATGAAAACTGAAAGCTTTATATATTTATAATATAGCCAACCGGCAAAAGATGTGTCTAAAAATTGGTAGCGAAGGACAAAAAGGACTATTAGCATTTGACAGTTATACATGTGCCATAAAGTGACTTTCCATAATACATAAATACTTACTTGCATATATAATGAGCTCATATTTGACTTCAACTGTAATGCGGAACTACATAAATTATGAGTATGTACATATATATCCCTGTATGCGATTAAGCATAAAAAGGAAAGCCAATGCAACAACGGGGGGTGAATTTCTTATGCTAGGAACTCTCAGAACTTGTTATATAACGATATGATTGGACGGTCCTAGGTTAGGTTGAACTGACCGGACCATGAGCACCTCACATAGACTAAATGAGTCCGTAGTATTGCCAGAATTTTATTTTAACGTTTAAACTGAAAAACGCTATCAAAAAAGAGGACCTATGTTACAAAATAACTTCGTTCTCTTGGCAAATACTAGAAGCCTTCTAGGAACTAAACCACTTGCTGCTTCTACATCTGACAGCTGTATCACTCCTAATAACTCGAGTTTTAGTCTGGCAAGCCCTGGGCACGATCGCAAATTGTTTCCTCCTCCAAACCGATAGTCCGTAACGGCATAAACTAATCGAGATAGATATAGACTTCTATATATCAAAATGATCTGGGTGAAGAAAGAAATTCATTTAGCCATGTCCGTCCGTCCGTCCGTTAACACGATAACTTGAGTAAATTTCGAGGTATCTTGATGAAATTTCGTATGTTCCTGGGCACTCATATCAGATCGGTATTTAATATGAACGAAGTCGGACCATAACCACGCCCACTTTTTCGATATCGAAAATTTCGGAAAACCGAAAAAGTACGATAATTCATTACCAAAGACGGATAGAGCGATCAAACTTGGTAGGTGGGTTGAACTTATGACGCAGAATAAAAGGTTAGTAAAATTATGGACAATGGGCGCGGCACCTCCCACTTTGAAAAGAAGGTAATTTAAAAGTTTTTCAAGCTATAATTTGGCAGTCGTTGAAGATATCATGATGAAATTCGGCAGGAACGTTACTCCTATTACTATATGTATAATAAATAAAAATTAGCGAAATCGGATTACGAACACGCCCACTTAAAAAAAAAAATTTTTAAGTCAAATTTTAACAAAAAATTTAATATCTTTACAGTATATGAGTAAATCATGTCAACATTCAACTCCAACAACAAAATGCAAAAATAAAAGAAAATTTCAAAATGGGCGTGGCTCTGCCCTTTTTCATTTAATGTCTAGAATATTTTTAATGCCATAAGTCGAACAAAAACTTGCCAATCCTTGTGAAATTTGGTAGGGCCATGGACTCTATGACGATAACTGTTTTCTGTGAAAATGGGCGAAATCAGTTGAGCCACGCCCAGTTTTTATACACAGTCGAACGTCTGTCCTTCCGATCGGTCGCTAACACGATAACTTGAGCAAAGCCCGATATATCTTTACTAAACTTAGTTCACGTACTTATCTCAACTCACTTTATCTTGGTATAAAAATGGCCGAAATCCGACAATGACCACATTTTCTATATCGAAAATTATGAAAAATTAAAAAAAATTCCATAACTCCCTAGGTTCATTTCCCGACATCGTAATTTTCCCTTATTTTGTCTCCAAAGCTCTCAGCTGAGGATGTAATATTCGGTTACACTCGAACTTAGCCTTCCTTACTTGTTAATTATAGAAGCAACTTTGTTAGTCTAAGAGAATAAGACCTACACAAAATCTTCGACACTTTACAGCCCCGCGCCTGGAACTACGCCTTTTCCGCTTGGTCGATCATGTACACCTCTCCCCTTCTCTTAATCTAGCCCAATCTAATTGGGACATCTACGAAGCAAGCTTGAAGGGATGCGCCCTTTTTAGTTAGTTCATCCGCTTTTTTATTCCCAACTATTCCCATACGCCCTGGCTCCCAGCATAGATGTATACTTGTCCGGTCCCGATTCTTTTCGGCTATTGCTTACACTCTAACACACTTTTTGATGCTCGGCTATCAACATAAAAGTTAACACGGCTACACTTTAAGCTATTATTTTCCAGTGTTTCTAATGCTTTGGTTACGGCTAATACTTCCGCTTGGAAAACGCTACAGTGATCTGAAGCTTGTAGGATCTGTTTATTTCCGGTTCGGCACAGTATACCGCAGACACTACTCCTTCCACTACTTTTTAACCATCTGTGTATACATGTATCGCCTCATCCGCCATTTGAACACCCTTGTGCCAACCATCCACCTCTATTGTGGCTTTTAGAGCCCCCTCGATGCGCAGTGAATCAGGTATTCTGTTCGTCCTATCTGCGCCCAATCTGCCCGAGTCACTGAGCCTCGTTGCAGTTGTTAACGCTAGTTTCTTTGCCACCAGGTCTCCGACAATTCTTTAGCATCCTCATTAAGAAGGTAGAGAAAGAAGGATATTTCAGTACCCCTAGGTCAACAAACCAAAGTACTAAATTCCAAAAACATATAGAAACAAAACTGGAGCGAACAAAAGAGGTTGATGAGAATTAAGTTGAGGAGTCCAATGATTTCCTAACAAAGACGCTTATGACTGCGTATAACAGAGCTTGGCCTCTAAAACGATATGCAGTTGAAATGTTTGAGCTGGAAAAGGGTACGAGAAGCGAAGCGTACCCGGAAAGTAAAGGGCTTCTTTAATGATCTACAGGCGTGAAGTTTTGAGAGCGAAGCAAGTGTCATGGAAAAATTTCTGTATGCACATGCTTCAGCGGATAGTCCTAGAAAGAAAAAGTATAATCGACGAACTAATAAAGAGAGAGAAAGGGGAATGTTCATGTAATTGTGGGGAGCCCTTGTAAGTGCTTTTCGGTATACATTTCCCATCGAACACAGAGCAGGTAGTGTTAGTCAAAGTGACTGATATAAGGATCAACTGGGCTGTGAAGACTTTATTTTCGTTTTCTTTTCTAAAAATAATTTTACCCTGTTACCTTTTCGATCATTTTTCATAACGCCAAGTGTAAGGTAACACCAGTGAAAAGATTTTTCCATACGTGAACATAGTTCTACCCAGATGTTATAATCCCTGCCATGTTACAAATTTCGAATAGAGTGATGAAATGGCTTCAAATAATATTTGACGGGTGCATAAGACTGAATCACGTACTTGTATAACTGCTCGTGCATTTTTCCTACCAATGGCATGGAAATTTGGTCAGATTTGTTCTGAAGACTAAACCTTATAGGCATCCACAAAGACGTTGCAATTGTCATAAGTGGTAAGAGCCATCCAAGACTTAGTTCTTTAATAGTTCGGGTGCTTCAGGATATACATAACTCGTCATCCAATATTGGCTTAATCGCCTTAGTGACTGATGTGTACGTGTTGTATATCACCCTCTCCCTCACGGGATATTTACAGCCACTTTAAATCCCATTCCGTACTACGGAGTCCTTGTTTGGTCGACGGTCACTCGAAAAATAATGTACCCCAAAATATCAGAGGATACCCCCTATCAATCTATACTCCTAAGCTATTAATGCTGAGCATATCGGAAGTTTTGAAAATATACCCGATGGCTGCACTATAAGACATTCTGCACATTACACCCGTAGACTTCTTAGCGAGACCCCAGCGGGTTAGGGGGTTTAGGTATGCCTGTCGTAAGAGGCGAGTAAAATACCAAATTGATTCCAGGGGTTGCTAGCGCAATATATAGCTTCTCGAACCCAACTGTCTACCTCACCTATCCCTGAAGAATCCTGTTTCATTAACTGCCGAAGCTCTGGCAAACCCAAATTCCTTATGGATCTAGGGAGTGGGAGACCGGTATGGCCTAGAAGTTTTCATGCGGTTATACCAAATCATCTCCGCGATGGTCGGGCTAGTACCTTAGTGGATCTTGTTAACGGAACGTACCGGAGCTGCATCCGGCGAAAGACCTTCAATATCGATAACACTTCCAAAGTTTTTCGGGGAGTGTCCTTATTGCTACAACAGAAAAAACCCTAACAACCTCTTGGCGAGGAGCATAGTATTGATACATGCACAAGACTCAAGGCATCAAAGGCCTGTGGGGTATACTGTAGTGTTTCTCAGGCGGAAGTCGAAGTCGTGACTAAAGCAGTAGAAATACTGGATGAAAATGGCCTAAACTGCAGCCTCGTAAATTTTACCTTTGTATTTTGACAAGAATAACATCCAAAAGTGTATTACATTAACAGCGATCCCTGGGAAGGGAAAAATACACATATTTATTGAGTACCTAAACATATGGAAATAGAGACTGCAATCAGTTAGGGAGAGATTAAAAGTAGCGAAGATGGTGTGTACGTGGATCTCACAATCTTAGACTAACGAAATTCCTGTTATCATAAAAAATAAATACTGCAGGCGCATGAGGGATATTTTGACTGGACATTGCTTTCTGGCTTTACATGCTTTTCATTTAGGCTTACCCAGTGATAGACGATATGGGTTGAAGGAGGAAACGATTAACACGTATTATGCTCGTGCCTAGCGCTTGACAGGCAAACGCTATTACGCTGTAGGAGTGACTGAGAGTAAGAAGCAACGAGTGGCATAGGTCGTAGAAAGCTGCTAGTACATATTTGCTAATAGATCCCGGATTTTTTTTTTTTTTTTGAGTTTTTGAAATTATATCAATTAAATTTACCAGTGAAATAAAGATACGCGAATGCTAGCTAACTTTTTATACTCAGCTGAGCAGAGCTCACAGAGTATATTAATTTTATTCGCAAACGTTACCCCGTAACGGTATAAACTAATCGAGATAGATATAGACTTATATATAACAAAATGGTCTGGGCGAAAAAAAGAATTCAATTCGATATCGAAAATTTCGAAAAACCGAAAAAGTGCGATAATTCATTACTAAAGACGGATTAAGCGACAAAACTTGGTGGGTTGACTTTATGACGCAGGATAGAAAATAAGAAAATTTTGTACAATGGGCGTGGCACTTTTAAAAGAAGGTAATTTAAAAGTTTTGCAAGCTGTAATTTGGCAGCTGAGTATGTCATGTTCGGTTACACCCGAACTTAGCCTTCCTTACTTGTTTTAAGTGGCATTTTTGGTTTACCATGTGCCAGAATTTCGAAATTTTATCACTTGGTAAGTTACCCAAAGCAAATTAGTAGGGTCTGCGAGCAGCCAACAGAAAATCTTTGACGTCTTCATGCACTTTTCAGATACATCCTAACAGCGGGAAGGTACGCTTTCTGCAAAATGCGACTAAAATCGACCGAGCCGATCAAAATCTCCAGTGCTATTGCAAACGTGCTGGTACGAGACGGAGCAATTCAAATACATAGTCCGATAATATCCATGCTTCTTTGATATTTTACCGCCACTAATAAAAATGCATAAATATGCATATTTACCTTTATAAAAAGGTGCAGCCATATGTTCATATGCATATCTACCCTACAGCCCGGCCAGTGCATGCATTACCATCAGTCCAACAACAAATCTATAATTCATTTTACTGAAGTCATTAAATCACGCCGCACTTATGGTAAACCAGAAGCAACTCAAACCACATACACCTACAGTTTTGAAATATATGTTTTCACATGAGCATGTAGCTATGACCGTTAGTTCATAATTTTAGAGTATTCTTCATTTTTTCCACATTTCTAGCACGAAAACAAGTGCATATATATGGATATATAATTTAATTTTCCTTCAACTCACACAAATATTCGTGTTGTTTTGTGTTGCCTATTTTATGCTATTTTTTGTTGTTTAGGTTGGCATGAAATTGACATGCTAATGTTACTGCAACAGCGAATAAACAGTTATTTACCTATGTCCTAGCACATAACTGTTTATGAGATATTGTTGATATAAACAAAGCATATATGTAAAACGCATATGTAAGTACGTTCATATATATATAAAAAAAATGTAAGGCGCGATGACCTCCGAAGAGATCTAAGGCCGAGCTTCTTTTGCTTCGTGCACCTATTTTTTCTCCTACAAATTGGCGGGATGGGACCTGCTTGTTTAATGCCGGCTCCGAACGGCATCTGCAAGCATATGAGTTTTCACTGAGTGCTTTTTTTTTCATGACAGAAATATACTCGTAGTGCTTGACAAATACTGCCGAGTGGCGACCCTGCTTTGTAAAATTTTCTTCTAATTGAAAGAACTTGTTTCTAAAGTTTTTGATGCTGCTTTTTCCGCGGCGTGAACCCAGGATCTTCGGTGCGATAAGCGGAGCACGCTCCATCACACCACGGCGGCCGTCTTATATAAATATAGTTTAACAAACTTTGTACATTAAAACCAGGTATGATAAATGGGAACTCTTTCCTGAATCAAAGGGCTAAAAAAACTTTTAAAATTCTTAGCCTATTCAAAGTATGTTTCATGCACACTTGCGGGACGGTAAGTCATCTTTCTAAAGCAGAATTGATTTAAAAAAAAAATTCCAAGATATATGAGATTAACCCCTCATGCCAAGTTTACTCTTAGGTCCGGTTTTTCAGAAGTCGGTAAAGCTAAACTACGTTTGCTTATACTCTAGTCAAATTTAAACTCCAGTTAAACTACTGAGCAGCTTTTCAGTCACAATTTAAGGCCGCCTTTTGGGTAGGCTTTTTTGTGCGCCAACATTAGTTTATCTAGATAAACAGCTGGATTTTGTTTACCCAACAAACATTCAAAAACTATTTCTCCAGCGAAATATATCTAGTTCCAGAGGTGATGTCTTACATCATTATTTAATTATTCTTGAATCAGATAGGTCTCTAATTTATATCCAACTTCATTCTCCAATCACTATCCAACCTTTGAGAAATTATGTAAAATATATTGTTCTCGAATCTCCAAAACAGTTCTCAAATGAATATTCAACGCATTTCTCCAGTTGATATCCTACATTTGATATCGAGTCGAAAGAGGTACCACCAAAACCAACAGCTGTTTATTGTGAGAAATAAACACGTGGTTGATAGCAGTAATGAAGCGTAAATAATCAAAAATAAATTATATATAAATATTATTTTATTTTCGTGAAAATACTGTGGTATGGAATCTTACGTTCCAGTCCAGTTAGAGAACCACAAGTTGGCAATTACATTTTTTCAACTTACGTAATAGCATCTTTTTTGTTTAAAAAAAAAACCCTCTTTTGGAGAGTATGTTATGAATCTCGAGTTGAGCCACTATTTCGAAACAACTCTTGAAATTTAAATGTATGTAATGGTACTAAAGTCCAAATACTTGTTGGGTGTATGCGACACCATTTCGAACGAACGCAAATACCTGATAGGTTAACTAGAGTTTAACACTGCCAGATCGGCCGCTTAAGCTCAGTTGAAACATTAGTTAAAGCAGACTGAAAAACTGCAGAAAAAGGTTAAGCGTAGTTTAACTGACAAAATGAGTTGAGCTTATACTGAAAAATCGGGCCCTAGCTCAAAAGATAACTTGCCGATGTGCAAGTGGGCCTTAAAGTTTAACTTTAAAATATAATAAAAAAATTAAACAAATAATTGGCGCGACTTATTTACGAGGAAATTTAAGGCAGACTGTCGCTACCAATTTTCGTCCTGACATATTTTTCATCGACTCTGAACAGCAGCTGAACTTTCACCAAGAAACTCTTCAATGCAGAAATACACTCGGAATGCTTGCCAAATCACTGCCGAGGGGCGACACCACTTATAAAAAAAATATTTCTTCTAATTTAAAAAACTTGTTTCTAAAATTTTGTTGTCACTTTGCCCGGGGTGTGAATTCAGGATCTTCGGCGTGGTAGCCGGAGCACGCTACCCCCACAGCAGGGCGGCCGCCGTTTGCTTCACATAAAAGAGGAAAGTACTTCTTATTTTGTATTTTGCGTTACCAAACAATTGAAAATCAAATGCAGACAAGGCCATAAAGAGGGTGTTTGTTCAATGTCCAACCTTCGAATTTGCAACCACATGCACTTTCGTTGTGTACACATTAGGATGGACCGGTACCCATATGGAAGTAAAATTCATCAAAGGCCGCCTTTCTCTTAGTTTGAGGCTTTTGTGAGTCTCATAAGTTTTTCTTTTTTGTCAATGCATATGAGGCCGAAAATGCTTTGTTTTACCTAGAGCCGAATTTTTTAAATTTATATCAGTATTTTGGTCTTGACAAGCTCTTTAATTCGTGACAATGTCCTTTTGAGCTCCACAGTCTTAATATGTGATATTTATAGGATTTCTGTCATTGCCTGTTACAACTGAAAGCATAATATAAATACTCTGTATGAAAGTTAGAAACTAGTAATAAAAATATTTTGGTTTAGATTTAGATCTAAATTTCAAAATAAACATTAGTTGAAATTTCATAAATTTGCTATCTACAAAAAAGCTGCTACTAGCTTCAAAGAGCTTCGACTTTGAGTACGCCTCCTTTTGCCACACTTTTGGCCTTACCCTTGCGTAAACTCTATAGCACAAAGGTAAGCGAATTAGCCGGAAAATGGTTTTACCAAGGGAATTATTTCGCAATGGATCCAACACAGTACATTAAAACAATGAATTTATATGAAACATTACTGATTCTTACAAAGCGCAATTTCGGGGAGTCTGAAGCATTGCATCGAAACTCATAATGGATTTTGCATTATAATAAATAATAAAATATTTCGATTTTTCACTGGAGCAGTACTGCTAAAAATAGGTGCTGATATTTTCAGTGCAGATATTTAAGGAGTGGATTGGAACTATAGTCGAAGGGAATATTATCGAAGAAGAAGCAACCTGCTGAACTTCAATTGGGCTTGGAATTAACAAAAGAATTAGACATAAACTGTAAATATTTACACTCTTTTGGAACTAATAAAATAATACCAATAAACGGAACAAAAAAAAGGAGGGTACCAGGAAAAAAAAGAAGAAGAAAAAAATTTAAGCATTTCTTTTATATAAATGGGCAAAAATTGACAAAAAATTTGTCCTTATAAAAAGATATATTCTTGATGAACTATGATTTTAAAAAACAAAGAAATTGTAAAAATATTTATGAGAAATCAAAATGTAAATTGGAGCGCATATTACTTGTATTGGAAATTGGCAGAAAAGGACTCAACTTATCAATCATGACTCAACTATATGGTTGGCTAAACTCATCAGCTGATTTAATTTTTTTCATTTCACTGGAGTAGGTATTATCAAAGGAAGATGGCAAACGCAAAAGAAAAATATTGACAATATTTTACTACACACACAAGAACTATAAAATTTTATTCTTTCAATCCATTCCATTCGCTTAACACAAACACGCAGCTTTGGACAATCTGCACAAAGGTATGTTGTTGCTGTAGAGATATAGTTGAACTAAGCTTTTCAATATATATTCAATTCCCTCGGTTCCGTACGATTTTTCTAAATATCTCGATCCGTACGACCCCTAGCGTTTTATACTTTCGTCGGCCTCTAAATTTAGTTTGAAGTCTCTGTTTCATCGAGAAATCACCTAAAAGACGGTTTAAGTTCTCACCGGATTTTTTTTTCATTTTTGTTGCATTGTCCCGACCTATATTTGATGTTTCATGTTTGTAGCTCACCTAACGGATTTGGGTCCCCTTTCTTACATTGTCTCGGTGTCTTAACCTATATTTGAAGATTCACGTTTGTAGCTCAATGAAAATTTGCTTAAAAATCGATTGCAAGATTTTTATTTAAAATTGTTCTTTTTTGTTTAAGATCCTCTCAACATATATAAACTTTTTTAATTTAAAATTTCAACCCGGACTAATGCACATACACGTTTAGCAATATGTTTGCACATATAAGTTTATATGATGTATACATCATAGAGGTGTTACTACCCTTGAGTAGCATAAAATAAGAAATTTTGCCTAGAGAAGGCCATGAACGCCAACTAAGCTTACACACAAAGGTACGCACTAGCTTGTGCATTCATTTTGAGAGATTCTGCTATGACAAGTCATGTTTTTCACACAAATTTATAAGTTGTTGTGTGTTGTGTTTTTAGAAAATATTTCTATACTTTTGTTGCAATTGCAAGAAGACTTAGTTCGAATAATTCTATTTATGTCATATATATATATTTTTTTTTTTTTTTTTGTAATGGAATTATATACATATCTCTGGTCACAAGTCATACTCACCTAAGGGAAGATAGGATGTTTCGCAAACTTATTTTTAAAAGATTGGTATAGAGACTAAATAAACAAGCGATTCTACATTTGCATAATGGATTAAACTCTATATTAGGACTATTTATTTCGAATGATATTTATGTATATTTGGCTTTTGTAATAGAGATTTGAAGCCTTTTCTTCAACCTTTTGGATGGCGTGATTTTACACTTAGGCTTTTATGACTTATAACCACAAATGTTTACCTATATATGTATATAGCGAGCCGGAAGTAACAGTAAATAATTTTAGAAAAATTCCTATAAATTTTTTAATTTAAGCTGTAAAAACCAGTCTCAAAAATGGTTTCAAAAAAATTAGAGGATTCGATAAATTTTTATTAATACATTATTTTTAACCCTTCTGTTTTGTTAAGATCATTTAGTGAACTTTTTTAAAAGTATTTTGATGTTAGTTCTTCCATTGGGTGAACTAAGGACCTTCGGTATGGTAGGCATTTGATATCATAAAGCTTTAAGCCGATATAAATAGACAACATAGGGCTGTTCATTCCGCGACTTTAACAATACGTGTGTAAGTTTTTCTTAACGTAACAGAAGAGTTAAAGTCATACTGATTTGATGTTTCCATAAGGTGTAGAACTTTAAATTGGTATAATGTAACAAGTGCCTGTATAGAAGAAAAAAAGTAACTTGTTTTGATCCTAATTGATAATCAGAATTAGGTTCCAACATATAAATATATCTACACATGAAAGAGCTATTACCTTATTTAGCTGCTAGCATGACTTTTTTCCATTTAACCTTCATAATACTCTAACTATAATTTTCTATTTTTATAATTTTTGCTTAACAAATGTAGTAAAAAGCCTGAAAAATTTCCTTTAAATGCATACATATTGTGAAAGTAAAAAAATTTTACAGGTCATAAAAATATATGTTAGATTGTTTGCAATTTGCGTGTATAAAAGTTATTAGAGTATGAAATTTAGATTAGTATTATGGCTGCTGCTTATAAAAATGATATAAATTATAAATAATTGCGCGAAGTAGAAAGCAAGGGCGAGTATTATAAAAAAAAATCAAATATATCTAAAATTTAGAATCTAAATAGAAACTGTTAATATGATATGAATGTGTTTGTGTAGGGTATAGCGAAGTATGATTTGTGTTATATCAAATTTTTTTAAGAGATGCTAAACATTCGAAACTAAAGCTTTATCTATTAGCTTCTTTCAAAATTCGTTAAATTATCTGTTCGTCTTATAAGATAGTAAATGCGCTTTTAATGCTATAACTTTGAAAATAAGGCTCCGATTCGAAAAAAATTTGAAGATTAGCTTCGCAAATATATGAAATAGTCTATATATATCTTGACCGAGCTACAGCTCAGGGATGGT
Organism: Eurosta solidaginis; assembly: GCF_040869045.1. Lineage (NCBI taxonomy): Eukaryota > Metazoa > Arthropoda > Insecta > Diptera > Tephritidae > Eurosta > Eurosta solidaginis. The sequence goes on from NC_090320.1 coordinate 262,822,738, forward strand.
TCCGGTCAAGAAATAGGACAGAAGAACAAGAAAAGTTTGTATTAGTATTTTAATTATACTCAGCGTGCTTTGCACATAGAGTATATTACCTTTGATTGGATAACGGTTGGTTGTACAGGTGTAGAGGAATTGAGATAAATATAGACTTCCATATATCAAAATCATCAGTGTCGAAAAAAAATTTGATTGAGCCATGTCCGCCCGTCCGTTCGTCCGCCCGTTAGCACTATAACTTGAGTAAATATTGGGATATCTTCACCAAATTCGGTACACTAGCTTATCTGTACCCATCATAGATTGGTGTTGAAAATGAGTGAAATCGGATGATAACCACGCCCACTTTTTATATATATAAAATTTTGGAAAACACAAAAAAACGTAATAATTTAGTAAATAATACACCTAGAATGTTGAGGTTTAACATGTGAACTGATATTGAGACTCTTGACGAAAATTTGGAAACATTTTTCAAAATGGGCATGGCACCGCCAACTTATGATAAAATCAATATTACAAATATTATTAAACATAAATCGAAAAGCGTTAAACTTATCGTAACAAAATTCAGCAGAGAGGTTGCCTTTACTATAAGGAATGATTTGAAGAAAAATTAACGACATCGGTTAAAGAGCACGCCCACTTTTATATAAAAGATTTTAAAAAGGGTCCTGGACGAATAAAATAAGCTATATCTTTGCAAAAAAGAGCTTTATATCAATGCTGTTTCATTTCCCAAGTGGTTTTATAACAATAAATAGGAAAAACTTCAAATTTGAAAAACGGGCGTGGCACCACCCCTTTTATGACTAAACAATTTTCTATGTTTCGGGGCCATAACTCGAAAAGAAAAATTAATGGATCGTAAGAAAATTGGGTTCACAAATTTTCCCTATAGCAGGAAATATTTCTAGGAAAAAACGGACGAGATCGGTTAAAGACCACGCCCACTTTTAAATACAAGATTTTTGAAAGGGTCGTAGACGAAAATGATAAGCTATATCTTAACGAAAAAGAGCTTTGTGTCAATAGAACTTTTCTTTCTAAATTGAATTATAACATTAAATTGGAAAACACTAAAATTTTTGAAAATGGGTGTGGCACCGCCCCTTTTATGACTAAGCAATTTTCTATGTTTCGGGAGCCATAACTCGAAGAAAAATTTACATATCGTAATAAAATTGTGTACAAATATTTTTTACTTATAGAAGAAAATATTTCTAGTAAAAATGGACGGGATGGGTTAAAGACCACGGCAACTTAGATATAAAACAAATTTAAAGGGGTCGTAGACTAGAATAATAAGCTATAACTTAGCAGAAAATAGTTTTGAATCAATGGTATTTCACTTATCAAGTTTTTTTGTAAGAGGTAATGGGGAGACATAATTTTTAAACGGGCGGTGCCACGTGCTATATAAAACAGTTATTTATCTGAAATGAAATGTTCAATTAAAGCTCACGCTGAGTATATAATGTTCGGTTACACCCGAACTTAGACACCTTTATTTGTTAATATAATATATTTATTTAACATAAAGATTGTGCACAAAATTAGTATATTTACAATTTTAGATTACCGTTTCGTAATCCTGAGATGTTTATTTTCATTGTTAACAAAACAGTTTGACTGGCACTGTTAACAAATATAAGGAAAATGCGAGGGCGTTTTGAGTTTGGGCTGTTGGCCTAAACAAGGTTGATGGAAATTTGATAAAAGATCACAAAACTAAATTAACAACAAATAACTCTTTTGAAATAGTTCCTCAATGCAATAAAATGCTATAGAAATTTGAGGTTAAATGAAACTTTTTTCAAGTCAAATGAAACTTTTTTCATTTCAAATGAACCTTTTTTCATTTTAAATGAAACTTTACTCCTTTGGGCCTTTGAAAACATATATATTTGTTTTTATTCCATTATTTTTCATTGTATATCGTACTTAAATGTAATACTTGGAATATATATTAGAATGGGTCGATTTATTAACCGATATCGCGCCATCGATTTTGCGATACGATTTGGGGTCAGGAAAAAAAGTTTCACTACGCATACCCAAACAAATAATTTTCGAGCCTGCGAAATTTCATTTTTTTTTTACTTAGATTTTTAAGGGAACGTACCAGATCTATATCCGCTAAAGGGCCATCAGCATCTATTACACTTCTTAAAACCTTCAGGGAGAGTCTTTATCATTATTTCAACAATAATAACTGCCACGTTCACAGCGTTAAAGTTGAATCTACCTTTCCTGAACCTGAACTGGTTTTGAGATATATCCCCACCTCTTTGATTTCCCTTTCAAGCCAACTTTAAATTAATCACTCGAGGGCATTACCGACGGAGTGAAGAACGCATATAGATCTGTAACGGTATGCCTTCGCTGGGTTTTTGCTTGGCTTTGGCAATAACACAAAAGAATAGTGCAGAATGTGAGGAATATTCCCTCAGCTAAGCAGGTATTAAACTATTTTGAAGTTGCATGCATCTCATGAGTTAATGCCAAGTTATGTACTTTATTAGGCACGCCATCTGGCCCATCTCTTCAAGTCTTTTAGCAGCTTTAAGAACTTCGCCTATGGCTACCTCCTTAAATGAGTAGAATAAAATATTTGATATGGGAGAAACCAGCTTTCTTTCCATGGCAAAATGAGGATTGAACACGTTTTTAGGAAATAATGGACATCTTATTATTGTCTCGTTCTCCCCTTTAACCTCTTTGTCTGTATCCCATGAATTATGTTCAGCATCATCGTATGTTTAAATGTATGTGTACATACATATCACTGTGCACAAGTAGAATTTGCCTGCTCCAAGATATTTTATGCGCGTCTGTATACTGATTTTTAATAACAAGACCAAGTCAATATCCTCCCAATACACTAAGCTAATTAAGTTATAATTTTCAGGATAGCTGCATAGACACTTTCTTTTTCACAGCACTGATGTAACAATAATACGCTACGTTTGTACTATTACATCCATTTTACAGGTATGCTTACTTATACACATATATGTATAATTCGAAACAGTATTTAATTCAGGAAAAAAAATCAATAATTCCTATACAAATGTAAGAAGAATTACTGTTTTTGACTTTGCAATGAACATAGGGCTTTAAAAAATAATATATCATAAGACCTTGCACAACGAATGCTTACCTTTTGTTTAAATTTATAAGTACATAGAAAGTATATGGAAAAATAAATAGATATAAATAACAGCACTCCTTTGCATTGTTGTTAGCACTGAACATTTTTAAAAGAAAATTTGTATGAATAGAGACCATAGATTTCTTCAAATACATGTAGGGTGCCTAAGGATGTTCGTGCACATACGAAAGTATATACATTAGGGTGGGGCGATTTGTATGGACGAAAGTTAACCGATATCGCGCCATCGATTTTTCGATAGGATTTGGGCTCAGAAAAAAAATTTCAACTACGCATACCCAAATAAATAATTTTCAAGCCTGCGAAATTGAATTTTTTTGTCTTTTTTTCGATTTTGATTTTTAAGGTTTTCTTCATGACCTACTAAAAAAATGTTCATATGTATACCCAAAAATATCCGCCAAAAACTTTGTCGATAACAGTTTTTAAAAAAAAAAAAAAAAAATATTTCTCATATTTCATATTCTCATATTTTTTTTTATTTTATTTTTTTTTTCAAAAAACTGTTATCGCCAACGTTTTTAGCGAACATTTTTGGGTCGGTATACATGAAAATTTTACAACCAAATGAAAATTGTTTTAGTAGGTCATGAAAAAAACCTTAAAAATCAAAGTCGAAAAAAAGTCAAAAAAATGAAATTTCGCAGGCTCGAAAATTATTTTTTTCGGTATGCGTAGTGGAACTTTTTTTCCTTAGCCCAAATCCTATCGAAAAATCGATGGCGCGATATCGATTAATAAATCGACCCAGTCTAATATACGTACATAAGTTTGGGCCCTTATTTTATAGCACACACATACATTGGTTAAGGGGGTGGTAGTATAAAATTTACCTTCCTCTCCTGGCGGGATATAGCTGTTGTGGTGGCAAGGTTGGTTACGGTGGCGCTGTGCACTGTTTGAGGGATGGATGACTCCTTGCAGTTGGTTGTACGGTAGCTGCTGGACACGATGGTTACGGTGATTTGCTGGTGGCGAATGGCTCCTCTGATGTATAATATAGAGGTCAGTTTTTCCGCAGCGGGTTGGGCAAGAATTGCGTTAAAGTTGTAAATGAACAGCGAAAAGGTAAGCCGATAATCGCACTTAATCTGGCACTATTGACTGCGGAAACGATACTGGTAATTCACGATATTCCTTTATAACGACTCCGAACCGAAATAAATAAAGAGTGGCACTTTATAAATTTTTTAAAAAAGCTAATTTCTTTAATTTAGAGAGGGATTTTCAATCTTAATTACAATTTCTTAAAATTTGGTATCACACCGCGATGGTTAAAGAATTCCGAATAAGTAAAAATAAAAAGAAATGTCAAAAACAATAATATAAATGTATGTATGTAGGTACATAGTCACATCTGTCAACCCATTGTTGGGGTTGCCAGAGAGGTGAAATACGCTCGCGTGTTAGCGTAAAATACAAACATTTCAAATTCTTAAGTTTAATAAATATGTACGTAATATATGATATTACGTATTTGTACGTGCAAATAATTCAGAATGCGTACTTATACGTAAAAGGTACATATATCAATAAATTCAATATAAAATTCAGGTAAATTCAGGTTTAGGTTTCCTTAAGCCTAATTTCTATTAAATAGAAGGGTTGGCTGTTGGCGACTACGACAGTCGCTCAAACATCATCCCCGCCCTAGGCGCGTTCAGCGGCTAGAGCCTCCTGTAGCTCCTTAAGGGTCCGCAATGCATCTCGAACGAGGATTTGGGACACTCTTCCTCTAGCGTTGGCGGTTTGCAGCCCTTGTGCGGTGCATCGAATGGTGCGTCGTGCGATGCTGGGTGCTGCTGAGGGAATGTTGTTTCCCGGGCGAGAACGGGGTTGCCCGGTGGCGGCAGGGGGTGCCGGTACGGCGGATCTGCCAGGCCGGGGTGCCTGGATGGCGCGCTGGGCGCTTGGGGTAGCGTCCCGCCGATGGAGTAGGGAGTGATGTCGCGCTCCACAGATCCGGCATCTGTCGTATGAGCTGCACTCGCTGGTGATGTGAGATAATGCCAAGCAATTCAGGCAAAACTCATGGGCTCGTGCAAGCATCCATCTCTGGGGTGGTTTCATTTTTTTGAATATGACGCAGTTCCGAAGAGCGTGCTGACGGGTGCATATGCGGCACCGTCGGTAATCCGTTATAAGTGTCGAGCTGCGTGATTCATTGGCGCGGTTGGGAGCAACGATCTCCGACCGCACTGGTCTTCGTGACGACGACTGATTTGCACGATCCATAGCGATCTGTAATTACAGTTGTAAAAGTATTTTAGTGGAGAGAAATACTGATACAGGGGATTTCAGCTGGCATTATGTTGCAAAATACGACATATTGGAGACGGTGATGTGGTAAGAGTGGTCAGAGGTGGTTTGAGAGTAGCTACGAATTCTCCGGGTTTGCCCGAGAGGGTGGGCTTTCAATCTGAGGGAGGAAACAGAGCTTGACAAGTGGTCGTGTGAGGGTGCCGGTTTGAGTACGAACGTCAACAACACGTATATGGCCGTCAGGTACGGGATATACTTTTTCAATACGTCCAAGGCGCCATTCAGTCGGGGGAAGTGAGTCCTCGTGAATGCAGACATACTCACCGACCTTGGGTTGGGGTTGTGGATTTTTCCACTTCTGCCTTTTCTGGAGATCCTTTACGTAGTCTTCCTTCCACCTTTTGCTGAATTGATGATGTAAGCTTTTTACCCTGTCCCATCGGTTTATAAGAGATAAATCCGCGTGATCCACTTCAGGGATAGCGAGGAGGGGGCTACCTCGGAGAAAGTGGCCGGGGGTCAGCGCGGTAAACTCTGTGGGATCTTGGGATAAAGGTGAGATAGGACGAGAGTTTAATACGGCTTCAATTCTTACCAAGAGGGTGGTAAATTCTTCAAATGTGAACTTGTGGGTTCCTGCAGTCCTCTTGAAGTGCAGTTTGAAACTCTTCACTGCAGACTCCCACAAGCCGCCCATGTGGGGAGCTCCGGGTGGAATGAATTTCCAATTAATGCCCTGGGGAGAGTATTTTGCGATTACTTCTTGAGAGGCAGTTTTCATGAAGTCAACGAACTCTTTTTCCGTAGCTCTTTTAGCTCCAATAAACGTTTTGCCGTTGTCACTCATCACTGTGGCAGGATATCCACGACGTCCGACGAAGCGAGCGAATGCTGCGAGAAAGGCATTTGTTGTTAGGTCCGAGCACAGCTCAAGGTGGACAGCTTTTGTCACGAAACAGACAAAAACGGCCACGTAGCCTTTCAGTAAGGTGTGAGACCTTAGCAAGGAGGCTTTTATTTGAAAAGGCCCCGCAAAGTCGACACCGGTAGTGGTGAAAGGCGGAGCATATGTGCATCGTTCCGGGGGCAAAGCCGCCATGATTTGCGATCGCATTTGCTGCTTGTGGAGGGTACAAGTTTTGCACTGATGTATGCATCTCTTTATGAGTGGTTTAAGTCGTGGAATATAGAGATCCTGTCTGAGGCATTGCTGCATGAGACGTATTTCGGCATGGAGAAGAAGTTCATGGAGGTACTGTATATAGAGGACAGCGAATCTTGATTTTTCTGGGATAATAACGGGATGTTTTTCATTGTAAGTCAACGTCGAATGAACTAGTCTACCATGAACCCTGAGGAGCCCGTTTTCATCGAGGTATGGGTTGAGGGTTAGTAGAGAGCTTCTTTGATCAATGGGTTTTGCATTTTCCAAGCATGCTCTTTCGCGAGGAAAATATCGGGTTTGTGTTAACGTCACAAGTTTATTTTTCGCTTTGCGGAGATCTTCATGAGACAGAGAGGGAGTGTAAGCGGGTTTAATGCCTCGAATTCGGTCCTTGAGATTATTAATGAACCTGAAGGCATATGCCATGACCCTGAGGGCGCGAGGAAATGACGAAAATCGATCCAATACATCGGGGTCATCTTCAGCTGAGTATAGTGCTTCGACTCGGCGCATTTCAGGCGGGTTGATGCTGCGGGTAGATGGGCTTGGCCAAGCTTCGGGGGGCTGGGTCAGCCACGCAGGGCCATTCCACCACAGCGAAGAATTTGCCAGGTCCATGGGTTTGCATCCTCGTGTGCCCATATCTGCTGGATTGTCGCGACTGCCTACATGCTTCCAGGAGGCGCTTCCGACGAGATCCATAATTTCAGCTGTTCGATTGGATACGAAAGTTTTCCAAGCGTGGGGAGGCTTTTCGAGCCATGCTAACACAATTTCCGAGTCAGACCACATGTAAAGATTTTTAAGAGAGAGCTCGAGATGGGATTGTACGACGGCGATTAGTCGGGCAAGGAGTAGAGCTGCACATAGTTCTAGTCTTGGAAGACTGGTAGTGCGAAGAGGGGCAACCTTGCCTTTAGCGACCAGAAGGTGGGACGACGTGGTGGCACCGTGGGTTGTTCGCAGATATATAGTGGCGCAATATGCCTTTTCTGACGCATCGCAGAAACCATGCAGTTCAACATGCTGGTTCGGCATATAGTCAACCCATCGAGGTGGCTTTATCTCTGAGATGTTGGGTAAATTTTTTGCGAACTGCGTCCATTTAATGAAGCGGAGGGGCTTCACTGGTTCGCCCCAGCCAGTTCCGTCTATCCATAGCTCTTGGAGTAAAATCTTGGCCTGAATCATAATCGGCGTAAGCCACCCTGCGGGGTCAAAAAGTTTTGCGACCGAGGAGAGAATTTGTCGTTTTGTATTAGCGGACGAGAGGGGTATTGAGTCCACTGTATACGAAAACGTGTCGGTCAGAGCGTTCCACTGTATGCCGAGAGTTTTGGTGTTGCTTGCTTTCTCGAATTCCAAAAGATTGGTATCTAGCAAGTCCTCTTCTTTGATGTTTTTTATTATACTGGGGTGATTGGCCGTTATTTTCCGTAATGGAAATCCTGCTGACGCTAACACTTGGATGACTTGGGAGAGAGAAGTTTCAGCAGAGAGAATTTCATGGCTGCCAGAGAGAATGTCATCTACATATGTTTCTTTCGTCAAAACAGGGACGGCTTTGGGGAAAGTTTCCTTTACATCTTTGGCCAGTTGGTGAAGAGTACGTATGGCGAGGTAGGGGGCACAGTTCACACCAAATGTGACTGTTTTCAGACGATAGTCTTTTATGGGGTCGCTCGGAGATGAGCGAAAGACGATCCTCTGATAGTCTCTGTCGTCTTCATGCATTATGATTTGACGATACATTTTTTCTACGTCTCCGTTAAAAACAAATTGGTAGGTACGCCACTTGAGAATCAGAAGCATCAGATCGGGCTGGAGAGTAGGGCCGGTATAAAGAACGTCGTTGAGCGCATGTCCAGATGCCGACTTCTTTGAGGCGTTAAACACGACCCGCACCTTTGATGTCTTTTTCTCGGGTTTGACAACTGCGTGATGAGGAAGATAAAATGAGAGGCATTTTCCTCCGTCAAATTTTTCATAGGAGCCGGTTTCCTCCATATGATCGAGGGTGAGGTATTCTTCTAGAACACTATCATATTGAGTCTTTAAATCCCCTTTCTTCTGCAGACTTCTCTCCATTCCAAGAAACTGGCTTAGAGCTGAAGACCGAGAGTGGGATAATGAGATTGACTCTGGGAAGCTGGGTTTAAACGGCAGCCTTACGATATAATGACCGTTATCATCGCGTGAGGTTGTGGCTGCATAGAAATTTTCGCAAAACTCGTCTTCTGGGATTATTTGGGGTTTGGTGGGAACTTCCTCCAATTCCCAGAATTTACGCAATAAAGAGTTAAGATCTTCGTTGGACACTTCTGACACTTGCATGCAGAAAGCGTTTACCATCACAGGAGCTCTACCGCTCAGAATCCATCCAAAATGGTTTTCTGCGCTAGAAGATGGGGGGAAAGTTTCTCAACGCCATTTTGGATGATTTGCGGTATTACATCACTGCCTAGGACGAGATCTATTTGCGAGGGGGAGTGACAGTTCGAGTCTGCGAGGTTGAGGTGTGCCCATTTTGCTTGAAGCTCGCTAGTGAGCTTAAGCGAGGGGAGCATTTTAGTTAGCCGGGGTAATACTATTGCCTCTGCACTTATTCTGGTTTTGAAATCAGGGGATACCAAAGTCAGAGAGCACAATTTGTTTGAGGTCTGAACTACCTTGCCGCCCATCCCTGATATTTCAAATCTAGAGGGTTTGAATGGGAGTTTGAGTCTATCTTGGGCTCTGGTAGAGATAAAGGTTCGTTCAGATCCCTGATCCACAAGAGCTCGTAGTTTAAAAATTTCTCCTTTATGCTCTACGGGAACGATAGCCGTGGGTAAAATTATTTCACAATCGTTTTCGGAATAAAACGATTGCACTTGGCTTTTCTGCGAGCATGAAGGGTTTTCATCCAGAGCATTGGCTTGATCGGGAGTATTACCGGGTGAGACTGTGGAATTCGTGGTGGTGGCTTGTGAGGCTGTCCTTTGCAATCGTGAGGGTTGTCTTTTCGGTACTTGAGATGTGTCTTCGTGAAGCACTGAGTTGTGCCGATCTTGACATTGATTGCAAGTTTGAGTACTGGAACAGTCTTTCAATATGTGTGACTGAGAGAGGCAATTGAAACACATATTGTTTTCTCTCACAAACCTTCTGCGATCAGAGGTCGACAGCTTCTTAAATTTGAAGCAACTTATAAGGGGGTGAGATGAGGTTTTACACAAAGCGCACTTGTACATTGTTCGCTGCTCTGTCATTATGAGATTGGGTGTGGGAGGTCGATCTATTTTGAAAGGGATGCGACTGCTGGGGTTTGAATGGTGGCCTAGCTTGTGGGGTGGCTTTAAATTTATTTGGTCGCCATTGATCGACTCGCTCTACGACTTCATATCGAGTTGTGAGGAACTGGTCCATTTGGGACCAGTTAGGAAGTTCTCTTCTTGAAGTCAGAGACTGCTCCCATAACGTGACTGTATTTTCAGGGAGTTTAGAGGTCACGAGATAAATAAGTATGGGGTCCCAGTTATCTGTGGACACCTGTTGCGTGGCGAGAATCTGAAGACAATTATTTACTGAGGATTGCAACTTTTGTATATCTTCACTGTTTTCCGTGGTGATCGTTTTTAAGTTCATTAGGGCCCGTATTTGATTATCTACGAGAACTCGTCTGTTCTCGTATCGGGCCTTTAGGGCTTCCCACGCTAAGGCAAAGTTGTCGTCAGTCAAGGGAAATTGATTGACTATTTGAGCTGCCTTTCCTTGGGTTTTGTATCTGAGGTGATACAATTTTTGCGCTTGGGAGAGTTTGGGATGGTTAATATAAACGGCTGTGAACATGTCACGAAATGAGGGCCATTTTTCATAACCACCATAAAATATTTCGGTATCGCAGGGAGGGATCTTTAGCGAAATACCGGAGTTGTCGGGTGGACCTGTTGTGACGGTAGGGGGAGCGGGGGCATTTGCTTGTTTAAGCAACTGAAGCTGGTCTTCGATCTGGGCTTTTGTGTCTTCGTATGCTATGAGACAGGACCTGTATATGCTATTAGCAGATGTTGGAAAATCTTCGGGCAGGTCCTGATCTGGGGTTTCGACAATCTTATCGAAGACTGCTTGGACTCTATTCCAAAATTTGTCTATATTGGCGTTTTTTATTTTGAGTGAGGACTCCGTGTTGTCTTGGAGCGACGTCGACCTAAACCGAGCACAATATTCCAAAAAATTGTCCGTTTCGGATGTAAATTTTTTGGGGGCAGACGAGATTTTAAATTTTTTAACTCCTTGAGTTTTGGAGCCACCTTTTTTGGTTTCATCGTCACTCATTTTTGAGCTTTGTTTTATGTCGCTTAGAGTTGAGAATCAACAAAAAATTTAACTTCAGAGAGAAAACTTTTTTTTTTTTTTTGAAGAGAGAGTATTTGCTTTTAACTATGTGAGGGAGTTACGTTAAAATATTCACGTTAAATAGCAAGAGAGAATACTTTTCAAAACCAAAAAAAGTTTTTAAGTTAAATTTATTTGAGGGTGAGACTGAGAAAATTTTACCACTGTGCTGCGTTTGCACTATATTTAATATATGTATATGAGGGTGGTTTAAATATACGTGGGAAAAATTATGTGAGATATATGTATATATACGTATTAAAAGTATCTCGGGGGTAAATTATTATAATTTTGATACGTATGAGATTATCTAAAAATGTGTATTTTTATT